>NC_091130.1:110322913-110957913 GCF_040183065.1 Periplaneta americana | reverse complement strand
GAGAAGCGGTGTTAATAAGACTGAAGTCACGACCTCTAGTGAACAACTTTTAATAGGAGACACTTTCGAACAGTACGACGTAGTTAAATTGACTGCCGCTAGAGGTTGCCGCACTCTTACAAAGCATGCCGCTTACTTTTGTATCAAAGTTCTTTTACCTCAAGGCTTTGAATTACAGCGGATGTACATTCTTCAGGAAAAGAAGTACCAAAGGATGCAATCCATTCTAGCAAAGCTTGTATTGATAAAAATGAGAATTGGGATAAATAGATGCCTCTATATTCAATGAAACAAAATTACAAATACTCGTTGCTTTCGACATATAGGCACAGAACTACATACCTAAAAACTGACACGTAGGAAGATCTGTTAGTGAGAGAGCCGATTTCTTGGAAAAAGACACTGATGGAAATATTCATAATAGATGGGAACCATCTTATGAAATTTCAGGATTTTGGTGTATCCGGCAATCAGCTGCAGTGATTCTCAACCTTTTAGATGAGGCCGTCTCCCCTTTTCATTAAGGATATCCTAATCCTGATTAATTATTTGCATGATGAACAAAAAAAATAAATGTTACTTTAAATCTACATTCATTAAGGATATCCTAATTACTTAAACCTAATTAATTAGGATATCCTTAATGAATGTAGATTTAAAGTAACATTTATTTTTAATTGTTCATCATGCAAATAATTAATCAGTTGAGGGCTTAGGTACAGCTTACAGCAGTAAAATTTTTGGAAATATTCAAGATTTTTTTTCCTTCATTACTGTATTTTGTACAATAATACAAATTGATATGTGTAAAACACTGTCCTTCTGCTATATGAAAAAAGTATTTTTACGATTAAAAAAATACTTATATCTTTTTTTTTTCAAAATTAAAAATGGTGGCAGTTCACTGTGCAGTGATGAAGCTTTTCCGTCATAACTCATAAACTTGTTAACTTTTTCATGTTCTCTCTCTTTTATTTTATTGCTGAAACTTATATTTACAATATCATGCTCTTTGAACTAATTCCTTAATAAATAATATTTTTTTATTCTGTTTTAGAAGAAAATACTGATATTCGACCATTTTTAAATGAATTTATTTTTATCAGACTATCTACCGAAGGTAGAAAAGTGATCTTACATCATATTTTAGATATGACATGTATAAATACACACAAAAATGTTCATCACAGAATGTTGCATAGTTTTTGAGTTATGTGGGAAACGCTTCATTACTGTACAGTGAACAGAATGTTGAAAAAAAATGTAAGTCATTTTTTTAAATCGTAAAAATATTTTTTTTTTCATTACAGCAGAAGGACAGTGTTTTAAACATACCAATTTTCATTATTGTACAAGATACTGTAATGGAGGAAAAAAATGTTGAATAATTCCAAAATTTCTCTACTGTAAGCTGTACCTAACCGCTTAAGTGCGGCGCCCTGGATTTAGGTACAGAATGTAGAACATAGTAGTGTCAAATTTTTTTTTTTTTTTGCTCTTTAAACATTGCAACAATCTAAATTAATTAGGTTTAAGTAATTAGGATATCCTTAATGAATGTAGATTTAAAGTAACATTTATTTTTAATTGTTCATCATGCAAATAATTAAACAATATATCAAGAGAAAATGGGTCAAGCTTTGATCATTTTTCGAAAAAAAAAATACATCTTCGATTTATGCAGAAAAGGTATCATTATTCTTCTGTTATACTGTTTCACAATTTAAAATAGGTCTTCTGACGGAAAATCGACATTTAAAATAATTTTTTTTTCACACTTACTATTTCTTGCATTTACTCACATTCATACACAACAAATTTCGTGCTAAGAAGTTGAAATCTTTATAAAAAATTTGGTTAATAAATTACAGAGGCTTTTCGGATAAAATAAAAAATAAAATATTTTATTGAGACGGTAAGGAAATCAATTTTTTAACTGACTTTCAGGTCACTTATACATTCAAAATACAAATTATGGCTCTGCTGTTGAATTATATGCATGGCAAAGATAGATTACAATTTTTTCAGGCCTATAATTTATAATTTATTTGTAGGAGCAGATACACGTTGAAAAAGTAAGAAATTAAAAAAATATAGGCCTATATAAGAACTTGTTAAATTGATATCAATGAAGCTTGTTAACATTAATACTAATACTGTACCAGAGGTTGCGCTCTAGAAAAATTTAGTCTCTAGCTTAAAAATGTAGAAAATAGAAATTTCACTCATTTCATGGTTTAACCGATCGTTTCTTCCCCCCCAAAGGGCCTCGGTCCCCCGTTTGAGATGCATTGTTCTGCGTTACATCTAAGACAAGGGACCACACTAAAGTAAAGTGAGGAAAAAGGGGCCTAATCACCAAAAGGATTAGAAGACACTGGCCTAGACCACTGAGGGAGTTCAGCGACACACGTGGCTCTCAGAAACCACATGCAAAGGATATGACTAAATAGTAGAAATTGCAAGAAGACTAGAAGAGGCGAACTATAAGTGTGTAATCTGTGAATATTACTTATTTCGTATATTGAATTATGTCTAAATGCAGAACTATTAATAATAATAATAATAATAATAATAATAATAATAATAATAATAATAATGCTTAATTTTTCTGGCAGAGTTAAGGCTGTGAGGCCTTCTCTTCAACTCAAACGGAGGATAAAAAGGAAATGTTTTTTTTTATTTGGTTATTTAACGACGCTGTATCAACTACGAGGTTATTTGGAGTCGATGAGATTGATGATAGCGAAATGGTATTTGGCGAGATGAGGCCGAGGATTCGCCATAGATTACCTCGCATTCACCTTATGGTTGGGGAAAACCTCAGAAAAAACCGAACCAGGTAATCAGCCCAAGCAGGAATCGAACCCGCGCCCGAGCGCAACTTCAGACCGGCAGACAAGCGCCTTAACCGACTGAGCCACGCCGGTGGCTAAATACATGTTAATACGAAGGAAAGTTATGGGTATGCATAAGACAAAATCGGAACAATAATATGCATAAGCCAGAGGATTATGGAACTTAAGTACTTACTTAAACTATATGACAATTTAAATTACATGATTACTTTATAAACTAGTTACAATTGTGAATTCTAATATATACCTTGGGACACTGTGCATTCTTAAATAAGCTGTTTATATTTGCACTTGAAAACGTTTAATATCGGGCAGCCGTCTATTGTAAAAGATGAAGAATACGCTGAAGTTCTGTGGAGAGGGTCTGACAATAGTGCGTCGTGTTGTGATCGGGTATACAGATTATGATATCTGGACAGATTATGAAATCGTGATACAAGGCATTCAGGGATTGATGTGTGCAAAATCTGACATAGAAGAGAAAGGCAATGCAAAAACTGCATCTGTCAGCCAGCCGGAGCCAAGACAATTCATTGAAAGACGGTGAGATATGATCATAGAGACGGATACTAAATACAGGATGTTTCATAATTCCTATTACAAACTTATAGGGTTGTAGGGAGCACTAAGTAGATAAAGCTTTGATTGGGAACCCATGTCCGGAAATGTATCGTTTCGATGCAAAATAAGTTTGTTGTATTCTGACAAAAATGGTATGTGATGGAGTGAGGCGATGCGGAAAACGTTCGTGATACATGCGTTGTGCATTACCGGTTGGGCTGCATGTTTGTGAAACTTGGACTCTCACTTTGAGAAAGGAACAAAGGTTAAGAGTGTTCGAGAATAAGGTACTTAAAAAATACCTGGGCCTAAGATGTGTGAAGTTACAAAGGAATGGAGACAGTTACATAACGCAGAACTGTACCCATTTCATTCGTCATGTAACATAATGTATCGTTTCGATGCAAAATAAGTTTGTTGTATTCTGACAAAAATGGTATGTGATGGAGTGAGGCGATGCGGAAAACGTTCGTGATACATGCGTTGTGCATTACCGGTTGGGCTGCATGTTTGTGAAACTTGGACTCTCACTTTGAGAAAGGAACAAAGGTTAAGAGTGTTCGAGAATAAGGTACTTAAAAAAATACCTGGGCCTAAGATGTGTGAAGTTACAAAGGAATGGAGACAGTTACATAACGCAGAACTGTACCCATTTCATTCGTCATGTAACATAATTGGGAATATTAAATCCCTATGTTAGAGATGGGCAGGGCATGTAGCAAGTAGACCTATAGGTGAATCCAGAAATGCATGTAGAATGGTAGTTGGGTAGAACTCCGTAGAACTGATTGTAAACAGTAGACACACGATATCAGGGGACTGCAGAAGTCGCCCTCAGCCCATTTTGTTTGCGTACCGTGAAGCGGGAGATTTTAAATCGATCTTCAAACTTATTTTTCATCGAAACGATACATTTCCGGACATGGGTTTCTAATCAAAACTTTATCTACTTAGTCCCCTCTACAACCCTTAGAAGTTTGTAATAGGAATTATGAAACACCCTGTGTAAGCCGAATACAGGCTTTATGGACACGCTGTAATTTTTGGGCCAGATCGTAGCTGAGTTCACTTAATAGAAAATCGCAGTAGTCGAACTATGACATGATAAGTGTCTTGACTAAGATTTGTTTTAATTCAAAAGGAAAAAAATTTTTTACTCGTCGAAGTGACTGCAGTATAGAATATACTTTTTACATACATGTTTAGTCTGTGTGGTGCAGTTTAAGTGTTCATCGATATGAGCACCCAGATTTTTCACACTTGCACTAAGCGGGTTTTCAGTGTTATTTACAACTGCAGCGGGAAAAACACATTTTTTAAATTTCGATAGAAGTCTAGTAAGATAGCCTGTGATTTTTCAAGGTTCAGAATTAATCCAAATTTCTGTGTCCAGGAGGTTAGAGATTTTAAGTCCGAATGTCAATTAATGTCAATTTAAGAAGGAACATTTAAAATCTATGCAAACATGCGTCGTAGCAAGGAAAACTTGGGCTGAGAGAAACGGTCTATATGAGCTCCATGCAAATAGGCCACTTGTCTCACTTCGTTTTTCGTCGTTCCAATTAAAGAAACTTTAGAGAGTTTTGAAAGGGGGAATCCGAAAATCAACGTAACTTAATGGCTACCCATGAGGAGGGATATCGAAAGCATGATAGAATAGCAGCAAAGCAGATCGCATAAGTTGAATCACGATTTCGTAATCTGTCCACACATCATAATCTGTATACCCGGGCACAACACGACACTCCTATGTCAGTCCCTCTCCACAGAACTTCAGCGTATTCTTTGTCTTTTACAATAGACACTATCCATTCTTAGAATTCATTCCCTACAGATGCTAGGGGCTGCCCGATCTTAAACCCTTTCAAGTCCAAATTTAATCACCTTATTTTAGAATGTACAGAGCGAGTGGGGAGATGGGGATGCCACAGTCTTCACTAGACATGGGATCCAAACCCTTGTGCTGTGCGACCGACGCTCGAGTGAAGTATCCTAGGCAACAAGCGAAAATCAGAGCTTCGGTTATCTGAAAGCTTGAATTTGGAAAATGCTGAAATTTATGGGAGGGAGAGATGTAGGTTCGTAGCCATTTTTTTAGGGCTTATCCCGACATTTCTCCCATTTTCTTAGGAAAACCACGGAAAACAACAGGCAGGATGAGTTGTCTCAGTTTACGAGACTAGCTGGTTGTGAGATGTGTCCATAAATCCGCTCAGCTTCTCTGCTACTTCCTCCAGATGCACTACTGTTCTCCAACCAGGAGATCAACCGTCAAAAGAATGTGCTTACTATTGCATCATCAATTGGAGCGAAGTAGATAGATAATATTATCGTTATAACGTCAGTTTAAAAACCATATCCTCTCCTGCATATGTTATTTCCTATATGGAGGGATTAAAAGACCAGGAGATGAACAGTGATCTAATTTTGTAACTGGGGTAGTATAAATATGTGTGTAACAATGTTATTGTTTGTGCTGTGAGAGCGAGCCAATAGAGATACGAATACCCACATGTGTGACCTTATGACATCAACATTCATTCACAGCATCACCCCTTCTCCGTTTCATTCCGCAGAGACTTTCTCGTGGTTGGAGCACAGTATACACAATGTGCATGTCAATAGGTTCTGATAACGTATACTTAGTTATAATATCAGTAAACGTAAAATGAACTGGTGATTTGAAAGGCAAATATACTCTCTAAGTATAGTGGCATCTCAGCTTGAGTAAACGTACATGAATTTTCAGTCAACTAGTCAAAGGCGCCTAAACGGTAAGCAACCCAACCAACAGATATGCCAAAAGGTTGTGCTAGTGCAGGATAACACGGGTACATTTATTAATCTCATTCATTGTTTAAACGGTACGTTTCTGGACACAGCTTGCTTATGATAAATTGTCCCTTCTGATTCCCTCTAATATCACTAGAAATTTGTGACATAGTGATGTGAATACTTTGAATAGATGTACGTATATAAATTTGTGTACACATCCAATATAGTCTACTTACATTTTCTACTAATATGTAATGTGTTATAATTAAATAGTTTGTTAGATATATAGGCTTGCTAAAAGACCTCGCTTGCGCTGATTATCTGGTTCGGTTTCTTGCGAGGTTTTCCCCAACCGTAAAGATGAATGTCAAGTAATCTATGGCGAATCCTTGGCTTTATCTCGCTAAATACCATTTCGCTATCACCAATTCCATAGACGCTAAATAACCTAGTAGTTGAGACGGCGTCTTTAAATAACCAAGTAAAAACACTTTTGGCAGTTAATTTGAAATTTCGTATATCTGTCCGTTTAAGTCGATATCCACGTTAGACAATTATTGAGGGTTATAAAACCTTGTTTTCGGTTATCAGTAAATTTAAAGATACCTTAATTATATAAATTATATTAATCTTTTAATGGATTGTAACCTATGTTGGGAATTAAATGTTTCTAGCATTGTGTCCGTCGCCATTTATCACCAGACATAGGTTCTTGGGGACCGATGAGTTAAGTTGACTGCAACACGGAGTGTACACTGAGGCTTCGTTGCTAGTGGCAGAAGATGGATGTATACTGAAATATCAAAACTCAAGGAGCGTTGTTTACTACTGAATGCTTATAATTTTCGACTCGGTCATTTCCGGACCATAGTTCCTTATCTCAAATTGATACATGTGCCCTTCGCCATCATCCCTGAAAGTTTGTAACGCCACCTCGGAAACACTGTGTATATGTGCCGCTCTTGCAGCTATATACAATCATTCAGTTAACTTACATGCACAGTGTTTACCTCAATCAGTTCCCAAGATGCTATGTCTGGTTATCAGGGCACTGAAGAGTGTTTCATAAGAGTTTTTATAGAAGGGTGATGTATTAAACTGAGGTACTTTTATTCGGTTATGTGTGATCTCTTTTTGTAACAGATGTGAAATTATAATTATCTTTATCTTGTTATGAAATAAATTTTTTCCATTGCCATTGTATTAACCTGAGTGATTTAATTCATTGATAAGTTAGACGTAGGGGCTAATGTTACCTGCTGAGCTTACTCTCTCTCATTAATTATGAAAATAATTAGCGAGATGTTTCATAAATCAGTAGAAACGCCTGAAGAACTAATTAAGTGTGACACCTTATGGAAGGTGGGACATACAGGCGCCCACTTAGGCCATCATAAGGCCCATTTAAGCTACCTCTAAACTTCAGTTTGGGTGAGAAATGACCGAAAACTTTTACTAGAGTCTTCTGTCGCGTATAGGGCTTTTATGTGCCATGAATGTGCGACTTGACACTCCCCTTTCAAAGGGCGTTTTACCGACCTTAATATTCATCATCCTTGACCGAATTAGAAACGATTCACGTGGTCTAATTGCTAGTATGGTAATCGTTATATCGCCGAAAACGACCTTATACAGGTGTATTTTTTCGGCAGAAGTTAGAGATTTTTAAGAATATCTAAAGAATTAATTTTTATATTAAACGATTTCACAATACTGATGACCAAATACAGATATCAGAATATAAAATGGTCAGTAGCGCGACAAAATTTTTTAGTAAGCTGGGCTGAAGACATGGTTCGAAAATAGTGATCTAGGCCGTGCTTTACGTCGCTAAAAGGTAAACGCAACACGGAAACGCTCCTCTTTTTAATTAACTAAATTCTAAATTGATCTTGTCCCTTCTTCGAAAATGTTTGGAAAGCTCAGCTTACCCTGCCTACCCTGACGCTTCGCCACTGAAAATGGTTGTTTATTTGCGACATCAAAAGATGAATGTTATAATTCAGAAATATTGATAAATTAATCTGAATTTAAATAGGAGATTGTTGTCTGTAACATTATAGAATGGACACAAAGGAAGATCATCATCCAGCATGCTTGCAGATTATTGTTGGCTCCTTGTAAAAGACAACCCCGGGTCTAGTTAGTTATAAACTGAAGTCATTCAGAAGATATTTTCAGTGGTAAGTTCAAATTCCGATATTTTTCTCATTATACACATAAAATATTTTACTTGTTTTTTTTTAACTATCTAACATCATTTTTGTATCCAGTACACATTTTTCAAGTATTATGAGGCATTTTGCATCCCCAGTCTGTTGTAATTTTGTCAGTAGCAGTGAAAAATAAAAACAAAGACGTTTTTTCATTAAAAAAATCAATTCACTTTTTCCAGAAAATGGTACGTGGTGGGGCAATTTTGATTTTAAATTCAGATTTAGGGCACACATATTAGTAATATTCACCTATTTTTATTTCGGAGCAAGACAAAAAGTAAAAATTTGTTGTTCAGTGTTATTTAATGAGACATGGTGTAAACGATTTAAAGTGCCAAAATTATACAGACTGCACAATCTTAGAAAAAACGTTTTGTCGCACATACTTTGTAAGTCCCAGAAACAAGGCAGTGCACATGATCAGACATACAACGAAAGAAGACTAATTTTATTACCTGTATTAGTCCTTCTCTTGTGACCTAGGTCGTACGTCCTCTGATCATGCGCACTGCCTCCTTTCTGGGACTTATGGGCGACAAAACTTTTTCTTAAACTGTACATATCGGTCTACTAAAGAGTATCTGGGCGACAAAACTTTTTCTTAAACTGTACATCTCGGTCTACTAAAAAGTATCTGGGCGACAAATCTTTTTCTTAAACTGTACATCTCGGTCTACTAAAAAGTATCTGGGCGACAAAACTTTTTCTTAAACTGTACATCTCGGTCTACTAAAAAGTATCTGGGCAACAAAACTTTTTCTTAAACTGTACATCTCGGTCTACTAAAAAGTGTCTGGGCGACAAAACTTTTTCTTAAACTGTACATCTCGGTCTACTAAAAAGTATCTGGGCGATAAAACTTTTTCTTAAACTGTACATCTCGGTCTACTAAAAAGTATCTGGGCGACAAAACTTTTTCTTAAACTGTACATCTCGGTCTACTAAAAAGTATCTGGGCGACAAAACTTTTTCTTAAACTGTACATCTCGGTCTACTAAAAAGTATCTGGGCGACAAAACTTTTTCTTAAACTGTACATCTCGGTCTACTAAAAAGTATCTGGGCGATAAAACTTTTTCTTAAACTGTACATCTCGGTCTACTAAAAAGTATCTGGGCGACAAAACTTTTTCTTAAACTGTACATCTCGGTCTACTAAAAAGTATCTGGGAGACAAAACTTTTTCTTAAACTGTACATCTCGGTCTACTAAAAAGTATCTGGGCGACAAAACTTTTTCTTAGACTGTACATCTCGGTCTACTAAAAAGTATCTGGGAGACAAAACTTTTTCTTAGACTGTACATCTCGGTCTACTAAAAAGTATCTGGGCGACAAAACTTTTTCTTAGACTGTACATCTCGGTCTACTAAAAAGTATCTGGGCGACAAAACTTTTTCTTAGACTGTACATCTCGGTCTACTAAAAAGTATCTGGGAGACAAAACTTTTTCTTAGACTGTACATCTCGGTCTACTAAAAAGTATCTGGGCGACAAAACTTTTTCTTAGACTGTACATCTCGGTCTACTAAAAAGTATCAGGGAGACAAAACTTTTTCTTAGACTGTACATCTCGGTCTACTAAAAAGTATCTGGGCGACAAAACTTTTTCTTAGACTGTACATCTCGGTCTACTAAAAAGTATCTGGGCGACAAAACTTTTTCTTAGACTGTACATCTCGGTCTACTAAAAAGTATCTGGGCAACAAAACTTTTTCTTACTGTACATCTCGGTCTACTAAACATGATGTGTAGTGAAGTTATGTTTTTTCTTCTATTTTTTGTTTTAATTCCTATAATACCATGTTTTTAGGATTTATAGTAGTATAATATTTATTATTACAGCTAAAGTGAACGTCATCGCCAATGACCATGACCTTCCGTCCAACACACGCTACCACCAACACAATAGAGAGATAACAGAGTACTCTGATTTATAAACAAGCATATCACCACAATTTGAATGTATGTGGCGGACCAAAATAAATAATGACGGCTTACTACCATTTCCAAAAACATTAGACTCACAGACAACATTTTTTCTGGGGAAACCATGAAAGTTACAGAAAAGTTTTATTAAACTTCTTTGTTCAGTAATTTATGCTCTGTCACCAATATATGTTTTGGCAGTTCATATCGTTTGCACCCTTTATAGACAGTAAACATCGGTCTATCGAACAAAATATTTAACTAATTTTTTTAACAAAAAAAGGCGCCCTAAATAAGGGTTCGAAGAGATCGGCCTACTAATCAGTTCATAAAGAATAACCATTAAAACCAATTGTGTGACAATTTGAAAGATAAAAGAATACATTAAGGTAAATGATACGAAAACATAGGAAATCATTTACAATAAAAGTTTGTTGGGTACAAATGATTAATTGCGTATTTCAATTTTGTGTTTAATTTGTAAAGTACCATACTTTTAAGATGGATAGTAGTCTAATATTATATGTTTACATTTTAACTACCATTGCCAATGACCTTGCGCTCAACACATACTAATACACAACAGAGCAAAACGTATCGGGCAAAGTAAATAGTGACTATCTATTCTCATTTTAAAAAATATCACTCTCACAAAACACATTTATTTCTGGGAAAACCTTGACAGTTACAGAAAAACGTTATTTGACATTTTCCTTCAGTATTTGTGATTATATATATATATATATATATATATATATATATATATATATATATATATATACACAGGGACATCATTTTATTTTTACTTGCATTTTTATTGTACCTGCATTTCTGTATGTACTTCAATCTCACCCCTTCACTAATGTCCTTGCTGCCGTCAGACACACAAACTTAAGGCCGCTGTTGCATTCGAAGTCTTCAAGCAGTGAAGTAAACACTGCAGTGTATAGTGTGTTTCAGAAATATGGTTGCGTTTTCTATAGAAGAAAGAACCTATATTAATAATATCGTACTAAAAAATTATATTGAAGAAATGATAAATTAAATTTCAGAGAATATGCTTCAAAATGTTTTTAATAATATGCGTAAAGAATTGAAGCCTGCATTGTAATGAACGGCAACCATTTCCAGCAACTTGTTTAAAAATTCAGATTAGCTAATTTTGAATTGAGGTGGCTAGAAGCAAAGGAATGCTAGTGACATTTGTAATAACATAAGTTAAGTGCATCCAGTGTAAGCTAAAGTATCTAAAATTTTAGTGACAAAGGGATATTTTAATCGCATCACATATTAAAATTTAAATAAAAATTTCACCGGTTTTACGTAAGCTTAAATATGTAAACCCCATTTTCTCAAAAGTAACAAGTGCACTTACAGCCCTTTACTTATGACCCCCTCAATTTAAATGCACTCTCTATATTGTATGATAACATCAATAATTAATATGCTAAATAAAGTAGACATTACATAAAGAACATAGCCGCCTAAAAAGTTGAGTTTTTGAAAAAAAATGTTACTACTCTACTGTATTTTGATAAATTTCGTAAAAGTGATGATCAAACTGAAAATCGTAATATCGTATTTCCCTACAACATAAATGGATACACTACTTTTCTCTCCTCCTATACCTAGTAAAATGATTTCTTTGCATATTGCAGTAGTAACATCAAACTCCTGTAATGGAAGGGGGCAACAGTGTTTCGGAGTATAGCCAGGTTAATGTTAAAAATGTTGGTAAAAATAAAGTGATGTCCCTGTATGTATATATATATATATATATATATATATATATACATATATATATATATATATATATATATATATATATATATATATTACTGTTTGTATGCACAGATGCTAAGTTATTACTTCACGTAAGACTCCTTATTTTATAACTGTCTCTGTCTTAACGAAATTCTCTTTCAAACAAACAACTTTTTCTATATGGGAACAAGAATCTAATGCACATCTGCAAGGACATGGAATGAGTAACATAGTTTAATTCATGTTGGCTTTTTTCCATGATGTTTTACAAACTCATTGCATCCTTATATTGAATTAGCCACTACAATTTATCTCGGTGTAATACAAAACTTGCCATGTAAAGAGTGCAGCTATTGCTATTAAGCTGTGTAATATATCAACATACACGCTCGAACAATACTGGCTCCCTTTGTCACGTATTCATGCTGTTGTACTGTGTAATATAAAACGATTTTTGTCTGTGATTACTGCCGTCTGGGGTCGCTGATTATGGCACGAATCAACTCACGTTTCGAGGAGGAGATCTCCCCTCCCGCTTGGTGCACTAACTATATATGATTTACACGAAGTAATGAGGATTGATAGACGATGTAAGGAAGTCAAATGTCAGGACACTTCGAGTAAGATGTTGCTTGCACGGGCAAATCAAAACGCAGCCCCTTGTGCAATAAGTAAGTCATTACAGAATCAGACGTGATCGCATAACAACATGGAGGTCATAGAACTGGAGAACATTGTAGTAATAACATTTCTCTTTAATTAATTAACAGCATTACTGAAATGCCTTTGCTGTTTACTTTCGTACTGAGCGTTCTTACTTCGTTGTACAGAGTCTTTCATAAGTAACGAGTCTATCAAAAAATAAACTATTTTGGATTTTTTTAAATGATGTTCATCCTCATGAGGAAGAACCCTTCCCGGTGCCGTACAGTCGATTTGGAAACAAACACCCCTCCCCCCGCCGCCAGAGCTATTAAACGAAAGAATGGTTAGTGTTTTAAACATTTATTAAAACACATAAATGTAAAAATAGTTTCAATTGTTGACAAATTATGGTATACAATTTTCAAAATGTCTTCCGTTCTGCTGAATGCACAAATGTAAGCGACGTATCAACTCTTCATGGCCTCTGGTGAGCACGTCAGGCATAATCATTTGTATCGTGTGTTCAATTAGTTCCACTAATTCAGGAATGGTGCGTGGCTTAGACGCATAGATGCGATCATTGATGAAACCCCAGAAAAATAAGTCCAGGGAAGTCAAATCAGGTGATCGCGGAGGCCTTTGTGACCGATCCACCTACCTGGAAACACTTCGTCTACGGATAAGCGCTTAATTTGAGCGACACTGTTTCCAAGTTCAAACCAGGCAGCAATTTTTCTCTTTTGCAATAAAGTTAAGCGGCTGCTTGGCATTTTATCATTCCAGTCTATCACAACAATGTGTATAGGCATGGCCGTGTGCCATTATCCTTGGCGCAAAGAAGGCCATGCTCCAGGTCATTTTAAGTGGCATCAAATGCACATTACACATGGACAAGTAGCTTCCTCTGGCGGCGGGGGAGGGGGTGTTTGTTTCCAAATCGACTGTACGGCACCGGGAAGGGTTGTTTCTCCTGGGGATGAACATCATTTAAAAAAATTATCCAAAATAGTTGATTTTTCGATAGACTCGTTACTTATGAAAAACTCTGTAGTTCAGGTACTAGGGTCATACTTAAGTTCGTAGTTCTATTCGTCACCACAACACTGCTTTGTTAGGAAATTGGTTATCATTTGCCATTTGTTATTTGGTGTGTTGTTTTTCAAATCTGAAGAAAGTTTGTGCTATTTGTGGGCTAAAAAAATACTTAAGTTAGATTATAATGATAAAATGTGTTTTGTTTATACCATTTTCATATCAATTTTTGTGTTTTATGGAGAGTGGTTGGATTTAATCATAGGTGAGAGGGACGAAACCTACAAAGTAGGACTTGTTTTGTAAAGCACGTACGGTCAAAAGACCCATGAATTAGATTGAAGGCCAAATTATGATAGTGTAGTGCATTTATAAGTATGATATTGCTGAATAAATCTGTCTAATATTGTAATATTATAAAATTTGGTTGTAAAGTTTATTTTAAATTTTCCAAGATTTTGTTTAACGTGGAATGAGCATTGTTCATTCTCCGTTCTCTAACAGAGTTGAAACATACAAATTAAACGGTATATCTTCTGTGTTTTTTCTTACGAGTTAAAAAAACAATGTAGCTACATGGTAATGACCTTCAACAAGCTAGGTGAAGGGATTGTTCTGAGCAACACAACTTAATGTGTACCTACTCTCTGTTGATGTAACGTTTCACGATCTCATAATTTATGTTATTTTAAAATGCACGTTTTTCTGGAAAACTATTCAAAACATAGCAAAATCATATTTGACTTCTTTGTTGCTCTTCACTAAGGAAATCATTTACCTAATGACATTACTTCCGGTTCTGCCTGTATTATGTGAAGGAATACATATGTAAATAAGGTATGAATTATTAGTTATGAATATAAGATAAACAAAAGCATAATTTCATAAATAGAACTGTATCGAGCGTGGCTGTACTATGATTTAACACGGTAATGTCAGCGAGTTATTTATACCGGCAGTAAGTCGTGCAGAACGTTTCCCAGTCTGAAATCGAAAGTAGGAAATTTCACACATTCACGTTAAACCGCTGCACTGGATGTGCAAATTAGATACATCTTAAGCTCATTCACTGTATTACGTCACGAAACTGGGCGGGTACAGGAAGTTTAAAATTGGATTCCCTATCTCAGCGTTTTGAAATTTATGTGCCACTTTTATTGTTAGTCATTTCCTTTCTCTCCACATGTCCGTTTATTCAGTATTACGTCAGCATTTTCACTAGCTACACCGACGAAAAACTCGCCAGAAAAACCGTTAAACGAATGAGTAAATTACTGTTAGACCTACATCTTTTATATTACTTCTTTTGTTAGACATCTAAGAGTGCTCACTCTACTTCTTTGGAACAAAATGTGAATTTCCCAATACATTTTTCGAAATTTTGATAAAAGGTATATAGTTTTCATTATTTCATATTTATGTGATTTAAAATTCTCTCGCCGTGCTAAATAATTGCCTGTAATATGTTCGTTATTTCTGAAGAAACTGTTCCAAGTGTAGCTCGGCGACTTAAAACATTAACTGGCTGAGGAACCACCGATTGATCCTTTGAAGATACTGTATAATATGTGCTTAACTAAGACACCGTTTAACAGGTTTTTTTTCCGAGTATGTATATGGTTTCCACAAAGTATGTGATTATGTCTCGTGACCATAACATAGTACGAAATGGAAATGTGTGTGTGTGTGTGTGTGTAATGCCTACCCACATCACTTGCGTGATTCGGACTCCGCATACTGCGGATAGATGCAGCACTGTGACCCATTTTCAAGTTGCACACCATTTCAACCGGACACATGCATGATGTGTGTCTGTGAAGAGTTATGTCGTGTACTAGGGTGAGTGTATGTTTAAGTGTTGTGTAGGGGTTGAGTGAGGATGATGTTGAAAAGAAAGGATGATGAGAGAGGGAAAGGAAGTGTCGAGAATAAGTGGGGTTCCTTACGCCTGATAAAGTTACCTGATATTCATCCATAGGAGTGAGGGGGGGAAAACCCACAAACTCGTCCTAAGCGGGGAATCAAAACCCGGCCCGCTGGGTTCGGCAGCAAACACGCTACCTCGAGACCACAGCGGTGGATCGAAATGAAATGTAAGAATTGAAAATTTATCCTTTGAAAAGATGGAAAAATACAATCTACCTTGGAGCTACAGTAACAAATATAAATAACACTCGAGAGGAAATTAAACGCAGAATAAATATGGGAAATATCTGTTAGGCCTATTATTCTGTTGAGAAGCTTTTGTCATCTGGCCTGCTTTAAAAAAATTAAAAGTTAGAATTTATAAAACAGTTATATTACCGGTTGTTCTCTAT
Organism: Periplaneta americana; assembly: GCF_040183065.1. Taxonomy (NCBI): domain Eukaryota; kingdom Metazoa; phylum Arthropoda; class Insecta; order Blattodea; family Blattidae; genus Periplaneta; species Periplaneta americana. Next base: position 110,941,819 of record NC_091130.1, on the reverse strand, counting down.
GGTTGTGAAACTTGGACTCACACTTCAAGAGAGGAACAGGGATTAAGGATATTCGATAATGAGGTGCTTATTAAAATATTTAGAGCTGAGAGGGATGAAGTTACAGTAGAATGAAGAAAGTTACACAATGCAGGACTGCACACATTATATTCTTCATCTAACATAATTAGGAACATTAAATCCAGACGTTTGAGATGGACAGAGCATGTAGCACGTATGGGTGAATCAAGAAATGCGGTAGAGTGTTAGTTGGGGGACCGGAGGGAAAAATACCTTTGGGGAGGCCGAGACGTAGATGGGAGGATAATATAAAAATGGATTTGAGACAGGTGGGATATGATACTAAGGACTGGATTAATCTCTCTCAGGATAGGGACCGATGGAGTGCTTATGTGAGGGCGGCAATGAATCTCCGAGTTCTCTAAAGGTAAGTACACTAGTCGCCTGGAATCTGAAAACATAGCGCCCGTTAGTTTCGTCTGTAAAACAGAGAGTGCGCATGCGCGAGCATATACTTATAGTACTGCTTCTACCCACCGTGTGACGTCACTCATGCTTGCAGATCCCAAGCGGGAAGTGTATGTATCTGGTTTCCATTGCCATTGTCATATCACCGCTGCGTTGCTCCACCGTAGTTGTAGTCTCCACATAACCCACATAATTTATGAGAACTTTAAGGTAATAAGTAGGCTAGTATTGGAGTGATGCACTGCAGAAACTTGCAAGCCATGAACCGCGACGATAACCGCGAAAGGCTAACAGAAACTGATTAAACTGACAGATAACATAATAATGTAATTTTAATGGTGGAAATTGTATGGAAGGCACTTACCTATGTCACGTAAAATAGTACCAAGTGAAAGTAGAAACATACGAATACCTGACAAGAATAAAGCCGAAATATGTGAAAAAATTAATTTCATTAGTTGGAAATTTAGAGGCCTAGCTAGGATATAATTAGAATTAAAAAGGTATATTAAAATAAGACGCTTTGTGTTTGTGTTTTTTTAACTTAAGCCAAAAAAGAAGGAAGATGGTACCGTCTCTACTTTCCACCTGTAACCCTACATCATATATACCCAGATTGCTCGGCCTTACAGGTTTGACTGTAACAATTTTTGTCAGGTTTACTATGCTGCTATCTAGTTGTTACATAAGGAGTCACGTCATATCTCCCATTTGAATTGCATTAACGACTGTACTGCCATCTCGTGTTCGTTTACGGCGAACGGGTGGCGATCCTGGCGGATGTTGTCTTCAAAGTATACCGATTTTAACTTTTTTTAGTAGATTATTTTACGACGCTTTATCAACATCTTAGGTTATTTAACGCCTAAATGAGATGAAGGTGATAATACCGGTGAAATGAGTCCGGGTCCAGCACCGAAAGGTACCCAACATTTGCTCATGTTGGGTTGAGGGATAACCCCGGAGAAAATCTTCAACCAGGTAACTTGCCCCGATCGGGAATTGAACCCGGACCATCTGGTTTCGCGTGGACCGGATTTTAACATAGGGATGAGCTATCTGTTATATAATTATTTTTACATGGAAATCTGTACTGATCTTAGATAACATCTTGCAGTTCCTTGCATAATTTCTTTGATGTTCATAAACATAAACGGTTCAATACACGTCACTGTTCGTTAACAGAAAACCACAATTTAGTCACACGGAGTTAGTGTGCACTCGAAGTTGGTTGCTTGATGGTTGTCAGCCCACTTTGAGGTCTGTGGATATAGAGGGAAAAATTGGATCGGTGTCGGGTAGAGTTCCCGGGTAGCTCAGTTGGTAGAGCGTTGGTACGTTAAACCAAAGGTCCCGGGTTCGATGCCCGGCCCCGGAACAATTTTTTCCCTCGAAATTATTCAAATCAACTTTACAGGGAGTTATACCTGAAATCTTGATTTACATAAACGGTCCATCTCTACAGTGCTGGAATCAGAAAGACGAGTATATATAAAAATGGTATTCCTCCGCAAAAACTACACCAAAGGAGACAGTTTTCTTACGCTTCACTGGTTTCTGTGTGATGTATTTATTTATCTTTTTATTTTAGTAGATTATTTCACGACGCTTTATCAACATCTTAGGTTATTTAACGTCTGAATGAGATGGTGGTAATGCCAGTGAAATGAGTTCGGGGTCCAGCACCGAAAGTTACCCAGCATTTGCTCATATTGGGTTGAGAGAAAACCCCGGAAAAACCACAACCAAGTAACTTGTCCCGACCAGGAATCGAACCCGGGCCACCTGGTTTCGCTGTCAGACGCGCTAACTCTTACTCCACGGGTGTGGACTGTATGATGTATATAGTGATAAACATATGATTTTAGTTTGCACCTACAAATACTTTCAACATAAAAATCGTTTGATGCTTACCTGTTTATTCTAACCACTATTGTAGGTTAATTACCTAGGCTGTAACATACAACTTACACGAAGGGAAATATATTAGGCCTACAGTAGTCTACATATGATTTTTTCTGCTGACGTGGTTGTTTTGTGTGATTTTATATAATTTAAGTTCGCTGATTTCAAATATGCAGTCAGAAATTGCTTATCACGTCACAATTTTTCACAAAATGTAATTACAATATTACCTTCTTTTTACAAGTTCCAACCCCATGCTAATGTATAGTAGGCCTATGTTTCTATGGACAAAAAAAAAGTTAATATTGATTTGTGTCAATTAATTTACTCAATACGGAAAGTGGCCAGAGCATTTAAGTATCTCAATTACTAAGAAACTTTCGTTTCTTTGATCTTCTGCAGTGGCTGAAATCAAGGATGTCACGCTGCAAGCACCAACAATAGTCATCTATCATATTTCTATCCCACCTGCCTTGATATCTTCGCTATATCTTGGAGGAAATCCTCACGCCATTTCTCACTTACTATACCGAGACTTGAGGGAAGCGCATTTATGTGGTCGTGCAGGAAATGCATCTTGACTCTCATGTTTACTTCTAATCTCTGATATGCTATCAACAAGTTTCAATTAGAACTTCATAGTTATTTTTCCTGAAGTTGTCAGGAAATTTTCTTACAACATCAGAAAAGCAACCAAGCATCCCTCTCTAAGATGTTCATGATTTTCAAAAATACAATTATTTATCTTTCATTAGAAGCCTTATTAACTTGTCGTCCGTCGAAAATTGCAGCTTTCAACTTCTCATGTATAGGTACTGGACATTTAAAGACATTTGAAGAAAGCACAGTCTTTATCCAGAGTCTTGATATAGGCCTACTGCTTCATAAGGCATAACTTTATAGGAAGTGGGGGCAGTGCTCTCATGGTTATTTTTTTCTTGGCCATACTACGCCCCCCCCCCATTTTCTCTCTTGAAATACATTTTACTCCCCTCTTTCTCTATCCCTCCAACACTCATTTGATGGATTTTTTCGTGTCAAGGAAGTAGTAAATAAATACACCAAAGAAAGTACAATTTCTCGTTACTTCACTGGCTTCTGTTAAATGTATAAGGCTTAGTGTTAAACAAGTAGTTTTAGTCTGCAGCTACAATCAACATAAAAATCCTTTGGTACTCACCTGCACGGTATATTTAATGCAATATTGTAGTCCCTTCAACTTGTTATAAATATTACACTCGAGAGGTTCAGGACGCAATACTAGGGAAATAGACCATTTCCCTAACAACTTGTCCTGGACCTCTCACATGTTATGTTGTTAATTAGAAACAAGTAGTGGTGAAGTGTTAACCTACAACAGTGCGTTAGAATAAACAGGTAAGTATCAAACGATTTATATGTTGAAAGTATTTGTAGCTACAAACTAAAATCATATGTTTATCACTATATACATCACATAGAACCAGTGAATCGAACGAAAACTGCCTCCTTTGGTGTAGATTTTCTGGAAAAATACCATTTTTGTGCATAATTATGGATTCCAGCACGGTAGAGATGGACCGTTTATGTTTATGAACATCAAAGAAGATAATTATATTAATAACTACAAGAGATGATCTAAGATCAGTGCAGATATCCATGTACAAAACTTAGGCACCTATACACTGTATGGCTCCAAATAGGCAACATTTTCTCTTCCTCATACGGTTCATTAAAAGATTCCAGGTTCCCATACAATGTATGGCCCCGTATGGCCTCCATGACAGCACTGAGTGGGGGTAATAATACCTTCTTGGGATCAAGAAGAGGGTCATGCTGGATATTCTCGTCATAAACGTGAAACTCTGGTAGGCCACTCTTTCCTTCCCCAGAGTTGTTTATTCATCATACTCACCACTATCTGGTTTTGCGGACACACTAGATTCATCATCACTAGAACTGGAACTTTCAAATTTGGTGAACGCAGGAATAGGAATGTCACTGCTGTATAGTATGGATCTTATAATGAATGTAGTGTTTTTACTTTTTGTTAAAACCTCAACCATACAAAAGTAGCAGTCTTCCATGTGACCTCGCAGTTCCCACCACACAATTGGAACTCCAAAAGTGAGGCATTTTCTCTCTCCCATAATTCACTGTATGAGATTTTCAACACATGTCCTACACACTTTATGTGGTTTCCAGCATTTGTCCTGGTCGCCTAGTTTAACCTCGAAATAAGCGTGATATCCTTTGGATACAAAATCAGATATATTTTTCCTTCGATTTGGTGTTGTAAAACAGCCACAAATATAGCAGGATAAGTTTGAGCCGTTTTTACATTTTCGGCTTTCTTCTTCAAAATTGTGTAGAGTTCCTTCAGTGGAACGATGAAAATCGCAGTGAGACAAGTGGCCAACAGACTTGGAGGTCACATATTCTGTTTTTCTCAGTCCCGATCTCCCTTGCAAGGACGCGTTTTTGCGTATCTTTTAATGTTTCTCCTCAATTACCCTCTGATCCATTGATTCCTCTCAAAAATATATTTAAAATACTGGCATCATAGATAAGATTGCTGTCATTTGAGGCGTTCAGAGCTAAAGTGCATCAAGTCCATGGGACGTAGTTTTGAGATAATAGGATTTAAAGTTAATTTGCTCTAGTGGATTATCTAATTTGACTAGCAGTAATTTTATTGCTCCATTCTCAAATTCTAGATTTATAAAATATAAACAATTTTGATGCTAATTGATGCAACGCTTTGGTGACTTGATCCAAATATAGCTCAGAACATCATGAACAAACAATCTGAGCCAAAAGTGACTGGTGTCACCTATCAGCGAATGCTTGGAATTAAGACTTGATCCATTACTGCTCGGAAAAGATCTAACTTCAGATAATCAGAAAATGAATTGAACTCAATTTATGGAAATTTGTGACTTGATCCACTTTAGTTCTGAACGCCTCATTTATAAAGCAATTTATACTGAAGAACAGCATAATGAATATGCAAACACAATGATTTTTTTAATAGACCGTCTACATGAAAATATATTAACTGCAAATGCAACGTAGATGTCATGGCAAGCTGCGAGAGTAGTTGTATGTGCTATGCTAGCAAAAGATTTCGCGAAATTTTCTTACAGTTATCTCGCTCAAATAAAAGAAGGCGCAGACAATTTATTTTTTTGATCCAGTAGTAATAACTGACATGTACATTCATAAGCCAGTAACATTTTTTTTACGTTGTGCTCGTTATAACAAAGAACAAGGCAGAACACACAGCCATGACACAAGTGTGCACGATGTCATTCGTCTGCCAATTCCCGCTCTTTACAAGAACCAATCAGATTCACTGATGGCGGCTTATGGAAACTGCCACCACTTCTGCAAGCTGATGGAAACTCTCAGCGTATTCCGAATCTCACCGGAGCGTTGGACAACAATGACGTCACGCTGCAGTGAAATAGGAACAAAACTGCTGGAAGGTTCGATGGCTAACATGGCGGCTGTACAAGTTGTTGCCTGTGCTACGCTAGGAGAATTTTGCGAAATTTCCGTACTGCCATCTCGTTCAAAGAAAAGAGAGCATAAACAATTTATTTCTTGAACCGGTAGTAATAACTGGTCCGTTGACATGTTAGCTCATATCGTTTTTACGTTGTGCTCATTATAAACAATACAGCAGAACTCACCGCCATGACACAACAGTGTACGATGTCATTCGTCTGCTAATTCCCGCCCTATACAAGAACCAATCAGATTCACTGATGGATACTGCCACCACCTCTGCAAGCTGATGGAACCGGTGCGACACCGGTGGAGCATCAGTGACGTCATCGTTGAAATTTGGAACGCCGTGATGCCATCAAATTGCTCAGCGCTGAGATTCGGAATACGCTGTCTACTACAGCACTGGAGGGAGCATCAATGACATCATCGCTGACATTCGGAACACCGTGATGTCATCTGATTGCTCAGTGCTGAGATTCGGAATACGCTGAAAGTCTTCGATTAGTAAACATGAACCCAAAGAGTGAAAGAAAAGAGATAAGAGACAGAAAATGGGAGTAAGACTGGAAGGAATGAAGAAATAAAATGAAACAATAATAAAGAATGAGAGAGAAGCCGCAATGTTCCAGTTGAATGAGGCGGAATACCATGTTGTAGTTTCCTGAAGTCAGTCCTGATGATTTACGTAAAGATTCATTGCTGGTCTTACAGAATTTATCTGTTATGGTAACAATTGTTATTAGAAGAGAAAATTCGCTCCGGCGACGGGGATCGAACCCGGGTCCTTGGTTATACGTGCCAAGCACTCTAACCATTGAGCTACGCCGAAGTTCAGTCCACCGCACCGGATCGAAAAAACACTAGAGGAGGGGGATTCGGTCCGGTGCTGTGGATTGAACTTCGCGTAACTCAATGGTTGGATCATTCGGTACGTAGAACCAAGGACCCGGGTTCGATCCCCGTCGCGCCGGAGCGAATTTTCTTCTCTAATAACTAGGGCTAGGATTTTGATGACCTATAAATCATGAAAAAATGTCCTAAAAACAATGCATTTATGACCTAAAAATCTTTCAAAAATGTCCTTAAATATGCCCTAAAAATTGATCTTAAATAATTGGCTTAGTAGGAAAAGAGGTTTTCTACTACTTAATATTTAGACTAGTAATTAAATAAAATTTTACATAATTTTTTCTAAGTAGTACACTTTAATTAATATTTTACCTGATGTAGTTTCCATGTATGATCGTTCACCTCTGCTTCGGCATGTGGACGTGAAGTCAGCAGTCAGCTGTCGGTCTTGGCCCTTCATGGGCTATAGAACCATGGATATTTACTTTTACTTTTCATTTAGTCTATCACAAGGCCACTTTTATCCGGAATTAGCAGGTGTAGAGGAGTCTATATTGAAGGGAGGGTTGGACTGTTCCATTACATGGGGTGTACTGCGTTCAAATGGCAATATTTGTGTAGAAAAACGATTAAAATATTATACAAAATAATGGGTATCAATGGACAAAATATGTAAAGAAAATGTTAAAGGAAATAAACATTATTTTACATTAATAATGGGGATTTATGGCCAAAATTAAATGAAAATGCCAAAAAAATGACCGAATAAAACAAAAGATGCTCTTATAAGTTGAAACAGGCAAAAAATGAAAAAAAAAAGCCATAACAAATATGTCTTAAAACACTCAGTTTATCACATAACATACTGGCTGTTCATTTCAAAGTGTGTCATGACGTCACTGTTGTTGGGTCACCAATTTGAGGCGAATTTCAGCTTATATGTTAGAGAAGTTGCCTATTATTTAAGGCGTTCTTCAATCTGAAATTGAGAACGTGTACGGTATAACTTGAACGTCGTAGCAACAGATGGCGGTCTGTACGGTCTGTGTGCTACCATGACCTCTTTCGAACTGTGTTTTGCGCCGGCAAGTCGTACGCAGGGTATTTGTTATCATCGGTTGCGTACGGTAACATTCCACAACACAAATCAAATGCTCCTTGTCCATGTTGACCGTCGAAGTTAATGTCAACAAAGACGTAAGTAATCGTCTTAACCCTCTCCCCATATCCCGACAGTACGTATTTCCAAACAGTTCACATTCCTGCCACTATCGGCGTTACCGTACGTATCGATACGTACTCTTCAGAATGAACGCCGTACTTGCTAGGCAACTTCTCTGCCTCATAGGTTATACACCTCTGAGGAAGTGTAGGAAGATTGAATTCTCTAGGCTCATCGGCTAGCCACATGACGGCATACAGCGAGCCATGACACACTTTGAACTGAACACCCAGTATAAATACGAAAGTAGCTATGTTTCTGGCTTTCTAGAAAAAAGATGCAATTTCATCAAAATCCTAGGCCTACTAATAATAATTTGTTATCATAACAGATTAAATTCTGTAGGACCAGAAATTAATCTCTACATAGATTCTTCGCCCAACAGTGCACAATACTGTACATTCCGGTCTATCAAAGTCACTCTTTTGAGTGCGCTCCTAGTATAATGGCAGTTGACTTTTATATATACATATGTCAACATATATCCCGAACATGGAGTCAGGCCACAAAGGGAAAAACACTGGAGGAGGTAGATTCGATCCGGTGCGGTGGATTGAACTTCGGCGTAGCTCAATGGTTAGAGCGCTTGATACGTAGAACCAAGAACTCGGATTTGATCCCCGTCACCGGGGCGAATTTTCTCCTCTAATAACAATCCTGATGATCCTTTGAAGAGGGATAAGAAAGAATTTAACCAACTGTTTTATATAAATGCTTCGTTTATTGTCATGGCAAGTGTAGATGTAACATTAAATAGACGATAATGACAGACGTCCGAAAGCGCTGCAGGCATCAGGAGCTTAGTGATGGAATCCGTAGGAAGCGTAGGCCAAGGGAGCGGCGTGAACAGCGTAGGGGGCGGCAACAGCCACTGGAGCCTTGACGAAGGCGGGAGCGGCAACAGCCACGGGGGCGTGCACAGCGACGGGGGCGGCCACAGTCTTCACGACGGGGGTGGCGATGTCGACCTTGTGGATGTTAGCGTATGAAGTGGCAACGGGGGCAACAGCCTTAACGGCGACGGGAGCGGCAACAGCTACGGGGGCGGCGTGAACAGCAAAGGGAGCAGCGTGGACTACGGGGGCGGCAGCGTAGGTGGCCACAGCGGGGGCACCCAGGTAACCGGCCGAAGCGGCGGCGAAGAAGAGGGGCAGGAGGATCTGAAACAAAGAGACATCATTTGCAACTCAAAACGATGTTGGTGAGGTTAAGCTTTCAGTGGGTAGTTGAATATATGTTACAATAGTGGGTACAAGACCAGGAAAGTAATTCTTGACTAAATTCTCACCACAATATATTATGTAGGCTACATACTAATTCAAAAAAAATAGATTCAGTGTAATTATGATGGCTGAAGTGGATTTTCTAATCTATATAACGCTGTTCATGGCTACAAGCTGTCTGAATGGTCAGATCTTCGACCTGTTACACAGGCGGGGTCCGGGTTTGAGTCCCGATCTGGTGTGCAATGTGAAAAGTTCATAGTGACTCTTGTGGTGGACAATGTCGGAATTAGGGTTCAACTTTTCTCGGGGTTCTCCCGTTTTCCCCACATTAGGCATCTACAGGGCCGGGTATTTATGGAGATAGTGAAAATCACGACATAATAGATATACAATAGATTTTTACTAATTTTTACGAATTAAGTGATTATGATTAATAATATGCGGATAAGAAAATCGCGACAAATCGCGAAATAGAGTTATAATAGCGAAATATGAACACATTCGCGAATTATTACTATTGTGTCGTTTTATAGCGAATTTCATATTCTGAGTTTATTTTCGATTTTTTTTCTCTTGAATTTGTTATACATCCAAATAGGCTACATTACATGGTATTCCAGGTGTTCTGATTACCTTAGCGAACTCAAAAGACGGAGAATTCAACATTTCTCTAATAATTTGAAAGTGTTAATTTGAGGGCTGCAAGTTTTTTTTCCATTCTAATGAATGTGTGTTAAATACAGTCTCAACCAACAAATATTGTCTATTGGCCGTACAGCACCTTTACCAGAATTAAACGAACCTTTAATGTTAATTATTTGGAAAGTAATATACATAACTGAGTTAATACTCTAATTCCAAAATAATTGTATTTTCCAAAATTTCCATTAATCTCCGTCAAGAGTACAAATAAATCTCCAACAATCTCCGCCGATACCAATATTAAAAAACTCAAATGATAAAAAGTTCAACATGATCTTATGAGTAGCAGCCATTCTTTCTCTGTGTTATCCGCGAGATGTTTTATTGAAGACGCCACATTATTATTGTACGAGTATTATTTATAAGCTATATTGTTTTATTCGTGCGCCCAAGTGTGAATTTTAGTACATTTTAAAGATATAATTTATTTTTTACTTTTTTTTTCTAAAGAATTTGTTTGTCATGAAGTCACCGACAAATCTTTAAATATTGAGTGGACGAAGTTTATCTCTCTCATCTAATTAAGCCACTGTTGTCTGAATTTTTTTTTTCATTTTCATGATTTATATTGAAAATTTGCAATAAATTTATGTTAAATGCAAGAATTAGTCTTTTTTTTTTTGGATATACAGAAAAATGTATGTCTAACTCATTTATTTCTGTTTGTATATCTCGTTAAGGTACGAGTAAAACTAATTGTTTAAGATATGAAAATAAAGGTATAGAAGCTACGCTTGCTAGGTTATGTTTTATAAAATTTTACATGCTGTTATTATTATTTAAAAAGAAAAAGTCTGTAAATTAACTTCTTGGTTTTTAACTACAAGATGTTTTAACCAACACCGTACTGTTTGTTTACACTAAACCTTCAGAATGGAACAGAAGTGTACTGATTGAATTTATTCCTTTATTGATATGTGATATATATATATATATATATATATATATATATATATTGTATATACAAAGTAAAATATATGCAGGAAGTTTTGCCGGAGATGGTGTACATAAGTAATGAAATATAACTTTTTCACTAAGTGTAAACATCTCTTGCTGTGTATTGTGTGCTGATGGTATTGTGAAGACAGATTGTAATGTTTGTATAAACTAAAACTGAGTTACTACTGTACTAAAATATTACTTGATTGCAAACTAATTGTTTAAGATATGAAAATAAAGGTACAGAAGTTACTCTTGCTAGATTATGTTTTTTTTTTTAATATATCCCCTTTCTTCAAACAGTAGCTTTTGAGCTACAAATGCAAAATATCCAGCTGAATTTGGTTCAGTTATGATTAGGATAGAGCAAATTTAATTCCCCACTTGAGACTGCACGTATTTACCTTAATTTCTTTCAGTTCCATGTTACATTAAGCTGTTGTCTTTCGCCGTTTCGACTACATTACCAAGGAGTCCCCTACACTCATGAATATGTAACAGTGACTCGTAATCCTTGCAATTGTGGAGTTGGAACGGGCTCTTAAAAACGAATTCTTGAAGGAAGATTTAAGGTGATGATTGGGATTATGATCATGATAATATCCATTCATATTGTTGAGAATATATTCTTACACATATTAATAATTGTGCTCAGTCACTACACTTCAATACTTATAAAATTAACAAAGGATTGACAATCTTCTAGACGACCTCATCCAAGCCAGTAAATCTACTGACATGAGCCTGTCGCATTTAAACACACTTAAATGTCATCGACCTGGGCCGGGATCGAACCCGCAACCTCGAGCACAGGAGGCCAGCGCTATACCGACTAGCTACCGAGGCCGACTGGATCATTTTAATTTGCAGATTACTTATTTTGTTTATTTAACGACGCTATATCAACTACTGTGTTATGTAGCGTCGATAGAATTGTTGGTATTTGGCGGAATGAGGCAGAGGATTCGCAATAGATTAACTGAAATTCGCCTTACGCTTGGGAAAACCTCGGAAAAAATCCAACCAGGAAATCAGCCCAAACGGCAATCGAACCCATGTCCGAGCGCAACTCCGGATCAGCAGGCAAACGCTCTACCGCCTGAACTACATCGGTTTTAGGCATGGGAATCCAAAAATATGACGCGATTGATTTAATTTCCGTAGTAACATTCATTAACTGCAATCGTAAACGGCAAGTAAGAAAATTACAGTACCATTCCTGAGCGTAGAAGCAGACAGGCTGAGCTGAAGAGAAGGACGTACTGTACACTGCCGCTGATATGTTTTCACTCGAGTTCCCACGAAGTGGATCACAGGCAACAACTTCACTTGGCGGTTATTTCACAGACAGTTCTCGCTCACGCTGTAGTCTTTCGTAATCGCACAGCACACTTCATATGTTTCTGATGTGAAACTCTCGTTTACATAACGGTCATGTTATGTTATCATAATACTAACTTCTTGTCTTTCGGGTCTTGTGTGAGAACTTACGTTCTGGTTTCATTCATGATTGTCCAACACAATGCGTGTTTTGTCTCTTGACATACTGTTACAGGGACAGAAGGTTGTGTAAGAATTTAAGTCCCAAAATTATACTGCTTGCCAAACTTTAGTTTATTTGCAACGTTTGTACGATAAGGACAAGTTTAATTTTTGGAAAACAACTACTTCTGGGAAGTAGAATGTTTGTAATATTCATTTTATTCATTTAAGTGCGAGAGTCATACTATTTACAGATCACAGTCTAGTATATACAGTCACGAAGCTTGAGTTATGAGGGTACCAAGAACAATAGACTGTGCGGGTACTATTTCGCATTGCTTGTAATGAGGTGATGGTTAGCAACTATCAATGATGCATATTCTCTACGTATGTAGAGTAGAATGTATATAGTAGACTGTGTTAGAGATTATGTAGATTTATTGTATAAAGAGAACTAAAGCTCTATTATGAACTTTAAAATGCCAGCAAAAGAACTATAAATGTGTTACATATCAAAAGGGATATAAACATGCAGTTATTTATTTCTGTTATTATAAAAATATGTAGTAATAATAATAATAATAATAATAATAATAATAATAATAAACAGCTGAAAATCTTCCACAATATAATTAAGTAACAAGAGAAAATATATTATCTAGAGATATATCGGCAACGAAAGCACTAATTAATAATTAATTACCTATGGACCTAATTAGAAATATTGATGACACCTGGATTCATGAAGAAACCAAAGAGAATACATTTTTATATAAATAAATATAATTAAGTGTATTCTTTCGTGTGACAAGTTTTTAAAATTGCAGTGATTTTGATTTAATGGCAATGATTTCAATCAAGTTTAATATTCAATATTAAATTTAAGTTTACTACAGATAACGAATGTTGTATGAAAAATCAAGTAAACACAAATATCGTAAACAACGATTTCTTTATTTATTATCGAAATATTGTTAGTGGTCTAAGGGATTAAAATTTTCTTAGACGTAAATATTATTTGTGCGTCGAATTGTAAATTAAAAAGAAAAAATTGAATTCCTATAATAAAATATATTGCAGTTTTAAAATGTTACTTAGAATTTTTCATGAAATACCCATTATAATTAATAGAAGTAAAATTTAACAAAAAAGTAAAATTGTATAACGTTTTAATGGAATTTAAGGATTTAATTTTTTTTTAATTCCTTATATTTATGTTAAATTCTGAATACTAAAACGCAAAATATGAAAACTCATACACAATAATCTACGTAAAGATTAATTTTTTGGTCCTACAGAATGTATCTGTTATGGTAACAATTTATATTAGAGGAGAAAAATTCGCTCCGGCGCCGGGGATCGAATCCCGGCCACCAAGTCACTCAATTGAGTGCGCTCCTTGTATAATGACAGTTGACTTAATATAAAAAAAGTCAACATACATGTCGAACTTGGAGTCAGGCCGCGAATGGAAAAACACTGGAGGAGAGAAATTCGATCCGGTGCTGTGGATTAAACTTCGGCGTAGCTCAATGGTTAGAGCGCTTGGTACGTAGAACCAAGGACCCGGGTTCGATCCCCGGCGCCGGAGTGAATTTTTCTCATCTAATATCAATCCATGCACAATAAGTTTGGATTTGATTTATAAAAAGTTCTATACACACCAAATTCTTATTTTCATGCAGCTTTTCAATAAAAATGCGTCTGAAATTACTTAGTTGAATAATAACAGTGATGATGATGATGATGATAATAATAATAATAATAATAATAATAATAATAATAATAATAATAACTGAAATATAGAACTATATAATTAGAATGTATGAAGATATACATAACATTTCATTCGATGTCTTCTGTTTTTACGTGGGATTGAAGGGTTCATCATGACGTTACATATTCGTATTATAATTGATTTTAAAGCAATTTTAATCGTACTTTGTTGTCTTTGTATTCAATTTAGCCTGTATCATTTCCATTTGATTCTTTCAAGTGTATAGGCCTATACGTTTAATTACGTATACTGATTTGGTATTATCAATATCCGTTTGTTACTGATGGATGTGTCTGAAATATTAACCTGTAAAGCTCTCTTGCATAAACTGAACAGAAGTTGACAGTTTTAAATAGCTTTTGAAACGAGTTTTGAATATATGTTGAAGAGAGAATATTACCCACGTCATCCAACTTTACAATACCGTTCCTCTCAGTAATTTGTATGATATCTGGAGGTTTCAGTAACTACGTATTTGTTCGGTAATGCTACCTTCGAAATGTCTAGATTGCGTAATTCATACAACACTCGTTGAACTTTTCGGAAACGAGCTTCTCATCTTTCCTTGGCCGCTTTTTTTCAGTGTTACATGTGCTAGACCATGAACTGAAGATTTTATGACACCAATTAGGAGCCTAATCCGCGTGTTCAAACATCACATTGAAGAAAAAAATATATATATAAACACAGGTTGAAGTGTAGGCCTATACATTGCAATTCTTTCTGAGTCAATTACGATGAGAAATAATCTGTAAATATTTCATAACGAAAAATGTTTTATTATGGTAAATTTTCAGTGGAGACGTTTAATGTTTTACAGTATTTTTTCTATAATGGCTGTATCTTTAATTTTCACTATTACTGTTTATATTGTTAACCTTTTAGATCATGTTTTCATTCACATTTCACTACATTTTTAGTTCATATATATGTTTTTTGTTTTAGTTTATTTCATTTTTTGTTTTTCCCTTTTCTGTCCCTTTTTTCTTTTCCTGAAGCTAATATTAACACAACATCCATGCCCGCGGCGGGACTCGAAGCCACAACCTTTCGGACCAAATATTCAAGCATAGGGTAATCTACACCTAGCAGATATTTATATAATGTCTATCTACGAGATGCTACCTCTTATTTAGGTTCTGACTGATATGTAGATCTATTATCAGGCATTACATCTCACTTGACAATATGTGTCATAGGAAGAACAATTGATTGTATACAGCTGAAGTCTGATTAGTATAATATGTTATTGGTTAGCAATATATTCAATGGAGAGGGAATGAAATTGGTCACTCTACTCGTTATCTCGTAGCTTAGTTGCTTCATGAGAAACCTGTCTTCTGACAATTGACTAAATAACTACTACCAGATACTTTCACGAATATAAAATAAATATATAGAAAAGCACATTATCTACATTAGCGTTTTAAAATAGGGGGCCTAGGCTATAACTTCTTCGAATGTTATTTAATATAACAATACATTCAACAAGACAAAACATTGAATATTTTACCTGGGGCATATTAAAGTAATTTACGAGTATTTAAAATTCGACCAGGGAGATGTAGGATGGAAATATAAATATTATCTACAAATTTCAAAAAAAGAAAATAGAATTTTAACTCCGTTCAAATATCAGTCTATTTTACAAAATAAAGGAAAATTGTATTACCAGTGTGAGACTCCATTCATGGAACTCTATATAATTATTAATTTTATAACCCCGGAGATAGAACTATCGGCACTTCTAGAGTAAATTTCCCTTCTAGAACCACAAGTGTAATTATTTAAAAATTGTACCATGAAGAATTTTGTCACTGGAAAAAAATATAACTCACAAACTTGAGCGAGAAATAAACTAAAAAATTGTGGTAGAACAGCAATGTAAGTAATGCATGATTTTCAAGGAAGTGGAGACTGCAATAGTTTTAATTATTATAACAGAAATTTAATAAAACTAATTTGAAGACCTGAAGGGAACTGGTATTTAAAATTTTTAATTTATACCAGGCCAATAAATTAAATAAGAAATAATTTGTAAATTGTTTTTAGAAATTTGAATTAAAATATAACATATATTCAAATAAATTGGAAAATGGCTAGGAAATGTATCTAGAAAGCGCGTGACATGAAGTGCTACTGGACTTACCAGCTTGTACATGATGATGGCTGCTTTCAGTCTGTGTGGGATCGAATGCTGGAGTCTCCGAGCCCTCTCTACTTTATATACACCTGCTGCCGCCTCATCTCCCTACTCTCTCTCATTGTCCATGCTGTTTAATGGCGGTCAGGGCCGCCTCCACTTTACCGCCAGTCACCGATCTGGTGCAAGGGCAACCCCCTGACTGCCATCACCATCACAAGTAATGCTACATTTCTTTTACTAAATAAATACTCCGGTCATCAATCACATTGCACGCGAACAGCCACCAGCATCAAGTGCAGAAAAGAATTCGCAGCCTCAGGCACTCATGAATGCCTTCTTACCTTTCATAAAATTCTGTCCAAGTACTTGGCATTTCATCATCGTGGTAGGAACTTGATACACATTACGTATTATACAGAGTGTAAGGGGTGTAAATGCCGTCCTTTTCACAGTCTTCGGGGAATGTCTATAGGATCAAAAAATGTTCATATAACATAGGGTCAAATCTTTACAGTTTTCCCAGAAAAAAATTTCTTTCCTTATTTTATTTGCATTATACTGTTTATATCGTTAGTAAAATTACGAACACAATTGAAGACATTAATACAAAAACAACCCTTGTCAAAATTGTTATTTTTCAGGAGAACAATAAAAAATAAAAGAATAACACATGCCAGCTATTCCCGTTCAACTGGTGTTTTATCCTTGCCTCTGTTGCACTTGACATGGGCCGTTTTGGATTTATTAGTGTTGTAATGGGTAGTATTAACACGGAACGAATGAGGTAATTAGAGGATAATGTTCTTTTTGTATTTATTGTGTTTTTTCTATTTCTATTTTATTGTGTGTATTTTTTTATGTATTACCCTTATATTTATTAGTTGCATTATTTTGTGCAGTTTCAATAAGGAATTGAATTATTTATATAATATAATTATATATATATATATATGTTTCACTGTGTTTTTTTCTTTTCATATCTTACATTTATTTTATTTTTATTATTTTTGTGAAATTTGGTTTGAAGTTAGATTAGTTGTAATTGTGATAATTAATGATAACGGTAGTAATAATAATAACTGTTGTTTTACTATTTTATTATTAGTAGGTGTTATTTTCGTTTTGAAGATTCAAACTGTGCATAGTTACAGCACGAATGGCCGTACGGGCTCGTGCGAAGGATCTTGTGCACATGAGTTTGTATAATTTATTATGCATCAATAAATGCACTTATCTATCTATAAACATTTAAAATAGTGGCAAATGTGTCCTTAACTCAATTTCATTAAACATGACTAGGGCTGTTTTTGTAATAATGTCTTCAATTACATCAGTAAGTATATCTAGTAAATAGTTAATATCAGTTAAATAAATATTTGTGTCTTCTATTACGTTTTCGTGAAATTAAATAATAATGCATGCCTAAATTTGTCAATATTATGGCGTGAGAGACGTGGCAACATGTTCAGCAGGATTCGTGCAGATCAGCTGAGTTCAAGTTTCCTGTCCATAGGTCTCCTGCCGAGCGAATGGCAGTTCAGTCAGTACAGGTATTCGTTAAACAACTTAAATGTCATTCACAGTTCAGGAATATCAAATGAAGAGTCCACTGCAAGAATAATGGATGACACTTTCTTGTCGAAAATGAACCAAGACTGTCAATGCATAGCTTAAGACATATAGAATGTACATAGAGAGTTATATGGCATTAACACTGATAGTCATTGTCCAGTAATGATCGAAAAATTACAGTTAAGCTTTGAGCGCAAAGCATTTCAAACTTTCAATTGCTTCTCCTGCAAAATGTATTCCAAATGGCATCCATCATTCTTGCAGTGGACTCTTCATATATTATTAATTTATGGAGAAAGTCGTCGTAATTCTAGTGCGGCAAAAAGGATATACTGTCCCGCGCCGTGGCGTCGTGGTCTAAGGCTCCTGCCTAGAACTCGCATTACGGATGCGCGCTGGTTCGAGTCCTCATGGGGGAAGAAATTTTCTCATGAAATTTCGGCCAGTTATGGGACCTATGCCCACCCAGCATTGTGATGCATTTGGGAAGCTGCGATAGGAAGCGAAATCCGGTTACGCAAACAGCTATAACGGCCGGGAGGCTCATCGTGCTAACCACACGGTATCTCCATTCTGTTTGGATGATCGTCCACCTCTGCTTCGACATGTGACCGTGAGGCTAGCAGCCGGCTGGTCGGTCTTGGCCCTTGGTGGGCTGTAGCGCCACGGATTTTTTTTTTAAGAAGGATGTACCGTCAACGTTTTCGCAAAGAAGGTTACCTAATCGGCGAACTTTTGTAGCAGTTTCTCAACGTTTATTAGAAAGTGGGTGTCTCTTACCCCAGTTCGAAAATCACACAACCAAAATTTCTTTTAAAATGATACTGCTTTACGGAAGCGGGAGAGATTAAAATTTTGCATTAGAAAAAAGTTCGTGTGATTTTGTGCAGTGAACCATTATTGTTCATTCTTAGACGTAATATAAGAAATGGAGCAATATTGTTAAATAAAATGGTAAGATACCATAATGCTCTATTAATGAGATTGAAAGTTTGTACGAGTATTTGCTGCTCGTTTTATATAAACAACAGTTGGTCTGGTCCGCCCCTGCATTGACACAGTGCATCTGTTTCGTACCGGTATATCTGTACCCACTTGAGCTGTACTGTGTACTTGTAAACCCCCTCCTCCCCATCCAGCAACGTTGCCTAACGTATAATATTGTAAACTTTAGTTAAATATTGCAGTTAGAAAAAAATTGTGACGACTTTTTTCTTCCTTATGACATGAATAATAATCAGCAGTTAAAATAATGGCACTTATACCCCTTGCATTGTGTATAAAGTAATTTACATTTATAAATCGTAAATTTAAAATACTTGTTCTGATGTATTGTTAACTACAGTTACGGAAGTCCTACCATGTGTCCCTCTAGTGTCGTAATGAAACGGGGCATCATGTTTGCGCCACTTGCGATAGCGCCACAATGTTCTTCCGCCATTTGTTGTACCGCTGTAACGTGTTTGGGCCGTTAAATCATATATAAATTTGGTGAGACCATAATTCCTTTGATTGAAAATGGGCTTTATTAACTTTTTAGGGAAAAAACTCAGGCAAAGTCAGATACACATACCAAAATTAAACGTATATAACACGAAAAGAAGGAATAAATGTTAATAATTTCAAATTATACTTGTTAAATTAGTATTATAGCAATAAGAAGAAATTAAATGTACTACTTTCAAATTTATTGGTATTTAGCTCACGTCAGAAATTAGGCTTCTAAAGGGGTATATTTAATTTCTTTACTCTTTTTTTCTTCTTCGAAATAGACAACATTTTTATTTGTTTTTCTGCTTTGCAAGATCTTCTACTTTTTTTTATTATTAATACTACCTTACATTACATACAATATATCATATAGGCAAATTCATATACACATGTATTTACATACAAACTAATATTATGTTACACGTTTTGTTACTACTCCCCCTCCCCCTTTTTATAAACAGAAAAGATATTGTAGAATTCTTTCGTTGTTCTTGCTCACTCACTGACTTGTTACGTTTCATGTACATTTCGTACCCATCACAATAACACCCTTCATTTTGTAAAATATAATGCACCGTGTTTTCGAGAATCCAGATACAAGGGCCCTATTTAAATTTAGAAACTAATTTAAAATCTGGCGTTGTTAGGATATAGGGACTAAGCCACGAATATCGATCAGTCTTCATGTGTCACTGCAGTCATCTACTGATTGTTGATAATGATTATTCATAATCACTCTTATTAGTTCGCCGTCTATCCAAGAGGCCAAATTCTGACGTAGAATGTTCAGAGTTGCGTGATTCCTCAGGTAGGGTAGGTTAGGTTAGGTTAGGTTAGGAGGGTATTTAAGGAGTCTTAAAAGCCTCCTGCACGTCAGCCTAAAAGGCTTATTGTGCATCGCCATTGGAATAGACACTAGCATTGTCTTCCAAACTCTGTTCCTTTGACTAGCAACAGTATTTTGATCCTAACATTACCGTCCATTACTAAATCCTCCCTTAAAATCTTTTCCTTCCTAGGAATGGACAGTTAAACAGGTTATGTGAGGCAATCTCTTCCTCCTGTTTGCACATTCGATAGATGGGTTCCTCCTTATAGAGTCCCACTGTGCCTATACTAAAAGCCAGGTTATGAACCGACTAAACAGGAAGTAGTTGGCAGGGCGAGAGGAAAGTGCGGGTTAGAGGGGTAGCCTGTGCAGCGATGACACGTTGAGTATGGCGGGGCGGAGGGGGGAAGGAGAACGGAGCTTTTCATTGGACCTCACGTGAAAATGTCGTCTGCTAACGAAAATCTGGCAACGGAATCACGGAGACAGTGTAGCCAAACTTCCCAGTTCATTTGCAGTACTACGTGCATTACGAGTCGCATTTCGTACCAGCGTCATTAGCTCGTGCTTTCTTAAAACAGTAATTTTAATTACTAATATTGTTGATAGTGTTGTCGAGAACTATAGACAGTAATTATTTTAAACATATCGGTGACAAACGCTGAACATACTTTGAATTTCGCGCCACTATGTGGCAATAGAGCTCAGAAAGAGAGCAACAGAACGTTGCTTCCGGTTTAGTCGGTTCATAACCTGGCTTTTACTATAGGTGTTTCCTAAAGTGATCCTCTTCTGTCCAGTTTGAGCAGAGATGAGGAGAGAGAATTGTTTGGACCTAACACCAATTTCCTGGCCAGTTTTTGTCCAGATAGGATTGCCGCCTAGTTTGGTGTCTTTCCTTAATCCATGTCTTAAACGAGGTTTCGGCAGTGAGTAAACTGATTCCAACCACGGGTTCAAGTCCAACAAAGGGCATCTGCGTACCATTTTTGGCCAGTTGATCTGCATGTTTATTCCCGTACATGCTTTGATGCCCCGGTACCCACCGCAGTTCTAGCTTGTTATGAGAAGGTATTCAGGCAATCTCATATTTGATTTCACCTGGTTCCTGGTGATGATGTCGGTGGTGATTTGCTATAAGTGTATAACTGCTTGTAAGAATACACTTAGGCCGTAAATTTATAATTATTTTTTTTTTTACTTTGATGTTATTAGAATCGTGATACTGTAATACCCACAATGAAAATAAATACTAAAGATTTTATGCACTGTATGAGAGATTTCAATTGAAGTGGTGAGATCAATACCCATTCAAGTCCATTTACACAAGTTTCGAGAAAAATGCAAAAAAAAAAAAACTTTTTTTATTTCTTACCTAATTATTATTTTTTCCACGTAATATTTCTGTTTGTTTTAGAGATCAAGACAAAGTAGTATACCAACTTTTAAAGTCGTAACACTTGTGGAAATATCCAAAATTTAATTTCAAATTTGCCAAATATGAATGACCAGAAATGGACTTGATTGGCTATGGATCTCACTGCTTCAATTGAAGTTATTCGATGAAGCAAAATATTAAACTTTAACCAAAGCAAATAAACTATTCTCAGCTTGAATGCATAAAAGTATACATATAACTTATATTTCATAACCTTTTGACTGCAAATACAACATTTCCTTTTTTCGAGATATATTTATGTGACCAGTCCCCTTGACATTATCCAACTCGTAAATTTCTTTATACATTTCTAAATCACTGTTTTATTACAACTCTCGTGTATTTAATTCAGAATAGACTCATAAATCAAGTAGAATCATGCGATCACAGGTTTGGTTTATTAGTAATTAAATATGTAGTCATAAGACACAGGTACAGAGATTCTCGTATGATAGGAAAACATTTATTGTCTCGCCATTAATGACGTCACGTTCACGTACATCCCAATATATAGTGATAATAAATCCCAAAGAAGCCAGCCATGTTTTACACAATATCAAAGTCACAGCTTTAACACAGAATTGATACAGTCGTGGTTTTGAATCCTGTCAAGGATGTCTGCCATGTGTTATCTCAAGTGAAGTATCGAATTCGTACTGACACCATGTTCGTAGGAGTCCATCTACGTATATTCTTCCGTTATGTTAATCAAAAGAAGCTCTACCTATAAATTTAATCAAACCACTATTTGCGCTATAGAATCAGAAGAAAAGCGTTAAAATTTATATCTATAAAGTTAATTAAGATCTAAAACACCAGAAGTGAAGGAAATAAGTACAATTGAATAATTATGGCACGTAATCAAACTGTACCAATAGAGTCACTAATGAAATAAGAATTTGCTAGATCTGTCTATTTCTGTAAACTGATCCTTCTCAGAAGGCTATGTCTGATCGAACTGTCGCAATGATGAAATTGGATTCGATAATTAAACAATACCTACCCACATATCAGGCTAGCAATATTACTCATCTTCCGTCGTTTGTGTAATATTCAACAGCATGAAAATTCATTATTACCTATTGCAAAAGTAATTTTATGATGAATCCCAAAGAAACTTCCAGAAAGGATTTCCCTGGTAATATTACTGTTTAATTTTTTTAATTAATGCTGTAAGGGGTTTGGCATTTAAAGAGCTGTCAAAATTCTTTTTCATCAAAAATTCTTCTTTTTTTTTTTAATTTCAGATTACAAATCTAGTAACTTTTTGTTCTAAAGTTGACTCCCTGAATTTACTAGATGAATGTAGCTGAGGAGAATTTTATTTAAATAAGCATTCATTTTACTTTCAAATCCATTTTTCCTTAAGTTTATTTTTCTTCATTCGACACCAAATTTTTTATTAATCAATCTCGATGAAATCTTTACTGCAAGTATTTATGAGGTAGCTGCATGTTTCTATGCTATTATTTAGTGAGAAATGCTGCTAGTTTTTTATTAATATTTTTTCCGTGAATTATAAAGAAAATAACATTTTTAAAATTTCAAAAAAAAAAATCAAAGTGAATAAATGAGACATTTCATAAAATTAATGCATAGAAATGTTTTTATATATCTCTTGTGAATGTAATCAGAAAATAGAAGCTTAAAAATTGAGATTTTTTACTAAAAACTTGGGTCTTAAAAGTATTTATTTCAGTCACTGACTTCACAGCATATGTTTAAGGAGCTACACCTTTACATTACATATTTAAAAGAACGTATGAACGTTTTCGTTGGTCTAAGCCAACATCATCAGATACGAAGTACATTTCAGCAATATCAGTGCTCTCTACATAATATCTACAAATACAAAACATATTTAGTGGCATGCAAAATGAGACCTATTAAAAACCAACATTGCTGTGATACACATTGACATTCTATATGACTGCCTTGATTGTCACATACTTAAAATACACGTATAGATTACAAAAAATATTGATTTACATATATATATATATATATATATATAAATGCAAGTCTTCACATATGAGATAATAAAATGACATGATTTAAAAGTGATAAAAATAATAAAATATAAAACTAAGATAAAAAGTATTATGAATGTGAAGAGTTGCAGAATTACAGTAATTACATTTATTATATTCTTATTTCTGTTTCACAATAATATATATAAGAATATAATAAATGTAATTACTGTAATTCTGCAACTCTTCACATTCATAATACTTTTTATCTTAGTTTTATATTTTATTATTTTTATCACTTTTAAATCATGTCATTTTATTATCTCATATGTGAAGACTTGCATTTATATACATATATATGTAAATCAATATTTTTTGTAATCTATACGTGTATTTTAAGTATATGACAATCAAGGCAGTCATATAGAATGTCAATGTGTATCACAGCAATGTTGGTTTTTAATAGGTCTCATTTTGCATGCCACTAAATATGTTTTGTATTTGTAGATATTATGTAGAGAGCACTGATATTGCTGAAATGTACTTCGTATCTGATGATGTTGGCTTAGACCAACGAAAACGTTCATACGTCTTTTAAATATGTAATGTAAAGGTGTAGCTCCTTAAACATATGCTGTGAAGTCAGTGACTGAAATAAATACTTTTAAGATACAATATAGACTTCTCTGAAAATTAAAAATGAATTGCAAAATAAAAACTTGGGGTTGAAAATATTTATAAAAAGAATAGAAAAAAAGTAAAAAATCAAAAGCCAAAAACATTTCGGAGTTAAAAATTTGGATTTTGTTAGTCCATTACATAGTAAACATGCTCTCAAAATTTGGTTAAAATGATTAGGAAAATAGTTGCCATTTGTAGTGGAGTGTCTCCTTAATTTTCACATTTATATTGACAATTTAAAGTGAATAAATTTATGGCCACGAATATATTTTATTATAAGACTATTTTCAGATTATATCACATACATACTCTGGCAAACAGGATGGAATTTGGAACAGAAAGTTTTTCTTTTCTGGAAGTACAAACAGAAACCAAATAAATACTTAGCCTGCATAAACGCTGGCAGATGTGGAATTTCAAACCTTGCGGTTTGCGGTTACCAAGTTGATCACTGAAACTGGGAAAAGGAAAGAAATAAACGTACTAAGTTAGGCTGACTAGGCTACGCTATCAAGTTACATACAGAAACTTTAGATTTCATGACAGTGTTAGGCCTACTATAACTTGATGAAGGAGAGATGGAACGGAGAAAAATTCTCTCCGGCACCGGGATTTGAACCCGGGTTTTCAGTTGAAAACCCGGGTTCAAATCCCGGCGCCGGAGAGAATTTTTCTCCGTTCCATCTCTCCTTCATCATGTGATGACGCAGAATATCTGCGTGGAAATATCATATGTACTTCGGTACATCAAAATATATATATGATATGCGTAATAAATCACTTCGTGATTTAAAGACGGCGCCTATACCGTCGGATCCCGGCCAATCAGTCACTCATCTGAGTGCACCTCAACACATGTATGGACTTCGGTCCTGCGTTCATAGACATCTATGACGTAGTGTAGAGGGCGGCCACTAGAGGGAACCCAAGAGATGGAGCTTAATCTGAGACGATTCTAAACGGCGTCGGGATTGTATCCGGCGTGGCTTAGTGGATAAAGCATCAGCACGTAGAGCTGAAAACCCGGGTTCAAATCCCGGCGCCGGAGAGAATTTTTCTCCGTTCCATCTCTCCTTCATCATGTGATGACGCAGAATATCTGCGTGGAAATATCATATGTACTTCGGTACATCAAAATATATATATGATATGCGTAATAAATCACTTCGTGATTTAAAGACGGCGCCTATACCGTCGGATCCCGGCCAATCAGTCACTCATCTGAGTGCACCTCAACACATGTATGGACTTCGGTCCTGCGTTCATAGACATCTATGACGTAGTGTAGAGGGCGGCCACTAGAGGGAACCCAAGAGATGGAGCTTAATCTGAGACGATTCTAAACGGCGTCGGGATTGTATCCGGCGTGGCTTAGTGGATAAAGCATCAGCACTGAAAACCCGAGTTCAAATCCCGGCGCCGGAGAGAATTTTTCTCCGTTCCATCTCTCCTTCATCATGTGATGACGCAGAATATCTGCGTGGAAATATCATATGTACTTCGGTACATCAAAATATATATATGATATGCGTAATAAATCACTTCGTGATTTAAAGACGGCGCCTATACCGTCGGATCCCGGCCAATCAGTCACTCATCTGAGTGCACCTCAACACATGTATGGACTTCGGTCCTGCGTTCATAGACATCTATGACGTAGTGTAGAGGGCGGCCACTAGAGGGAACCCAAGAGATGGAGCTTAATCTGAGACGATTCTAAACGGCGTCGGGATTGTATCCGGCGTGGCTTAGTGGATAAAGCATCAGCACGTAGAGCTGAAAACCCGAGTTCAAATCCCGGCGCCGGAGAGAATTTTTCTCCGTTCCATCTCTCCTTCATCATGTGATGACGCAGAATATCTGCGTGGAAATATCATATGTACTTCGGTACATCAAAATATATATATCTACTATAACTTGTATTTTTAATTCAATTAACCTGTACTACTAGTTTACCTAGAAACATAATAAATTAAGAAAGATTTAAATTATAATAAAATATTTTAGAAACATTATTATACCGAATATAATACATAAAATACCGAAATTCAATGAATGTAGGAAATAATTGTTAATAGTAGGCTTATGTTTCATAGATGGACAACTATTCCATCTTATGTCAGGCATCAGGATATCACAATAATATGATATGCATAAATAATCACTTAGGAGTGCTATTCATAGACATTTCGCTAGCCCGCGCTACGAGCGTGCTAAACTAGCCTCGGCTATCGACTGGTTACTTGTACGGGATTCATATCATATGATATCGCTAACACTGGTTTATGAATACGAAAAACGTTAGTTCGCTGATCATCCACCGGAAGCCCGCGCTAAGAATGTCTATGAATACGGCCCTTAGTGATTTAAGACGACGCTCATTTCGTCGGATCACGGCCACTCATATTGAGTGCACCTCTGCACATTAGTGTGTTGAACATTGTGCCACTGTGACACAGTGCATGAGAGTTGGCCACTAAAGGGAAACTAAGAGGTGGAACTTAAACTGAGAAGATTCAATCCTGCATCGGAACTGGAATCCGGTGTGGCTTAGTGGATAAAGCGACAGCACGTAGAGCTGAAAACCCGAGTTCGAGTTCCGGTACCGGAGAGAGTTTTTCTCCGCTCCACCCATCCTTCATCATCAGGACATCAGGACAATGAAACAGAGCAAAATATCTTCCAAACAGTAAGGCACAAGGATAATTGAACTGGAGAATAGCAGGCTCAGAACCTGAACCGAAAACTGTTTGTTGATGATGATTAAGGCTTACATAATAAAATAATCACTACATTCACGGACACACGTGAAGCAACGGAAGGTCTCACATTGAGAGATTTGCGTGTAAGATTACACAATTTCTTAACTAATTAATGTTTCTGAAAGTATAAAAATAGTCATTTCTTATCTTTTCACCAATAATAATGCTAGGCTTTTGACTCTACATAGAAACTGAGGCCAAGAGTTCAGTCAATCATAAGCATGTTTGTCCCTGATCTTGTTTAATCCCTGATAAAGTTCGTATGGATTAAACATATAGGAGTAAATAGCTAGTAGATTCATTGTTTAAAAAATGTTCAGTAGGTTATGACTACAATAATAAATTAGTTGTGTTTTTAAAATAGATTATATTACTATACATGATAATATTTCTTATTATGTCCCATACAATGCTTCTTACAAATATCATATTTTTTTATCCCAAAAGTAAATACAAAGTCATATATTATTTTCCCATTTATAGAGTTCTTCGCATATATAATAGGTTACATACATAGCTTAGGAGAAATAGATATATTTTATATGACTCTTACCGAGCGCGGTGGCTAGTGCCTTTTGCTAGGGACTCGCATTCGGGAGGTCCGTAATTCGATTCCCGGACCGACCAACCTAACTGTTTTTTTCCCGTGGTTTTCCACAGTTACTTAGACAAATGCCGGGTTGGAATTTTCATTGCCACACAGTTAGTTGCCTCTCCCGTGCAGAAAAGGAATTTAGATTTCATATCATTTCATAAACACAGTCAGTCAAGACACATGTCTTCGTCCGCTTACGAGGGAGGGTTTCCTCTTCGCAAACTTCTGCAGTATCCCTACCAGGATTCATTCCTTAAGAGCACTTTCAAGGGCGCTTCGACATTTTTGAAGGGTCGTTGGATTTGATCCTGTGTTGTTTGGTCACCTTGGTGGTATGCAGTTGGGGCGGGGGTAGGGGGGACCCAATTGGGTGAGCGGGTGAGGGGTCACATGCGGCCGGTGGGCGGGTACATCTCATCCTCATTCATCCCGTAAATTCGGAGTGCACAATTGGCCTCTGTACGGACAACGTCGTCCTTAACCCGCCCCTAGTCACTGTTAACCTAACCTAACCTATATAAATTGTATACAGGGCTTTCATTTCAAAACTTCTCAGTCTAAATAACTAATAATTTAAATTGAATTCAATTTAAAGAAAAAACACATCAATTTAGATATTGAGGGGGAAGTCTGAATCCAGGCTTAATTGCATTTTAGATTTCACCCCCACCCCCAGCCTCCCCCATTTTTAAATTTCAAATGGCACTCCTATATTTTTATACTTAAATTTGAAAGAGAATTCAATTGTTTATACACCTCATTCATTTGTTTTCGTATCTTTTGTTTTCTATCGTCGCCTGGCAACCTGGATTGTTGTTATTATTGATTAGAGTTGAAGAGAATAAAGCTACAAAAACTTATTAAGCATTTCATGTAGCCTAATAGTTGTGTTTTGTGTATTAAATTATTTTAAGATGCTGTGTACAAGAGAACATAAATCATCCTTATTGGTTAAATTTAGGAAATTGCACAAAATAAGCTATGTTTTCAACCTACAATCAACTGATAATAACAAAAATACAGGTTGCCAGGCAACGATAGAACACAAAAGATGCGAAAACAGATGAATGAAGTTTATAAACAATTGAATGTTCTTTCGTATTAAGTATAAAAATATAGGGATGCCATTTAAAATTTCAAAGTGGGGGAGGCTTGAGGGTGGGGGTGAAATCTAAAATGCAATTAAGGCGGGTTTCAGACTTTCCCCTCAATATCTAAATTGACGTATTTTTTGTTTAAATTGAATTCAATTTAAATAATTAGTTATTTAGACTGGGAAGTTTTTAAATGAAAGCCCTGTATATTAATATAATTTATTGTTAAAGTGGTGCATGTTTTGTTCCGCATAATTTTGCCAAGAGAGTCGCGTGGGCAGACAGAGTACTTCGCTTGCTAGATGCAAGCTCGTCGTCAGCTACAGTATAATACTTAATCTTGTAGCCTCCTGGAACAAAGTACGGTCTATACTAATAAGTAAAATGTACTATTACAAAACATAACCACTCCAGCGTAAAATGACACAGGTATTTCTCAAGTACGTGTAATGTTATGAACGTTTAGTAATCCTTGCTCAATTAAAAGAGTGTAATGTGATCGCACGTTACCAAAATTAGCTGAAGTAAATGTAGCGTAAACAATTTGCTTTTCCTGAACTATTAGCTTTGCTATGACTCTGCTATTTTATAATCCTCCAGACAATTGTATTACTCCCGAGCCGAGAGCTGTTAGACTGACCATGAAGTCTGACATTGTGTTATAACAAAAATTCACAATTAAGAACTTTCTAAATCGAATTCCTTTCCACAAAACAATTATTTGTTCCTTTTAACACACTCACATAACACAAGGTCGTTCGTTGGAAGTCATGTCAAATAAATTTGTCGCTTTACATAAGCACTCGCTGCCTTTCATTACGTGCAGCAGGTTTCGTTGTTACGCGCCAGAGACAGCGCAGCCTTCCTTGCCATTGCGGTGAGAGACACGTCCTTAGCCTGGGCACCCGTCAAGCTAATTAATTATTTTAAACGAGAGAAAAAGCAGCTTAGTACTGCCAGCATTCACAATGCTTCTGTACAACTTGTTCTACAGACTTCTTATTTCCTTGTTGCATAAATTATTAGGAAAATATTTCAAACTTTCGGTGGGAATAAATGTTTCTCACATACTATCACTGGAAATATGAATATTCACACTCCAAGTCTGTGATATTTCGTATTTCTGGTTACGTATAACGTGTTTTGAAGTATCTTGCATTCGAACGATTGTATTTGACAATATTTTGAAATTACGTAATCAGATATCAGACTGTTTGTTCTAAGTCTCTCTATAAAAAATAATGCTTTGCCCCTCTGTGGTTATACATAGCTATACATAGCTATACATACATACATACATACATACATACATACATACATACATACATACATACATACGTCCACACCTGTGGAGTAACGGTCAGATCGTCTGGCCGCGAAACCAGGTGGCCCGGGTTCGAATCCGGGTCAGGGCAAATTACCTGGTTGAGGTTTTTTCCGGGGTTTTCCCTCAACCCAATACGAGCAAAGGCTGGGTAACTTTCGGTGCTGGACCCAGGACTCACTTCACCGGCATTATCACCTTCATTTCATTCAGACGCTAAATAACCTAGGTATCGATACAGCGTCGTAAAATAACCAAATAAAATAAATAAAAATATATACGTACGTACGTACATACATACATACATACATACATACATACATACATACATACATACATACATACATACATACATACATACATACATACATACATACATACCTATATGCTAGTATATAAGGATAAGTTATTTGGGAAGATAAAGAGGTTAAAAGTCAGAATTAAGTGATAAGGTCCGAAAATAGACTCATCAAAAAGATAGTAAATATGTAAATATTGTAAATATTTAAATGCTAGAATATGTAAATAGTAGATTCTGGTAGTTCATATATTAGGAATAGGAAAATAAATTAGACTAAGAAGTAACAATATTATCTTGACAGTTACACATCTTAGATGAACTACACTAATCCATACTTAACCTAGAATAGTAGCATAATAATATATAATGTAAATCGATAATCTACTTGAAGGTAAACCTAGTCATGTAGTACAGTATTACTTCTCATTTGTAATGGAACATGCTGCTCAAAAAAGGTACATACGTACATACATACATACATACATACATACACACACAGACACATAACATACATCATGACAGATTCCAATTAATGTATTATACTATATCATATGTATGAAGATTACAGCTAAACACGTGTATATAATTATGTATGAACATTAAGATAGACTCTAATTTATGCAACATTTATTGTAATAGGTAGGCTAGAATTAAGATAAATAACATTTCAACATTAAGATAGATTTCAATGTAAGTAATATTTGTTTAAATTTAAAATTTAACTTAACTTAATATTGAGGTACTCACAGTAGAGAGTATTGTAAATTTAGTATGTGGGTTTATTATAGTCATAGGTAGGTAGTAAATAAGTTGAAACACTAGCCATTATTATTATAAAACGACAAATTTTAAAATTGTCAAAATGTCACAAAAACGTTTGTACATTCAGTAAAATATTCAAAAATTCATATTTTTGAAAGTCCTGGTATATTGTAAATATCTTAGGTACTGTAAACTGACGTATTGAAATTAGAAAGCATGTAGTATTGCTATGTAATGGGGCATGCAGTTTATAATAAAAAACATACATACATGCATGCATGCATACATACATACATACATACATTCATACATACATACATACATACATACATACATACATACATACATACATACATACATACGTGAATCAGAAGGCGTCCACACCTGTGGAGTAACGGTTAGCGCGTCTGGCCCGGGTTCGATCCCCGGTCGGCCCAAGTTACCTGGTTGAGGTTTTTTCTGGGGTTTTCCCTCAACCCAATATGAGCAAATGCTGGGTAACTTTCGGCCGGACTCATTTCTCCGGCATTATCACCTTCATCTCATTCAGACGCTAAGTAACCTAAGATGTTGATAAAGCGTCGTAAAATAATAAAATAACCTACAAAAAATGAATCAGAAGACAGTTTTTAAAGAAATTCTAGAAATATGTTCCCCTGTGACATGGTATAAATATATTGTGAAAACTACGCCACAAATAATTATCCTGTTTTAAGCACATAATTACCTTGAATAATGAATATAGCCTATTCGTCCTTACTGTAATGTTACGGAGTTATTATGTCTGTTATTCAATTTATGTGAGAAAGGAAGTGCAATGAGTTGCTCTATTTGTTTATCGTACATCTGGGTTATGAGATCTGCTTTCCATTGTCCGCGGCTAGCTTGGAATGTCAATAACGTTGTTATTGTCCCGAGGCCTTCATTATGATATTCTGATAAAGTTGCATGTAACAATGGTGGGAATACAAGATGAAATAGTGAAAGGGCGAAATAATCGTAACTGTATTAAATTTATGGTAGTTAGATTCACCGGATAGAACTACATCGAGATCGTTCGTTTACGAAATAAAAGTTGTATCTTGTATAGTACGTATTTTTAGTGAACTGAATCCAGCTGTAAATTTTAATTCGACTTTCAACTTATGAATTAGAGGCTGTTATTTATATTTTTTGGCCAGTCAGAACTCTGCCATACGTCAGTTCCTACTTTATAAAATATTACAGTAGACCCTATTTGTGAGCATGTTTACAGATTATTTAAAATGTTGAATAAGTTACTGATTAGCAAAGAGAGAGATACCAAATGCGGAACCCAGACACTGCAGGAATTCATAACGTTTATGTCGGTCATACAAATTGAGATAAAAAGGCGAAAATCTCATCAGATTAAGCGAAACTGTGACCTGGAAGCTAATTAAAGTAAATACATCCCTAATGCATGCTAAGTATTGAAAACTTCGGGGATAAATAATGATAACCCACATTTACAATTATCATACATTTTAATTTTTATTGCAAACACAAGATGATTGTCATATTTTTAAAACAGCATAATGTAAGCATTTTTAACATATTAAGATAATTATTTAACCAAATCAAAGTTAATGTGACTTATAGGCTGTTAACAACCAGAAAACTGTCAATCTCAGTTTTGAGGGTTATCACTATTTACCTCCGAGGTTTTCAATTATTCCAACAACATAACTTACTGAGTGTAAGCTGTGCTAAGTTTTGTACAGTATACTCGTAATATCAATATTCCAAGTTTATTGATATGCCAAGACTTTCTTTGCATATCTAAATAAAACAATAACTTTTTTCGGTCAAGTTTGTTTATACAAGCTTAACATCTATGGTCATATCGCGTGTGTAGGATCTTTGGATATGAGAGTAGGCCGTTGACTATTGTTGAGTTTCTGTTTCTATTGCCGTGTGTTATAGAAGACATGTGTTCATGTAACTGATATAGATATTGTTTTAATTTATTGAAAATTTGTCTATATAAACCCTTAGATTACCCAACAAAATTAATTTTTCTGGAATTAGGTGTATCAAATCTAGAACAAATTTATAAGAAAATATTGCTGATTTATTTCCATAAAAATCATAATAAATTTAAATTTTATTGTCATGAATATTATACGAGACAAAACTAAAGTTTCTTTCTAAACATCTCCAAATGCCACACAACTGCTGTATTAAAACACAGACGAAATTTTGGATCCAGAATATATAATGCATTAATTAGAGCTTACCCTGAACTAAGTACACTTAACGCACATAGATTTTGAAAACAAATGAGATTAATTATTTAATTGTTTGTATTTTTAAGCTAATTTAGTTAAAAACTGATACTCTAATATTTATTTACTTTTGTATTTTCTATTTGTATATATATTATTACATGATAGGCTGTATGTATTTTACCATATACAGTAGGCCTATTAATGTTATTGTGCTCAATGAACTCTCTTAATTTAGTGATATATTTTGTATAACTGATCTGAATTGCGCACAAGCACGAGCTTCTGCTCTTTCGGGCTGCAATGCCTAATGTAGCTCAAGTGTAATTTATTATACAGGGACATCATTTTATTTTTACTTCAGTTTTTATTGTACCTGAGTTTTTTAATGTACTTCACTCCCACCCCTTCTACTAATGAAGTTCAACCTTCCTCCACACAGATCCAAGACCACATATACAGTCATAGTAGCCTTACGGTCATAGTAAATAGTACGTTCCAAAAATATGTTCGCGTTTTTTCAGCGACGAAAGAGCTTTCAATATTGAATCATTTTCGCACAGGTACTGTCGTCCATTTGCCTACGTCGCATCCCGGTTTCCCCCACCAGCTTTTATTCGCCATCTAGTGGCTGAGCTGTCTTAGCTCTTTTCTGGAAACATTAATTTCTGTTAGGAATTGGACGTCTACGTAGTATTATACAATTGTTTAAAATAACTTAAATAAAAGGGCCTCGTTAAGTAATTAACTGTCACGTGATTTCCTCCCTTTCTACGACCCTACGACATAATCACTTGGACGGGCAGTAGATAGTATATCTGAGTAATTTTATCTTTTTGGATTGAAGATTGAATTTACAGTACGCAAGGTACTCTTTTATAGAGTAGGTACAGAATTATTTCAACATGAGTTACTAGTACGAAGGTCGAAACTGGTAATTGGGATTAGGTACAATAGTTTATAGTGTGATGATATGCACATTAGGACTGAAACCTGTATCGAAATGAACGGCCACCATTTTCAAAAATGTGTTTAAATATCCATATTATGATTATTTTTCAATTTAACTTCATTCTCTATATTGTAAGCTAATGTGCTGTAGACAGTATAATATACACCGCATAATGAATACGTCCACATGGACAGCTCAATTCGTGAGTAAAAACACTCATTGTTAATACTGTACTCTATTTTGATTAAACAAAAACCTAACGAAAATGATCAAACTCAAAAGCGCGATATTTCCTAGTTTACATAAATGGATGAACTATTTTTCTTCTCTCCTATACCTAGTAAAGTGATTTGTTTGTATATTACGCCAGTATCACCGAACTCCAGTCGTATAAATAAATTTGAAATTTGAAATGACAATGGAACATAGTAGCTACGTAAATTTCCAATTCGGCATTTGTCTTTGTGACAGAGTGAAACCATAAAAAATCCCAGTCAAATTGGTCTGCCACGGGGTTTCAACGTGCAACCTCCGGAATGCTATCATACATACATACATACATACACTCATATTTACATACATACACACATACTGATATAATAAATAGCACAGGCCAACCACTAAGAAGCGTCTGTTATTAATTTCAGCCTTACTTGTGTATCTTCGCGTGCTGAACGCGATAATAAGCATAAAAAGTATGTAGGACGAACCGTTTGTTCACAGTTGTAATTTTACCACTAAATATGGGGGGCTATTTTTTGATTTCTGTAAAAGAAGCTCAAAAGCTGTTCTCTTACACAATGGTGACAAATATGCATCAGTGCCTATCAGCCATTCTGTGCACTTAGAAGGAACTTACGAGAACATTCAACTGATCCTTACAATAGTAAAATACTGAGATCATTAGTGGATAATCTGTGCGGACTTGAAAGTTATATGCATGGTACTCGGCCAATAGGCAGGATTTACTAAGTTCCCATGCTTTCTGTGCGAGTGGCACAACAACAGAGACAAGTGGCCGGTTCGCCAAACTCCCGTTCCTGGAATTAAAAACGTTTTGCGGTTGAGCCTTGTCGATCGTGAAAAAAAAACTACTCCCCCCACTCCACATTAAAATAGGCACAATGAAACAATTTGTGAAATTATTTCCTAAAACTGGGAGTTGTTTCACATATTTATGTGAATCTTTTCCTCATTTTCTGAGGCAAAACTCAAAGAAGATGTTTTTGTTGGACCCGACATTCACAAACTGATGTTCCACAACAAATTTGTTGATACAATGACGTATGATGAAAAGGAGACGTGGACTGCATTCAGAGATGTCGTTTCCAAAGTTTTGGGAAATACGAAGGATGCCGATACAAGAACATCGTCCAAAACATGCTTCAAAGTTTTAAAAAGTTGAGTTGCTTGATGGAGCTTGACACTTTAGTTTCTTAAATTACATTTGGACTTCTTCCCTGCAAATCTGAGAGCAGTCAGTGATGAACAGGGTGAACGTTTTCATCAGGACATTAGAGTAATGGAGAGAAGATATCAAGGACGTTGGAATGTGTCTATAATAATAATAATAATAATAATAATAATAATAATAATAATAATAATAATAATAATGGTTTATTTTAACTGGCAGAGTTAAGGCCATTCGGCCTTCTCTTCCACTCAACCAGTATGATAGAAAATTACTACAATGCTGTGAATATAACATAATTAATACAATACAATTCAAAGCAATACAATACTACAATACAAGACAATATAATACATAATTAATATAATACAATGACAATTCTTTTCATCTTCACAACACCAATAAAATAATTATGTAATAATGATGATAATAATAATAATAATAATAATAATAATGATAATCATACCTAAATTAAATTAAATTATTAAACTCGATCACAATTATAACTTCAATTTGACTGCGCCCGTCAGAAATCGTTTAGCCTTTTCTTGAAAGTGGTTATTGTCTGGCAGTCCCTAATCTTCTGAGGTAGAGAATTCCATTCATGGGGGACTGAGACAGTAAAAGAGGATGAATAGTGGAATGTTCAATGTGCAGGAATTGCTAGGATTTGGCTCTCCTGTGACCTGGTGTTTAGATTGTGATTGGAGGATAAGTAGTTAAACCGGGAACGAAGATAATTTGGAGTAGAAGTGTGGAGAACTCGAAACAGAAGAGAGAGCGAATGAAGTGTTCTACGGTTACTAAGTTGCAGCCAGGATAAAGATTTGAACGAGGGTGCAATGTGGTCAAATTTGTGAGCATTACTGATGAATCTGACACACATATTGTGCACACGGTGCAGCTTGTTCGAAAGGTCAGTTGTCAAGTCTGTGAGTATTACGTCGCAATAGTCAAACAGTGGTAGTGCACTAAAGTCTGTTTTAATTCTGGCGGAAGGAAGTTTCTGGATGGGTTAAGAGAATGCATGGTATAGCACACTCTCTTGGATATTTCCTTTATTTGGCATTCCCAATTTAAATTTTCGTCCAAGAAAATTCCGAGGTTTCTGACGACAGAATGGTACGGAATAGTGGCGTTATTTACTGTAATAATTGGGATATGTCTGTTGTTCATTGTGTTCAGTAGTCTCTTATGTCCAGTTATTATAGCTTGTGACTTACTAGCATTTAACCTAAGTCCGAACTTTTTCACCCTTAAAAGAATTGTGACTTTGTTTGTTTTCCCCTGTACTCTTCATTTACTTCAGAAATTTCTACAGCTTTGTAAGGAAATAAACATAGGAGAATTTAAATGTCTGTTCAGAGATTATTTTAAGTTGCATAGGAGACTGTAACGGTAATGTAGCGTTAAGAATGGAAGAATAGACTGAAGTACATGCAGAGTAGAGCTTCGTATTATCTCAAACACAACGGCAAATTCATGAATCCAACTCAGAAATCCGTCAGCTGAGCGAGGAAAAAGTTTCTGATTCGTTTTCGAGGAGCAGAAGACGATGGGTCATATTTTACTGTTATAGAATCTATGGGAACTCACAAAAAACTCGTTTGTATGGTTGAAAATTCCTCGAAGGTAAAATTGCCTAAAGGAGAAAGGAAAAGGTAAAATAGATTTGTAATGAAAGTTTAATACATTTCCACTTACGCGTGATAGGCCTATGGGAATACAATTCGCCAAATACCAAATTTCTCTGCGGCTACTTTTGCTGTCAGTCAGGAATGAGTATTACGTAAGAGTCGGCATTCACTGCTACTGACCTCTCACTGGACAGCGTGTTGGCAGAGATACGGCTTCAGTGAAACTTCCACGTTTGTGTATCAAGTAGCCACAAATATTTACATACGAACGTGAGTAGAATGTGTCAAGAATTTTTGGTCAGCTCAAATGTCAAGTTGTACCGGCCGATGTCCCTTCACTGTGAGAGCTGGATATGCAACTTGCTGCACGGTAGCCCGCAGGTAGCAACGAGGGCGTGAAGTTGCATACGATACTGCCAAAACAAGTATTTCTGCTTTTGTTTTTGTATTAGCCGAGCGCAGATTGTATTACACGCTTGTATCCATAAAAGAGTGCGTGTTATGGTGCTTGCTATATATATATCTCGAAATATTCTGTAAGTGAAGGCTGGTTCACATTAAACCGGGAACGAGAACGGGAAGCGAATGACGTGAACGTGAAGATTTTTTATTCACGATTAACAGAGAACGGAAACGAGTATACATATCGATATGCACGTCAGTAACGATATTGTACATTCTGATGTTATTTGTGTATAATTGACAATGGCGTTCTCTCATGAGTACAAGCCAGCCAACATAAAAACAGATTAACCAACTTCGAAATTTGTGATATAATTAGAATATTTAATAATTCAAGTCACGTAGTAATCTGGTCATATAATTATCCACGTAGCATATATTGAAAGTGAGTCTACTGAATTTCTTAGTTAGTTAGAAACTAATGTCACAACCCCCTTGCTATAAAATATAGGCTTTATGGTAACAACAAAAATAATCTAGCAGGCTGTGATCGGAAACGAGAACGGCAAAGGTAAAACTTCGCTAATTTCACGTTCCATGAATTAATGAACTTCTTAGCCAAATGTTTGACAGGATTTACTCAATTTAAAACAGTGATCGCCAAAAGCTGTGTCGTGACACATGCCCCTGCCTCCATTCAAGCGTAACCACGGCATCATATTCCCACCCTCTGTTTACAGCCATCACCTCGATGTAAGTAAAGACATTTATCAGCAGCGGACGTACACATGTGATGTTACAAGTGTGTAGGATAATATGTTTCGATGTATTTTCGAAAACAGATAGTAAGTAAAAACTTAATTTTAAGTTGCATGGGAGGAAAAGTATCTATTTTGTGCTGATGACAAAAATATGATATACTTAATTTGTTATAAAATTTTAAATGACGTATACAAGAACAATATACGTTGTCATTATTCTTCTTGTTATAAAGACTACCACACCCTTATCTGTAACTTGAATATTTCATTAATAAACGAACAATAAAAAGTACCGGCTTCTATGTCTTAATTGGTGTAAAATACTTCCACGTTTTTTTCGACGTATGTAGTGTAATTTGAATATTTCAATAATAAATAAACAATAACAAGTGCTGGCTTCTATATTTAATCAGAGCAAAATACTTGGACGTTTTTTTTTAAGTATGTAGTGTAATTTACAACTTCGTAACCAGCCTGGTACGCTTTTTTAATTTGAAATATCTGCTGATGTAAAGTACACGTTCTTTTCGTGGCAAATAAGAAAATTATTTTATTTTATTAATAATAGAAAATAATGAATAGCAGGATAAAAAATTAACATGGAAAAAAGTGTGCCGTTAATAAGTAGAAGAATATTATATTGCTTTTATTTTTTGGTCACAGTGCGGCTCTGCACTGTTATTCACTGCATTACCTGAGGAGATACCCATTCCACCCATCTCCCTGCGATAGTGATGTGCGGGTTGCATTTCTATTACGTCACAAATTCGTGGTCTTTGGCAACCACTGATTTAAAAGAGCTGTAGATCAGGCACCGAAAGAAAACATTTCATCATGTTCGTCATGTTCAACGGTTTTCTATAATTAATTAATTAATTTTATTTATTTATTTACTTACTTACTTACTTACTTACTAACGCTATGAAACATTTCATATAAAACAATTTTTATCACGAAAAGGAAGCAAAAGCAAGCAAAATTTTATTAAACCTTTTGTTTGAAATATTTCAAAGAATGACCTCCTGAAATTAATGACATTACTTATGATTCATCCCGTATTGTTGAAAATCGTCGCAGTCGACCCACCGACAAGTCCATTGTGTTACTTTCCGATATGTAGGCCACTTTTTCAGTTTGGACTTTGCCCGCGTTATACTGCATAAAAATTAATCTATTTTATACAAAGAATGGTAATAGTATTACTGCAGGGAAGTAGAAAATCCTAAGAAAATCTATTCAATAAACCAATTTATCACAGGTCATTCGAAAAGTAGAGTGAAGATAATATTTCCCCCTACAAAACAGAAGCTTTCTGACTTCATGTGTTTAGTCTAATAAATGTCGTTTAATTATTCATTCAAAAATCTCTTACTGTTTTACTGAATAAACGAAACATATATAACTAAATATTAGTTAGGTTATCTAGATCGACAAAAGTATGCTATATAGCACAGTCCCTTTTCTCATTTTATTTCTTGATTAAAATTTGGTAAATCTATTATTAGGAATCCAATCAGGGTCATTAATTTGCTTATCTTTCAATTGAAAGGTTTTTTGAAAAAAGAACCATAGTCCAAAAAATGTAAATTTGAGATGTTAAGCATATGGTGAACGTATTGCAGCGCCCACTATTGAATTATTTTTAGGGAAAAATACCATAGACCTGTGTTATAGGAATGGAAATTATCAGTGGTTTTATTAAAACAGCCTTAGTTCAGATACTTTTTATTTTGTGAAAACAGTCATTGTCCAACCAGGACGATGGTAGCATTTAAAAATATCCCAATTATATTATCTTGAAACATTTATCCCTACAATTTTAAACTGTAGTAGATTCGCTGTACTGCTTCTTAGGTACGCGGCAAAAGCCACCTTAGAGGAAAATACTTTGGCACGTGAATTGTTGTATTAGTTATGGAGTCATCTTTAGGTGCAGAAGTAACCGCGTGGAAAAAACATAAGCGACGAAAGGAGAAGAAACAGGATATAATAAAGAAAAAGGAGATTAAAGGAGAGGCACACTTCAGCCACAACAGAGTATTTTTCTTAAAACAACCATTGTCCAAAGTTACATACCGTACATTTACATATGTAGGTATTTCTATGAGGCAATTTAAGTCCAGCAATCTATCTGCTGTTAGATCTGTGCCCGGCAGAAGTTTTCAACACAACCCGTTAGGCGCCATCCTTGCTGCAACGAGACGGAAACTCTTGTTCACGTGTTGGGATTCTGTCGAAAAACGGAGCTGCTGCGCAACAATCGACACCATAAGGCCAGGACCGGTATTGCTGATGTCCTCAAGCGTCGTGGATGGGCGGTACACGAGGAAATCCACTGCGTTTCATCCTTGGATTCGAACAGAAGAGCAGATATTGTAGTAATCCACAGGACTCAATCTAAGGGAAAAGTTCTTGATCCTACAATCCGGTTTGAGAGGGATGCGTTGCAGGCACAACACGTTGATGGGGAGAAGAAATCCATTTATGAGTCCTGCATCCCATACCTAAGTGAGAAATATAACATTCCCATTAGTCAGTGGAGTATTTCTGGTCTTTTGTTTGGTGCACGTGGTACCTTCCTAAATTCACATGTAATATTTTAAAAGCATTCGGTCTCCGATTTTTCTAAATTCAAAAAATTTTATTGAATATTCTTAAGGATTTAATCGAAATATTACATTACCATTTATATTTTGTCTAGGCTATTGATGATTCTATTGGGTTTGCATTTCTCTGGAGTTTTTACTAAACAATTCCTGTATTTAATCATTTTTGTATTTCTAAATTATTCTGTAGTGCATTTATTCTGGATCTTTATGATCACCCTAATTGAGGGCAAATTGTTTTGATAAAAATTAATATATGTACTTCAGTTTTCCCAGGTTTCTACAACACCATAAGAAATAGCATGGTGAATTCATATTTGAAGTGTCAACAACACCCATGCCAGATATTTTTTCCCTGAAAATCTATGTTTTTTGGACTATGGTTGTTTCTTTTTCAAAAAAACTTTTCAGTAGTAATCTGGAAAAGCAGCATTAGCTACAAATTTAGTGCGAGAAACTTTGTGAATTATTAGTATTACGAAATGAATGAAGCAATGTTCGTGACACGTTTGAGGGTGTCTCGGTGCAAACAGGACGGAGCAACTGCAGAAACCTGTCACGGCTGTCCTCTTGACCAAGATATGAATCAGGTCTTTCTCCGCCTCCCTCACCCATCTGCAAAAAGCAAGTGCAAGGTAATCGAAACTTTATTAAACTAAATACTTGAATTAAAAATATATCGGGATGTGAATGCGAAGATGGAAGAAGAATTGAAGAAGCATTAAGAGATACAAAATGAAGTTACTGGTAACTTGTTTCACCTCTACTAGAGATGAAACAATTCCTTTCATGGACACGAGGTTGCCTACGCTTCAACTATACAGTGTTGGTGTCTCTGAAATCTGCACAGCTTCTAGTAACAGGCTCAGAAATCTAGTACAATTTTAATTTCATGGAACACCAGTACCGACAACATTTGTCTCACAAGCAAACATTCTGATGGGGGCAGATAAAAAAAATATTTTTTTTCTTTCACCATGTTAATAAAGTCAAAAGAAGTGCTTATACAAATTTTGGCCACTCGACCGCAATTAAGAGGGTCGTAGAAAATAAGTTCGCCAGAAGCCGTTAACAGAAAGAAAATACAATTTCATTGGAAAAATGTATTGGGACAAACACAGCAATTGTTGAGCTACTTTTCAACATATTTCTCACCGGAAATGAGACATTTGTCATGTCATGGAATCAACAGAGAGGTGCAGACGGCTGTCAAACGCTGCTTCCGATCCCAGGCGGCTGACTTGTACGACACAAGGATCCAAAAATTGATCCCATGGTATGACAGATGTTTCAGTTCCAGTGGAGGATATGTTTACAAATAGCACAACAATTGCTGTACCTGTTTCAATAAATCTTTTCATGCAATTGTGCTTTTTTCTGTAAACTGTCCTACGGAAAATCACTTTCTGGACGTCCTCGTAATTGCGGTCGATTGGTCAAAATTTGTATAAGCACTTCTTTTCACATTATTAACATGGTGGAAGAAAGAAATATACATTTTTTATCTGCCCCCATCAGAATGTTTGCTTGTCAGCTGCCAACATAACAGTTACAGAATCACTACCATTTGTAGTATTTGTCAGTATCGAAATTCGAAACGAAGTTGGTAAAAGAAAATTCAACCTGCAAACTAGAAAATCACCATAATCCACTAGCATATGTAGTAATGGGGCGAAAATAGTTAGGTTTTACCCTTAGGGTATGAAGTAAGCTGACCCGGACTATAATTATCAGCCAATAATGGAAGAAGGCGTTATTTACGTAGACTTTCAGTGAAGCAAAATATTTTCGCATTTTTTATACTTAATAATAACTGAAAAAGTAGCAGTCAGATTATAATAAGGGGAAAAGTATGTTGAAGAGTAAAGTAAAGTACCCAAATAAGAGACACTTTTCTTTAACTGCTTATAAATGAGGATGGGAATAGACATTTTTAATCTGAATGAGTGGAATACATACACCATTTCGTCTATTTTTAGAATTGACAATTCAAATTTTAGTCAGTTTTTATTATTACTTTAAATCATAAAAAAATAAAACTGGGAAATACTGATGTTTTGAAAAGGGGTTCCAAATAAGAGATACTTCCATTATTTAAGTTTATTTTTGAACATGGACAAAAATTATCATCATTTGACTGAAAATTGAAGCAATATATAACATTGTGAAGTTATGTAGATACTTTAATAAATTCAGGAACATTTTAAAATTAAAGAAGTCAGTGCAACAGTGACCCAACTCTTCTCAACAGAAATTCTATTCTGTTGTTCATTTGGCATTTTTCCAAGTGAAATTAAGATGGCTTACGAAAAGAGCACAAAGTCGGTCAAATCGGACATGAATGTACTAATCTTATTTAGGCTACTATTAGCAACGTTAATATTTTGCTAGAGAAAGAAAAATCATAGAATATTACATTTCGATCTCCATATCTTAATTTTAAGTTGATTGCACTTATTTTGCCGACCCCTTTATTTGACACAATTCTTATTTCGCTATATTGAGCAAGTTGGACAAACGAAAGGTTCATCATCAGTGCTGCAGTCTTCGTGTGCCAAACGACGAAATTTTGAACACTGAATCTATTTCTCCATCCTGAGCCATGGGTTCTCTGAAAAAAAATTAGTGCAAAACAAGCACTCTCCATTATCATATTTTTCTCCATATTCCGAGTCACTAGAGTTAATTAATTCCATTTCCACATCGGATTCTTCATCACTGAACGAACTCAAGCAGTGCTTTTTGGACTGAGTTTTTCTGTGATTTCTGTTGTTTTTCGAACAACTTCTCGCGAGCTTCGTCTTT
Organism: Periplaneta americana; assembly: GCF_040183065.1. Taxonomy (NCBI): domain Eukaryota; kingdom Metazoa; phylum Arthropoda; class Insecta; order Blattodea; family Blattidae; genus Periplaneta; species Periplaneta americana. The sequence continues at coordinate 110,897,972 of NC_091130.1, read as the reverse complement.
TCTTTGATTTTCTTTATCTAAACTCTCTCTCATTTTGTTTCTGATCAGAAATGATATTATGATAGCTCCTTTTCCTGCCCTGGATGACTTTACTTGCGACTACCCACTGGTTGAAGCTTACGGCTCTTGAGGTGATGATTGTTGCTGCTGCTGCTGTTGCTGCTGCTTTTGTAGGCCTAACTGTGGTATAACCAAAGTCACCGTTTCTGGCGCGTGAAATAAGTAATGGGAACGTTGAGAGCGAGTAACTTATATTTGCCATAGTCTGTGGGCATTAAAGCTGACAACTGTGATTCGCAGATTGCTTACGTCACATCTATTTAGGAGGTCGTACCACTCTCAACCGAAGTGGCAACAGATGTTACAGAACTTTGAGCACACTGACCAGTCAGTGGACTGGTCAGTGTACTCAAGGACACATCCCAGAAACGCAAAGTGCGAGTGTCTTACCTTTGACGCAGTCAGTGGGAAACAGGACTGACAACTGTGATTGGCAGATTGCTTACGTGAAGTGTTGGGCGTTACCGTTCTCAGCTACACTGGCAACAAGTGCTCACTGACTGGCTTTTTACTCAAGAACACGCGCCACAAACGCTGGCACTGGCTGTAGTGGCGATATTTACACAGGTCCAACGAAATTTTCGAAATCAGGAATCACAATTAAATTTAATAGTTTTATAATTTACTTACTTACTTACAAATGGCTTTTAAGGAACCCGAAGGTTCATTGCCGCCCTCACATAAGCCCGCCATCGGTTCCTATCCTGTGCAAGATTAATCCAGTCTCTATCATCACACCCCACCTCCCTCAAATCCATTTTAATATTATCCTCCCATCTACGTCTCGGCGTCCCTAAAGGTCTTTTTCCCTCCGGTCTCCCAACTAACACTCTATATGCATTTCTGGATTCGCCCATACGTGCTACATGCCCTGCCCATCTCAAACGTCTGGATTTTAAGTTCCTAATTATGTTAGGTGAAGAATACAATGCGTGCAGTTCTGTGTTGTGTAACTTTCTCCATTCTCCTGTAGCTTCATCCCGCTTAGCCCCAAATATTTTCCTAAGCACCTTATTCTCAAACACCCTTAACCTATGTTCCTCTCTCAGAGTGAGAGTCCAAGTTTCACAACCATACAGAAGAACAGGTAATATAACTGTTTTATAAATTCTAACTTTCAGATTTTTGGACAGCAGACTGGTTGATAAGAGCTTCTCAACCGAATAATAACACGCATTTCCCATATTTATTCTGCGTTTAACTTCCTCCCGAGTATCATTTATATTTGTTACTGTTGCTCCAAGGTATTTGAATTTTTCCATCTCTTCGAAGGATAAATCTCCAATTTTTATATTTCCATTTCGTACAATATTCTGGTCGTGACGTGAATATGTTAGGAGAAAATACACAAACGATTAGGGAAGACACGGAAATTTTACTTGAAGCAAGTAAAGCGATCGGTTTGGAAGTAAATCCCGAAAAGACGAAGTATATGATTATGTCTCGTGACCAGAATAGTTTTATAATTACACAAGATTTTTATTTGAAATGTATAGAGAAGATTTTACGAATTAAGCACTTATATTTTCATCTTTAAGTAAGGTAATATTGTTGGACTAGCTGATTTTAATTGACTTCAGCTATTGATAAAATTGTCATCTCAATGAATAATTAATTTTAGTCATTAATAATGATAACTTAATCATTTCAATTAGTAATTTTTGTATTGAATAATTGAGGACAATGGATAATTAATGATTGACCTAATTCGTAATTAATTTTAATTAATAGTTCAATTAATCTTTCATTGGTTCTTATGTAGTTGCTGGGAGACAAACTGACATGACTGGAAGCATTAACGCTTTTCGTAAACTCTCAAAGTTGAGCATCATAATAATACCAAATAAGGGTCCTAAATAAGAGATACTATCTCTTAATAGGACCCCTAGGTATCTCTTATTAGGGGACGGAGAAAATAAAAATGAAATAGCTACCCAAGGTCATAAGTTATTATCTTCCTTATTAGCAATCTACCTTATTATATGCAACATTTTGCTAGCAATTTTATAAAATTAATAATAAATTTGTTGTAGCTTACATTACCTGCTGTTCTCTTCCTCAACAAAAAACAGTAAAAAGTTCAAAATGTGAAAAATTACTTTTCTTGCTCTCAGCTGCGTTGCTTACTTTCAACTGAGGTTAGACAAAGAACACGATGTCTTAGAAGCAGAAACATTGATTTACCATAGTTGTCGAGAGATGGCAAATTATACCGGAGAAGTTAACAAGGTATCTCTTATTAGGGCCCTGTCTCTTATTTGGGTACTTTACCTTATTGTTTGCAGATTTCTAAGATGATTGAGTCACCGCAATATAACAAATGTAAGACTTCTTAATTTAGGTTTGTTTTATACTACTGTAGTATGAAAAAAATATGTTTTTGAAGTAGAAAATCGATCAGCTATAAACTTATTTTCTTGAAGAGATAAGTGGGTAGTTGCAGTGTATGAAATCGTCTGAATAGATTCTACTTTATATTGGAAAAAAGAACATGTTAATAGAATGAGTCTACAAGATATCACCACTTGTTAAGTTTATGTCTGACTGCTCGCTGTCCGTCACGTAGAGCGCGTACATAAACATTATTTATCTTCAAAACCAAACAGTGCTTTAAAAATAAGCATTTGTTGTTTTGATTGGTTTCATTTACTTAAAGGGACAGACCAAAATGTTTAGTCAGTTGTTTCCAGTCTTTTCAATTGGATTTTTGTAACAGAAATTGGATCCCCACTTAACGTAAAGGAACGATTATGTCGCCGCCATGTCGCAGAATATGGAAAAGACAAGTGGAAGAAATGTGTTGATAATGTTAAAAATAACGACAATATTTTTCTAGTGCTAATGTAATAGACAGTGAAACTGACCGAATAATTTCATTAGGAGAATGTTTAACTGATAGCAGTGATGCATCAGATGACTTGTCAATCAGTAGCGACAATGGTTCAGATTAATGGAGGGAAACTCCGACTCCGCCTCCAGCAGAGCGGTAAGGTTTAGTAACCTCCTACAACGGAGTTTTGCCAGTTAACCTATAATTGAAGAACATTCGAAATTATGAATTCGTCTCAGTCTTACCAGTTATTTCTAAAACTTAATTAGTGTAAAGGAAAGTTCCTGCCAAGTTTCACATAAAGTGGGAAGAAGATTGTATTGTAACTTGTACATTTCACAAAAAGTTAGTAAGCCTATTTCCGTTATTGTATTTTCATTAATTATTTAATTCTAGTTTATTGTCTTAAATCATATTACCGGTACTGTTCTTATATTAATTCAGTTACGCAGAAATAAATAATTGCGTGGTAATTATTATTATTATTATTATTATTATTATTATTATTATTATTATTATTATTATTATAGGTCTCGATAATTAAAAAATGTGAGAACTTCTCACGTCAGCTGATCACCAAAGTTCCTGACTAAAACCTTATAAACTGGGCAGAAATTTGTGATATGCACATAACTTAGTATTAATACGCTGAATGTCGTGTGACGCAACATTGGGTATCGCATTGGCAACGACCATGCTTCTATGCTCAAGGTGATGCTCTGAACCACGGTCGTGACCTCCACACGCCTTGAACTGCGTCTTAATCGTTATTCTAACGTTACAAATTGGATTTTAGAGAAAAATATGATAATATAAAATCTCTATGTATAATATTACTGAATAAATCCAGCTATCTATCTACAAATAAATTTACATAAGCCAATAAATTCTCTTCGATAATTAGGCGCCATCGGACGTAGCTTAGGCAGTAATGCGTTTGCTTACTATTCCGGAGTTCCTATAGAGCGTGAGTTCGATCCCTGCTTGGACCGATAATTCCGAGGTTTTTTTCCAACGGTAAGACGAATGTCAGGTAACCACATGGCAAATCCTCAGCCTCATCTCACCAAATACCATCTCGTTATCACCAATTCGAAGGGCGCTAAATTAACTTGTACAGGCATGAGCATAATGTTCCCGCACGGACATTGTATACACCACCCTTTCATTTCTCTCTCCACAAATATCTTACCTGTCTGCGTATACGTACTGCAGCAGAGGTCGAACTCGGCACCATAGCGTTCTAATCAGGGGTATGTAAATTGGTGCACTATGGCGAATAAATGGTAGGTTTCGTTTCAATTTCCAAGAAACATGGAAACAAGACTATTTTGTTAGTATGAATAAAGGTAAAATTCAATGCCTCAGTTAGTCAATTGAGATTTATATAAAACATTATATCAAACGGCACTTAGATTTTGAACATAAGAAGGATTTTGGCAAACATAAACATATAGGTAAGAGTTTAAAATATGATTGTTAAAAATAGTTTATATTAATAAAATAGTTGTTACATTCGATAAAGCAATGTTATTTTAATGTAATTTGTTGTGCAGATTTAAATAATGAGAAAGTTTGCAAGATTCTACAAGAATAATTTGTTAATGGAGAAACCAACCCACAATCACTACTATCTGTGCATTTCGAACTGGCAGCTTAAGGTCAAGCAATGGACTGCATGAGCTTACCCCAATCTTGAAACCATTCTCCTCAACAGAAGTCAACTGGGACAGCCGGAATTACCAGTGCTTAAGTTCACAGTTTGAGTTCAGTAGTTTGTCTCTACGTGACCTTGAGCCCCCAGTTCGAAATGCACGGATGATAGTTGAAAATGCACTCCGATCAATTTATCGCATTTCAGACACATAGGCCAGTGATAGAGAAAAATATCGTTTTTTTCAAATGCCAGGTAAAAGCAGCTAAGAACTCTATGAATTATTACCTAATGACAAGTCTCCTAACTCACGTAATTTCGCAGGTAAGATGCTGAAAATCTTTGAATCCACTTACGTCTGCGAACAATTTTTTTCTAAAATGAACCTGATGAAAAATATTGCGCATTCACGTCTAATACTCTATCATCTCGTAACTGCTTTACGTTTATGTAGTAATACTTGTTTAGTCAACTGTCCGAAGACAGGTCTGAACCTAATAAATGACACCATTAAGGCATCACTCATGAAGAAACTATACCAGGAGATAATGTGGTAGGGTGACCAGTTCCTTTCCCCCCATAGTAATAGTATTCATCTTAATATAGACAGACTCGCCCTGACAAAACAGTATAGGCGATCTAGAGCTTATAAGTGATTATAATCATTATAATTATTTATAATGAGTGCTAAGCTATAGTGACCATTATGAATGCTTATAGTACATATTTGACTTGATTTGAAATGTTTAATATAATGACATGCCGCACTAGTTTTGTACAACCCTAAGCGGAAGAGCAGCCAAGTTCATGGATGTAAACACTTCCGAAATATTGGAGAGGTGAACTGGATCAGATTTACCTCTCTACGTTATGCCCATCCCTGAACTAGTAGTTGATACAGCGTCGTTTAATAAGCAACAAAATGTAATTAGGCTTCTTCGTTTATCCAGTCTTCATTTCTGTGACGATTTTGATCCAACTGTATTCACAAGGAGGAGGAGTTCGTGGTCACGTGTTCGGCACGGTGCAATAGTGTTCTCATCCTTCCGTCCGTGGCTCGACAGCCAATGAAGGACCAAGATCGACGAGCCGGTTGGTGGCCTCACGTTCACATGCCTTAGCAGGGTGAAGATCATCCAATCAATACGGGGTAACGTCTGGTCAGCATGATGATCCCCAGCCGTTATAGATAGTTTTCGAAACCGGATTTCGCTACCTAGCGTAGATCCCCAAATTAAGCACGATGCTGGATGAGTACTGGTCCCTTACATTGATCGAAATTTCATGAGAAAATTCCTTCCCCACTAGGATTCAAACCAGCGCTTATTCCGTAACTCCAGTCCTTAGACCACGACGCTACGGCGCGGAACAGGGTTCTCACACTCCATGAAAAGTCGAGACTGCCGGACCATCTATGTCATTTAATTACTAACAAGATCAGAAATAAATCCCACACTGGATTTTATGTTTATTATAACTTTAAATACGAAATATATGTGGATTTATTCACCAATTATTATACATACAAATGTATTACAGTAACAGAATTTGTCCTTAAATCCAGTGCACGGGTCTTTTGACCGTACTACGTGCTTTGCAAAGCAGGTCCTACTTTGTAGGTTGTGCCTCCTCACCTATGCTTAAAATCCAACCACTTTCCATAAAACTCACTGTTTAATATGCAAATGGTGTATATACCGTAATTTAAGTTATTAACAGACAGAAAAGTGTATAATTCAATAGTTAGCATTATCCGTGTAATATCTTCGTCAGTTCCTGTTATAAACTGCAACAGCTCATGTTCTATCTGTCTCGCCTTGAGGAGGAATCAGCCAATTTTTTGTTCGTATTCTCTATTTCCTATGAGGTCAAGACATGCAAGTGAACCCCTATTCCGACCTAGCATCGAGGATGGTAGATATTTTCTTTTTAAGATGCTTTGTTTCTTTACAGTGCGCTAGAATGTGCTCCCAAGACTCCTTGTCGACACTAATGGACAGGTGCTGCCTTCTTCGGAAACAATTTGATGACCCTTCAATGCACCAAATCTTAGCCGCTTCAAATCCAATCTACTATCTTTGCTACGAAATATATTAAGTTCTATTGTCCGCGAAACTTATCTGGATAGTTAAAAGAGCGAGACGCGGGGAGTAGAGAGGTCGCTTCTAGCGAAAAAGAGGAGGGAGAGGGGAGGACGGTCTACGAGACGGGTAAAATACATTTGCTTGCTAAGTGTGATCGAAGAGTTCGTTGTACTTACAGCTGTGTATTATATTACTGTTATTATTATTATTATTATTATTATTATTATTATTATTAAGTTACTGTATAATAAAATATTATACTATGTTTTATTTGTTCTAATATTCATGAATATTCTTATGGAATATTTGAAACGTATTTTTTTCACAGCCATCCAATTTTAACAAATTTTAACGTGTTCTTAATTTTGTATAATATAATAAAAAGCCATGTGTCATTATTACACATACACAATAATTATATATACGCACAATAATTATTTATGTATGTATGTATGTATATAATTCAACGTCTTGGGATTCTGTGAACAGGGATTGCTCTTGAGGAACTCTAGACATCATCTTATAAGATCCAAAATTGCTGCTGCATTAAGATATAAGGGCTGGATAGCAGAAGAAGAAATCTCCTGTCTAGCTGAAAATGGGTCAACGAGACGAGTAGATATTTTAGCGTACAATGCTACACTAAACAGGGCATCATTGTGGACCCCACGATACGTTTTGAAGTAGAATGTCATCAGTCACCCGAGGTCCACCTTGAGAAGATGTCGATCCGTGAGCCTACAGTCAACTATTTTAAGCTGAAATATGCCTTAATTCACGTTGAGGTATTCGGCTTGCTCATAAGTGTTCGAGGGACTATACCAGCTTTTTTCGAAGAATTTCGACGGCAGTTTGCTCTTCCAACATCTCTGAGGGATGACATTGTGATAATTGTGTTTAAAAAATCCTGCCAAATCCTAATTAATCACATGGTGCCACATTAATAATAATTGTAATTTTTCAAGCCCTTTTCTTTGTTTCCCTTCTTTAAAATTTAATGTCTATGTTTATATATGTATATTAATTTTTTTGAGGATATACTGAGTCCGTAAGGGCTACCCTCAATGGGGGGCAGTTCAATATGATGATTATTATTATTATTATTATTATTATTATTATTATTATTATTATTATTATATGATAGCTAAGACACTTAACATAACAGGAAAATCCATGGAAACAATCAAATGTAGTCTAATGAAATAGATGTAATTTTGAATAATTTGAAAACCACAATTTAAGTCACACGGAGTCAGTGTGCACTCGAAGTTGGTTGCTTGACGGTTGTCAGCCCACTTTGAGGTCTGTGGATATAGAGGGAAGAATTGGATCGGTGTCGGTTAGAGTTCCCGGGTAGCTCAGTGGTAGAGCGTTGGTACGTTAAACCAAAGGTCCCGGGTACGATACCCGGCTCCGGAACAATTTTTCCCTCGAAATTATTCAAATCAACTTTACAGGGAGTTATACCTGAAATCTTGATTTGCATAATACACGTCACTGTTCGTTAACAGAAAACCACAATTTAAGTCACACGGAGTCAGTGTGCACTCGAAGTTGGTTGCTTGACGGTTGTCAGCCCACTTTGAGATCTGTGGATATAGAGGGAAGAATTGGATCGGTGTCGGATAGAGTTCCCGGGTAGTTCAGTGGTACAGCGTTGGTACGTTAAACCAAAGGTCCCGGGTACGATACCCGGCTCCGGAACAATTTTTCCCTCGAAATTATTCAAATCAACTTTACAGGGAGTTATACCTGAAATCTTGATTTGCATAATACACGTCACTGTTCGTTAACAGAAAACCACAATTTAAGTCACACAGAGTCAGTGTGCACTCGAAGTTGGTTGCTTGACGGTTGTCAGCCCACTTTGAGGTCTGTGGATATAGAGGGAAGAATTGGATCGGTGTCGGTTAGAGTTCCCGGGTAGCTCAGTGGTAGAGCGTTGGTACGTTAAACCAAAGGTCCCGGGTTCGATACCCGGCTCCGGAACAATTTTTCCCTCGAAATTATTCAAATCAACTTTACAGGGAGTTATACCTGAAATCTTGATTTGCAGATGTAATTTTATTTTAAAATTCGGGGGGGGGGCTTCAAACCCGATAACCGTCACCTTGCGTACGCCCCTGCAACAGACCTATAGCTCTTCTATTTGAAATACTTTATGCATCGCATACCATCAGTAGTTCACGATCAGATACGAATTGTAATAATTGGGAGTTGTGATTATACTGTATTGTACACAGACGAAGACAAATGTGATTTATTTATATTTGTTATTTTGTGAATTCATACACTTTCACCTACCATATCCAATGGAATCCACTGAAAATAAATACCGAATGATGTTTTTATAACTGTACGTAGAACTGCTGCAATGATGGCCAGGTAGCTAGCAGATAGTTACGGAGCAGTGTTTTGTAGCCAATCCTCTGTCATTTGACCAAAAATGAAAGTTTCTCATCTAGTAATGAAAATATGAAATCCAACTAACACAGACCTTCTGTCAATTATATGGTCTTCAGTACATATGGACGCATAGTTTTGAAACGTATGTAAGTTCATATATAACTCAAGTAGGCCTAGTTACGCAAGTACGTAACAAGTGCCAAACTGCATTAAATAAATTGAAACTCGTGGAATGCATACAATGCTGAATTATGATGAAGACTTCTATTCAGATGACCCCTTGAAAAGTGTTGGCAGGAGGCCCTATGAAAGTAAACTGGATCCTACCTCTCTCGCTTCAGCGTCGTAATGAATAACAACTCATTCACCACACCTCATCTGGGACTTAAATAGAACCATTGAGGAGGTCGCTACCGTTCATTTTCTTGAGATGTAATCAGCATGTTTCCATAATAAATAATGTGAACCACTTTCAAGTCACGGCAAGGTTGTAGCTGTAGGCTACACACACTGAGTCTTCAAGTCCAGAATATTCATTTGTATTGAACAAGAGAGAAAAGTGGTTATTTACAGCTGTATTCCTCGTAATAGAAACACGATTCTGAAAATTTAAGTAGCATTTGCAGCAGATAAGTTACGTTTTACATAGAGCAACCAAATTTTGCAATAAGTAATACTATGTAAATTATACTTATTAATTGTTTAGCCAAAATTCAAACGTCTTGGTTACACAGAACTAAGTGTCAAATAAATAAATTAGAACTAAAATACAGTACACAGGGTTGTTTCCGATCTCTGATAACGAATTTGAATGACATCATGTGCGTCAGTAGTCACACGACAACTGAATTGTGCCGCGAGGTGACAAACTAGTAGTGAGTGATCTCATAGTCAGAGAGCACGGCGACTCACAGCAGAAATTACCAAGAAAATCGAGCCTTTTTGGGAGGGGTACATAACAACCCTTTCCGATGACGATTAAGTGAAAATAAAAGAAGCGTGTAATAAACAAGGTTTCGTTATTTCCAAGAAAGGCATCTTCTGTGTATTTAATAAGATTGGTAAAGCTCGAATGGAATTAATTTTTATCATCTCGTGGGGTGCGGCGACTTATGACGGGGGGTGGATTTGCTTGCTTTTTCCACTCTGGAATTAATTCCATCCGAGCTTTGCCAGTCTTATTAGGTACACATAAGATGCCTTTCTTGGAAATAACGAAACCACGTTTTTTTTCAGGCTCCTATGATTTTCACGTAACTGTACTTGACATCGGAAAGGGTTATTATATATCCCTCACAAAAAGGCTCGATTTACTTGGGCATTGCTACTGTGATACACCGTGCACTCTGATTGTGAAATCTCTCACTATTGGTCTGTCACCTTTCGCCGCAATTCAGCTTTCGGTGTGATTCCTGACGCACATTCATACAAATTCCTTATCAGAGTTCGGAAACAACCCTGTACACTCAATATCTGCAACGTCTTTTGAAGCTTGACAATTAAATTTAGAGACTAGGAATGAAGGTAGATTAGTGACAAACGACATGGTTTTCAACAGAGAAGTTTCGGATTCTACTTGAGGTAGAGAAATGAAAATGTTTTATTTTTCAAAATCCGCCTTACTCTATTTCTTCTGAAAAGAAAGTAAAGATGACTGGAACGTGAATCTATACTAATAATAAATCTGTAGCCGAAATTTTTCTGGTAATTTTCGATTTTCCAAAAATAATTGGTCCTAACATATATAATTAACCACCCTGAAACCGAAAATCGCTTTTTTGAAATTTTTGTTTGTATGTATGTCTGTCTGTCTGTCTGTCTATGTTTTTCACGCGATAATGGCTGAACGGATTTCGATGAAAATTGGAATATAAATTAAGTTCGTTGTAACTTAGATTTCAGGCTGTATGGCATTCAAAATGCATTATTTAAAAGGGGGGTTATAAGGGGGCCTGAATTAAATAAATCGAAATATCTCGCTTATTATTGATTTTTGTGAAAAATGTTACATAACAAACGTTTCTTTAAAAATAATTTGCGATAAGTTTTATTCCATGAAAAAGTTTGATAGGACTGATATTTAATGAGATATAATGAGTTTTAATATTAAAGTAACTGCCATCTAAGGCCATGTAATGAATTAAAAAAAAAACAAATAACTTCGTCTACAAGGGGCCTTGGACAGCAACAATCGAAAGCTATGAAAGATAGCCTACAGAGAATGTTTCTGTGTTTGTATGAAGTAATATCGGAAGCTAAATTAACCGATTTGTATAATTAATTATTATTTCACCATTGGAAAGTGTAGTTTCTCTAGATGGACATAATGTTATAATGTTATTACAATAACTTCTGATATAATATAATATAATTTGTAATATTATATAATATAATTTAAGTTATTTGAAGGGATCAGAACCATATTGGGCCAAGCGCCATTTACTGAATACGTAGAAAACAAGGGTTAAAATTAAGTTATTATTATAATTCAATGGAAACCTATAACAAGTAAAATAAAATATACATATTAAATCTAAATGATGCCAATCTTCATTAAGCTATGGTTGCATGTAATAAAAATTAAGAAACATGTTAAAGGAATTGTCATTGCACCAAATGAGTGTCTCTGGACCAAAATGATCGCATTTTAATTATTTGGATGCAATTTAAATTAAGTAACATATTAAACGATTTATCCTTCTATCAAACACGAATGTTCCCTGGATCAAATGTCTATTTTAATTATGTAATTACTTTATATTTATTTCTAACGGGTGCAGCGGAGCGCACGGGTACGGCTAGTATATTAATAATTTTCCTCATGGTTTAGGTTAAGAATAATTAAATTTATTGCGCGATTATCAAAATAACCAACAAACAGCTCACCATTTATATATCGGATGAGTCACTTGCGCCTTCTATATAGCAGTTATGCAATCGCATTCGATTCCGTTTATAACAGTGCCCAGAAACAGATCTCAAATGTGAAAGGCAGTATAGTATGTCCTACACATTAGCTCCGTTGGTTAAGACATACTCCCAATAATGGTAAGGTTCCGGGTTCGAGTTTCACAGACTATAGCCTATGTCAGGGATCGACAAAAATGTCATCGTGATCACTATAAATAGCGACGTCGCAGGGACAGCGCAGTAAACTGTCTTCACTTCACCCCCACCCTTCCGCCCAACTCCCCTACAACTCCAGTACACAGGCATCTATCAGTGACGGGTTACCTGATTAGATTTAGATTGCTTCTTTCTGAAAGCCTTCAACGTCTGTTCGGAAACATGTGTTTAAGGAAGAATGGGAGGAAAAATATTTGTTGTGCACTTACAAATCAAACATCTAGCGACATTACAACACGTCATAAGATTGTCACGAAACTAGTATAAACATAATTTTCTTTTCGTAGAGCTGGACGGAGCGAAGCAATTAAAACATACAAAATATTAATTAAAATAACACTTCCGGCACTAAAATATGATTAAACAAGCTGTGAGTCAAAAGGAACTCCTTACAAGTTACGTTCTTGCATTGGAAATCGCAAAATCATTGAAGTGCTATAATGAAGGACAGTTCATTAAAACATGTCTGAATAAAGTTACTGACATTATTTGTCCCGAATAATCTGCTGTTTTTAACAGTATGAAATTACCCATACAAACAATGCAAAGGAGGATAAGGGATATTGTAACAGTAGCTGAACGAGAAATAAAATCAAAGATGCGTAGACATCGGTCTAATCTCTCGTTTTAGGTGGAAACACAGATATTGTTACAGTAGAACTGGTAATGTTCACTCGTGGAGTTACGAAAGATCTCTCTGTATAAGAATATTTGCTCGAAGTCATTACATTTAAAGGACGTATAACAGGAGAAAAGTTATTCCAAGCATGAAGAAAATATATAGAATAAATGAATCTGAACATAAAGCAACTTGTATCTGTAGTAATATACGGGACTCGAAATACGACTTTAAGAAGTCTACTAGGTGGAGTAACGTGTTATTAAGAGAGCTGGAAATAAGTAAGGACATAAAACGTTGCCATCGTATAGCGCACCAGACTGGCTTACATTTATTTAAAATGCTCTCCATAGAAGATATGTGTAGTTCTATCATAGATCGCCTGCCGCTATGTTTGGCTGTATATTCAATATATTTCGGAACACTTGTTTTCTGAACGAAAACTTCTAATATCTAAACAAAGATCGTGACTAGCAGACGAAAATTTACGAGTGTTATTAAGAGTGGTAATTTGTGACGTATTTTCCTAGGTTGTAGTAGCACAGTAAAAATAAAGGTGAAATAAAATATAACTCTCCATCTATAAATCAATATTGTGCAGTCTGCACCCGAGTGCGAATTGAACCCGCGCCCGAGCGCAACTGCGGATCGGCAGGCAAGCGCCTTAGCCGACTGAGCTAAGCCGGTAGTACATAACACGTGAAATGCGTTTTTAGAGAAGATCAGAAATGTAAGTATATGAGATAAAATTATAGAAGATTTATGAGAAATAAACTCAATAAATGAAGGGCTCTGTGCAATAAGGTGTTAACCCACATGTAGTTACTTCTGATATATGAGCATTTTAAAGTTTAGAAAAAGGATAATTCCAAATATTGAAATTTAAATGCTGAAACTGCTTTCAATGTGAAGCTGTGACTCTTAAGTTACATTTATGTAATTTTAAAACATCTTACCGAATTTGGAAGACCTATATTACAGGCATATTTGATAATCGGGGATGTTCATGTTGGTTAGCACCTTATTGCACCAGATGGTTGGACACTGCTTTGAGAGGGATTACGAATGAATTACAAACATAATTTTATTCTGAACACTTACACAACCTAACTAAATTAGAATTATAATGAATAATATCTGAATTTGTCCTCTACACTTGGACATTCTAATTTAACGTTGTATTATACTGTGTTTACAACAAGATTTGCTTATAATAATAATAATAATAATAATAATAATAATAATAATAATAATAATAATAATAATAATAATAATCCGAGGCACGACAGTCCATTAAGGACCATGATCGTCCAGCCGGCTGCTGACCTCACGTCCACATGCCGAAGCAGAGGTGGACGATCATCCAACCAGAATGCAGGTATCGTGTCGTTAGCACGGTGATTCTCCACAGCCGTTATAGCGGCTTTCGTAATCAGATTTCGCTACCTATCGCAGCTCCCCTTGTGCATCACGATGCTGAGTGGGCACTGGTCCCATACACTGGCCGAAATTTAAATGGCATTACAGCAATTCAATTTTACCATGCACTATATATTATCATCAAGTATATGCACATTTTCAGGTTAATGTTCTTCACCTGCAGTACCGTGAGTAACGATATTCCTGTAGAAAACATGATGTACTGGTGGGATCTATTCCAGAAGTAACATTACATCTGCTAATTTTCGACTCTCTATAGGAAGTTGTGCTGAATATTTAGGTTGTAAATCACAAATTGAAATTGCTGAACTATGACGACCCCATTTCTTGAGAGTGTACTGAATGTAATGACAGTTCATGCTATTAAGTGTAACCCGCCTCTAAAATGCCTGGTAAAGCTGAGTCAATCTTAAACGAAGAGGCATTTGAAAATTGGAGAGGTTTCTTTGAATTTGAAACTATTTTCTTCAGTATTGAATAAGTCAATGGACGAAAATTTTTAAAGTCCAACTGATGCATCTTCGTTACTCTAAACTTATTTTTTGTATTAGCATTTAAGATTATACAGGATGTATCAAAAGATCAGGTCAAGCCTTAAGGAGGTGATTCAGGACCCTATTTGCAACAAAAATCCTAATATATTTTTTTCAATATCCATCCCCGTTTCCGAGTTTCACGAATATCACATACCGTATCTATTCCCATTTGATCCCACACCTAATGGACCTGTCTGCTTGAGAGAAGGTAGGCTAATTGTCAGTAGTCTAGAGCAGATGCTCAAAATGTCCCCCTTTCGCACGAATACACACTTCAGCAAGCTTTCTGACCTCTCGCTGCACATTATCCAATCCGTGCTGGTATATCTCCATTGCAGTCGTGTTAATCTTTGCAACGAGCTTTTCACTGCTTTGCTATCTCCGTTTGGTACATTTTCTCCTTCATGGAGCCCCAGAGAAAGAAGTCCACTGGTGTTAGGTCTAGGAACCGGGCTGGCCAGGCAATGGGACCACCCCTTTCAATCCATCTACCTAGAAAATGGTGATCTAATCATTGGCGTACTGGAAGTCTGAAATGTGGCGAAGTACCGTATAGTTGATACCATAGTTGCCTGGCCAGCCCGGTCCCCAGACTTAACACCATTGAACTTTTTTCTCTGGGGCTGTAAGAAGGAGAAAGTGTACCAAACGGAGATAGCAAGCAGGGAAGAGCTCATTGCAAAGATTAACACGGCTGCAATGGAGATATACCAGCACGGATTGGATAATGAGCAGCGAGAGGTCAGACGACGTGCTGAAGCGTGTGTTCATGCAAGAGGGGGACATTTTGAGTATCTGCTCTAGACAAATGACAATTAGCCTACCTTTTCTCAAGCAGACAAGTCCATTAGGTGTGGAATCAAAGGGGGATAGATACGGTACGTGATAATCATATAACTCGGAAACGGGGATGAATATTGAAAAAGTGTATTAGGATTTTTGTTGCAAATAAGATCCTGAATCACCTCCTTAAGGCTTGACCTGACCTTTTGATACACTCTGTATATGACCAGTCTTCTGTAGTATAAACGGCGGAATAATATCTCCGAGAATACAACTCTACTGTATGCGACCAAAATCACGATCGCTCTAGTTTGAATAACTTCTTTGTTGAATAGTGAAGTATATTGTTATCCTTTATTTTTCCTTCTCTTGTGTTTAAAACGTTCCCAGTCTTGATGGTGACGCTTTCTTTTCCTGTTTCGAGGGAATTTCATGTGACTGATCTCAGGTTCCCTTGATATGTTTAATTCACACTGAAACAGTGGAGTAACGTTTATAATGTTTAACTTCGATGCAAGAAGGTGTCATCCCTCAATACTATTTTAATAATGAGAAATTAAATTAATCATTACCTCTTCCGATGTGCCTTCATTTCCAGTCAGATATAATACAATATCGGTCGTCGATGCTATCATCAGTGTAGTTACTCACGTCATCGTCAATTAACTAATTTTTTTTAGAATCTGTTCATTTGGCTACTTTCTCCTTCCAACTTGGTATAGGTTGGCGCCTTATTGCTCAAAACAAATGACTCTTAACATTGAATAGAAAAAGGATATGTATTTACTGCTGCGATATTTATACTCATACCAGAGCCATCTTTTGACAGAAAGTGCACAATATTATTCCACGTATGTTTGTGTATAAATCTCAATTTTCACAAAAGTTAGGGTTAGCATCTTATTGCACCGAGCCCTTCAAATGATTACATTAAAAAAGTTGAACGGCCAGAACATGTTAGCACAATGTCGGAAGATAGAATGCATTAGATATTTTAGAATGGACGGTATCTGGAAGTATCAAGCATCTTTACATAAGATACTTTACCTCAGTATGTGACGGAAAAAATGCATTAAAATTCCGACAGTTAAGTTTCGTATCTTATTTCGATCTATGTGTAAGGAAGCAGAGAGAGCATTCCTAAACGTAGTGTAGTTCGACTTAATAGACGACCTTGCCTTGTGGTTTTGTTCGTTCTGAGTTGAGGCCTTGTATTAACATTCCGGTGGTTGGTATCGTTAAATCTTCAGAGGTAACAAACAATCTTCACGGTCAGTTGTGTTGATAGGAGGGCAAACTGCTTGTTATACTATCATCACTTACACATAGCGAATTTATTGCCTTAAATAATTTTGAGATCCCTAATTTTATTTAAAAGACCTGAAATCATTCTTTAAAGCTCCATCTATCCTTTAAATTGCGTAAGAAATCGTGAAGTATCGACGCTACTCCAGGAAGTCAACGTCAGGGATTCGAACTGAGAAGTTTAGACAGAATTTTTCTGACGCTTTGGAAACCTTGATTGTTCTCATCCTAGGATGTCTCTATTACAGCAGAGTAGCCGTCTTATGTTTAAATCTCATTTCGTCCAATGTAGCGATGTTTTGAAGTACGAAGTTTTAGCGTCGACGAACTGTTTGTTGATAAGAAATTAAACAGTCAACGACAGAATTAAAACGAGACAATTGCGCTCAGTGGGTGATACATGATAAATAAGCCCGGATTTTTAAGAACAGTCAAACATTAAAATAAGCAGCAAATAAGCACGAAATATGGTGAAAATAAGCACTAAAATAAGCAAAAACGAATACACAGAAACAGTAAAATAAGCACGAAAAATGGTGAAAATAAGCAAAAACGAATACACAGAAATATTATAAATTATTTTTTTCGTACAATGCTGATTGACAGGTTTTTGTGAGTGGCATTCCATAAGTACAACAACAAGCAATCACACACACCTAATTGAACCAACGCGTGTTGCACAACTTGCACACTGCAGCTTGGAACTCGGGGATTCACCATCCATGCACATGACATCATTCCGATAAGTGCGATAATCGATTGACCTGCCTAGTCGCAGAAGCTTGGCGGGGAATCCCAAGGTTCTCTAATTAGAACTACGCAATATTATTTCACAATATCCTGGATCATACCCTAGCATTGTTTTCTTACGCATTCGACTTAAGTTAATTTTTTATTAGTCAAAACAAAGGGGGAATCAGTGATAAATGACGGCTAGGAGTGAAATATGCACTTTTAAAATTACAGTTTTGCGTAAAATATGCTGCTTTAGTTAAAAATCGTAAAATAAGTAAGCAAAAACGTTTTCCTGCGAAATAAGCATTTATACGCACTAACAAATATAGTTAAAACTGCTTATCTAGGTGTGTCTTGCGAAGTATAACCTTTCTGCTTACAGTTAAAAGTGAGGAAAAGAATATCCATTTTGCTTAGAAATCCGGGCTTTAATGATAAAATATTTATTATGAATAATTTTATAGCAGCTTCAGGGCACAGATATCGACAGACGAACGGTTAAAGCATTGCTTTCCTATCTAGAAGACGTTCTTGTGCATTTCGTGGTGTTGAAAGGCCTAGTGCCTCCTGTCAGCAGCCCAACATTTCTCCGTTAATCATAATTAGAAACCGTATTTTGTCCTAAGAGAATGCAAGATTAAGTATTACTGGAGTTTTTAAATGGACGATGCGCGTGCATTTGCAAGCGAAGTACAGACTGCTCACGCGACTCCTATTTGGTCAAGTTGCGCAGAACAAAACATGTACCAGTTTAACGATTACGCTAATATTTACAATTTGAATTATTTACACTATATACACTAGAGTACGCTATTTTTACTATTTACACTATAATAAAGAATGTATGCTTACATTGATCGCACATTATTTATATTTTTATGTTTACTGTTGTGTATTGTAATGCAAGGTATTTTTTCTACGATAATGCGTAAAGCTTCATTTTACCACTGTTATCAGTGCCTAAAGTGAGTCTTTAAGACTCTAGTGCCTAAAAAATAGGTAATTACTTTAGGCACTGCTATTCATTTTACGCGCTGCCGAAGAAAATATAACATTCAATGTACAAACTTCATTCAATAAGAAATTAATGTATTACCACAGTCTAGTATATACAGTCATGAAGCTCAATACGTAGTAAATATGCATCCATGGATATTTGCTAACCACTAGGATCGCTACTGTCGTCTCATAACAGACAATGCGAAATAGTACCGGCACAGTCTTTTGTTCCTATTACCCTCGCAACTTAAACTTCGTGACTGTATATACTAGACTATGGTATTACCTTGATCTGTCATTACTTAAATACATATTACATGTAACACAAATAAGTAACAAATTTAACATTCATGTCTACATTTTAACCCTTATTATTGTGAAGTTACATGTAGTACTCATTGTAACAAGATTTGTCGTTCAATTTTTCTAACCGCTTTATTGATTACGTGGCTAGTTTAGACGGCCATGAAATCTTGAACATGAATAAAACAGGCTGCCATTCCATGGATACTTACTTCTTAATGGTTCTGAGTTTAGATGGCCATGACATTGTGATCTAATAACCTCTCAAATATTAAATATTTATTTAATGTAAATTTGTGCTATCATAGAAAAAAAAACATTGTAGGCCTGTAACACTCATTCGTAAAGTCATGTTTTTGGCCATCGTGTGCGTTTCACCGCGTTTCACAAACTTTACACTCGTGCCAAAAAGAGAATCTTTACGACCTTGTCTCATAAAGAACTATTATTTAATAATATTATAATTATTTATTTTGTAAATAGTGTACGGATATAATAGTGTATAATTGTTATAGTTTATAATTGTTATAGTATATATGTTTGATCAGTGTAAGCCTGCATTCTTTATGACACTAAATGGTAAAAATATCGCATTCTAGTCTAATGTACATAGTGTAAAGAGGCTCTCAGATATTGGCTACTTTCAAAAGCCGATTGTCAAAAAACCTGCTATTTTTCTCTAGAATATGATTTTTTTTTTCAAATATTATTTATTTATTTACTAGAGCTTCCTCAAATTAGAGGCTGCCATTAGACAAAGGATACAAAACAAAAAAAGAACAAATAGATGATGAAAGATAACAGAGTAAGAAAAAAAGTAAACAAGTACACAAACAAACAAACAATGGCAGTATACAGAATAAAAAAAGTTACAAGTAAAGAAGCAATGAAAGCTAATAAGAGAAAGAAAAATTATAATAGTGCGTCAGTTTTTTCAGTACATTGAATTAGAGTCCATATAGGTGGTTCCATAAAAGTTTGACTGACTCTCTAACTATGAGGAGGGCCAATTCATTCAGAAAATATTTTATTTTTAATATATCAATTTTCCTTCATTATGTTAATAATTCCTTTGGTTCAAATTACTTTTTAACCCATAAATTACTAAGGCCAGCAAATAGAGGCATAACAGGCGATGAGCCTATAACTTCAAGATTACCCATTATAGTAAGGTATTCGGCAAAACTTCATTTCTCACACTATTTTATTAAACCGTGTCGGACTGTAAAGAAAACAACTATCGCAATGTCCATATTTTATATGTTGTACAATATTATCGTAAATATATTTAATTTCGCGTATCATTTTTAAAATTCCGCCTTTTGTTGTTTGATAAAGTATCAAACTTTCGCAATAAAGTCGCAATAAAATACTGTGTGCGTTACTGGTGTAGTAACCCACCACACCTACTGTACCAAATTTGTTTGATGGCGAAAACTACTTTTCCTGTCATAGGCCTTTATAGGATGTATTTTTTTTTTTTTTCAAAATTTGGGGAAATATAAATGGTGATTTGGTGAAGATTTTTCACCAAGGAACTCATGAACGGAAATGTAAATTGAAGTATTTAAAGCATATATTGCCTGAACTTCTCGAGGATATTCCCTTGCAATTGCGCGCTAGTATGTGGTGCCAGCACAACGGTGCCCCAACGCACTTCGATCGCCTGTCCCGCGTATCTCACAGTATCTTCAAGCAGAGAGGAAATATATCCAGTCCATTGGCCCGCGCGCTCCCCTGACATCATCCCTCCTGAATTTTTCCTACGAGGCTATTGTGTACGCATCACGTTAGAAACAGTAGAGAACTTACTGAGCACATCTTTACAGCGTTCGATACCATAAGAGGGGCGAGTGGAATCTTACAGAGAGTAAAACAAAACATGGTTCGTCATTATCATTTCACGCTATGGCGGTCGTCACTTCAACATTTATTGTAAATGTGAAAGTCAATAATTTTCTTCAAACTATCCTGATGTTTTCTGTAGCCTATGAACGCACGAAGAAATCGCTATTACAATAACAGGAACAGCAACATCTCACAGGGCTGTAGATAGGCCTACTCCATATCTCATTTCCGGTGATGAGTTCCTCAGTGAAAAATTTTCATCATATCAACCTCTACATTCCCCCAAATTTTGAAAAAAAAAAAAAAATATCATTCAGTTACGCCATACATTTAATATTCGATGTAAATTTATTAGGGGAGACTCGGCTAATTCCGCAATATTAAGAAATAAATCTATCATGTTTTTATCAAAATGTTTATTGAAAAATATTATCAAGGCATGCAGACATGGGCGAAACCTTTCATTACCAAATGAGATAAATAGATCAATTATAATGCAAATATATTTAGATGTACGAGTACATTACAGTTGAAAAAGAACAACTCGGGTAATTCCGCAATAAATCCGCAATAGGACTTGGCTAATTCCACAGTAGTAAATAGTTATGAAATACAATTCAGTATTGAAAAATAATCCAGACCTAAGCAATTTACACATTCTTAAGTTTAAAAATAAAGTGAAAATTTTTGTATGATATTTGATAAATTTTATTATAATTTTTTAAGTGTTACTAGCATTATATGGTACTAATTTTTATTGTATTTATCTGATGCATGTAACCTATAAGATAAAACATTGTAATAAATATAAATAGATCCTTTTCTTAATTAATAACACTGTATATCTCCAAGAAATGATTCCTTAGCATCGCCACAGATACACTTGATTGTACTTGTCACTATATCTTGTCACTAGAAAGTTATTGAAATTTATATTTTCCCCGCCATTCATAAAATATTTTGATATGATACCTCTTGCACAAAAGGAGAGATATATATAACTGAAACTCGATTAATATATTTCAGTATTATTTGTATTTATCCTGGTAATAATGAACAGTTTGACTTGTATACATTTTGTTTTTACAGCATTAACTTCCCATGATTGTACGAGAAGATTCGAAGAGAACGGCAGTTACGTAGACTTTCGGCTCCCCCCTACTACCATTAATGCACAACACAATGTCAATACGGCGGTTGCTGTCGTCTGCGATACAACGAACTTTTCTGTTGATTTTCGAGTTTGGCATTTTTTCCGGTTATTACTGTATATCCTTATTTAAGTTGTGTTAACTCTCGCTAGTGGTTTTATATTTTATTTTATCCGTCTCAGTATTTATTTTATTATTGTAAATACATTTGTTTTATCACTATTATTATTATTATTATTATTATTATTATTATTATTATTATTATTATTAATGAATTATTTTGTATTACAATCTTTGTATCATTTCTGTCACGATTATTCTATTATTAGACTATTATTATTATTATTATTATTATTATTATTATTATTATTATTATTATTATTATTGTCGTTGTTACTGTTATTTATATCATCAGCATTATTATTTGAACCCTGTAAAATTTATGTAGACTACTGGATTGTACCCGATCACGAGCATATGCTTATTTCGGGTATCTATTCATATGTATTCAATTCAAATGTAAATTGTAAATAAATTTGAAATTTGAAACATTATGAAAATAACATAAAAGGAACAATTTATATCTAACAATGCCCACTTTCTTCACAGCTGTGTAGCAAAACACGAAAAACAGCCAACTTTCAATGTTTCACTATATTGCCGACAGAGGTGTCGACCAATAGCCATGATTTTTTTTCTATAGCTCTGCAGAGGACATGCCTCCTGTTGACAGCCTCTCAAAACTTATGTTCACGCTATTGTAAAGCCGCAGTAAAATCATATATGCACTATTGCGGAATTATCCATACTGCGGAATTAGCCGAGTTCCCCCTACTGTATAACGATTAGGAATATATTTTTAAAAGCTTACATTAACAACATTTCTGTAGTATTTTAGCCATTCTTACTTCGAAGGAGCTTTGAAGTCCTAGTTGCCTCTTTAGTACTTTGCTTGTATCGTTTGGGCATTCTTCCACATGTTCTTCGTGAGACTTACTATTGACATGTTTTTCACGTGAATTGCGAATTTTCCTCTCATTTCTAGAGTTTCACAATTTGCATAGAATAATATTATCATTTAAAGAAAACCCATGGTTGCGGTATTTTACCTCTCGATTTTTCACCCCGTCTTGACACTATTACTTCACTTCGGGAACTCACCGTTAAATCTAATAAGTAGAATTAAAAATGGTTCACAAAGATTCATTTCTTGGAATACAATACTATTATATTACCTCTTGTGTGTTGAAATATGTGGAGATGTTTAATAAAGGCTTATTTCCTGAAGTATCACCAAAATTCCTTTTTATGTTCATAAAGGCCAAAAACAATGTTTCCTTGAGGTGATTAAGTTATTAACTGACAGGTCTAGACCACGTCACTTCCCTTCTTCACAATGAATATAAGGGACCTAAATTTGTGAGAAAACATGTATGTAGACGTTGAGACTTACTGTCATTGACTGTAAAAGTACAAGTACTTTTGTCACTTCTTCTACAGCATTGATGTCAAAGCAAGCACATTTTTCTGAACTTGACGTCGTGCAAGGACATCAAGCGCTAGGTATGGAAGGAGGAAGGATTATGTGTATGAATAAGTAGCCTGTTGAATTAAGAAAACAGTAGTGTACAAACTTCAAACGGAACGTGAAATTTCATGTCGTTACTTTTATATGACTTCTTTCAGTTTGATATTATCTATATTATCTGTAAAACAGAAGTACTACCACCAATTTCTTAATATTGCAGTTGTGTTTTAAACGTTAATAACATAATAAAGAGTTAAGAAGGAATATTCACATAAATTCCATAGTAGTACAACTATACCGTACTAAGTGAATGAAACACATCATTCATAAAGAAAGAGATTGAGTATGACATAATAAATTGGAATTGATCTTGATGGTATCTTTAGCGTTATAAAAGTAATCAATAAACTAATCAAACAAAGCAAAGTTACCTAGGTGCTGTATATTTTTTAACTGTAACAAATATTACATAACAAAACTCTTATCGAATTATGCTTTCAAGGTGACATTGATGCGCAACTTTCTATCATGAGAATATTAAATTATGTTCTCGAAATCTGCTGAAGCTATAGAGCTAACGTTTTTGCAACACCTGGGCACATATCTTTTGTTTACGATGCAACATTCATTTCCTTACAAACATTTTCCATGCAAATATTTTCAAAATTTTCAATACATTTTCTTCAATAATACATATTTACGATAGATTAGATTTACGAAAACATCGTTTCAGTACCTGTAAGGCTACTAAATAAACATATCTAAATATTTCACTTTTCTGCAAAAAAGTTGAGAAAATATTCCTTTTGAATAAAAAGCAAACTTGTAAAAAATGAGTATTAAAATTAAAACTTAATTCTTATAATGCACTTATACTTCTCAGACAAATGTAAAAATTAACGTGGATACAGTTTTAGTAAGTTATCTTCCCTTTATCCATTAAATCAGTGCTGGCTATTAGAGACCGGCAAATCAGACAAGACTCACGCCCGTACCTGCTTGCCGTCAGGCTTGGGTTCCGGTGACGCTACAAAACAAGTTAACTTCTTAGACTGAACCCATTGAGCCCGTGTTTTATAGGTTCAGTCCAGGCGGGACCCAGAAAGCCTGCCTGTTTGCTCGTATTATAAGGTACAGTAACTTGCATTCACGGAAGCCAGTCTGCGCTGGTTAAGATGAAACAGTACTAGTTTGAAATCTAAATTCGTTGGCTATTTAGTCACTTCAAAAAATCTTTATCTTATGGTCCAACACGGCAGATAATTCTTGATTAAAGAAACAAAGTTTAACGATTTATTGGGCTACAGAATTCATAAAATAATAAGACAATATTATACATTTCATATTCCTGCAAAGTGTATCTGACTCAACAAAATAGTAACATTTCGTAATTTGTGACTAGTTGAGAGAAGAGAAGAGAAGAGAAGAGAAGAGAAGAGAAGAGAAGAGAAGAGAAGAGAAGAGAAGAGAAGAGAAGAGAAGAGAAGAGAAGAGAAGAGAAGAGAAGAGAAGAGAAGAGAAGAGAAGAGAAGAGAAGAGAAGAGATTATAGAAAAATATTTCATTTTAACTTATCCCTTATCAACAATTAAAAGTCTCATGAATATCTGTAAAATGCGTAAAAGTTTTTCGTTCTTCAGAATATTGATTTGCTACTTAACTTCTGAGGGACAGATTTCGTTTTATTTATGAAGCTGAAAGTTTGAATGATTTGCATTAAATTTATATTACTACGATGAAAAGGAAAGTGCAAATACTTTATAATAACTGTTGGCATTTAATGGATATTATGTTGACGAGAAATAGTTTTCTTTGTCTTTATTAACGGTACATTTCAGAAGACAACAAATTAAGTTTTTAGTAGTTTGTCAATATCTGTAGGCTTCTTGTCAGGTTTGAATGACTTGGTTCATATTAATCATGCATCTGAAAGCAGCACAGTCTAGCGCAGGTCGGCGGAACCCAACAGTCCTTTCGGGTCACTCTTAAGACTGTTTGGGAGTCTCGTGCAACCACACTGCCTGCCTGCTTTGAGGGAAGGTTGCAGGCGGGCGAACGATACGAAGAGTAAGCCCGCTCACGGACGTAAACAGTCATGGGCAAGCCTGATAGACATTTTGCCTGTCTCTGCTGGCCATCCCTGTATATAGTTCAACCAATCGGCGTACACTACCTCTTTCGTCTGTCTCTTTCCTGTCCGCTGTAAAGCGCTCAAGCTCTCCTGAGCTCTAAAGCGCGCGCTTTCGCCTATAGGCATCAGTTGACATGACTGCTCTACTGTCTTATTTAGTATTCACGCGTTTATCTTCTTGTAAAGTACGACTTTCTCAACAGAATGTAAAATTCGCAAATATTCGCGTGAAAAGTATGTCACGAGTGCACTAGACTATATTTAACATTAAACGTTTACATACCTCCAACTATAACTAAAAAGTCCACACCTTTGGAGTAACGGTCAGTGTGTGTGGCCGCGAAACCAGGTGGCCCGGGTTCGAATTCCGGTCGGGGCAAGTTACCTGGTTGAGGTTTCTTCCGGGGTTTTCCCTCAACCCAATACGAGCAAATGCGGTGTAACTTTCGGTGCTGGATCCCTGACTCATTTCACCGGCATTATCAACTTCATTTCATTCAGACGGTAAATAATCTGAGATGTTGATACAGCGTCGTAAAATAACCCAATAAAAAACAACTAAAAATCATATTTCGCGTTTATCGGTTATACAAATAAAGAAAAAAATCACAGCTCTGCTTATAAGGTAGCAATGAAGCAATGATAAATAAGATTGATGGGGTAACTGAAGTACTCGAAGAATATACTCAACATTCCCACTCTGAACTACCGTATCCAACTAGGTATAACTACTACGATTAATTGTTCTTCTTTTCTCCCGTTAGTATTCTATTCAAAGTTTAAAATCAAATGTTATGAGTACGCCATTACTAATTTCGTTGACATGGAAAATAAATATATTTTAATGGATGATTTATGGTTCATCTCTAATTAATCTGTTTATGTACCTTGAGGCAAGGCTCTCGCATTTGGTTAGGAGTCATTTGAAGAAAGCCTTATGTCAATCAGAATAATCGGCCTTGAGTATAAAACATAAATCTTGTTAAGGCATATATAAAACAACGAGATCAGGTGAAAGTTGAACATCTGTTCTCTGTTATGAAGGCTTGCCTATAGTAGATGGTTACCTCGTAAAGAGAATTTTATATATTTTTCAACCCACATATTATTTACTAGTTAAGAATTTCGATCCGCTGAGAAGTTTATTTCAACGCTATTGTTGGTGTGGAATGAATTGTGTATCCCTTTGAGGTGTAACAGATTCAACTAACTTACTTTTCACATAATTAATACGGCAATAAGAGTTAAGTGTTGCTGTTAGTAACTAGCTCGAGCTGTCTGTAGATTTCGTATCTGAAATATTTGTCTCTGGGCCTCTTCAAGCAAAAGCATAAAAACTTGTGAGGCTTATCACATTCTTTAGCTACCTACGTAATGGGTCACATTTTTATGAACCAGGAAAACTTCACAGATTGACTGTAGTCTGACCACTTGTAGCCTATGTTTTATATTTGCAACTCGGTCAAATACTTTCAGGCAACACCATATTTTATACACATTACCCCCTCCAGAGCATGCAGAAACTTGTATAAATATTTATGGTTGCGTACACTAATGTGTTTTCGACTGGCCCACGAGTTATTTAATTTCTGCGAGAACACGCAACTGTACGTAACATGTTGTTTTCTAATGCCTGGCGTTTGACAATAAAGTCATTTGACCTCTTGCACTCCAATATTTTTCAAAGATGGTCAGCTACTGAAGCACAGATTTTGAGGTGTTCCGAATCCATTTCTTGGTTTGAGTTGCACAATGGGCAGTTAGGGGACTGATATATTCTAATTCTATGTAGGTGTTTGGCCAAACAGTCATGGTCTGTTGCCAATCTAAATGCAGCTACAGACGATTTGCGTGATAAATCGGGAATTAACTGTGGATTATGATGCAGAGAGTTCCATTTTTCCCCTTGAGATTGTGTTATCAAATTTTGTTTTTTGAAGTCTAAGTATGTAGATTTAATAAATCTTTTCACAGAGTAATACGTAGATTTAGCAACAGGTCTGTACGTAGCAGTGATGCCCTTCTTTGCTATAGCATCCGCATTCTCGTTTGCCAGGATTCCACAATGGGATGGTATCCATTGGAATACAATTCTTTTATTGAGTGTTATTAATTGAGAGAGCATTTTAGTTATTTCTGCTGTTTGAGATGAAGGTGTGTGTCTAGAGACTATTGATAGAATAGGATATATATATATATATATATATATATATATATATATATATATGTAATATAGGGCATATTAAGTGATAAACATGATACCGATCTTTTCAGATTCTTAATGCAGAAACTTGCGCATCGTTTTCAGACTCATCAGTACATGAACTTTCCATGCTGGAGATCGGGATTCAATTCTGAAGCAGGTTCACTCGGTTTGCTAACGTTTCTTCTATCACACTTGCTATTTTCTTGGTAATTATACATTATCTGCAAGAGCGGTCGACAAATGTAGCACATTTACAACATGTAGAACGTGACTCCTCAGGTCCCACCCTCTAGTTCACCTGTGCCTGCAGGGTCTGTTGACATGCTTCAATGCGTAGTATTGAGCGGCGGCTTAATAGGGAATATTGTTTCTTTCAAAGCAAAATTAAAATTAAAAAAATGGTTCGATTTAAATTCACTTGTAATTAATAAAGATAAAACAATAGCTATCCCATTTTATTTAAATAATAAAGGTAATAAACCAATTTCATCTATAATACAAATTAAAGTGCATAATTCTGATTGTTCCGATATAAATTGCAATTGTTCAGTTATTAATGAAGTTAATGAGGTTAAATACTTAGGTATAATTATTGATAATAATTTAAAATGGAATAATCATATTCATTATATTTGTAATAAATTACGTAAAACATTATGTTGCTTTGTTTGTTCTAAGACATATTTTGTCAATTAACTGTTTACGTATAATTTATTTAGCATTATTTCAATCTATATTTATGTATGGGATTATAGATTGGGGTGGAACTTATAAATCCAACATTTATCCGTTAATTTTACTACAGAAAATAGTGTTAAAAATTTGTTTAAAAAAGCACAAATATTACCCAACTGAATTGTTGTTTAAACATTTCAAAGTTTTTAATATTAAACAAATGTATTATTTTATTAAAATACTTTCATAGAAATTTTAATAAATTTTAAAGGTATATACATAAATATAGAACTAAAAATATGAATTCTCGCGTTTGTGTGAACCAAAATGTGAAACCAATGTAGCTTTTTATCATAGCATGAGTCAAGGTCCCAGATTGTCAAACAAATTTTATTCTAATGTTACTTTAACCACGAATCCTCTCCTAATTAATAAAAAATATAAAAATTGTATTTGATTTATAGTTTGGGTTTAAACATATTACACACTAATATGTATTCACTCTCAATTTTAATTTTATTTTTGCTGTATTGGAATCCCCTCGTGAGCACGAGTCTTACTCATTCAAGAGTGGGCTAGTTTATCTTTCATTGTATTTATTAACTTGTATTCATTTCAAACTTACTAGCAATAAAATAAAAAAATAATAAATTGAATCGAAGAAGGCAAGGAAATATTATTTCAATAAGAACTGGGAAGAATAATACTTTATTTTTCTGAGGAAGAGGAGAACATTAGATGTTGTTGTGCTAAAATGTCTTACTGGCTTGATAAGACAAGATGTGTGCAGCGGCATTATAAAAATATTCGTTGTGCGCATAATATTCTAAGGTTTAGTATATTAAAATTTAGTTCTCTCAGTCTTAAATAAGCAGCTCTTTTTATATTTATAAGTGAACATATGTATTTACTCATCTATCCATGCCAATTTCGCCATAAAATTCATAATCACGATATTTACAAACTATATTCTCTGGAAAGTGCTAATCGTGTTAAAGAACTGGTAGAACTAAAAAGCTTCACACATTTGCTAAACGTCTCTAGAAACGGGTTGCTTATTAAACATGTGTCGTTATAAAAATTATAAATCACATTTTTAATGCAGATAAAAACCGCACTTCATAATGACTGTCGCTTTAACCGAGGTGTCACACTAACCATGGTTGCTATAATCAAGTTCAACTAGTGTTATTTGGATCGTGACTCATGAACGGAGACTCTCAATTACTACACATATTGCACATGACATAGAAAAGTGACACAACTAAAGAAAAAAGCGATTTTGAGTTAACACTGTAGAGAGATGCAGAAGATTATGATGCACAAGTGGAAAAACGACACATTTCTAGTGCCAATATTAACCGATCTTGTGTCACTTTTCTTTTTGACAGGATTTGCACGAAGTGAGTATGGAAAACTGACATTTCTGAGTTAGTACGAGAATGATGATAATTTGTGTGCCTAATAAACAACAATTTTTTAATTGTGACGTTATTTCCTGTGGAAATGAGCAACTTTTACATTCTCAATAGTCATAAGTAAAGAAGTGTCGTTTTTAATTGTTCAGATTAAAAATAATGTCCTTCCATTCGTAGTATTATTTTAGTTAAGTCATTTAAGGAAAATGTTACGAATTTTCGGTTAAGAGTTTGTTTCAGGGAGATAAATATATTTCAAATGCTGACTATGTTTCCCCGTCTTTCAAAAATATGTCTTGGCTAAAGCTAAGTGATCGACGAGCCATGCATTCTCTTGTTCTCTTACTTCAAATTCTGCGCACCGCTACCCCAATCTATTTGGCTTCTCGTTTTCAAAATTTATCCGCATATCATCAGCTAAGTACCAAGTCTCATCATAACAATTTACTCATTATACCCTACCACAAGACATCTTTATACCTATTCTTCATCCTACACAGTTTCAGTTGCTAGAAATTGGAACTCGCTTCCGAGTGATGTAAGGGGTTGTTGGACAGTAACTTCATTTAGGTCAAAATTACATAAATTATTACTTAACAGATTAATTACTGATTAATATCTGTCCATTCCTATTACTATCATTAATTTCTGTAAATACAAGGGTTGGATAAAAAGTTATGGCAACACTGCTGTCACGTGACGATGGTGCGTTCGGGAGCTGCCAGCCGTATGGACATGAACAAGGACTCTTAGATGAGTTAGTGCAGCTAGCGGCGACAGTACTCTGTCGATCTACTGCAGTGTGTAGAACGTTGACTTTCTTAGGGATAGTGCGAGCGCCCTAAGACCATGTTTACAAAACTAGAGCAATGTTCTTGGATCAAAATTAAAGTGGCACGAGATCGTAATGCAGAAGAATGTTTTCAGGGACTGCGTGAAGCATGTGGCGATGCAGTGTTGTCATATCGCACACCGGTACCAAAGGGAAGGTGACGGCTTTCTTGGACGAATCGTCGCTATGGACGAAACCTGGGCTCTCTCGTACGAACCAATCTTGAAACGCCAATCAAATTAATAGAAGCATCCTGGTTCTCCTCGTCCAAAGAAAGTGCGTCCTGTACAAAGTGCAGTGAAGACGATGTTCATTGTGGCGTATGACATTGATGGGGTAATACTGCACCACGCTGTACCTCGAAGGCAGACGGTAAATGCGGACTACTACTGCAGGTTCCTGCAGTACCACCTTCGTCCAGCGCTCAGGAGAAAACAAGGACATTTGGTGGTACAGAACCCAACATCTTCATGACAGTGCAAGGAGTCACATCGCTGCTGCTGTCAAGGACCTCTTGCGCCGCTGGCAATGGGAGATTCTGGAACATTCACCGTACTCATGTGATATGAGTCCATGCAATTACGATCTCTTTGCAAAAATGAAATAGTCACTGCGAGGGACTCGGTACAATACCAGAGATGAACTTATCCATGCTATAAGGCGGTCAATACGGAACATCAACAAAGATGGACGCGCTGATGGTGCACGACGCCTTCCAAACATTTCGAAAAAGGTGATAAATAAGGGGGGCGACTATATTGAAGGTACGAAAATGTTGTTCTCCTGTAAATAAAGCCATGTCAGAAATATCGAATTGTTGCCATTACTTTCTATCCAGCCTTTTGTAGAAAACTAAACCTCTAATGGGAAAATTTCATTACATTAATATTCTCATTATATAAATATATTTTTGATTTATATTTTTGTCCCTATAACAAAGTTCTAGAAAACTTATATTAAATTAATTATCATCATTTTATTAGCTATGTCAATTATAATTGAGTGAATTAAATTAGCTCATAAATTAAGTTATTATAGGTTTTCTAAACTTAAATAAACATGTACTAGTCGTTAAAACTTAACTGAAGAAT
Organism: Periplaneta americana; assembly: GCF_040183065.1. NCBI lineage: Eukaryota > Metazoa > Arthropoda > Insecta > Blattodea > Blattidae > Periplaneta > Periplaneta americana. Next base: position 110,866,213 of record NC_091130.1, on the reverse strand, counting down.
ATTGCTGGAGAATGTTTTAAGTGTAGTGTAAATATTCGTAATTTAAATATGTATTGTATTGATTAAGACTGGTTGAGTGGAAGAGAAGGCCTTATTGCCTTAACTCTGCCAGCGAAAATAAAACATTCTATTCTATTCTATTCTATTCTATTCTATTCTATGATTTCGACTATTCGTTGCAGAATACTTCTTATTCTGCATCATCTGAGTCGAATTATGATTACTTTACACTTACAAGCAAACATTAAGCTACCAGTGGCAACTACGCGAGTGAATACATTGAATCATGTCAACAAAGTCTGCAGGTACAGGTGAACTAGACGGTGGGGGTTGAGAAGTCACATTCTACAAGTTCTATGGAATGGAATGAAATTTTCTGGAGGGGGCACTGTGACCCAGCACTGCGATCTCTTACGATCTATTGCGCTAAACCTCAACCAAGGCGCATTCCCAGACTTACACCGGTTGACTACATTAAGGTTCGCTGCGTACCCAGGTTTCGAGCAGGCAACCCCCCCTCTTTCCTAGGCCAGCTCTCTCCGTGCATCGCCGGCCGGCGTTCAGGGAATGCTATGGAATGGCAATGAAATGGAGGAATGTTGACGGAATGATGCAGATGCCTAATATGGAGAACTGGAGAATCCCGAGAAAAACCCAACTACGGCCTTGTACGCCAGAAGTGTCACTATGGATTTTTCAATGAAAAAACCCAGGTGTGACCGGGGATCGAATCTGGTCCGCCTGCGTGACAGGCTGAAAGTCTGAGCACTCAGTCACCTCAGGCGACCTCTACAAGTTCTAAATGTACTACATTTGCAGACAGCAGCACTGATTATTAGAATTTTGGAAAGAAAATATTGTATTGTTGTGTTCAGGTAGCTTGGCCGTCGTTATGAGCGAACATTTCAGTAGGGGTGTTGTGGAGTGAGTCAATTTCTCAGCATATTCAGTCGGGAAGGAGGGAGAAGAAGGAGAAATGCATGCATGCTGACGTAAGTTATAGCTATGTTGAAAAACATTGGTCACGTACCTGCACTCTATGGAATGTCACAGTTTTCCACTCACTGCTAACCAAACACTCGTACTTAACACAACGCAGTCTTCTCTTTTCACTCTTCCACTCACAATAATGTAAACCACAATGCCTTTATTGGTACTAATGTGTTTGCAATAGTTAGTATACCTATACTTCGTTCTATAATGTCTGACAGGAGAAGTAAACATTGCCAGCTGAGAAGGAGAGAAGTATAATTGCTATTCAACCAATGACAGAGGTCTCATTCAATGCTTGTCTTGAATTTGGTCGTGGGCAAAACGCTTCAGAACTCCCAACTTCAAGACAAGGATGGAATGAGACCTATGCCATTGCTTGAATAGCATTATACTTGTCTCCTCGGCTGTTGACAATGTTCAATTCTCCTGTCAGACATTATGAAACGAAGTATACGCCTTTGCACGAGGAAAAGAAGTGAACTTCATAGGAGCTGCACAGGAACTAACCCTTACACCCTTTTCTTTTCTGTCACTCTCAAATGGACTTGCCTGCTTTACTGCGCATAATGTTATGAACGGCCAAGCTATCTAAACACAACAGTAGTTATTTCAGCTAGAATTTTTAATTCCTTTAGCAAGACATTCCCGTCCCTTTCCAGAGTGTGAAGCAATTAATGAAACTATTTATTTTTTTTTTGTTTCTTTGCATTTTATTATTTCTTAAATGTCATGTTCCATGGTTCGCACCCTTTTCTTAATAATTTAAAATAATCGTTATTTTGCGTCACTTAGTACATAGCTATAATTAATGCTTCATTACGAAAGGGAATATACGACGCGTGGAGATCGCGTGTGAGGTAACTCTTGGTTTAAACGTTTTTCATAAAGAAACATGGCTTGTGGAAACATTTTAGACAATAATAATGAGAAAGAATGAAAGTAAGGGGCATTGCATCAAGCTATCTGCTTCCTGAAGCTATGTAATGGGGACAAGGGCAATTCCCCCACCTTTTAATGGAGTTCATTGTCCCTATAAATTAAAACAAAACCTGAGGACCTCGTACAGTATTTATACTGATATCTATTTCGGTAGTACTCTACTGTATATAAATATTTACAATACGTTTATTGATCGTTATTCTTATTACTTATCATGTTGAAGGTCATGTGATAGTGCTGTATGAATATGTAGAGACTATTTTTCATGTTAAGAGATGAGAAGGAAATTAAGCGATGAACGATGGAACTCCATGAATATAAGCCCAAATGTTGTCCTTAAATTCAAAGTTAATCTTATATGTCATCTTTATGATCATAGGTGGGCAACTCGTGCTCTCAAAGTGTCAACACAGCCTCAGTGGGGTAGAACAGACTCTGTACTAGCTGTAGTGTCTGTATGCGGTTCACCCAAGATGCAAATTCGCCCGTCTCTGCATTAAGTGGGAGCTCGTTTTAAGTGAAAAACAATATAATCCCCAGATCATTTCCCTTTGGTGATGAGTCGAAAGAGAAAGATTTTTTATTAAGAAGGGGGGTAAAGCTTGTACTGTATTATGCTCTATTACACTTCCTTACACGTGACATTTTAAGTTACACATAAACACAGTGAAGGTTTCATTAAAGAAATACTGTCTAGAACAGCTAAAGATAAAAATGGGATATCAACAAGGTGAGGCTGATATCAAATATTGTTAGCACGTTGTTTATGCGAGTTACAGAATTGCACAACATATGATCTACTAGCTAAGAGCATTTATGGATAAATTTGAAATGTGGCAGTATCATGTAGAACATAGACTTCACTTTCTTTGACTATAAACTATCTTGAAGAGTAATAAGAAAATCTTATCAAATATAAGACCGTACTCCAAGAGCTACAGCAGAATTCACTGGTAAGTTTGGAGAAACAGTGAAAATTGACAAGGAATCGAAATTTTTCTGAAATCTTTTTGGCTTACGCCGATAGAAGATCCTGAAAGTTTACAGTTTGAATTGATAAATCTACAGAACAGCACGCCACTCAGATTGCAGCGAAATCAGGAATCGAACTGTTCGTAATGCTGCCTAAGTCAGAATTTCCAATTACACGCTTTGCTTCTATATGTACTGTATATGCTTGAGGCAGAGTTTAATACAATAAAGAATTGTAAAACTCTCAATGTAGAGAAAGAACTCAGAAATAAGTTTATTTCATTTGCCGTGACATGTAAAAAGTACTTCCTTGAATTTGTGATTGTTTGCGAACGCATACTATTACCTTTTTGAGAACAGAGGAATACTCTTTAATGTATAAAGACTTGTAAATTCTCGCGTTCTATGTTTCAATTAAGACATAATAAGAAATATTAACAAATAGTGTAATAATAAATAAGTGTTAAAGCCATATTTATTGTATCTTGAAAAGGTTGTAATCAGTTTGTGTTTCCAGTATTAAACTAATTTACAAAACTAGGAAATAATATAATTTTGTTTTGTGTGTTTTGATACAGTCTGTCTAAAATTACTTTAACTGTTGCACCATGCGTCATTCTGAAATTCAAATCATGGAGTAGATATCACGACCACCTGCATGAGCCGCCAGAGCGCATCGTGGCATTGAACTGCTTTTGCAGCGAAACAACAAACAACTTGTAACTGCTACGGCTGGCTCCGTCTGTCTTTTTCTCTTTCAAGGTTCTTTAGCACTTTGTGAGCACGAGTTGCCCATCCATGTTTATGGTCATCAATACGCTTTTTTCTTCCTCTTCCATCTCCTACTTCTTTCTCAGCATATTTTTATTCTCCTTCACCTACACAATCATCTTTATCTACACTTTTTTTTACTTCTCTTCTTCATCATAATATTCATGGTCGTATATTTTATTTTAATCTTTAAATTCATTATTTTCTCATTCCCTTTCCTTTCCTTCACCTCTAAATTTTCTTCTTCTTAATCGTTTTATTATTATTATTATTATTATTATTATTATTATTATTATTATTATTATTATCGCCATCATAATCATAATCATCATCATCACCTCACTCAGCATCATCACCATCATAATCATCACCACCTCACTCAGCATCATCATAATCACATCATAATCATCATCACCTTACTCAGCACCATCACCATCATAATCGTCAGAATCATCATCATCACCTCACTCAGCATCATCACCATCATAATCATCACCTCACTCAGCATTATCATCATAATCACCATCATAATCATCATCAACTTACTTAGCACCATCACCATCATAATTGTCATCATCACCATCATCATCATCATCATCACTTCACTCAGCATCATCACCATCATAGGCCCTAATTGTCATCATCACTATCATAAATAATTCATTTCATTCATAGTGTTCTGTCCAAAGGCAGGTCATTCATTGTAAACCCAGCATTCTACAATCCTTCCTGTTTTCTGCCTTCATCTTTGTCTCCGCATATGATCCATGTCAATGTCGTCTATCATCTGATATCTTGTTCTGCCACGAACTCTTCTCCCGTTCATCATTCCTTCCAGTGCATTCTTCAGTAGGCACTTTCTTCTCAACCAGTGACCCGGCCAATTGTTTTTCCTCTTTCTGAACAGTTTCAGCATCATTCTTTCTTCATCCAATCTTTGCAACACAGCTTCGTTTCTTACTCTGTCTGTCCATTTCACACCCTCCGAAATAAATAAATAAATAAATAAATAAATAAATAAATACACGAAAGAAAGAAAGAAAGAAAGAAAGAAAGAAATTAATTAATTAAAACCCAAAAACTAAAATAACAGAGAACATAATAAAATTAAGCTTACTGGAAATACCATTTGAAAATACATCTCGATCCCTGGACCCATTTCGAACCATTCGCGAACCCTCAGGGTTACGCGGACCACAGTTTTGAAACCGCTGATTTGGACAAGGATTCAGTGATCTGAATGTTTTCGCCCTTGGAGTATTTGAAAGACGATGCTGAGTTCAAAGGTGAACAGGGAAACCACTAGGCCTATACCACCATTGACGAGGTAAAATGAAAGTTGATCGTGCTCCTATATGTATACGAGCTATGGCGAAATTCTAATCTTCGTATTGTCGCAATAATGATGCGTGACGTCACTGTAAATTAATTAGCGCAAAGAAATTATTTAGTCATTTTTGGACTTTGGCAGTATTTTGCCACAAAGCGGCGGCTGTAGAAGCTGTGGCTGGTATGAACGTTGTATTTTCTTGGAGCTAGGTTCTCTTATTTTTGTGATAATGTGAGTTAACGGTAAAATAAAATATTCACCGCTTTTCTTCTTTAAAGTCGTCTAAATACAGTTATTTTATTACTGTATAGTTCTGTCGGTGAGTAATCGGGAAATTCCAAACGCCCTAATTTAATTGTGGGCATCAGAACATTAAAAAAAAAATTGCTTATTGTGCTTACCACTCCTATTAGCCCAGCCGTCCACTGGCATCGTGAACGGCCGAAAATTTGTTAGGCCGTATTCGGCCGAATACTGGACGACCGGCAGAAGAGCCGATGGATTGTCCACTGGAGCCGACGCTTCGGCCGTCAATTAGCAGTTCTATGTCCTCGTGCTACATTCTTATACTTAATACATACATACATACATACATACATACATACATACATACATACACCCACCGGCGTGGATCAATCGGTTAAGGCGCTTGCCTGCCGGTCTGAAGTTGCGCTCGGGCGCGGATTCGATCCTCGCTTGAGCTGATTACCTGGTTGGGCTTTTCCGAGGTTTTCCCAACCGTAACTTGAATGCCAGGTAATCTATGGCCAATCCTCGGCTTATCTCGCCAAATACCATCTCGCTATCACCATCGACGCTAAATAACCTCGTAGTTGATACAGCGTCATTAAATAACCTAATAAAAATTACATACATACATACATACAAATGGCTTTTAAGGAACCCGGGGGTTCATTGTTGCTATCACATAAGCCCGCCATTGGTCCCTATCCTGAGCAAGATTAATCCAGTCTCTATCATCATGTCCCACCTCCCTGAAATCCATTTTATTATTATTCTCCCACTTACGTCTCGGCCTCCCGAAAGGTATTTTTCCCTCCGGCCTATCAACTAACACTCTTATATGCATTTCTGGATTCGCCCATACGTGCTACATGCCCTGCCCATCTCAAACGTCTGGATTTAATGTTCCTAATTATGTCAGGTGAAGAATACAATGCGTGCAGTTCTGCGTTGTATAACTTTCTCCATTCTCCTTTAACGTCTTCCCTCTTAGCCCCAAATGTTTTCCTAAGCACCTTATTCTCAATCACCCTTAACCTCTGATCCTCTTTCAAAGTGAGAGTTCAAGTTTCACAACCATACAGTAGACTGGATGATAAAAGCTTCTCAACCGAATAATAACAGGCATTTCCCATATTTATTCTGTGTTTAATTACCTCCCGAGTGTCATTTATATTTGTTACTGTTCCTCCAAGATGTTTGAATTTTTCCACCTCTTCGAAGGATAGATCTCCAGTTTTAATATTTCCATTTCGTACAAAATTCTGGTCACGAGACATATATACGTTGTCTTTTCGGGATTTACTTTCAAATCTATCGGTTTACTTCCTTCAAGTAAAATTTCCGTGTTTTTCCTAACCGTTTGTGGATTTTCTACTAACATATTCAAGTCATCCGCATAGACAAGAAACTGATGTAACCCGTTCATTTCCAAACCCTCTCTGTTATTCTGAACTTTCCTAATGGCTGGCGTATACGGACTGTGCTGTAAGTTTCACTGAGACTCAGTTTAAGTAATCGAACTAGTTTCTTGGGAATACCAAATTCAATAAGAATATTATATAAAACTTCTCTCTTATCCGAGTCATATGTCTTTTTGAAATGTATGAATAACTGATGTACTGTACCCTTATACTCCCATTTTTTTTCCAATCTCTAACGAATACAAAGAATCTGATCAATAGTCGATCTATTAGTCTAAAACCGCACTGTTGAACCCCAATAATTTCATCTACATATGGAGTTAACTTTTGCAAAAGAATATTGGACAACATTTTGTACGACGTTAACAAAATTGGTATTCCTCGAAAGTTACTACAGTTAGCTTTGTCCGCTTCTTAAAAATAGGTCAAATTATGGACTCCATCCATTGTTCTGCTATAATTTCCTTAGGCTTATTATTATTATTATTATTATTATTATTATTATTATTATTATTATTATTGTTATTATTATAATTATTATTATTATTATTATTATTATTATTATTATTATTATTATTATTATTATTATTATTATTATTACATGCATGGCTGCGAATTCGATCCCTTCAATGTATAGACTTTGTTTGCTCTTGGCAACGATTTATCATTTATGTATTCTTTTAGGCATTATACTCAATTAACATTCTCTCATAGTATTCTTAGTTATCCATTCATCGTCATTATTGTAATTGTAATTATATTTATGTGTAATAATTATTTTTGTTTTATGTTTTTGTTATATTTGTGCTGAACTGTAATTGGCCACTGGCTGTTGTACAGCACATTAAATAAATAAATAAATAAATAAATAAATAAAATAAATTATTATTATTATTATTATTATTATTATTATTATGTTGTGCTAAACTGTAATTGGCCTTGTGCTGTTGTTTTGCACGTTAATATTCTAAATAAATTATTATTATTATTATTATTATTATTATTATTATTATTATTATTATTATTAGAATGACTGTGGAGGACATGTTACTATTATTGAACAATCCCTACCTTATGAGGAGACGGAGTGCGAAACGACGAAAATATAGGGTATATCCGATGCTTAGAGAAAGGTGTCGCCTGGGTAAGTTTCATCATCTACGCCTACACAATAAACTTCTAGAGGATAGTGCTATGTTTTTCGATTACTATCGGATGAATGTTGATACATTTCAAAAGCTATATTGTAAATGTAATTCGTCCATCAATCTCAAAATGGTCAAATTTCAGAGAAGTTGTACCACCTGGGAAACGTTTGTCAGTAATCTTAAGGTAAGTAGTACATGAATAATAATTTGTTAAGCCTTAAAAATTTTATTTCACTTGTTTAACGAAAAAAAAAAACACAATAACTAATTAATGTTTCGGCGTTCATGGCGAAATTAATGGAAATAGTCACCACGTGTTGCTCTGTTCGGCCGAATGAGACCGGAAAATCCCCTCTGAATTGGATCGAACCGGCATTCGGCTGTCTTCGGCCGAATAGGGTGAGTGTAATGGACGCGCGCCAATGCATTCTCTTGTTGTGGGATCATTCGGCCGTGTACGACCGTAAACGGCCGAGTTGTTATTCGGCCGAATTCGGTTCCAGTGGACGGCCAGCCTTATGTGAATGATAGGCCTAATTGTAGGCGGACGGCCGCGCTCTTGTACAAGTACGGCACGCCGAACCATTAACTTAATCTCAGCTGTAGTATGGATGATGATGATGTTGCTGATTATGATGATAATGATGATGATGTATGAATTAATGATGGCGAAATGAGTCCGAAGTCCAACACTCAAAGTTACCCAGCAATTCTGCTTCAATAGGTTGAGGGAAAAACTCGGAAAAAAACCCAACCAGGTAACTTTTACCAACCAGGATTTGAACCCGGGCCCACTCGTTTCACGGTCAGAAGTACAACTGAAGCGTGCGGCCGAAGAACGACACAAGTGTCAAATTGAGTAAAGCTAGGATTTTCAGTTCAACATCGAGATTGAGACCTCTTCTTTAGTGACTCGTGGTTTCTTTCATCTAAAGTCCGTGGGAGTCTCGTTTTCGTTTATGCATTGTGTGCAGCATGGGCTGAAGTGTTTTAAAATAGTTTCTCCTGCACAATTTGCTCAGTGGCGACTGTCCCGTTGTTCGGACGCACGCTTCAACTGTTGCGCCCAGCGGTGGACTGCATACGTGTAGCGTATAGTAGTTTTCGAATATAATTTACGTGTTGCCTTTGTCTACTATTTTTTCTATCACCAGTCCTTTTCCTTCTGCTTATTGTTATTCTTTCCATCTTCTTCTACGACACTCCTTTCATTTTTAATCTCTTTCATTCTTTCTTCCTTTTTATTATTTTATAACAAGAAACATTTACAGAATAATTAATATTAGAGGAGAAAAATTCGCTCCGGCACCGGGGATCGAACCCGGGTTCTTGGTTCTACGTACCAAGCGCTCTCACCATTGAGCTACGCCGAAGTATAATCCACAGCACCGGATCGAACTCCTCTCCTTCAATTTATTAAGTCAACTGTCATTATACAAGGAGCGCACTCACTTGAGTGACTTGATGGCCGGGATTCCACAGTAATGTGCACAGTAATCTGTACAGAAATATGCACTGTTTCTCGAAGATTTTACTAAAGATCATTATTTTTTTTGATCCTACAGAATATATCTGTTATGGTAACAATTAATATTAGAGGAGAAAAATTCGCCACCAAGTCACTCAACCGAGTGCGCTCCTTGTATAATGGCAGTTGACTTAAGAAAAAGTCAACATACATGCTCAACTTGGAGTCAGGCCACAGAGGGAACAACACTGGAGGAGGGGAGTTCGATCCGGTGCTGTGGATTGGACTTCGGCGTAGCTCAATATGAGAACGCTTGGTACGTAGAACCAAGGACACGGGTTCGATCCCCGGCATCGGAGCGAATTTTTTTCCTCTAATATAAATTGTTACCATAACAGACATATTCTGTATGACCAAAAAAATAATAATCATTAGTAAATTTACAGAATAATTTTCTTAAGAACAACGTCTTGCGTGGCCTATGAATTTCTTTCTCTCGATTTGTGCATTAGAATTTACAGACATTGTCTGTTGCAGACATAATTACCTGGCGTCATCTCAGGGGTACTCGACAATTTCAAGTTACTCGTTGAATAACAATCTCTCGAAAAATTTTCTCTCTTAATAAAATCATTCCACTGATATTTCAATAACCAAAGATTTACAGATGGCGATACTTATTTTTGTGAGAGTTCTAGAAATGATATGTTTGACGATTTCTATCGACACATGCCCTTCAATCTACAAAATGGGATTGCAAGGGAAAATAATCAAAACGAAAGTATTCAACGTGATCGATTATTTATTGAGTATCATGGCAGGCGATGTCACAATAAAATAAAAAATAATGATAAATATCACAAGTATGTACACAATTGATACACAGCTAGTATATCATTATTTCTTAGTGATGGTATCCGTAAGCGTAGGGGGAGGCGTAGCCCAGACCGGCGTAACCAAGAGGGGCGGCACCCACGACGGCAGACTTAACGACGGCGGGTGCGGCGTAGGCAGCGACGGCGGGAGCGGCGTAGGCAGCGACGGGAGCCTTGTATACGGCGGGGGCGGCATATGCGGCGGGAGCAGCATAGGCTACGGGGGCAGCCACAGCCACGGGAGCCTTGTATACGGCGGGGGCGGCATATGCGGCGGGAGCAGCATAGGCCACGGGAGCGGCCACAGCAACGGGAGCCCTGACGGAGACCTTGTAGGTGTTAGCGTAGGAAGTGGCGACGGGGGCGGCGACGGCCTTGACCACAGCAGGGGCGGCAGCGTAGGCTACGGGAGCGGCATGGACAGCAGGAGCTGCATAGGCCACTGGGGCGGCGTGGACGGCAGGAGCGGCATAGGCCACTGGGGCGGCGGCAGCGTAAGTAGCGACGGCGGGGGCGCCGAGGTAGCCAGCCGAAGCGGCGGCGAAGAAGAGGGGCAGGATGACCTGTGAACAAACCTCGCAGTTAGTTTCTGCAAACCCTTTAGCTTAATGGAGTATACATGTATTCTTCATCAAAGCATTGCAATATCTTAACACTTCTGTAATATTTTACTATGGTTTTCTGTAATAATAGTAAGTACATGCGTACAATAAGGATGAGAAGAAACCTTTCTTAGAATCTCGATACTTAATTAGTAATATAAGATCCGTACTGTTGTGTTTGTTTTTGCACGATAGTGTGTTTTTTCGTTGTTACTATTGGAAGCTGATTTTACTGAATTGAGAGTTGCCAACGTAGATAAGTATGTTGAAATATTACAAATAACTGCTCTAGGGTTGTAATTAAAACTACTCCTGCCATCTACCGATATCTATGATAAACTTTTTGCCGAGAATCAGTCAATTGTTCATAGTCTAACGTACGTAGGTACTGAATATTAATATTTTTAAAGATATAATTTTCAAAATATACTATCTTGCAAAAAATACTGTAAAATACATGTTTGTGAAGTCCATTACAAAATCTCGGAACTTCTCCTCATTTTGTATAAAGCACTTCCCAATCTTTTATCTAATATACTATTACAGTTCCATTTTGTTACGCATAAATTCTCTGTCACATCCATGAATTCCAGTTTCCTTCGATCTACTGCACTTGAAACTGGACTTACTTTATGTATTACTTCAAAATGAGAAGTCAAAATCCTAGACGTTACGAAGAAACGGTTTATTAGTTACATATCACAAAACAAAGGAGGTCGATACCTTAACTTGATTATTTAATTGAAATTTCTTCAAAATTATTTTAACCTTGAAAGAAACGTTTTCATTACACTTTTGCATTATATTGAAACGAAGGTAAGGTTTTTGTAAGAATGTTTCAATGTAAATTTATAATTGAATTGTTCTCATTCCGATATTATTACAGTATTTTACAACCAAATCAACAGTTTCCCTGTAACTTCAATTTATAGTCTAAAAATAAAATTTCATATGTTGTGAAATGAATTATTGCGGAATGGAGGTGTGTCACGGTACGTCTGAATTATGCTAATGTAAATTAGTTAAAATGGAAACTGTTTTTCGATAAAAAGAAAAATATGCCATAATAGAATTACCTTATTTCTATAGTGCATGAAGTTGAAACAACGATAGGCTTTACTTGGAATAAAATTACAAAAAGATTATATACATATAATTAATAATGTATACTTTTGTTCTCAGTGTTAAATTCTTATATAATTGTACTTAAAATTTATGTGATTTAGAATTTTGTAAAAATAAATACGAATAAAATAGAACAGCTGTTTCATTGTTGTCTCACCCTGTAATATGATTTCCCTTTCGTTCACATTGATCATACAAAGATTAATACTACAAAGCAAAGCACTCTCGTCTGAAAACCAAGCAAATGGGAGTAACATGTTCTCTCTGTGTCGTGCTGATCACCTCTATAACTTACAATAAAGAAAGTCATATCGTGGTTAAAGGTTTTCACGCCTCTTATAATCCTTTGAGTTATTATTCGAAACAAATAAGTGACCTCTAACATTTTGCACTGAATGGACACAATAAATTGGTCACAAGATGATATACTGACGAAATTTTTACGTAATCAGATTGGATCGTTATGCTTTGTAACTCACGAGACACAACAATATAAATCATTGAAATGATTATGGTACAGTTTGAAACCCGTAATATATTATATAAAACACACGTGCGATCATATGCTTCTACATTTGATAGAATTATTATCCTACAGTACGTATGCTTTCGTAAAAGTCGAGCTTTTTTATGAGAATATACATTATGTACGAATTTTCATGACGAAATTTATTTTTAGCCACATATTTCATTACTGATCATAGGCGGAGTTATGGAGAGGCATAGGGGGCACTGTCCCTCCAAACTTGTCTCAACTCTTTTTTTTTTCTGTTAACATTAGAAAATATTGAATGCAACAGGTTTTTCTTGCTTTTGTTTATGATTAAGTTTCTGTGCTTAAATTGACGAATTAATGTCTTCAGACCATGTGTCTAAACTATAATATTTATTTTAAATTTCTGAATGTATAAGAATTTCTATACAGTGAAACCTCTGCTTACGGACACCTCCAAGATACGGACACTTCTCATATACGGATAGACTTTTATGTCCCAACTGAAATAATATAGAAATAACGATAAATTTAACTCTCGTTTACGGACACTCTCAGATACGGATACGGACAGCTGTTTCACAGTCCTAAAGCTTGCTTTACCTTCTCACTGCGGACAGAACTTGGATTTCAAGACCTAATGTGTTACAAAAATGGAAAATTTAGTTTTGAGAACTGTACAGAAATTCCTTAACATGAAAGAAAACAATAAGGGTCTTGTAGGCTACCACTAGCCCAGCTGGCTACCCCTTGTTAGCCGGAAGCGGGTGGCTAAACAAAATCATAAAATTCAATGTGTCTGTTGAGTCCTAGGTTCCCGCGATCGTGAAATTGTATTCGACATATCGTAGGCTTAATAGGATTATTCTCTTCACTTCAATCAGTTGTACTATTTCGAGAGACATGGCACCTGAACATAACGGTTAATTTGAAAACTGTAAATTACAGTACTGCGTAACTGAAGACCTAGAATAAAATTGCATGGCACAGTACTGTATTTTCCTTTTTTCGGTCTTATCTACTGTAGTTCAAAGTTGCAAAGAATTTTCTGTAGTGCTGTAGACTCTGTTTAGAATTAAACTGCAGTAATACATTTCATTTAAAGCGTGAAGGGATACATAATGCATATTATAATTTTACTGATGGATTGGGGACCCTCCCTCCCAATAAAGGACACCTCCCAGATGCGGACAGATTGTTTCGATGTCCGTAAATGAGAGGTTTCACTGTACCTCGTTTGAGGAATGGAAGCACTGTAATGTTTCTTTTGTAGCAGTCTGTACTCCTGTGTTAGAAGTCTACAGCGGACTTCTACTGAATTAGGTGTTAGTGAAAAAAAAAAAAACACCATAGTCCCATGTTAAAGGAGTGGAAATTTTCAGTAGTTTTCATAAAACAACCATAGTCCAAAGATTTTTTTGGGAAAACACCCATTTTATTTAGGAAGATGGTACGATGGTAGCATTTACAAATATCCCATTCATAAACAAAAGCAAGAAAAGTCTTTTGAATTCAATATTTTGTAATGTTAATAGAAAAAAAAAAGAGTTCAGACAAATTTGTGGGTGGGGGGCAGTGCTCCCACATACCCTCCCATAACTCTGCCTATGGTTAGGTCCTATTATAATTTGTAGTAGACCTACAGTTGAAGCTCTATACAACTCGGTCCGAAACATCGCGGATATGGATGTAACACTGTAAGAAACATGTTCCATCCTTTTTTACCCATCTCTAATGTATATGCTGTAATAAACAGGACTAGGGCCTATACTCTTACACCAATACTATAATTACAATTGATAGACTTTGCTTTGTGGAAATTTCATAGTTTAATCTGTATGATATATTACTTCCTACAGCGCTATAACTTACGTAGCCTATATAAAATTTAATAAATTACCATTATTCTATAGTAGCACTAAAAGACGTATAGATTCTATCGGTTGTGGTCCTATTAATCGTTGTACTGACATACCGGATGAACTGGAAAGCATTACGTTGCTTGATTTAAAGTTACTACTATGAAAATAAGAGTTTTACAGCATGTGAAATGAATGAAGAATTCGCATCTCTCTTGTAACACGTTAATATTGAAGCATAGATAAATGAATTAAAATCAAAGTTGCTGTAGCGTTGTTAAACTTGATGACATATCTTTATGTAATAATTAGAGCACAAAATTTCCTGTGAAACAATTTTATAGTCATTAGTTCGCTATATGTGACCTACTTTGATTATAATCTCTGAAATTGTAAAGGAGCTAATACATTAATCATAACATCTACTTAAACTTTATTTAAAGTAAAGCAAGATTTTACTGAGTCACGCACGTTTTATTATAAATTGGTCACATACGATTTGAATTAAAATTATGATCACTTGTATTTGAGCATTTTTATTTACATCTTCACAGTTGAATAATGTATGAACTAAATCTCATATACGTGATAGATATGAAAGCGTTGTAAATAAAATCAATTCAGACTTTATAAAACTATTAAATGGTTGAGTTGCTGTAAAACTTTCAATGCCGAGATATCAGTCGGATAATTTCGAATAGATTGAAATTATTGATTTTGATTCTTTATCGAGCAGTGGAAAAAGTTGCAATTCAAACACAGTAATGATTCTAAATTGGTGCGAGATTTTTAGACTTTTGTACTTTAACATAGATACAGAAATATCCAACGTTTCGGAACAGATATATCAGCATCACGGAAGACAAGATCACGTTTTAGTAGGTTATTTTACGACGCTTTATCAATATCTTAGGTTATTTAGCGTCTAAATGAGATGAAGATGATAATGCCGGTGAAATGAGTCCGGGGTCCAGCACTGAAAGTTACCCAGTATTTGCTCATATTGGGTTGAGAGAAAATTCCGGAGAAAACCTGAACCAGGTAACTTGTCCCGACCGGGAATCGAACCCGGGCCACATGGTTTCGCGGCTAGACGCGCTAACCGTTACTCCACATGTGTGGACAGGTCACTTTTTCTTACCTTCACAGATGATGGAGTTAATACGTGCTCCAGAACGTCTGGTCTTTCTGCATCTATCACACGGTGCGAAAATGAAATAGCTATCTGGTAATACTTGTAAACCGTGGAAGTTTCAAATAATATTTAACTGTAAACTTTATCTTTCGATGTTGGATGACGTATATACGTCCGTTGATGTGACATATTAATGAATATTTAAATACTTATATAGTCACAATCATGCCATGGTATGAAAGAAAAATTTCACAACCTCGAGCGGGATCCGAACCTGCGACTTCCTGTACTCCGGTCAGGCGCTCATTAATATTTAACGTGTACTAAGAGCTTTGTGTCGAATTAATCACGGTTAGAACTTGAAATTTAGTTTCACTACTAAATTGTTTAATTACTAACGTACTGTACCTATTGAATAGATGTTAGCGTTCTTTATAGGTATTCCTTTTATCCTAGGTAGTGTAGCTTATACTGTATGTATGTACCGACTTACGAATAAATGAAAACTCACCAGCTTGTACATGATTGTAGTGTCTGCGTTGCAAAGCGAATGCATGCCTATCACACCTGACCGATTGGTTTATATACTTCAGTAAAACTTGACTGCTAATTCTTTGTGTATCCCCTCTACCGCAAAAATCATCAACATAAGATGCCCGCAGAGTAAAAGTAGAGGATAAGATTGGTCCTCCCAGTAAATGATGGGGGTCAGGGGCAAATTTAACCTGGGGGGTTTCAAGAAAAAGACAGGCAGTCAACGAGAGAGAGAAGGATATGATGTAATTGGTGCAAGGGCCAGGCCGGATTACTACATAAGAAGTTTCACTTTCATATATGCACCCATTATACTCTCCTCCCGCGGGAAACACCCACCTGCGCCCCACTCCCCTGCTCTGCTTGGTCAACACTCGCTGACTTATGCCAAGAGTGATGGGCTACACCCTAATACAAGTCGATGTGTTAACGATAATCGATTGTGGGCCCACTTGACTTCCTTGTGGACCGCTTCCTGTATGCAGAGAGATGGACAATGACGAATAAGGAGCTACGAGACATGGGCAGCATTTAAACAACCTCAAGTGCCGGTCTGTAACACCTGACTGAACACACATTCCCTAACTGTTCACATGGCTACGTCTTCGAAACGGATATCCCGCGCGGGAATTGTGAAGTATACAGCATCTCTGTAGATAGATAGATGAATTTATTGACTAATATTATACATACAAATTTTATATTATCATAATTTTGTCTTAAATCCAATGCACGGGTCTTCTGACCCTACGTGCTTTGTACCCGAAACAAGCCCTCCTTTGTAAGTCCCCCTCACCTATGATTACATCCAACTACTCTCTAAAAGAACACACATATTAAAAATGGAAATGACACAATAAAACACATTATATAATATATCCTAACCTAAAAGACATAAAAGTGTACAGTTGGGTGGATACTATTATCCCTTCCTCAGTTCGTGTCGCAAACTTTGGCAGCTGCAGCTCTAATCTTTCTCGCCTTCAAGAGGAACAATCCAGTCTTTTGTTCCCATTCTCTATTCCCCATGAGGTCAAGATATGCAAGCGAATTCCTACTCTGCCTTAGCATCGAGGGTGGTAAATATTTTCTCCGCACATGTTCCAATTCGACACACAGTAATAAAATATCCTTATAGGAATCCTTTTCTTTGCAAAGCGGACAAAGGCGCTCCCCTTCTTCGTTGACAATTTTATTACACTTCCATGCCCCCAATCTTAGCATCTCTGTATAAAGCACGCATCACATCGTCGTTGTTCCTGCAATATTTCCTATGTGACATATTTATCGATTTTCAGATTTTTGCTCTGTTAAATAATTTAAATAGTGATACAGCAAATAATAAAATATCCTATAGGCTATGTAATTATATTTCTTTGTTTCGAAAACGTAAGAATTCACATTCTCCTTGTACGGCTATCATAGGATGAATAAATGTGCTTTTTCTTCCTCACTGGTTGAGAGGAAACTGCCTGCTGAAGGATGCACTGCAAGTAATGGTGAACGGGAGAAGAATTCGTGGAAGAAGGAAATATCATATGATAGAAGACATCTAGAGCGCATCTAGGTCAGAAATCATGGGTAGACATAACGGCTCGGTTAGAAAAGCCAACGTACTATGGTAGGAACGATCATGATTTTAAAAGCAAGTGTAGGCAACAGAAAACGGATGTAGGTAAATTCTCATTTTTAAATAGAATTATAAGTAATTGGAATCACCTACCTGCAGCGGTCATTGAGGGCTGTCCTTCCTTAAGGAGATTCAAGAATAACTTAAAAAGTTGTGTATAAAGTGCAAATTAAAATTAAGGTGACATTTAACATTTAATTTTTTAAGGTGACATGTATTTACTTAGCCTGACAAGTTACTTCCTTGGTTTGAATTGTAAATTATTTAAAAATAGCGTGTAAGAGGGCCTTAGACTAGAAATGTTTAGCTTAAATGTAGTTATGTTTATAAGTATGCATAAGGGTGTAATTATTTGACTTATTTGAACTGTTGTATCAGTGAAGCGAGGTGAGTCAGTGAAGTTATGGTTTTACAGTGCAGTGAATAGTTCCGATCAGTGATAATTTATAGCGTCAATGAAATGTGTTCTATAGTGTCAGTGAAATGCGTTGTAGAGTGTCAGTGAAATGTGTCCTAAAGTGTCAGTGAAATGCGTCACAGTGCCAGTATAGTGAGTGAGATGAGAGTAAAGTGAAATACTATTGAAACTTATGTAGGGCCTATACATATGTAGGTTGTATTGTAAAATTAGGTATTTTATTTATGTTTTATTATTAATTGTAATTATTGTGTTAAATTGTATTGTGTATTCTTATTGTATTGTGTATTGTAAATTTTATTATGTATTGTTTATATTGTGTATACCACTGCCACCGGGTGCTTGCCCACTTGCAGTGTAAATAAATACATACATTAAGATAAATGAACCATAATGCGTAATCTAAGAAAAAGGCAGAAAATAAAAAAGATTGCAGAAAACTGAGTTTGCAGTGAATGACTTGGTCTTGGGCAGAACATGTATGAACGTATGTATCACCAATTCTATTGACGCTAAATAACCAAGTAGTTAATACAACGTCGTTAAATAACCAATTAAAATATACATCTTTATATATGTGTTATATAACAGGTTACACTCAGTATTGGTGGGTAGAGTTAAAAATTATAAATATTTCAATATAGCCTAATGGCATTCTCAGTTCCTCCGAATCTCTAATGAAAGTATTTTAATATTAATATTAATTCTTCACTTGTGTAGCAACCCTTTCAAACTATAGCGACTTGTCCTAGCCAATGAGACGAATACGTAGAAATGATTGAGCAACATTGATGTTAAAATGGCGATAAAATAGAAAGATATGAAGAAGCCAATTATATATCAGCCGTTACGTGAAACATAAATCTCCAGGAATGCGTCGGGAAACGAGTTCCGGATCTTCTGGCGAAAAACCGTCAGCTGAACCGATTAACACTATCTATATTTACACCATTAGGGGAGACTGTTGTACCTTTAACACAGTGTACCTTTGAACATTTTTTGTTTCTAATTTTTGCTGCTACCTAGAGGACTCAAAATTAAGTAGATTGTAGAGAAAGCTGCTAAGTAGCTCTGGTCATAATTTCGTTTTTATTTATTGCAAAGTGTGAGTTCTGTGGACAAAATAACATTTTAGTACTTCTTCTTCTTCTTCTTCTTTCCCTTAGTTTAACCTCTCCCTTTTAGGTTCATTTACACGACCCACGCCACCCGGGCCTTACAGGGCCGCGACCTGTCCGGAGAGGAATTAATCTATGGATCACGTACATACTTTTTTGACCACACAAGGACATGGAGGGCCTCCCCGGATGAGGGATCAGCTCAATGCCAGGGCCACCTCCGATACAACACAAACATTTTAAGACATTACACAGCATTAACTCACACATATGAAAGGATTAAGGGAAGGATCGCCGTCCATGGCCGGACTTTCAAGAGGTACAATCCCGGCATTTGCCTGGAAATAACTGAGGAAACCATGGAAAACCTCAGTTAGGATTGCCGAACTGTGGGATCGAACCCCGGACCTGCCGAATGCGAGGCCAGCCCTCTACCACGCCGCTAGCCCGCTCGGTATATTTTAGTACCAAAAGTAAATATTTCGTTCATTGATATATTTCTAACACGAGACCAATTGTATTTGTGATTATCAATCAAGTACGGTGTGTTTCATACCATCTGGTGAGTAATTAATGACATAAGTTATGTTAGTTTCCATGATTTATTCGAGCCTCTAGTTTTGGGAGCCATATTTATTTAAACGTGCACCCTCTTGCACCTTAGAACACAAAATATCTTGTACCAAGGAACATGTTCCAAGGTACACGATATTATCGGTTTTTGTTTTTCCTTTATTTTAAGATCATGTCACGAGGTAAGTCTGGAGTTAAGAGGCCCCCAATTGATCCGGATGTCTTGAAGAAAGTGTTGAAACAGTTATTGCTCCTCCAGGAAATAATATCTCAATCAGAGAAGCCTGCACTGGTTTATGTGTAAAATACATTTTAAATATGATTATAAGTTTTTACAGCTATATTCCCACCTATATTCCATGCGTTCCAAGGTACAAGAGGGTATGTTCCAAGGTACATGAACATGTTGTACCTTTGAACACATTACATATCCCGTCATTTTATTTTTTCCATCCTTAATAGACCTGCAAAACAGGATAATAGATACAGGAAGTTGTAAAGGAATCTTCAGCAATTATTTCATGCACGTTTTCATTTAAAAAATTTCATTTGTCAAATTTACAAAAAATAAACTGTGAAAATTGTTTGAAGTTACTACAACAGTCTCCCTGCTGATAAAACTGGCAATACCTAGAAATTAAGCGACAAACTAAAATTTTCTATGTCGTCCACTCTACACTAGGCCTATAAAAGTTCTTAATATAGTTCTCTTGATTATTTATATATTCCGACAGGTGAAACGACATCTCGCCCGTGAACCAAGTGTAGTCCAGAATGATCGGAATATTTTGAAGAAATGTTTGAAATATTTGACAGTAACGTACTCGTTTCACTTTGTCAGTTTCTTTTAATTCGTGCACCACAGTGAAACGGTAAGCGTGAACCTTCGCTTCTTTTGCAGCACGCTGAGAAGTGCTTTTGGACATTCCTGTTTCTTGCGAAAGTCGGCGGAGTGATTTAGAGGGAGACGCCAGTAGCCTATCCTTCACATTCTCGATCGTTTCTTGTGTCATTTGTTTTCTACCTCCTGCATGTCTGTCCAGTAAAGTTCCATGTGTTTCAAGTTTCTTCGATAAGGCCCAAATGGTGAACATTCTTGGTGAATGTCGGTTGTCTCCAAATCTCTCTACAAACCGCTTTTGACATGTCTGTATTGAGTCTGTCTTCCAATACACTCTTCTAGAATATACCGATTCATTTCAACTGCATTACTTGTCTTTCTACGAACTGAACCGTATTCAGTGTTGCCAACTCAGAATTCCATTTACCGCTGCACAAGCTTAAAAAAACCGCCAAACTGTAGTTGAAAAACTCCAGATTTATCTTAACACATTACTTGCAAATTTGAAATACGAACTATACAGTTTTAGGAACTGGAGAATTTTATAAACATGTAGACTAAATTATAGAAAGTGTGTATCACTTTGTAGGCTCTATGTTCTGTGCAAAATCGTGTGGACAATTAGGGCCTAAATCTGAATATTTTGCATTCAATATCACCTTAACCATTTACATCGAGCTTTCCAACTACCACCAGCAACTTCTTCCACCTAATCTTTCAAGATTATAAGAACGTATAGAGTTATTTCTTCAAAATAGAATGAAGTAACTCAAGAACATACTGGACACTTCGGAAACAATGACATTCACAATCACACCAGTCGGTTCGAAATCTATTTCACACTGAGGTCCACACCTATGGAGTAATGGTTAGCGTGTCTGGCCGCGAATCCAAGTGGCCCGGAGCAAGTTACCTGGTTGAGGTTTTTTCCGGGGTTTTCCCTCAACCCAATATGAGCAAATGATGGATAACTTTCGGGTGCTGGATCCCGGATTCATTTCACTGGCATTATCACCTTTATCTCATTCAGACGCTAAATAACTTAAGATGTTGATAAAGCGTCGTAAAATAACCTACTAAAAAAATTCACACTGAGCTGGAGACGTGCCTGCCAATAATGAGTCTGGTTTTAAGTATGTCTGCATTATGTAAACAATAATGCGGAATTATAAATTAAATAATATATCATACTATAGGCCTAATTATCATAAATGAAAATAATAATAATAATAATAATAATAATAATAATAATAATAATTCAGTTCATTATCTACTCTTTATGATTAAATATATCAATTAATTTACAAAAAACAATGCATACATGATTAGATTAAGAGTTTACGAAAATGTGGCATACCTTATTTGTACAGCAACAATGGACGAGGCAGGAAATGGACGTGGTTGTACCAAATCGAGTTAACATAAAACGTTGATATTTTATTCTCGTACAGTGATAAAATTGTTATAATACCATATTAAACTCTAGTTTATGATGAACTAATTTTGTTGTCTGCAAGTATATATAAAAACAATTATATATTTACAGAAAAAAAACTTAAAAATATCGTCTCTTTCTGCCGGAATCATAAAAAAACGCCAAATAAACAGCTAGCCGCTAACTGTAAAATTCTGTAGCTGACCATAGTCCGGAAAACATCAGATTTAGCTACAAAACCGCTGACTTGGCAACACTGAGTCCGTATTGAGTCTGTTTTCCAATACACTCGAATTACGAATAAAGACAATCAACAATCAATGATTAGGCCTACACACGCAACGCAACAGGCACAAATAAACCAGCGGACAAGCGCATTGCTGCTACTCCAAGTTGCACCACACAACAATGATCAATATCTTGATAAGTATTGGAATTATTAAAATAAATTCCGGATTCGGTAACGAGTGGGAGACATTGTATAACGGCTCTATTCACATACTGTATATTCAGCACGAAGCAAGCCCTTCGTCATGAGGTGGCAGAAGATTATCAACAACAATGAACAAATATACGCCATAGGCGGGTTTCGAATCCACAACCTTGGCTTCTATGCAACGTTAAGCTGCACGCCTTAGGCGTAGAGTTCACTGCGCCCGGCAATTTCAAGCAAGATTACGAAATAATTGCTCTCTGATTAACGTGTAAATTCAATATCGACGAATGAAACGTGATCTTAATCAGTCGTCAGTTTCTGAGGTTGTTGTTAAGACATCACGAACATAAGTTTGATACACGTAAGTATGTGGCTGCACCCCTGCGCTGGCTGAAAAGCAAACATTCTGATGGAGGCAGATATAAAAGTTAAAAGTTTTCTTTCACCATGTTAATAATGTCAAAAGAAGTGCATATACAAATTTTGGCCACTCGACTGCAATTACGAGGCCGTCCAGAAAGTGATTTTCCTTGGTGCCATTTACAGAAAAAAGAACAATTATCGCATGGAAAGATTTATTAAACAGATACAGAAATTGTTGCGCTATTTGTCATCATACCCCCCACTGGAATTGAGACATTTGTCATACCATGGGGTCAATTTCTGTATCCTTGTGTCTAAGAAGTCAGCAGCCTGGGATCGGAACCAGAGTGTGACAGCCGTCTGCACCTCTCTGTCGATCACATGATATGACAAATGTCTCAATTCCCGTGGGAAGTATGTTGAAAAATAGCTCAACAATTGCTGTGTCTGTTCCAATAAATTGTTCCATTGAAATTGTGTTTTCTTTCTGTTAACGGCCCCTGGCGAACTTATTTTTTACGGTCCTCGTAATTGCGGTCGAGTGGCCAAAATTTGTATAAGCACTTCTTTTGACATTAATAACATGGTGAAAGAAAAAAAATTATCTTATCTGCCCCGATCAGAATGTTTGCTTGTGAGTGGTCAGACCTCCAGCCTGTCACGCAGGCGGCTCAGGTTCGAGTCCCGGTCTGGTCTGGGATTTTTCATTGAAAAACCCGTAGTGACACTTGTGGCCAACAAGGTCGCAGTTGGGATTCTCCAGTTTTTCCTCGATATTAAGCATATACATCATTTCGTCACCATTTCTCTTTTTCGTCATCATTCCATGGCACATCTAGATCGCCGGCTGGCGACACACGGAGGGGACTGGCCTAGAGACAAGGGGATTATCCTGCTCGAAACTTGGGTACACAGCGAACCTTAGTGTAGTCAGGCGGTGTGGGTTTGGGAATGCGCCTTGGTTGAGAGTTAGCGCAATAGATCGTAACAAGTCGCAGTGCTGGACCATAGTACCTCCTCCCGTAAATTTCATTCCATTATATTCCAAATATGTGGCTGCTGAAGAAACTGAGTATTATAGAAACTATAATTTAGAACAAAACACATCATGGCTGTCGTCATCATCACCATCTCATCATCCTCCCCGTCATAATCATTATCATTACATATATTTTCAAGAACTGAAGATTACCAAACTTGAATTTTAAAAAATGGGTATAACCGTGATGACAAACTTTCTCGTTTTACATCTCAAGAGTTTCGTACTGACGAGAACAGAAATAAATCAATAACTTTTTGTAAAAGAGAGGATTTTTGTCTGAATTACGAAATCGATTAGGTGGTAGTTACGCAAGAAGGCTAATCCCCATTTCAGTTTGGTTGATAGGCCTTCCCCTCTACTCACACGCTTTACCATCCGTGAAGGGGAAGATGCTACTGTCTATCTTATTAACGCTTGACTAATTGAATTTGAACATAGTGAAAATTCTTATTATTGAAAATGTTTACCGGTAATCTAGATTTCGAAAATCTATATTAAGCGTTTATATTTCATTTCATTGTTGTTTATATCAACTGGCACATTAAAAAGCTACCGACAGCGGAAGATAAATGTTTTCTTCACTGCTAGTTACTACTCTACAGCATAAACGACGGAACAATCTGCACTGTGTCACTCCCCCCTGACTTCATAATACAAACTAGCGTCCCTTTATTTAATTAATTATTAGTTGAAAATTTTGTAAAAACGACACTAAAATATACTGAAACATGTAATTGTCAAACATCTGTGTCACTGTACTTTATATACATTTATGTACTTTATTTAATATTTTATTTTCTTGTGTGTACAACTTGGGGGGTGCAGGTATAAGAGGTAACAGCTACCGGTCTGTTATACTGACGGACTCAGGGCAAGTAGAAGGGAAAGAAATGCCTTCGCATCCTCTCAACTTGTATGAAATGTCGTTTAGGCTACTGTGAACATTTAAGAGTTTATTTGAGCCCAGATGTCACATGGGAGAATCAAATTGATAATATTACGAGAAAAGCGTCGAATATGTAACTTAATTTGTGACGATAATTCTCAAAAACGTTAGCCTAAAGTCAAAGGAAGTAGCTTACTAGCTTACGTGTCGTTAGTACGTCTTATAATAGAATATTGGGCAGCATGTTGAGACCCTTATGGAACAAACTAATAAGACATTAGAAATAGCTCAGCGCAGGGCGAACAAATTTGTTAAAGGGAAAAATGGACATGGCGAGGAATTCTAGTTGGGTCAATTTGGCAAAATATATAAGATGAAATATCTTCAGTGACTAAATCTCCTCTGTAACAAAAAACATGATAGGAAAATTAATTTGATGACCAAAAAAGAATGACGAAAAATAGGTGACAAACTATAACGGTGACGAAATGTCCGGTTACGAAATGCCCTAGACCCACTCTATGGAAATGTATATCATTTTTAATGATACATGAAAAATACAGCCAGCGTAATTCTTTGTGAGTGACCTTAAAAATTAAAAAAACAATGTCAACAATATTTGTATTCCAAATCACAAATGATAATGAAACCAAGTACACAATTTCCATTACTCAATTACTCAGCTACATTCTAATCCACGAAACTAGAACAAATCTTTATACATTTATGTGTAATCTGATTTACTGTAAAGATAAAGATGTGTGTGTGTTTAATATGTAGGCTGTAACTAAATTTAGAAACTAAAAATTCCGAAAATTTCAACATCATCCAATCTTAATCAAAGGAATAAAATTAATGATTAAAATTTCATTGAAATCGGATAAAAATTGTGAGAATTTTAAAATTCAGTAGCGCAAACTTTTAAGAAAAGATTTCATGCATCTTCTTCAATCCTGGCGGATCTATGATTAAGCCTATATTGTGACAAATGGTGCTTACATTCTAAGAAGGTTTGTGCATAATCAATTTTGTGAACTTTTACGTAGGAGTTGTAAAAGTGTATTCTCAGAAATCGTATTTTATCTTTCGAAAACAATTAAAAACCTGTCAGGATTAATCATGATCAAACTCACTCGGCCTTTGTGAGAGAACTGACTCCTATTGACAAGTCATTATTCGGTTTAAAGTTCAAAGGCATTTAATACACTTCGATTCTTATTATAATTATTCGTTAATGCCTTTCAGTACACAGATACGTTACATATTAAATACTGATATCGTTTTTGAGGCGGTTTACGAATTTTATGCGAATATATGAAAAATAACAGCAATTGCATAATACCTACTTAAAAAATGCAATACATAAATGAAAATATCTTACTGAGTTGTAGCGTTGTGTGTGTAATGAAGGCGGTTATCATGTCATTTTGGGTGTACAGCAATTTACTTCATTTATAAGGTAAGCCTCCCTTAAGGTATATGTACACACTTACGTACAATTTTTTTTTGCATAATTTTGCTCTGTCAAATTTTTATACAATTGAGAATGGTACCAGAAAGAGAATGAAGTGAACAGATCCCTTGAAATTATGTCTAAATTGTTTATAAAAATTATTTTGTTTATAATTTTGACATACAACTTGAAACATGATAGTTCATGCAGTTTTTAAGATAGAGCCATATTTTTTTCACTGTTTTATAGCTAAAACTACTCTTTAGTGCTTGACATAGAGCTACTTTTTTATTTTTATTTAAATTAATTAAATATTACCATATATGTAACTTATACTAATATTTTATGTTGCATATGTCATTTAAAAATTTCATAGATAATTATTAACTATGTTAATGTTATTTTACTCATAGTCAGGCACTAGGGGACATTTCAAGCTTCAAAATGACACCAATATCTTCTTGGTGTCACCATATTTGGCTGAGATATCATGTTTAAAAGAACTAAATATTCTAAAATTACTATTTACAGAAAATGAGCCACAAACTTTCAGAGCCTAGAAGACTCCATCATCATATGTCACCCCTTAAACAACTTCATGTCGGTCGAGTTTCAGCTTCTTTCTGCCTCTCAAATACCTTCTCCTTGTTTTAACTTCAAGTGTTGAATGTGTGTTTTTTTTGGCATTTTGTCCTTATTTTCCATTGATGCAACAAATCCTGCGATGGTGTTTGTCCCAGGGTTTATTCCCATCCTCCTCAGAATTTTAATTTATACTTTTGGACTCTTATTAAAATGACGTACAACATCACTGACACTCAAATTTACAGTTTTATGACTAACAGTAAAAGATTATAAATTACTTCATTATGTAAAAACGTGTTTTCAACCAAATGATCATGCACTGATACCTATGCATCTATTTTGGGAATAGAAAGAAGTTTATTTTACAACCAATGCTGGACGAGGGGATTGACTGCTACGAGGATCACTCCAAAAGTAATGCATAACATTCGTTTAAAAAATTACATTTTTATCCTATAGCTTTGCTATTTTCATAGACTGTAGATACATCCTTCAGGAACAATACGTCACTTTTCCACATAATCCCCGCACCTTTCAACTGCCTTACGCCATCTTGGAATGAGGGCCTGTATACCTGCACGATAAAAGTCTGGACCAACACGTCTGAGACTATATTTAGTAGCGTGTACGAGGGAGTCGTCATATTCAAACCTTGTTCCTTCAGTTTACCAAAGAGATGGTAATCGCATGGTGCCAGATCAGGACTGTAAACGGATGTTTCAGTGTTGTCCATCCAAGTACAGCAGCCATCTCGAAGAAGTGCCATCACGGCGCCACTCACGGGAACGACTTAAATTAAATTTGAATACAAGGGGGAAGGATGTATCTATGACCTCCATATATTGCAAAGGTTTAGAATAAAAAATCAATTACAAAAGTTGTGCATTACTTTTGGAGTGATCTTCGTAGAAATGACTGTGGCTGATGACGCAGAATTTTGGAAAGTGGGACTTATCTGAAAAACCATAAGGCATAAATCGAAAATTCTTATATCATATTAAAAGGGAAAAAATTCTCTATTAAAATAGTTATATTTCGAAAATTCTAATTCTTCATCATTTTTTGCGTTTTGTGGGTGTACATATACTGTACCTTAAGCAAATTTATTTTTAAATTGATGGTGAAGTCATATTTTGGAAGTATAACAAATTGCATTCAATATTGATACTAAAGAGCATGTTGAATAAAAATTTCGTAAATATTAAGTTACTGCTTCTCGTACAAAAACGAAAGAGATAGGGTGATGCAACCGACGAAGTTAGGATGCATGTGTTCCCTAAGTTTGCCCCTGAGGACCGTCTCCGAAATCCCTACAACCAACATGATCCCTTTACCTTTCCGCGTAGACCTCAACGCGGTCCTTCAACTCCGGTCCCACGAGTTACCATGAGCTCAGTGGAGAGCCCATGGTGCACGCCAACAGCGAATGATCACTAGGGACCAGATTTTTATGTAATATGAAGGTGTGAAATATGTACATATTTATGTAAGAAAAATAAGCTGAATATGTACCAAAATATGTAAAATCATGAAAATATTTAATATTCAACTCTGGCAGGTATAGGAAAGGTAAAACTCTCCAGTTGTGGTTTCATAGAGCACCTGACTTTTTTACCGCACACTTGACACATTACTATTTTTCCATCTGTAGTGAAAGCTTCGTCCATTGCAATCCATGATTTTATTTTTGTCGTTAGGGTTGAAGATACAGAGGCCAGTTTAGTTAGTTAAAAGCAGTAGACAAACTCACTTGCACTTTATACTGTAAGTACTAAAACTAGAGAACTGAGTGAAATGATAACACAACAGTACTGCAAGCACTGTTTCGCTTTACTGGATTAGGAGAAAATAAGAGGAGATGTGGGACACATTCATTTTAGCTGCTCCTTGTAAGAAAGAAAGTACCTACTAAAATCTCAAACTATAGGTACTTACAAACTGTTGTTTGAAAAGTGACGTTCCTGTCTCATTCAGAAGAGTAGAATTATTCCAACCGAGAACCACATCTTTTTAATTGCTCAGAAAATCCCATTTCCATATAGATCTACTAAATATAATGTAAAGAGGTCATGCACTAACATAAACGCTATTTATTTTAAACTTTCACGTTCATTCCTTTACTCCAGCTTCTTTTCATACATCGGCTACTTTATTGCGGCTCATGTCAGACTTGACACAGATTTTCCATGGAAGGATTAGGAAGAGGGTGAGTAAGGTTGCAAATTGCATGGGAATGGCTTGTTAAGACGTGTGCAGAACAAATTATAGTATGAGACAAATCATGTCGTCCTCGTCTCACTCCACTGCATGAAGGCAACGCTACTTTCTGAGTGATTTTTACAATACAAGGTAGTTGTATGAGAAAGGTTGCCTTTTGTTCATTCATATTTACAGTGGGCGGTATGGGGTGAGTGCCTCTATTACTTCCTGGAACTAAGGACGTTATGTTTCGTCCCGAAATATATCTTTTCTTGGGTAGGTAAAAAGACTTTGTGCGAGATCGTGCGTATTTGCTTGCTTTCCGCACAAAACCAATACGCGGTAAGTGTGAAATACCACATTCAGTATTCCCAACGTAACACACATAACAATTTTCCTCTTCTTACCGCTTAAGCGCCATATTCATTTTACTGCTTTAGGCTTTTAAAATATTATTTTTAGAGACGTTTAACATAGTAATAATTATAAATTGGAAACTTACCACTGCAATTTCACATAAATTGCACTGTTAATTATTGTTTTTAAATATTTGCAAAAATTAAGTAAACTCTACAACATCAGAAAAGTTACTGCATTTGTAATGCAAGTAACATTAAGGAAGCCGTGAAAAAATCAACAAGATTCCAGATGCCGATGTTATTACTGCAATATGTTATATAAATAATATTGTTAAAATATTAAAATGAAAAATAAATCATTACATTACCTTACCATTTGTTTTTTATTTTATTTTATTTTTTATTTATTTTATTGGGTTATTTTACGACGCTGTATCAACATCTAGGTCATTTAGCGTCTGAATGAAATGAAGGTGATAATGCCGGTGAAATGAGTCCGGGGTCCAGTACCGAAAGTTACCCAGCATTTGCTCGTATTGGGTTGAGGGAAACCCCCGGAAAAACCTCAACCAGGTAACTTGCCCCGACCGGGATTCGAACCCGGGCCACCTGGTTTCGCGGCCAGACGCGCTGACCGTTACTCCACAGGTGTGGACCCGTTTGTTTTAAGTTCGCATTTATAGACTGGGGGAAAAAAAAGACAGACGTATTTCACGGCCTGCTGGAATATAATAAACACAGAAAACATTTTATAGCAACAATGTTGAAGATGATATTTTAGTTTTAAAAGTTGCCGTCATTGAACAGAAACCAAGATGGAGATTTCATTGCAACTAATTAGAAATTCCTCTTTCAGGTATGTAATAAGCGATCTTCGCACAAAATAATGTACGATACACGAGCGGTATGTTTGTTTTCATGTTCTCGGAAATTAAAAAAGCTCAACTACGTTTCGCTTTTTCAATCTTTTCCTCGAATATGAAAACATCAGCATACCGCTCTTGTAACGCATATTACTATTTTAAATCTGTGTATTTCAAATTGTAAACTTCCCCAGCAGAGCTTTTTTTTTTTCTTTTAGAGAAGTAAAAATGAATAAAGCCCCTAAATATGTAGATTTATGTAATGCCAAGCCATAATATGTAATGTGGAATAAATATGTAAAAATATGTAGTATCAAATTTTAATATATTGATGGTAATTACAAGATTCGCAAAGATTTGTTATTTATATACGGTTAGGTTGAAAGGAATATAATATGTAATTACATAAAAATCCGGTCCCTATTCACGGGGTCCAAGTTCTGCTCGGTCCGCAGTCTACTCTGCATCGGAGCAAGCCCGAAGCCTAGGAAAGAAACGGAGATGATAATGATGATGATGATGATGATGATGATGATTATGTTGATGTTGATGTTGATGATGACGAAAGAGAGAAATGGTAATTACGATGGCGAAATGAATCCGAGGTACAACGCCAAAAGTAACCAAGCAATTCTGCTTCAATTGGTTGAGGGAAAACTTCCGAAGAAACCTCAACCAGGTAACTTGTCCCAACCAGGATTTGAACCCTGCCCACTCATTTCATGGTCAGACATGTTAATCGTTACTCCACAGCGATGGACACTTCAGCTTTTAATGATTAACAGATATGAAAATAATAGTGTGATATACGACCTGAAAAGTGTTGTATTCTAGCGGAAGCCTTCCAAATTACTACACGCTGATACTCTCTTTTGTGGAAATGTGTTAGTTTGCAGTCAGAAGCTGAACTGTTGAAACGTTTATCATTATTGCGTTTTCGAGGAAAGTGAAAATTTTTGTGGTAAGTTCTTTCCTTGAATATACATTGTTATTTTTCAGTATTAGAAATAGGCCTATACTCTCAAAGAGAGATAATCAACTTTTATAGCAATGTATGTTTAATTGATTTCATTTTTATATTATATGTTTTGAGGTTTGACTTGCAACGTCAGTGTGACACAAATATGAAATACTAGTATTATTAGTACTCCATCTTTATACCCTGGTTTTCTGTTTCGTTACTAGTGTTGGCACCTGTAGGAGGAGGGAAAACCTCACCTTCCAACAAACTTAGAAAACAGCGAAAAGAAAAGGCAATGCAAGATGCCAAAAAAACAAGTACGAGAAAAGACGCGAGAGAAGATTCATCTCGATTCAGTATTACGGTTGGGAAAACACCTAATGAAGATGCTGAATGCTTGTTCTGTGCTTTCCTTAGTAGAGCCCATTCTAACTTTGCAAATTTTGTCAATTTTGCAACTTGTTAATAGTATTCCATTCTTATACCTCCATTTTTATGAAGGAATTATGTTAGATTTTAAAGACATTATTTTTTTCAAACATTTTATAACATCTTACTAACTTCTAAGATAGGTGCACCATTCACAGGGATACTCAGCAATAGACAGGACAATACTTTTCGTTCAGTATTAAAACATATAAGTTCCAGAACGAAAAAATATTCCATATTTGTAACACTTCCTCTAATGGTACTGATAATTGTAGTTGTGGTAGTGGAGATGGTGCTTGTGGTGGTGGTGGTAGTAGAAGTAGTAGTAGTAGTAGTAGTAGTAGTAGTAGTAGTAGTAGTAGTAGTAGTAGTAGTAGTAGTAGTAGTAATAGTAGACTAGTAGTAGTAGTAATAGTAGTGCTTTATTTTATGGCTACAAGGTTATTCAATGTCTCAGTGTCGAAATTCAACTTGTGTGAGTAATGGCCGACAGATTTAGACTGAAACTCTGTATCAGGTAAAGAGGTCCTTGACGTTCTGTGAATCTACAACACGCGCCTTCGAGTTTCATTTTGCTCCCGGAGGAAGCCATGCTAATTATTTGATTGCATATTGAAATTAATCGGCTTCGGCTAGGTTTGAACCTCCATAACTCGAGCCCAAATAGCTAGATTATTGAGAAAGACGGGGAGAAGAAAAGGTTGAAGGCAGAAGGAAAAAGAGAGGAAAGAGAATCGGGGGGAGATTGGTAAAAGCACAAGAAAGGAATTAAGGCAAAGACGTAGGAATAGAAGATAAATTTGTAATTTAATATGCCACATCGTAACAGATTTGAAATTCCTCTTCAGTTGTCAGTTCATTAGGTTCTAATTTCTTTCTCAGACTCGTAAGAATTTTAATTTGTCTCATTTTAATACATCAATTTGGAGACTGATGGATGACCAAATTAGCCTATGTCTTTTTGAGCTGAATGGAATCTTGAAGTTGAAATTGCGCAATAGCCACTGGACACTTGCTCAATTCGTGGTGGAGAGAGTGCGAATTCCTAGAATGGCATTGTCTGCCAGTAATACGACTGCCACATGGACAACTCAACAAGTTGCGTCATAGAGGGACTATCAGGAATGCATAGCGGTGATATTTGGGCATATTGAAATATATTTGAATGTAAATATTTATTTGTACGCCAGCCACTTTTAAGAAATGCACATTTTTATGAACTTTTTTCAAATCTAAAAATAGGCCTAATATTCATTAATAATGTTTTCTTTTTTCTTCTCTTGCGAGAATTGCTACGCTCCTTTCTGCTCGTTCGCTGTCCAGGGTTTTATTTCGGCGATCCTACCTTATTTCTGTTGTGTCGTACTTCAGTTTTCCTCTCCTTTTTATGGAACGGCGATAATCTGAGTGAGATAACATAGATATTTCTCAACGCCAGTAACCTTGCTAGGACATATTTTCGCGTACCATTTAATTGTTTTTTCATTCATTCATTCATTCATTCATTCATTCATTCATTCATTCATTCATCCATTCGTTCATTCATTCGTTCATCCATTCGTTCATTCATTCATTCATTCATTCATTCATTCATTCATTCATTCATCCTACGTATGTTTCAATATATAGTACCCTTTATTCACATAACTTCAAATAATTGACAACAGAAGACAGATTCTTTTCATAAACACGTTGTTAGTTAATCAAAATGTAGAACGCATTGAAGTCAAATGGGATATGCATAATGTATTCAGAAATGGTAATATTCACTTCAAGTTTTTAAATCTCGCTTGATAGAGTTGGACAGATACAGCCGAAACAGGCATAGTTATTTATGCCTTGAATTGAAGAAGAAGACTGGTAATATTTCGTAACTATATTTGAAATTCAAAGTCAGCAGATGCTGTTCCCAACGATGAGTAACCGCTCTTTTTTATGTACAGAACCTGCAAATCTCTCGAACACGGCTATACATAGATATTATTATTATTATTATTATTATTATTATTATTATTATTATTATTATTATTATTGTCATAATTATTCTTTCAGCGCATTCTCATCTCCATTAGCTTTGTGTTCTGATTCGCTATGTACCCAGGTTTCAAGATGACAATCGCACATATCTCTAAACCAGCCTTTACTGCACTTCGTCAACTGTGATCGAAGAAATACCGTGAACATCCATTCATACATTCATCCATACATCCATCCATCCGTCCGTCCAACCGACTACCTGACCACCCGAACATCCACCCATTCATCCATTCTAGTTTTCTGCCAAGGGCAAGTATTTCACTACAAATTCAATATTCTCCAATCTTTCCTATTTCTCGCCTTCTTTATAGTCTCCTCATACGATCCATTTCTCTTAATGTTGTCTTTTCATCTGATAACTTCCTCTGCAACGAATATTTCTCCCGTTCATATTCCTTCACATAACATGATAATGTAATGGAGATCGGCCGAAATCATGTTATTGCCTATCATGGGAAGGTGGGAGAACCCGAGAAAAACTTCAACTGTGATCTTGTCTACCATACTGGATTTCTGAATGAAAAGCACTAGGCTTGAACTGGGGTCGAACCCGGACCACCTTCATGACAAGTTGCTGGTCTAGACCATACACCTACAGCAAGGACATGGTTGTAGGTACCAGGCCTGGACAGTATTCCAGTTAAAGTGGCGCATTTACTGTGACCTCGTTTCCTAAAGATGTTCTCTGTAAGGTGGTGCCTTGATACTTGCAGTTTTGTGCAACTTTTATTCTACGAAACATAACAAAAAAATAGCATGATGAGCCCACACCTGTGGAGTAACGGTCAGCGTGTCTGGCCGCGAAACCTGGTGGCCCGGGTTCGAATCCCGGTGGGGGCAAATTACCTGGTTGAGGTTTTTTTCCGGGGTTTTCCCTCAATCCAGTGCGAGCATTCAGACGCTAAATAACCTAGATGTTGATACAGCGTCGTAAAATAACCCAATAAAATTAAAAAAAAAAGCTTAATAAGTCGTACATTATGATTTTATTACAATTCTTTTTCAAGGAACTTGAGCCGATAGGATTCAGTAGCGAAGTATCTAAATTGTCCATTCAAATTACGTAATTCATTAGTATTTTCAATATTGAACATGGAGTTCTATCATAATGATTACGACCAATTTGCAATCGTATTTTCATCGGAATTCTCGTGAAGGCCAATAACGGAAATTATAATTTCAAAAACTCGATCTGTTTCCTTTATACGGTGAAAGCTGTTCATAAGTAAAAACAGTTTTCAACCAGAAAAAGCGTTAAGGGCTTAAAATTTATAGTGTTACGAAATCTCGATGTTTACACTTTCCAATAATTAATTTTACATTCCAGTCAGTTCTTACAAGTACTGTATATTATTTTGCTTAAATATATTAAGTTCCTGTTCGCCGCTCCTCATTGGTCCTGCAGACAACACACGCGGTTCTCATTTAAATGATCTGTGACTCGATTCTCAGAGTGTGAACTTATTTTCTGTCTGTGGGACTGGGTGTTTCTCCCTTGGCATGCGGTGTCCTGTGTTGTATTGACGGTGGTCCTGTGCCATGCTGACCACACGACCCAGGGAAGTCTGCATTATTATGAGTTTGTCCTCCGTGTCGGTCCAAAAATATACCCTTTCTTACACCGCGTTGGACTGTAAGTCAGTATTAAACAGAAGAGGTAAAATAGACAAGAAAAAATGCGCTAAGATCCGCCTGAAGCATGTATTTCTTTACCTTTTGTACGATTAAAATCTCCAAAGCAGACTAAAGATTTTTGTATGGATCTGCACACGACAGCCTTAAGTCGTATCAGCTGATGTGGCATGAATGCAGCTGGTGATGACAAATCTAAAACAACTTTTATTTATTACAGTGTTTGAGATGCATATTTCTGAATGGGATGTTTAGTATGGCCTCCTGCGGTGGCTGAGCGGTCAGGCCTTTAGCCTGTCACGCAGACGGTCTGGGTTCGAGTCCTTGTCAGGCCTGAAATTTTTCATTGAAAAATCAATAGTGACACCTTGTGGAGGACAAGGTCCCAGTTGGGGTTTTTCTTAGATTCTCCCGTTCCCCCATAATAGGCATCTAATTATTCCATCAACATTTATCCATTTCGCCATCATTCCATAGAATTCCCCGAACGCCGGATGACGACGCACGGAGGGGGCTGGCCTAGGGACGAGTGAGGTTTCTGCTCGCAACGTACGCAGGCTTCTAATAGACAACCCCACTCGTCCCTAGGCCATTCATTGTACAGGGACATCATTTTATTTTTACTGACATTTCTAATATTAATCTGGTTATACCTTTGGAACAACGGTTGCTCTACCCCCTTCCACGACTGGAGTTCGATGATACTGGCGTAATATACAAACAAATCACTTTACTAGGTATAGGAGGGAAGAAAAGCAGTTCAACCATTTACGTAAACTAGGAAATATCGCGATTTTGAGTTTGATAATTTTCATTAGGTTTTTGTTTTAATCAAAATACAGTACAGTATTAACAATGAGTGTTTTTACTCACGAACTGAGCTTTCCATGCGGACGTATTCATTATGCAGTGTATATTATACTGTCTACTGCACATTAGCGTACATTATAGAGAATGAAGTTAAATTGAAAAATAATCATAATATGGATATTTAAATAAATTTTTTAAAATGGTGGCCGTTTATTTCGATACAGGCTTCAGTATTATGTGCATATTATTGCACTATAGACTATTGTACCTAATCCCAATTACCAGTTTCGTTCTTCGTACTAGTAACTTATGTTGAAATAGTTCTGTACCTACTCTATAAAAGAGTACCTTACGTACTGTAAATTCAATCTTCACTTCTGCCCGATCCGAAAAGACAAAATTACTCAGACATACTATCTACTGTCCGTCCAAGTAGTTATGTCGTAGGGTCGTAGAAAGGGAGGAAATCACGTGACAGTTAATTACTTAACGAGGCCCTTTTATTTAAGTTATTTTAGATAATTGTATGGGTATAATGTTACGTGGACGTCCAATTCCTGACAAAAATTAATGTTCCACTAGATTTACAGAGAGGCGAATAGAAGCAGGTGGGGGAAACCGGGATGCGACGTAGGCAAATGGAAAATAATGCAATATTGAAAGCTCTTTCGTCACTGGAAAACGCGAACATATTTTTGGAACGTACAGTTCACTATGACTGTAAGGCTACTATGACTGTATATCCGATCTTGGATCTGTGTGAAGGACGGTTGAACTTCATTAGTAGAAGGTGTGGGAGTGAAGTACATTCAAAAACTCAGGTACAATAAAAATTGAAGTAAAAATAAAATGATGTCCCTGTATGTACGTAA
Organism: Periplaneta americana; assembly: GCF_040183065.1. Taxonomy (NCBI): domain Eukaryota; kingdom Metazoa; phylum Arthropoda; class Insecta; order Blattodea; family Blattidae; genus Periplaneta; species Periplaneta americana. The sequence goes on along the minus strand of NC_091130.1, from coordinate 110,829,360 downwards.
CATAAATTGTAAGGTTACTGTGATGTACCGAAGTAGGCCTACATGTGGAGTTTCAGTGCAGTAATTCTATGTTTCCATTTGGTGAAGAATCGGTAGAAAGGAGAAAAAATTCTCTCCGGCACTAGGACTCGAACCCGGGTTCCCAGCCTTAAGTGCTAGTGCCTTATCCACTAAGCTACACCGGATTCAAGTTCCGATGCCGGATTGAATCTCTCTCATTTTTAAGCTCTATCTACTGTGTTCCCCTTTATTTTCTACTCTCGTGTACCGTGTCACAGTGTATGTGACAGTAGACACAATGTCCAACCACAAATACAGAGCTGCTCTCATTACGAGTCTACAGGATCAAGAAATTGTCCATACAACATACGATCAAAACTCTGGATAGTTTTCCCAGAAAAAAAAAAATACTTCTTCCCTTATTTTATTTGCGTTATACTGCTTATATCGTTACTAAAATTACGAAAACAATTACATCAGTAGATACATCTAGCAAAGAGTTAATATTAGTTTAAATAAATAGTTCTGTGTTCTATTAGGTTTTCGTGAAATTAAATAAAAATGAATGCTTAAAATTGTTAATATTCTGGCGTGAGAGAGGCAGTACTCTGCACAGACGTACAGTAAGTATGAATCAGCAGAGTTCAAACTCCCTGTCCATAGCTCTACTGCCGAGCGGATGGCAGTTCAGTACAGGGTATTCGATAAACAACTTACAATGTCTTTCACAATTTAGGAATATCATATATTATTAATTTATGGAGAAAGTCGTCGTAATTCAAGTGAGGTAAGAAACATGTACCGTCAGTGTTTTCCTCAAGTAGGTTACCTAAGCGGCGAACTTTTGTAGCAGTTTCTCAACGATTATTGGTAACTGGGAGTCTTTTATCCCGTTTCGAAAATCACACAACCAGAAATTTGTTTAAAATTGATACTACTTTACGGAAGCAGGAGAGATTAAAATGTTGCATTAGAAAGAAAGTTCGTGTGATTTTTGTGCAGAAAACCATTATTGTTTATTTTTTAGACGCACAATTAAAAAATGTCTCGTGCCATGGCCTTGTGGTCTAAGGCATCATGCCTAGTACTCGCGGTACGGAATGGGCGCTGGTTCGAGTCCTCGTGGGGGAAGACATTTTCTCATGAAATTTCGGCCAGTGTATGGGGCCGGTGCCCACCCAGCATCGTGATGCACTTGGGGAGCTACGATAGGTAGCGAAATCCGGTTACGTAAAGCAGCTATATCGGGTGGGGGGCTCATCGTGCTAACCACACGGTACCTCCATTCTGGTTGGATGATCGTCCTCCTCTGCTTCGGCATGTGGCCGTGAGGCCAGCAGCCGGCTGGTCGATCTTGGTCTTTCGTGGGCTGTAGCGGCACGGATTATTATTATTATTATTATTATTATTATTATTATTATTATTATTATTATTATTATTATTAAAAATGGAGCAATATTGTTACATAAAATGTAAATTTACCTTCATGTTCTATTAATGAGATTGGAAGTTTGTATTTGCTGCTCGTTTTATGTAAACAGCAGTACTGTCATGGTCCGCTCCTGCATTAGAACAGAATTTCTGTTTTGTACCGGTATGTGTGTACCCTCTTGTACTGTTTACTTCTAAACCCTCTCCCCGCTTGAGCTGTACTGTATACTTCTAAACTCATTCCTCCCCATCTAGCAATGTTGCCAAACGCCTAATATTTTAAACTTTAATAATTAGTTAAATATTGCAATTAGAAAAAAAATTGTAAAGACATTTTTTCTTCCTTATGGCATGAATAATCATCAGTTAAAATAATGGCACTTATACCCCTTACACTCTGTATATTTAAGTTGTATGATTTTATGGTATGCATTCAAGGGTAAACTTCAATGTATACGATGCTGTTGACAAGGTGCGACAGAAGTTGATGTTTGAGGATTGTACATTAAGTGGATACAGCGATAGCTAAGCAATAAGAGGACAAAACTGTGACAAGATTAGAATGGTTAATACTAGGGAATAGCTGAGTGACAGGAGGTTGAGGACTGTGACAAATTGTGTGTTAGATAAGAGGATAGCTAGGTGACAGGATCACGAGGACTGTGACAAGATTATAGTGGGTTGGATGAGGGGATAGCTAACTGTCATGTAGAATATATTGCATCATACTTTTGATATTTTTCGACCTATCGTGGTAAGCACAACAAAAACATTTTTATATTCTATATACTTTAAATAAGGGTATTATGCATAAATATCATGATTTCTGGGCAATGCTTTCATCCTAAAACACCCTGTGCTCGTCTCGTACACATTCGCCGATATTCCTTGTATAGGGGACGTTGTGTCGTATTAATGAACCGGTTTGTCAAACTGATGTTCATTTTGCCTTGTCCTATCATGGAGACAGGTATATCCCGGGAAGTTAAGTTATGTGGCAGAAGCGAAGAAATAGAGTTTATAACTATCTGTGTTGTTTTATAGCATTTAAATAGTTATTTAGTTCGTCATAGAGTTCTGTCTCAAACATTTAAATGTCCGAATTGTGATGGGATAATTACGAAATAAAATTCGAATTCAGAGTTGTTTCGTTGCCGTAAACCTATCAGTGAGAGAAAACAGAAGATGACAAAATGTGGTTTTTGTGCAGTGGATATCTGACAATTTATGTTTAAGAGGGCCTTTCCTGATCATAGAGATCGACTACACCATTTCTTCTGTGATGTTGAAAGTTTGTATCCCCCACATCGTAAGTGGCAGGTGAGTGCTTCTCTGTAAATTGTTTCTTTTCTTGTTATTGTGTTATGTTATCTCTCCGAGGTGATTCTGCGTCCTTCAGACTACACGTCGGATATGAGTCAACTGCATGTCGTATCTACAATTTGTGTTACAACTGCATTTTTGCCTAATAAAATTGCTCCAAGTAGAAGTTATTTAATATAGAACTATACAAGTAGAATATTTTGAGGTGCACTATTATTCCGGTTCCGTTAGACTAAAAATCATTCTACACTTATTACGGCAACACGATGTTAACAATTAAAAATTACAGGACATGAAGGAAACTTAATTCTAAAAATTTCATGAACTGTAACCAGAATTCTTGTGTCAGCAATCTTACTTTGGTAAACATTTTGTATTTTTCATATTTACTTTCTCACTATGCGTAACATTTTCTTAAAACTTGTGTGATTAAAGTAGCACATTTTATATTATTTTTAAGCATAGCCTTGGTATATCTAATTTACACTGAAATAAATACTGTTTTTATTGCCGTATCCCCACAGATGTGAAGATGAATTGAGGAGCTTGGTATCAAAGTTGGACAACTCCACTTTTGATTTTTTTTTACAGGAGAGGCGAAAAACTAGATCCTTGGAAACCAATGTCACCGTTATACATAGATTTTTTTAAACATCCTCATGGGTAATAGAAATAAGGCTTTTTCAGTCTCAAAATGTGATTAAAATTAATATTCAGGTCGAAATTTAAGTTAAAAAATGGAGTTGTCCAACTCTGAAACTAAATCATGCAGTTATCTGTTTTAGAAATCAAATGAAGCCATATTTAAAGTGGAGTTGTCTGTTTTTGAAACCAAACGAAGCCATATTTGAAGTGAAAATGTCTACTTTTGAATCTAAGTCTCTTCTAACTCGGTTTCAAAGAAAATTTACGTAAAACAGTACTTATTCGTCCACAAACCGATTATATAAACAATCAGCCATGTTGGATTCGCGATGCGTGATGGGAAAAGGTGGTACGAATATGGACTTCTCATTGGCTACTGAAGGAATTGTTCTAATTTGAAACCAAGTCACAGTGGAGTTGTCTACATTTTGATTCTAAAGCACACAATTATGTGCTATTTTCGCTCTGTTCTGTGTGTTTTTGAACCTAAACAGTTCCAGAATCGCATTCAGCACACAAAATTCTATGAGAAACAATATCTCGAAATCACAAAAAATATAAATTTTATGAAACTACGAATGAAGTTTGTAGCACATTTCCCAGTAACTTTATAGGTTAATTTTTATTATGAATAGCATAATTTTAGTAAGTTACTATTATCCCTTCGTCAGTTAGCATCATAAACTTCAACAGCTGAAGTTCTAAGCTCTCTCGCCTTCAAGAGGAATAATTCAATATTTTCTTCAGACCAATAAAAGTAAAATAATAAAAGTGACAGATAAGGTGAAGGGAAACAGAAGACGGGGAAAGAAAGGAGAGATAATATTTTAATTTGTTATTGACAAACACAATTTAATGTGAGTGCAAAAACCACCTATGAAACATCGACAGCTTCTAGGAAATTACCCAATATTTCCATGAATATGTTTACACATCAGTGTGCGACACCTGGCATGTGGGCTGAACGAGAGAGGAAAGAATGGGCGATCAGAAAGAGAGTTTGTTTCAGGATGGTTAGAATGGAATGGATTGAATTGGAATGGAATGAAGTGTATTTTTCGAGAGGGGATACTAGGCCCAGCATTGCGACCTTTTACGATCTATTGCACTAATCTTCAAGCTATGCGCATTCCCAAACTCATACTAGCTGACTACACTAAGGCTCGGTTTCAAGCAGGCAACCCCACTCGTCCCTAGGCCAGCCCCTTCCGTGCGTCGCCAGCCGGCGTTCGGAGCATGCAATGGAATGATGACGAAATGGAGAAATAGTGACGGAATGAAATAGATGCCTAATATTGGAAACGGGAAACCCGAGAAAAATTTCAACTGCGACCTTATCCGCCATAAGCGTCACTATGGATTTTTCGATGAAAAATCTCAGACCTGAATGAGACTCGAACCCGGAACGCCTACGTGACAGGTTGAAGGTCTGACCACTCAGCCAATGCAGGGGACTTCAGGTTGGTTAATATTATATGAATCTACCGACACGGAAGTTCGTGTCAGAGTAAGACTTTATCTTCGCCCTCCGTATGGTAAAGTCACACGACAGATCTTGCCTCCTCTACTGTATTTAGTGTCATTAATAGTTTTCTTGATTGAGGTATGCTTGTGTCACATAAAATAATATTAGAATGGAAGACGTGGTACAATATTTTAATACTTTATTTTTCAGAAATGAATTTTGAGATCATTGAAAGTAGTGTCGCATTCTGAATGGTGTCTAGAAAGTTTAAATTTATGTGAAGTTCATGTGAATTTTAATTTAAAAAAATACGGTATATTTAACGACGTTCGCACATGCAGAGGTTATATCAGCGTCGCCGGTGTGCCGGAATTTTGTCCCGGAGGAGTTCTTTTACATGCCAGTAAATCTACTGACACGAGCCTGTCGCATTTAAACACACTTATATGCCATCGACCTCGGCCAGGATCGAACCCGTAATCTCGAGCATTGAAGGCCAGCGCTATACCAAGTACGCTACCAAGGGCGACAGAATTTCACTTACAGTAAATATATTTCTTAACATCATAATTGCAGATTTTTATCCATTTCGAAATCTTATTGCATATTCAGAACAAAATTTAGTATGTTCTGATTACGAAAGTATTAATCAAGGTTGAAATTCATCAGTGACACATATCTAAACTCGATGCCCTCCTTCTCACTGATTTCACAAACACATTCGTACTTGACATTGGCGAAACCAGTATCACATTCTCAAGATGGTTGGTTCGTACACTTTATAGGTTATGAAGGCCACCGGCGTAGCTCAGTCGGCTAAGGCGCTTGCCTGCCGACCTAGAGTTGCGCTCGGGCGTGGGTTCGATTTCCGCTTGGGCTGATTACCTGGTTGGGTTTTTCCCGAGACTTTTTTCCTAATTGTAAGGCGAATGTCAGGTGGGCTATGGCGAATCTTCGACCTCATCTCTCCAAATACCATTTTGCTATCTCCAATCCCATTGACTCTAAATAACCTATAGTTCCGTCGCTCTTATTTCCGGCAGCCAATCACGTTGCAGGTCGGCTACATTTAAACGTGTGCGTCTCACCATTCGCTGCTGATAACGTTATGCACTTCCTAAGGCTCGATAAATACGTACTTAATATAATCGCCCGCCATTTTAGTTCTTTCGTTGGCGTTCACAAAAAGCACACGAGAACTTTATTTGCCGCTCAGTTATTTGCTCAATTACAGTTCGTTTGATTTATTATCATAGGAGCTAGACATGATAATGTTTAACGGTGCGGCATATAGATTCCTCGTCTGGTAGCTCGGCAACGAAAGAACAAAAATGACGAGCGATACTCCGTACTTAGACTTTATAGAGCCTTCACTTCCTAGGCGTAAGCAAAGAGGAAGAGTCACGCCGGAAATAACAGCGACACAATTATAATAGTTGATACAGCGTCGTTAAATAACCAAATAAAAATAGGTTATGAAATTCTGTCCTTTGTCATTTAGCTTTAATGGACGTTTATGTAAAACATGCCAGCGGAATGACTTTTAAGAATTCAGAGTCTTGGTCTAAATCCATCTCTGAACATTTTCTAGTTCTGATTCATTTTTATAGGTAAATGTGGTTAGGAAGACACTTAGTCTTCACGTAAGAAATAGAAGATATCATCAAACTATCTCGTCAAACATGCATTTGCAAGGCTGGACTAAAATTCCCGAATATAGTTTCTATTTAGAGACAAAGCTGCGCTTCATAGGTTGAGCATTATTATTATTATTGTTTATGATGGTGGGTGGTGGTGGTGGTGGTGGTGGTGGTGGTGATGATGATATTATTATTATTATTATTATTATTATTATTATTATTATTATTATTATTCAAGGAATTCATTCTTAAGAAAGAAATATATAGCAGGTGCATAATAAAATATGCCAATAATTTAATAACACAATAAATCGTATCGTGTCAGATATACTCAATAGTGTCCTGCAATGTTCGAATATGAGAGCGGCAACCAAGACATTTAAAAAATCGTCTTATTTCATACTAGCCGTACCCGTGCGCTCCGCTGCACCTGTTAGAAATAAATATAAAGTAATTACATAATTAAAATAGGACGTTTGATCCAGGGAACAACTTTTACAACAGCGCAAGATAATCTGCTTCGCTCATTACCCAATTTTTTTTGCATTGCATTTATTGCATATATATTTTATGTATTTTAACATGATTCAATTGAGCATAGTTAAAATTTGAATTATAAAATAATGGATTGCTAAGCTAACGTACTATTACTGCATACTAAATCAATACACTCTCGTTGTTCGTTAATTCTCTGAGATTAAAATGAGTGTACATAAATATTATTTTAAGAAATACAGAAAACGAATGTACAAAATAGCATATCAAATTTTCTGTGCATAAGAAGCTATTTTAATCTTACCTGTCCTCGATTTACTCAGACGTTACTGTAATAACATTATAGCATTATGTCCATATAGAGAAACTACACTTTCCAATGGTGAAATAATAATTAATTATACAAATCGGTTAATTTAGCTTCTGATATTACTTCATACAAAGATAAAAACATTGTCTGTAGGCTATGTTTAATAGCTTTCGATTGTTGATGTCCAAAGCCCCTGTTTCGATTGTTGTTGTCCAAGGCCTCTTATAGACGAAGTCGTTCTTAATTCATTGCACCGTCTTAGATGGCGTTATTTTAATTTTAAAACTCATTTATCTCATTAAATATTAGTCCTATCAAAATTTTGTAAAGAATGAAACTCATCGGAAATCAGTTTTAAAGAAACTTTTGTTATGTAACATTTTTCATAAAAATCAATAATAAGCGAGATATTTAGATTTATTTAATTCAGGCCCCATTATAACCCCCCTTTTAAATAAAGTATTTTGAATGCCATATAGCCTAAAATATAAGTTACAACCAACTTAATTTATATTCCAATTTTCATATAAATCGGTTCAGCCATTATCGCGTGAAAAGGTAACAAACATACAGACAGACATACAAACAACATTTTCAAAAATGCGATTTTCGGTTTCAGGGTGGTTAATTATATATGTTAGGACCAATTATTTTTGGAAAATCGAAAATTACCAGAAAAATTTCGGCTACAGATTTATTATTAGTATAGATGACAAACTAATCGCTATTGTGATAAAATCCGTAAGCGGTTAAAACATGAAGTGGTGCGAGTGAAGGACAGCGAATATGTTTATGATAAGGTGCAACAAACACAACACGATTCCTTCTGCAGGCCGAACATCGGCGAATATCGAACTTCGCCATACTCGACAAACTTGAATCGAACATAGTGCCTGTAATGCACGACACTACTACTCACAACAAGAATACGAATCTCCCAAAATTTATAGTGTTGCCTTGGTTCCTCGGTTTAAGGTTGCGACAGATTTAACAAATACAGTTTCTGAGACACGCATACACATGTGGGACTACGCAGAATTTGTACACGACTCGTAATTGGTTCTTGCAGTCATTCGGATATATTTATCCTGAGTCTTAATGAAGCGAAGTGTTAGCAAAAACTCACTAACATTATTTTCTTGTAGTCTTATATTTTTTAAACTAGAATTTACGAATTTATAGTATTTTTAAAACTTTATTTTATTTTGAGATTATTTATGTTTTAACAGGGTCTTATTACTTCTTTATCAGTCAGTTTTAATTTACTTCAATACGCTTCTCACTCATTTCAATTTCAATTGGACGGAGTAGTTCATTCTCTATTTGTAATATATTTTACCCTTAAAAAAATATATTTTACTAACACTTCAAATTAGTGTAACTCTGAAAATATTGATATTAGGACAAACGTTTATATGAAAATTTTTGCTCAGAATGTCTTCGAAAATAAGCTCCGTAAATGAATCACTCTGTATATGACAACCAAAAACATACATATTGCATAGATGTTTCATAATACAGGGTGTCCGGGAAAGACCTGATGAAAAAGAAGTAATTATATATCTGAAACTATTACAGTTATTACCTCAATGTTTTCACAATTAGAAAGAGAAACTCAATAAGTTTTGTTACGTAGCAGCATGTTACGCGTGTGCGCATACCATTGCGCGAGGAGAAAACGAGAAAAAGCTCGTTCTGCACAGCGTATGTAGTGAGTCTTGCTCTGAGAGCTGGGAATGCAAATTGTGCGTGTATCAAGTGAACAACCGAACAATGTTTACCACAGTAGAGGAAGCAGAATGCGTTTTATAGCTGACTGAGCTTAAGTCAATCAGCGTGTACAACGTAGTTTCCAAAGGGACAAGAGCTCACAGTGACAGGAAACACATAACCTGGATATTCTGCGAAATTACGCTGTTCCACAACTACCACCAGAAACAGTGTTTCAACAGGACGGAGGAACCCCCCCCCCCCCACACTATGCTAACCATGTGCGCGCTTTTCTCGATGACACATCCCCTGACTGTTGGATTGGGAGAGGTGGACCTATGTCATGGCCACCACGGTCGCCGGACATGACCCCACTGGATTTCTTTCTGTGGGGTTTCGTAAAAGACGAAGTGTATCGCACTCCTGTGACCGTTATTGCAGAGTTACGTTGCCGAATTTACGAAGCAATAGGACTATTCACACTGGAGATGCTTTCGCGTGTGTGGCAGGAGATTGAGTATCGCCTGGACATAGCCTGGGCCACAAATGGTGCTCATATAGAGGTACATTAAAACTTATTGTGTTTCTCTTTGTAACTGTGTAAACATCACGACAATAAATGCAATAGTTTCACAGATATAGTTATTTCTTTTTCATCAGGTCTTTCCTGGACACTCTGTATGACACAACAAAAGAGACGGATACAAATACATATTACATTACAAATTACATATGGTATGTTGTTCGATTCTAATCAAGAAAATGAGTTTCATATCCTGGTGTTGTTTTGGAAGGAGGTCTCCCATTATACTGCTCCAAAACCATGAGAATTTCACAGCGTGTCCTTCTACTTTATCAGAGCTATAAAGATTTAAGATAGACCTATATACTAGGCCTTGGTTGCTCACGAGCAGTAACGCGAAAAGAGGAAAAGAAGGAGAATCGCTGTTTGTACATTCTTCCAGAGCAGCATTGGTTTGTTACGAGTTCGTAAATTAAGCGATTACATTGGCGTGCTAGAAACTATCATTATAGACACCATGGCTGGATGGCTTTTACTAATAGTTCCAGTCACACCTCTTTCTGTTGCCTCTAATGATCTGGAAGACAGTGCTGACCCTTCCTTCAACCTTGGTCGTCCTAACCTTCCTATGATTACCACCTGTATCAGAAATCAAGGGCAGCGTAACAAGGTAACCAGCACAGGGATCTAATAACAGCGGCTATTTAGATTCGTAATTTCACCGTTTAAGGTTGCGACACATTTAACAGATACAGTTTCTAAGACACGCATACACATGTGGGACTACGCATAATTTGTACACGACTCGCAATTGGTTCTTACAGTCGCTCGGATGTATTTATCCTAAGTCTTAATGAAGCGAAGTGTTAACATAATAACAATAATACTTAATTACTTACTTACTTACTTACTTACTTACTTACTGGCTTTTAAGGAACCCGAAGGTTCATTGCCGCCCTCACATAAGCCCGACATAGGTCCCTATCCTGTGCAAGATTAATCCAGTCTCTATCATCATATCCCACCTCCCTCAAATCCATTTTAATATTATCTTTCCATTTACGTCTCGGCCCCCCAAAGGTCTTTTTCCCTCCGGCCTCCCAACTAACACTCTATATGCATTCCTGAATTCGCCCATACGTGCTACATGTCCTGCCCATCTCAAACGTCTGGATTTAATGTTCCTAATTATGGCAAGTGAAGAATACAATGCGTGCAATTCTGTGTTGTGTAACTTTTTCCATTCTACTGTAACCCTTTTACCCCCAAATATTTTCCTAGGCACCTTATTCTCAAACACCCTTAACCTACGTTCCTCTCTCGAAGTGAGAGTCCAAGTTTCACAACCATAAAGAACAACCGGTAATATACAGTAAGTGTTTTATAAATGCTAACTTTCAGATTTTTTGACAGCAGACTGGATGATAAAAGCTTCTCAACCGAATAATAACGGGCATTTCCCATATTTATTCTGAGTTTAATTTCCTCCCGAGTATCATTTATATTTGTTACTGTTCCTCCCAGGTATTTGAATTTTTCCACCTCTTCAAAAGATAAATTTCCAATTTTTATATTTCCATTTCGTACAATATTCTGGTCACGAGACATAATCATATACTTTGTCTTTTGGGGATTTACTTCCAAACCTATCTCTTTACTTGCTTCAAGTAAAATTCCCGTGTTTTCCCTAATCGTTTGTGGATTTTCTCCTAACATATTCCCGTCATCCGCATAGACGAGCAGCTGATGTAACCCTTTCAATTCCAAAGCCTCTCTGTTATCCTGGACTTTCCTAATGGCATACTCTAGAGCAAATAATAATAACAATAATAATAATAATAATAATCATAATAATAATAATAATAATAATAATAGAATATTTTATTTTCGCTGGCAGAGTTAAGCATAAGGCCTTCTCTTCCACTCAAACAGCCTTAATCAAGACAATACATATTTAAATTACGAATATTTACACTACACTTAAAAGATTCTCCAGCAATATTCTTCAGTTAAGTTTTAACGACCAGTACACGTTTATTTAAATTTAGATAAACCTATAAGATAAAGTAGTAACTTCATTTAACTTATGAGCTAATTTAATTCAATTATAATTAAGTTAAGATAGCTAGTAAAATGATGAGAATTAATTTAATATAAGTTTACTAGAACTATGTTATAGGGAGAAAAAAATATAACTCCGAAATATATTTATATCATGAGAATATTGATGTAATTGCCATTAGAGGTTTTGTAATCTATTTAGAGAATTTAATGATAATAATAAGAATGGACAGATGTTAGTTTCATTATAAGTAAGAAATATTAATCAGTAATTAATCTGTTAAGTAAGAATTTATGTAATTTTGACCTAAATGAAATTATTGTCCAACAACCCCTTACATCACTCGGAGGCGAGTTCCAATTTCTAGCAACTGAAACTGAAGAATATAAAGATGTCTTGTGGTAGGGTATAATGAGTAAATTGTTAGGATGAGACCTAGTACTTAGCTGATGATATGCGGATAAATTTTGAAAACGAGAACCCAAATAGATTGGGGTAGCGGTGCACAGAATTTGAAATAAGAGAATAAGAGAATGCAGGGCTCGTCGATCACTCAGCCTTAGCCAAGACAGACTTTGGAAAGACGGGGAAACATGATCGTACTTACAAATACTGCAAATATAACGGACGCACGCATAATGCACACGCTTTAGCCTGCTGCTCAAATTTGTATTTAGGTTACTTAATATAATATCGCAGTAGTCGAAGTGTGGCATCACGAGTTTTTGAACAAGGATTAATTTTAATTTATCAGGAAGAAAGTGATTCAGTCGCTTTAATGAGTGAATAATAGAAAATATTTTTTTTGGAGTGTGATTCACTTGTTCATTCCATTCCAGGTGACAATCCATATATATGCGCAGGTTCTTCACAGTCGAGCTGTATGGAATAGTAGTATTATTTGCAATTATCGGTGGCAAATTTTGTTTCTCACACTTCGATCTTCGATGTTCTATTAAGATAGCCTGCGATTTACTTGCATTTAAATTATGTCCGTACGTTTTCGACCGTGTGGATGTTGAATTCATATCATCATTAACTTTAGTTATAGCGTCATTTACAACAACTCACTAACAATATTTTCTCGTAGTCTTATTTTAAAACTAGAATTTACCTATTTATAGTAGTTTTAAAACTTAATTTTATTTTGAGATTCTTTATGTTTTAACGGCGTCTTATTACTTCTTTTTCAGTTTTAATTTAATTTAATACACTTCTCACTCATTTCATTTTCAATTGGACGGAGTTATGCAATAATATACCAATTTGAAAAGAAAAATGCAGATATTTCACAAATCTGTGTTTGACTTGATTATTTAACTCTGAAAAAATCAAGAACGCGATATCTGTACTCTGTTGACATTTATAAGAAAAATTCTTTTATTCCAAAAAATTCATTTTATTTATTTTGGTTTGCAATATTATAAAATCAGCTACGCTGTTATTCCCGGCATGACTCCTCCTCTTTGCTTACGTCTTAGGAAGGGAAGCCTCTATAAAGTCTAGGTAGGTAGTACCGTTCGCCATTTTTGTTCTTTCGTTGCCGAGCTACCAGACGAGGAATCTATTTCCCACACCGTTAAACATTATCATGTCGTAGCTCCTATGATAATAAATCAAACGCACTGTAATTCAGCAAATAATTGAGCTGAAAATAACGTCCTCATGTGCTTTCTGCGAACGCCAGCGAAAGAGCCAAAATGGCGGGCGATTACATTAAGTATTTATCGAGCCTTAGCAAATGCATAACGTCTTCATCAGTGAATCACAAGACGCACACGTTTAAATGAAGCCGACCTGCAACGTGATTGGCTGCCGGAAATTAGAGCGACGGGACTATAAAACAACTGCTTGTCTGTTATTAAAAATCGGGTAGCCTTTTTTAATATTATCGGTAGTATTTTTTTAGTAGTATGAATGTTACAATACTTCTTGTTAAAATGTTTAATAAATAACCAGATTTACTTCAGTGGTCAATATCTCGGAAACTGGTGTTTGTCGCTTGATCTCTTATTGCGTAACTTCGTCCAATTATAATTTTTATTTATGTCGTTTAATAGTTTTGTTTGGACTATTACTTCGTATTCTTCTGATATTAGTTTTATGTCTAGTTCTATTTCAGCATTTAGGCTTTGCTAAATAGCAATAAACAATCTAGCCATTGGCGTAGCTCAGTCGGCTGAGGCCCTTGCCTACCGATCCGGAATTGCTCAAACGTAAGTTTCGATTCCCATTTGAGCTGATTACCTGGTTAGGTTTCTTCCGAGGTTTTCCCCAACTATAAGGCAAATGTCAGGTAATCTATGACGAATCCTCGGCCTCATCTCGCCAAATACCATCTTGCTATAACTAATCCCTCGACGTTAAATAATATATTAGTTGATACAGCGTCATTAATTAATCAAGTAAAAAAATAAATAAACAATATTTCATATAGTAAATTGCAATTAAACTGTTATTTTTAGTAGGTTATTTTATGAGGCTTTATTAACATCTTAGGTTATTTAGCGTCTGAATGAGATGAAGGTGATAATGCCGGTGAAATGAGTCCGGGGTCCAGCACCGATATTTACCCAGCATATACTCATATTGGGTTGAGGGAAAACCCCGAAAAAAACCTCAACCAGGTAACTTGCCCCGACCGGGAATCGAAGCCGGGTCACCTGGTTTCGCGGCCAGATGCGCTAACCGTTACTTCACAGGTGTGGTATTAAACTGTTATCGAATAATATGATTACATTGAGAATTTTGTAACCTTACATTATTCGAATTACCAGATAATGATCTTCCAATAAGAGTGTCCTAATTTCAACACATAACAGCTACCATGTTTATGAAGTTATAGCAGTCATATTTTTCCCATGGTTACAGTTGTTGTTGTTGACAGATAACCATGGTACATTATACCATTCCATAATGCATAGAAATCATTAAAACGTATTATAAAAAAAGTCATCCGTTGACCAAACATTCCGTACATTTCCTGAAGTGTACGGTGTGTGTAAGATACCGGGCTATATTTTTGGCCTGAATTGGAAGATAAGGATCTCAGAAACATCTCGTTTCAGCAAGATCGCGCCACGTGCCATACTGTCAACAATCGACCTTTTGAGAGAGAAGTTCAGAGGCTTAATCATTTCGCCTGGTGGTGATGTTACTGGATTACTTCTTATGGGGTTATGTTAAAAAACGGATTTATGCCAACAAGTCAGAAACAGTTAAAGACATAAGGAACAATATCACGCGCGTTATTCGTGAAATTGAGCCTGGTTTATATTTGTCTGTTATTGAAAATTGGAAGACCCGTACACGCGCAACCCAACGAAGCCGCGGCAGTCACTTCACTGACTTTCTCTTTCATATGTAATGACATTAAGGGTCGATTTCTAAAACAAGGTCTAGACCACGGCCATGGCTTTAAACCGCGTTTGGATTTATAAAACGAGGTCTTTTTCATTTTTCTGAGCCACAGCTAGAAACCATGGTCTGAAGCAGAGACCACGGCTGGGGTAGGTTTAAAACTACAGCTTCATGTGTACAAGATGGAGGTAGTAGATCAGCTGGATGATTATCAAAGGAAAATTTGTGTCTATGAGTATTAAATCCCCCGATTAGAATGATGAGAAACAGAAATAGTTCTTTGTAACTATATAACGACAATAATTTCAGGCGAATATTTCGATTTTGGAAGGAATCAACACAAAATTTAGCAAGAATGCTAAATATTAATCTGCAACGAAATTCAAGAGGCGGCAGGTTGACAATTTTATTACACTTTGTTGCTTTGAGGAAAATAAGATATAATATTTTGTTCCAATAAGACGATATAACTTAATTCTTAGTCTTTACAGTAGTTCTGGACATTTCATTTAACACTCGAAAATGATGTGGGCCTACAAGAATATGAAGCAAACGTGATTTCGTATTTTATTTTAAGTTTTATGCTACTGGGGCTTTCCACGTAGTAGGCCAGTTACATGTGAAAATACAACCATACTACATTTTAGTTTCAATTGAAATTTTAATCCAGTTAATATTTTAGGTTATTAATTCCTTACAACCGGGTTTTCAGGTACTTAGTTAATGTTGGTAGTAGTTATGAACAAATTATGAATTACAACATAAACGCTCGACTTGTGGTAATTATTTGGTTAATATCATTCTGGTTGAATTATTTTTCCTACTCCTCTATCGGTTTGTTTACCTTTTTATTTAAAAACGTACCTAAAAATCCGTTTCCTATTAAAAAGTAATGCTAGTATTAAACGCACATAGCCTATATTCTGTAAATCAGCAAATACAACAATAACTTAGCTGAGAACAAAAGAATGTGACTTCCTGCAATTCAATAAAAATATTAATCCCGATGTTCACTTCTTTCTAATATCGACTGTTTATCAGAAATAAAAATCGATTCTTAGCTACATTGCCATATATAAAACCCACGAACCTCGGTTTCTTCTCAAGCCGCGTCTCGATCCCGTTTTAGAAATCGCATAAGGATTCAGACCTCGATCGCGGTTTAAAACCCGAGGTTTCGAACCACGATTTCGTCCGTGCTTTAGAAGTCGACCCTAAGTGTGCTTCAAAATAATAGTAATTAAATAAATCAATCTCTTTCGTTTATACAATTTATTTCATTTTCGATGTGTGGCACTCTTATTGGAAGAACCTTTAGTAGAACACAAAAGGCTAATTGTTCTGTTTGCATTACTCTATTTCATAGACTTTTACATCTCCAGAGGAAAACATTTGAAATTGTTAAGTGTGCTTAAATGCGACAGGCTCATGTCAGTAGATTTACTGGCATGTAAAAGAACTCCTGCTGGATAAAATTACGGCACACCGGCGACGCTGATATAACTTCGGAAATTGCGAGCGTCGTTAAATAAAACAATTAAAAATTTGAAAGTTCATAATTCAACACATAGGCCTACGTCACACTATCATTACAAGTTTCAGAAATAACAGTCGGTTCTTACTTGGAAGTAACAGCGCAATCAGGGCCGGATTTAGATGTAGTGCCGTCCCTAGGCTGTGCTAAAATTTGCCGCCTCCCCAACTCCCACAAACAGTTTATGAGCAGCTATTATACAGGCCAGATTTAGTTTAAATTAGTTTTAAATGAAATGTTACATTTCAGAGAACAATAAATTACTGGAATCAAAATATATGCATCTTACTTTTGAATTGTATATATTTCCTCCGAATTTTCTTCATGATGATGTCATCAAAGTCGATCTGTCGAAGCACATCAGACTCGATGCAAAGAAACGTATTCAAACTTATTCATTGTTGAAATAAAATTGATTTGTGAAAGGCAAGCTGTGGTTTATTTTAAGCATTGGTTTTGTTGGTGGTATAATTATTACGAGTATTTCTTACTTCGATAGAAAGCATAAAGTAAATTGAAAAATAAACTTCCATTCTTTGCGGAATAAACTTTTCATATCGAATTACATACGGTAGTGTACATGCAGGAAACTGATTAAATGGTATTGTTGACGATATAATTATATTGGAAATGTAACTGAGAGTTGCGATGACTATCCATAGGTACTGATAAATAGCTAATAAACACACATCCAATTTTTTGAACAATGTATTCTTGTTTATACAAGCAGTTAAATTCAAGCAGTTTCATAATATAATAACGTGATAACGGCATTACAGTATAACTATGCAGCTGCACACTTTCCTTTTACTCTCGCCGCGACCGCGACAATGCAGTAACAAAACAATATTCGAATTCCACAGGTATTCAAGAACAAACTTCAGAAAAGATTTACGAACAAGTGTTTTAAAAACAAATTTCACTGTAAAAAGAGAGAAGACAGAGAGAGAGAATGCCCCCCCCCTGGAAATTGCCGCCCTAGGCAACTGCATTGGTTGCCTAGGCCTAAATTCGGCACTGAGCGCAATACGCTTCTTGTTAAACGAAAGTGTGGTTGAACGGATAGATTCTGACAAAGCATGATATACAAGTTTGCACGTATTTCAAAAGAAATATCTGGTACATATTTTAGATCATTCACCTCTTGATTCGCGGAAGAGTGTGACCTATGCTTCGTAAATGAATTATCTTCAAACTGAGGAAAAGTTTAATTCTAAGCTTCCATTGAATGAAAAGAATACCCGAAGTAAAGTATAAGTTTTCCCGGAAGACATACAGTTTGGCTTTATCACTTCCCAAAGTTCATTATTAACAGTTGAAATAATTAA
Organism: Periplaneta americana; assembly: GCF_040183065.1. Lineage (NCBI taxonomy): Eukaryota > Metazoa > Arthropoda > Insecta > Blattodea > Blattidae > Periplaneta > Periplaneta americana. The sequence continues at coordinate 110,811,534 of NC_091130.1, read as the reverse complement.
AGCGTTTTCGAAGAGAATCTCTAGGTTGTCAGAAAATTAACTCATAATGAGATTTCGTAGTAATGTAGAGAAGTCATTCAGTTCGAATTGTATTTAGAGACCAGAGAACGGGAAGTGAATGTTCAAGTGCATCTTTTTTAATGTGAAATTTACTATTTATACTTGGAATATAAAGTAATATTTCATATAGTAACCTGCTTATTTACATTGGTGCCATTAGTGCTTAGATCTATATCATTTGCTGTAGAATATATATTGATAACATAAATGTAAATGTTACGGCGAATAATCCTGCTTACATGTATTAATTTTTTTATTTAGCTAGCAAAGTGAGTACAAATTATATTTATAAAATAAAAATGTTTCTAGCCACTACCGTAAGAGCCAGGTGTGGTCTTAGCCAATAATATAACATAAAATTTACAAGGACAGTTTACTAAATACAGTAAGTAACTTAATTCAAACCGATAAATAACACACAAGAGCAGAAAAAGAGAAAAAGAGAGAAAAACACATTTAATATATTGATAATCAGACAAAAGTTAGTGATATTTAATAAAAACATGAATATAGTCGACAGAAATAAAAAGGTAAAAAATACACACATTTGTTAATATATATCATGAATAATTTTATAAATTTCTTTTTTAAAAGGTTCAATTTTAAAATATTTCAAATTTGGAAAATGGTTTGTAATTATATGCCACTATTATTATTATTATTATTATTATTATTATTATTATTATTATTATTATTATTATTATTATTATTACGGACACTGATGGTATTCCAAATTTTATAATAAAAGAGTATTCTGAAATTCTTGTACCTTTATTAGTTCACATATTTAACTTAAGCTTGAAAACTGGAGTATTTCCATCTTACTGGAAACAAGCAGCAGTTATTCCTGTCTTTAAAAATGGCAAAAGGAATGTAGTTGGTAACTACAGACCTATCTCTATTTTAAATAATTTCTCAAAAATTTTTGAAACTATAATTCACAAACATATTTCTTTTTTTGTAAAAAATAAATTAAATTCTGCACAGCACGGATTTACTAAATCCAAATCTACTACAACTAACTTAGTCTCTTATTTGAATCAGATTGTACCAGTTGTTGAATCCCAGGGCCAAACTGATGCAATATATTTTGATTTCAGTAAGGCGTTTGATGTAGTTCCACATTCTATTCTTTTGTCTAAATTAGATAATATAGGACTATCGGTAAGCTACGTAAGCTGATTTGAAAATTATTTACACGATAGACAATCTAGTGTACGAATTGCGAATACTCTCTCTGATCCATTTAATATTATTTGTGGTGTGTCCCAGGGCTCAACTTTAGGACCTCTTCTATTTTTAATCTTCATTGACGACATTTGCAAAAGAATAAGTTCTGACTATCTATTATTCGCTGATGATCTTAAAATTTTTCGAAAAATCAATAGTGTTGCCGACTGTCAATTTCTTCACTATGACATTAATTCAATTACCAATTGGTCAGTTGATAACGGGATGATGATTAATGAATACAAAACTTACGTAATATCATTTTCAAGGAAAACCTCTACACTAAAACATAACTATCATCTAAAAAATGTATTAATTAACAGAAAATATTGTATTAGAGACCTTGATGTATTAATTGACAATAAATTATATTTTCACAACCACATTGATTATATTTATAACCATGCAATAAGAATGTTAGGAATAATTCGGTCAATTACTTATTCTTTTTCAACACCTGACTCTCTTCTAATACTATACTATACATTAGTGAGATCGAAACTCGAATATGCATCTGTAGTTTGGAACTCTGTTGCTACTTCTGATTCGGCAAAACTTGAAAATATTCAAAGGAAATTTATTTCATTATGTTCTTACCGATTCCTGCCTAATAGGTCTGAGTATAACTATGATAAAAAATGCGAGCACTTTAAATGTCGAAGCCTGTATGCCAGACGTCATGATCTCGATGACTTATTCTTATGCAAAGTCCTTAAAGGTGACATTAATTGTCAATCTTTCTTAAACAGTGTCAGCCTTCGTATTCCTATGAAGGACATGAGACATCACAAACTCTTCTATATTAGAAATTCTAAATCTTCCTCGCCGGTCTCCAGATGTATTAAACATGCTAACTTACATGTAGGCGATTTCGATACATTCAATGTATAGAAGTATTGGAACATGGCAATGTCTTTGCTAATATTAATTGCATTATCTTTCTACACATTTTGGTAATACTTTTGTATGAATCAACTCCTTTCCATAAAATATAATAGTATTAATTCTTGTAAACTAATCATTGTAATCTATGCTCCGTATTTTGTTGTTATCTCTATTATGTAATGTGTACGATAGTTGTTCATTTTATTGCATTATTTGTATCACTGTGCTGGACTTTTATTGGCCTATGGCTGTTGTCCAGCACATAAATATCAATAAATAAATAAATAAATTATTATTATCGAAATATTACATTACCATTTATATTTTGGCCATTGATGAATCTATTGGGTTTGCATTTCTCTGGATGTTTTACTAAACAATTCCTGTATTTAATCTTTTTGTCTTTCTAAATTATTCTGTAATGCTTTATTCTGGATCTTTATGGTCACCCTCATCGAGGGCAGATTACTTACTTACTTACAAATGGCTTTTAAGGAACCCGAAGGTTCATTGCCGCCCTCACATAAGCCCGCCAGCGGTCCCTATCCTGTGCAAGATTAATCCAGTCTCTATCATCATACCCCACCTCCCTCAAATCCATTTTAATATTATCCTCCCATCTACGTCTCGGCCTCCCTAAAGGTCTTTTTCCCTCCGGTCTCCCAACTAACACTCTATATGCATTTCTGGATTCGCCCATACGTGCTACATGCCCTGCCCATCTCAAACGTCTGGATTTCAAGTTCCTAATTATGTCAGGTGAAGAATACAATGCGTGCAGTTCTGTGTTGTGTAACTTTCTCCATTCTCCTGTTATTTTGTTAAAAATAGTTGTGTGTATTACTATTACCATTATCACCATTATCATTGTCACATAATAATCATGAATGTTTGTTGTGTCTAGTTATGCTTACACATAGGCCTACATAAATTTTGTAAATGTGTAATTTCTTGTTCAAATGTAGGGTGGAAGTGAAATAAATCTACAGATTTTCAAAGTTAATAGCTCATGATGTATGTAACAAAAACGTGTAATATCAAATTGGTGTGAAGTTCATTAGTTTTCTCAGAAAAAAGTCTATTCCCAAATGTTTAACACCTTCTTATTCGGTAATTATAGCGAGTAGTATCGTGATTTTTGTACACATCGATAGAAGATCTAATACAGAATTATTTATCCCTCTGGCCTATTTAAATAGCGTGGGCGGTTTTCGTGTAATTTTAATTTTCTTAAAAATATTTTTCATAATGTTTAATACTTTCTTATTCGGTAACTATTTCGAGTAGAATCGTGATTGTTATCCATATCGATAGAAGATCTTATAAAGAATTATTTATCTCTCCGGCATATTTCAATAGCGTGGACGATTTTCGTGTAAATTTAATTTAAAACCACTAATTTGAAGCCACTGAACGGTGCGACCAGGTTGCAACGTTGTAGCCAGAGAGGGAGGTGGGAGGTTGTGCACCTTGGAAGACAGATCTGACAATGAGTGGACAGATCTTCAGCTTGTCACGCAGGCTGTCCGGGTTCGAGTCCCGGTCAGGCCTGGGATTTTTCATTGTGAAAAATCCATAGTGACGCTTCTGACGGACAAGGTTGCAGTTGGGGCTTTTCTCGGGGTTCTTCCGTTTTCCCACATTAGGCATTTACATCATTCCGTCATATTTCCAGCATTCCCCAAACTTCGGCTGGGACGCACGGAGGGGAATGGGTAAGGCGAATGGGGTTGCTTGATCGAAACCTGGATACGTAGTGAACCTCAGTGTAGACAGCCGGTGTGGATTTGAGAATGCGCCTAGCTTGAGTATCAGCGTAATAGATTTTGAAAGGTCGCAGTGCTGAGGCGTATTGCTCCCGTGCAGAAATTCAGTTCAATTCAGTATTTAGATTAAGAGACTGTATTGCTTAACGACGTTATATTTTGTATGTTTATGTAATGTAACTCCTAATCTCAATCTAGTTCGGATTTATAAGGGCTTAAAATTTGGATATGTACATATCGTATACATAATATATGGGGTATAAGTGACGTCATTTTCACAGTCGTCGGGGACAGTCTACAGGATAAATAAATGTCCACACAACATAGGGTAAAAACTTGATAGTTTTCCCCGAAAAAAAATATTTCTTCTCTTATTTTATTCGCGTTATACTGCTTGTATCGTTACTAAAATTACGAAAACAATTACATCAGTAGATATATCTAGCAAGGACAAGGAGTTAATATTAGTTTAAATAGGTTGTGTGTTCTATTACGTTTTCGTGAAATTAAGTAAAATTGCATGCTTAAATTTGTTAATATTCTGGCGTGAGACACGTGGCAACGTTCAGCAGGCAGTACTCTGCGCAGACGTACGTATATGTCAGCTGAGTTCAAGCTCCCTGTCCATAGGTCTACTGCCGAGCGGATGACAGTTCGGTACCAGGTATTCGATAAACAACTTACAATGTCATTCACAGTTCAGGAATATCATATGAAAAGAAAGTCGTCGTAATTCAAGTAAGGCAAGAAAATGTACCCTCAGTGTTTTTCGCAATGAAGGTTACCTAATCGGCGATCTTTTGTAGCAGTTTCTCAACGATCATTAGGAACTAGGAGTCTATTACCTCGTTTCCAAAAACCACAGAAACAGAAATTATTTTTAAATGGTACTGCTTTATGGAAGCGGGAGAGATTAAAATGTTGCATTTAAAAAAAAGGTGATGTGATTTTGTGCAGTAAACCATTATTGTTGATTTTTTAGACGTACAATAAAAAATGGACCAATATTGTTAAATAAAATGAAAATTTACCATAAAGTTCTATTAATGCGATTGAAAGTTTGTATTTGCTGTTCGTTTTATTTAAACAACCGTCCGCCTCTGCATTAGAACAGACCATCTGTTTTGTACCGGTGTGTCTGTATCCGCTTGAGCTGTACTGTGTACTTGTAAACCCCCTCCTTCCCATCCAGCAACGTTGCAAAACGTCCAATATTGTAAACTTTAATAATTAGTTAAATATTGCAATTATAAAAAATTGTGAGGACATTTTCTTCCTTATGATATGAAAAATCATCAGTTAAAATAATGGCACTTATACCCCTTGCACCCTGTATATAAACACGTATTCGTACGAGTAATTTATGTTCAGTTTTCCAGGCAACATCCCTTGGATATGGGAAGAAATTAACTGTCACAGTCGAGCAAAAGAAATGCATTTTTCTTTTCCATGAAATAAGTATAAACTTCACTTTCATACAAGTTGTGCAAGATATGTTTTATGATGTGTAGGCCTATATAAAATTGGCATATTCGAACTCATTGATATAATGCAACTGCACTGTATAAATCATGCATTAGTGTCATTTGTGAGTGAAAGGAAAGGATCAAATCGGTTTTTTTTATTTCCCAATCAGCGCTGCTTTAACTAGAGCAGTTTGTAGTTAATGGATAGTTTCGGTTAACATTGGCCCAAATGTTGTACTCCATTAACGCTAACACTTGCATTGCGAACAGAATGCTGTAGAGATATGCAGAAAGCACATTCTAATAATAGGCCCTATGGTACATTGAGAAAGAAACATGTTTAAAACATTTAAACGTAGGAGTTACTGGAACAGTATCAGCCGTTCAGTAGTGTAGTTCAGCGTTTCTCAAGCTATGGTCCGCGGACCACCTATGGTCCTCGAGTTCTGCCCTTCTGGTTCTTCGAAAAAGACAGAAGAAAAAATATAATTCAAAGGAATTGCGTATCCCACTATAGCTGAAAATCTAAGAGTTTGGAAATGACACATGGCAATCGCCTTTCACTTTTTCTCCCAGTACTAATATTTTATTGAATTTCTTACCCTACCCATCTACCCACTTCCCACTCCATTCTCAGCAACAGAAGAGGGATTTAAAGCGTTATGAACGTTTCCCTGCATATCTGGCGCCGAGCGTGTAACCTAGCCAGGGACCACCCGAATTCATAACAGAGGACCAAAGTACCGAACCTTTTCACGTATTGTTGGCTTTCTTAATAGTTTTGCCGACACCCAGTCTGCACATTGAAATGGGCTCGTACAGTACGTCGTACACCAATAATAGAACGTGTCAATTTGCATTTTTACTTATTGAAAATCGGGCATGTTTCTGGATTATTATTTTTATTTATTTTTCCAGATGAAGATAGGAGAAATTTTAGACTCCGGCTATTTTAAAATCCGACAGATTTACTTTTTACACTTGCGTGTTTCATCTCTAAGTGCCGCTTCAATTTAGCGGGTTTCATATACTGTACTCGTTTGACAGCACTTCGTAACAAACAACGCACCGAGGTTTTGGTTCACTCTCACTGCCACACGAAGTAAATCCAAGTTCAAAATAACTCTTGTTATTTTCAGGAAGTATTTTTTCTTTGAATAGCTACCACTAGGACTAGATATTTTTTTAATGGCACTATAAATAATCACTTATATTAATATATTTCTTCACACACAGTTTCTGAACTATTGGCACTGCCTAAATGAAGCGTATCATCATGTTCCTTTCTTTTCAAAGATCCGGATCGAAGCCAGTTTTCCATTATTTATAATGGGCACTATTTAACAGAGAATGGACAGCTACTAGCGCGTACCACATAAAGAGGATTTCAAACAACTAACTGCTAACAGGCAAGCGATGAATCAACAATGCACAGAATTGTTATAAGTTACTTGTGATTGGCTACAAAAATGTAATTAGAGCAGTATTATAATTAATTAATTAATTCTATTTTAAAATATAAGTATACTGGTATTAAAATATGTTACAAAAATGATAAATTTGCTTTCGAAGGGAACAAGAGTAAGGTGGTCCGCAGAATTCTTCTGACTTAAAAAAGTGGCCCCCACTTCAAAAAAGTTTGAGAAACACTGGTGTAGTTTATATTGTATAGGGCCTATAAACTATGTATTTTTTAAATTATTGCTGAAAAAATTACGTAGCTATTATAGAAGTATAATTAGTACCATGATGGCAAAGGAACTGAATTGTTGCGAATGTGATATAGTAGAGAAGGTAAAACTTGTCCTGTGACTTTATCATGTGCCATGGCTTTATCATCAATGGTTATGGAGGTGGAAGATAAATTTTAGTCTGAGATGAACTTCCGTGTCGGTAAATTCATATACTATTAACTATCATGAAGCAATTCTCTTTCTGATAGCAGTGGCGGCTCGCGTTAAGGGGCACATGGGCACGTGCCCTCCCATTCGTTTTATTTTCCTAGAAAAAAAATAAAGCAAGTTTTGCTTAAAATTATCCGCTCAAAACTTTATGATTTAAGAGCTTCCGGTCAGGTATAAACGTACTGTGAAATGTGAATGCCTTCAGCTACCGGTACGTCGAGCGAGCGAAATCGTGGAAAAATCTGTCTCAGGCACCGTAGTTCTAGTGTCCATCCTTTGCACATGCGCACAACTATTCAGAGTTTCAAGTGCAAGAGAGCGGTGTGAGGTGATGGATGCGGGGATCGAGAAGATGAGAGGGGAAGCGTCGTCCAGGGCTCAGTGATTCGCGTGGCCATCCTGTGCACATGCGCAACTGGTTTTAAAACGTAGAACGCGGATGAGGAAGGCGTTACGTATAGAAGTATGATGGTAACACTGTCATGGCCCGAAGAACCAATTGAGTTGCCAGCTTAGCTATTCTGTACTAGATCTAGTTTTTTTTAGAATAGTTACTATAATTGCTGTATTTCTTATAAGAGGTATTGCTTTACTATGTTTTCCGATTAATTTAGCTATTAAAATTAAACCGTTTAACAATGTTAATATAGAAGTTTAGCTATATTCAAAATTATGGTAGGCTGCTTTTTTTAATAAGAGTGTTGGCAACATTGAAAACCATACGAAATACATGTTATCGGTTACTGAGTTTGTATTTGTAGCGACAATAATAAAATTCTGAGTGTTATTAAAAATTCTCTTCTTTTCTATTTTAAGTGTGAAGTTAGTTATATTAGTGTTCGTTGAGTGCTTGTGTATTTGATCATTTCAATATGAATAAAGTTAGTAAACTAATTGGAAGGCAGTTAGATTTCGACAACAGAGTTCGCGCCAAGAAAGACTGACAGCGTTAGCAATGCTTTGAATTAAGAGTAAAATGGTGCGTTTGATTCCTAACTTCAACCAGCGAGTTATCGAAGTATTTGTTCGAACTAAGGATCGAAGAATGGACTTAATCTATAAGTAGAAAGGTTAGTGTATATATTCTTTATATTTACATTTTGCTATTGAAATTTTCAGCAGTTATTGAGTATGGCAAACCTATATTCGTATAGTGAGGAACCTATGGCTTCAATTAATCCAATATTAGTGTTTTAAGTTGTGCCCCGCCGAATAATTTGGTCACCAGCCGCCACTGCCTGATAGCTCATTCTTTCCTCTCTCGCACAGCTCACATGCCAGGTCTCGCCTCCTCATGCATAAAAACATATGAAAAAGTATATAATTATATCATCGTGACTCTGATGTTTTGAAATGTAATGCTACATAACTTTACAGAGACTTCTCTCTTAATTCGTAGTAAATATGTACATTTGTAGCTGCTCTCGGCAACTCGGCTCTTCTGTTCGTGCGTTTGCCGCGGTCGCGTGCAGGCAGTCCAACACTATACCGTTTTTTGAGTTCTGCCAATAAATAATGACCCACTGAAGGCTATTCATTATGGCATGGAATCATTCTTGTGTCTGTTGAGAGAATGGATATCATTTCTCAACAGGTATTTTCGGATTGATCTGTAAATTCAGTCTTCATCTGCCTTGCTTAAACATTTTTAGAATCACCCTCAACACTGATTATTTCTCCAGCACAGATTCCCAATAAATGTAAAATACAGTTTACATGTATAGTATAGTTTTTTCTGAGCAGCTGTGATATCCATCACGCTGTAATTTTCTGTAATAAAATATACTTCCCGCATACGCAAGAGCAGAGTTTTGAATTGTAGGATGGCAATAATCCTTGTCTGAAATTAATTTTGGTCTGGAAAGGAATTCTATTAATATCTCAATAGGCCTGTATTTACAATTATACATTAATACGAAACAGGATTTCACACCATTTGGATTTAAATACAGAAAGAGCCTTCTGAATTCCAGAGTTTTTATAATCTAATACGGGTCTAAACGTAACCTTTGGAAATTATTCTCAATACTTCAGGCCGCAACTATAAGTCCCGTCGCTCTAATTTCCGGCAGCCAATCACGTTGCAGGTCGGCTACATTTAAACGTGTGCGTCTCGTGATTCGCTGATGAAGATGTAAAGCATTTCCTAAGGCAGAATAAATACTTAATATATAATCGCCCACCATTTTGGCTCTTTCGTTGGCGTTCGCAGAAAGCATACGAGGACGTTATTTGCCGCTCAATTATTTGCTGAATTACAGTGCGTTTGATTTATTATCATAGGAGCTACGATATAATAATGTTTAACGTGTGGCAAATAGATCTTTCGTCTGATAGCTCGGCAACGAAAGAACAAAAATGGCGATCGATATTACCTACCTAGACTTTATAGAGCCTTGACTTCCTAAGGCGTAAGCAAAGAGGAGGAGTCACTCCGGGAATAACAGCGTCGCGACTATATAATAGAGCATCGATTATCCGAAACAATTGGGAACAGCCGGGTGTTCAGATAACTGATTTTTCTGATAACCGATCATTTACGAAAACAAATTGTACCGGTGTCATAGGAGAAATATGAAACAAAGAAACACTGATATTAAACACAAAACTGTACATATATATTTTGCATCACACGTCTTACAAATAAAATAAACAACTGACTAGCCTAGTTTGACAAGTTCAAAACGGCCATTAAAGTAGGCCTACAGTTTAGGAAAAGAAGTCCAAAATATTTTTTTGCTTCAGAGCTGAAACTCGTTTTTTTTGCAGCCAAATCTCGCGAACAGCTCTAGCGGAACTTCTACATGGCGCGCGAAAATTTGAATTTGCCGACTTGAACGCTTTCGGTTACCCGACGTTTCGGTTGATCGGTATTCGCATAACCGATACTCTACTGTGTGGGAAATATTTACTACTACTACCTCCTTCAGTGTTAATATCGATGGGATCAATGGCAATCTCATGCGTATTTTTAATGACTCTCTGTGGACATAACAATGACAATGCTTCATTGTATCCACTACTATGTCATTTAGCGTCGATGGAATTGGAAAAAGCAAGTTGATACTTGGCGAGATGAGGCTGTGTGATCAATGTTGCCAAGTCAGCGGTTTTGTAGCTAAATCTGGTGTTTTCAGAACTATGGTCAGCTAAAGAATTTTGTGCGAGATCGTGCGTATTTGCTTGTTTTCCGCACAGAACCAATACGCGGTAAGTGTGAAATACCACATTCAGTATTCCCAACGTAACACACATAACAATTTCCCTCTTCTTACCGCTTAAGCGCGACATTCATTTTACTGCTTTGGGCTTTTAACATATTATTTTTAGAGACCTTTAACATAGTAATAATTATAAATTGGAAACTTACCACTGCAATTTCACCTAAATTGCAATGTTAATTATTGTTTTTAAATATTTGCAAAAATTAAGTAAAGTCTACTACTCCACGAAACTTATTGCATTCCTGATACAAGTAACATTAAGGAAGCCGTGAAAAAATGAACAAGATTCCAGATGCCGATGTTATTACTGCAATAGGTTATATAAATAATATTGTTAAAATATTAAAATGAAAAATAAATCATTACATAACCTTACCGTTTGTTTTAAGTTCGCATTTATAGACTGGGGGGGGGGGGGAAAGACAGACGTATATCACGGCCTGCTGGAGTATAGTAAACACAGAAAACATTTTATAGCAACAAAGTTGAAGAAAGATATTTTGGTTTTCCGAATTTGCCGTCATTAAACAGAAACCAACATGGAGATTTCATTACAATTAATTAGAAATTCGTCTTTCAGGTATGTAATAAACGATCTTCGCACAAAATAATGTACGATACACGAGCGGTATGTTTGTTTTCATGTTCTCGGAAATTAAAAAAGCTCAACTACGTTTCGCTTTTTCAATCTTTTCCTCGACCATGAAAACGTCAACATACCGCTCATGTAACGTATACAGTAAAACCTGCCTTTGCGGTCACTTCATTTAAACGGCCACCTGGCCAAAAGGCCAATTTTCTTTGGAACTAATTGGATTTGCCATAAGATCAATACAAATTCTCTCTTTATTTAGCGGCCACCTCATGCTTCGGCCAGCGGCCGGGGTCTGTTTGGATTGGAACCTGACTATAACAGTCACTGTCCAACATAAATTTTTTTCACGGATACTGTCTGACTTATTTTTTTCGATGGTTAGAGGACAGAGAGCAATATCACGTAGACAATAGCTAAGTGTACAACAGTACACCCTCCATATCTTGGGGTTAGTTGGTTACTGTTTTATGACTCTTTTGTCACTTTCCACTCCGACTACACAGCTATAAATTCTTACTCGTTTTTAGAGGATTGAAACACGGACGTCTTCTATCGAAAATGTCACGGTATGTTTTAGGTCAGTAGTTAACCATTGGAATTTTTAAATTTTTTCTCCTCTTTCCATCTTTTTCTATTTGGACCAGCTTTTACGAATTTTTCTTCTTTTCATTCAGTTGATTCAGAGGAACTGTGAAGTTAGTTTGAGAGAGAAATCATGTCTAACAATAAATCTAGAGTGGTGTTTAGAGGTGAGACGAAAAATGATTGAAGAAAGTGAGAAGGGAACATCTGCGAGAAAAATTTCAGAAATATTAAAATGTGGAAGGACACAAATAAACGGTATAATTAAGATGAAATATTAAAATAATGGAAGAAGCTGACATTAATATGCACGATTGTTGTACGCGCACAGTACTACAATGTCAATGAAATTCAATATTTTCATGCTGATTCATAAAAAACCGCAACCTTAATCAAGCGGCCACCTGATAAAACGGCCATTTTACAATGTAACTTCAGATGGCCGCTTTAGACAGGTTTCACTGTATTACTATTACCGTCAGCGGCTAGCTATTTATTTGGCGTTTTTTGATGATTTCGGTAGAGGGAGATGATATTTTTAATTTTTTTTTCTGTAAAGATTTGTATTGATTTTATATATACTTGCATACAACAGTATTAGTTAATCATAAACCAGAGTTTAGTATGGTATTATTACACTTTTTCATTGTACGAGTATAAAATATCAACATTTTCTGTTAACTCGATTTGGTGTAACCATCTCCGTCATCCATTGTTGTTGTACAAATAAGGTACGCCGCATTCGTTAAACTCTTAATCTAATGTATGCATTGTTTTGTAAATGAATTGATATATTTAATCACAAAGAACAGATAATGAACTGAATTATTATTTTAATTTATGATATATTATTTAATTTATCATTCCACATTATAGTTTACGTAACACAGTCACCAAACTCATTGTTGGCAGCCACGTCTCCAGCTCAGTGTGAAATCAGATTTCGAACCGACTGGTGTGATTGTGAATGTGATTGTTTCCGAACTGTCTAGTATATTCTAGATTTACTTTATGACCTTAACTCTGCCAACCAAAATAATAATAATAATAATAATAATTTAAAAACAGTATCTTATCACAAAAATATTTTCATAATAAACACGACACGACTATGATTTCTTCTGTTTAGGTACAATGGCTGCATGTAAGTCGGGTAATGAAGGAGAATCATCTCGTGAGTTGCAGGGCTGTACGGTACATCATGCCTCCTGTACGAGGATAAAGACGATTTTCCATAGAATATAGAGACCCAAAGTAATAGACATTTTCCATAATTTAGTGTATATTTATATAAAGTTTTCCAATTCCTAAAACTCTATATATAATTTGTATTTCAAATTTGGAAGTGATGTGCTAAGAAAAATCTGGAATTTTTAAACCACAATTTAGCTGTTTTTTTAAGCTTGTGCAGCGGTAAATGGAATTCTGAATTGGCAACACTGTGTGTGATTACCTGACGTTTTACTTATTACTTACGAGGATAATCCAGTACGTTAACCACTAGACCACCGAATTGTTAGCGGACTGGATTAATGTTTAACCACCTCATAATAAAAATAACACAAACTATCAGTATCACGAAAAGCACCTGTATAGGAGAGTAGACCCAACTCCTGAAACGTCGTGTATTTCTAATATATCAAACAATGGACAATGTCCGAAAAAAGGCGAGTCATTAATCATATACCATTGTCACAGAACTGTAGACTTTTAGAGATTCATCAGTAATTTACACTTTTTTTTTTCTCATAACGGGCCGATTCACCTGAAATGGTTTAGTGACTTCAACAGTTGTGGCAGACGTCCACTCACCACTCAGACAAGAATCTCTGTATCACTTTTACTTATTATCTCACACAGAACAAGATTCTAAACAATATTCACACTGTACAATAATAAAAATATTGTGTAGTATTTTAAAAACAGCTGTATTTGTCTCATCTAACTCCTTCCTTCTGCAAACAATGATTTTTTTTTTCACAAAGAAAGAAATACTATGTACTTCCGCGCGATTCCAGTTCTATCAGCTTCTAAGGGATGAGATAGGAGTACCTTACAAACTAGTGTCGATGGTTTTGGTGTTAAATATTTTCTAAAATTGGCCCGACTCTACCGCTGGACCTATTCGTCCCCTCTTACCCTAGTGTATAAAGTAGAACCTCTATTATCCGTGGTAATGGAGTGAACTGGACGGTTAATCGAAATAATCGGATAATCCGTACCTTAAAATATTTTCATAATTCCATACTACAGTCTCATAATTTCCTCCATAGTGTTGTGTTTAGCATGATAGGTAGTGGATCAGAAGTTTATTAATTTAATTCTGGTTGTCAACGACGGGTTTATAAGGGCCAAGGAAGTTCCTTATGGTGGTGGTTTGCTGAAGGATAGGAATAGTAGAGAACTCCTGTCGTAGATCTGCATACGTTATACTTTATTTTTCATTAAATCGTGCATAGTTTAACGCCAATACATATTCTGATGCGAAATGAGCTGCGGGTTCTCTTTTCCCAAACCTCTCAATTATTTGCATTTTTATTTCGATACTTAGCAAAACACTTTTGACACCCGTGGAAGATATTTTGCATAGATGTTGTAAAGTACGGGCATTCGAACAGTAGAGCAAGGACTGAATGCTCCGCAGGTTTGCTATATAGATATTGTGCGGAAGTTCTTGGGACTATTTTACAAGTTGGAGAAAAACACTTTCAAGTAACTGTTCTTATTTCTTAATAGTATGTAGCTATTGTGCGGAAGTTCTTGGGACTATTTTACAAGTTGGGGAAAAACACTTTCAAGTAACTGTTCTTATTTCTTCAATAGCACTATTACAATATTACTGTACAATAGTACTACTCTTGCACACGTCCTGGGATCCTGTCCGCACGGCGAAGCTCTGCGAAATGCTAGACACCACCAAGTACGATCAATTATAGCCACTGCCCTTAAACATGCCGATTACAACACCTTTGAAGAAGTACATGGTCTCTCCGTCACTGACAGTACACGGCGCATAGATATAATAGCTTTCAAGAAATTTACAAGATCTGGATTCATAATTGATCCCACTGTGCGTTTCGAAACGAATGAGGAACAGTCAGCAGAAGTGGATAAGGAAAAAAAGAATATCTACAATCCTACCATTCCATATTACCTCCAAAAGTACCGGCTAGAAGAGCTTGAAGTAATCGGACTTCTGGTTGGAGCAAGAGGTACCGCTACTCTCTTCATGAAAGATGTGTTTAAGAGGCTTGGAATACCCACATCTATTATTCCGATTGTAACTTTAGCTGCATTGAAAGGATCAATTGCTCTCCTGAAGCATCACCTACAGTATATTCGAAATGAAACCAAGTTCATTAGCATTCTTTACTTTTTTGTAACACTTATCTCTCTAAAACTAGATATATTTCCACTAATCTCAAAATGTATTTGTAGTTATGTACTTGTAGGAGTTTCATTGTCAAACGAAAATTAATGGTTCAATGAACTTGTAAACATTTATATGATTAAGTACTCTTTGTCCCTTGTGGCAGCTCACGAATAGTGAGAAGATTTCTAAATTAAAGGTAAAGGCTTGTAATAAAACACTTTAGAAAAAATAGGTACTAATATAAGGTATAGTACTAAGTTTCTTACATATTTATTTCCGCAGTAAAGAAAGAAAGAAAGAAAGAAAAAAAAAACGACAAAAACAGTCGGATAATCCGCCCATCGGTTCTGTACACAATACCTATTACGTATTTGTACGCATTAGTTGTTGGAACTATTTCGTACCCCAAACATCCGCCTTTACATTTGAAATGTAGATGTAGAACTTCTTCTGAAAGTAGGAGAACAAAATTGAATACCATAGAAATGGAATCTTTTGTTCCAAAGAGTGAGTTGGCATTGTAAACATCGAATGCGGATATCCTGCTAAGCGAACGGTTCTAGAGACAAAAGACGGCGAGTTAAAAGAAATGAAGGTGAAAGGCCGTCTGAAGTCCAAGCATATCCATGTGCAGCACGCCAGTATAGTGCAAAACGGCATCGACAAGGTGGGAAATATACTGAGCAGTTATCATGGCTGAGAGCTCAAATGTGTAGGGTTTACTAAGTAAAACTATAATTTAATGAACAAAGTCCATTTTTCAGCATCACTGAACGTGTCTCACCATGTTTGTACCAGCAAGCCGAGGTCTGAATTTAAATTGCTTGTGGGATAAGTGACGTGTCCATTCTTTAATGCAACACCTGAAGGAATGCTCGCGTGGGAATGTAAGACTCTCTGTTGGTTCTCTGCCAGCTGGTAGATTAAACGTATCACTGATATATCTCTTCATTCACTTGTCCTCATGAATTTATATCATTAATTACTTCAATCATCCAGTACATAAACCATTCATTATCTACGACACATCTAGAGTAGTTAATTTAATCGTATATTACACACTTGCACACAATCAGCCTATGGCTCTGTCACAATCTCCAAGCGCTTATTTTCAGTCCTTGCCTTTGAAGTGTTAAATGACGAAGTACCTTACATTTATTATCGCAACCGGCTGACGATTTCTCGCTTATGGAATATGGTTCAGTACCCGATATATTCTACTGGATATATTCTATATACAGAGTGTAAGGGGTGTAAGTGCCATCTTTTTCACAGTCTTCGGGACGGTCTACAAAGAAAGAGCTCATGAACGACATTCGATTCCTTCGCGTGCTTATGTGCTGGAGTGGAATGCCGTAAACACAGAAACGAGCAAGACACAGGGGCGGACAAAGTGAAAGTGATCTAGTGTCCAGATGTAATAATTCGTTACACATTTGTTTATACATTTTTATTAAATTCAATTATATGACAGCTGAATAATTTATATATGCTTTACAATAGTCAGCCAAGGTCAGTTTTGTAGGCTATTATAGCCTAATACTGGGGTTAGTAATTTAAAAATAACATAACAGACAGAATTATTTCTGAATATTCTTGGTTATTACAATTATTATCTTCAGTAATAGCGAAAATAGGGAAAATGAAAATCGGAAAATGAAATTTAACCAGAATAGTCACCCAAGGTTAGTTTTGTAGACTATTATACCCGAATACTGCTTTACTAATAACTTAACATATATAATGATTTCTGAATATTCTTGGTTATTAGAATTACTGTCTTTTGTAATGGCGAAAATAGGGAAAATTAACATTTCAAAATGAAGTTTCACGAGAACCGTTCCTATGATTTCTGTTCGATACCAGCCTTGGAATGTTTGATACTATGTTATTTGAAGTAGCAAGTCGAAGCGTAGCACGCATACTATTATCAGATAATTTGGCACTTAGTCTTGGCTTTGTCAGGTTCATCAATGAAAGGAATTGTTCACATACATATGTGCTACCGAAAATTGTCATAATTTGAGCTGCAAACTTACGGACCATAGGATACAGCTCAGGGCTCAAACATCTGTAAACGATAAGGAGGTCCTGATCATTATATGCATGTTTTAATAACGTTGTATTCCCAATATCAATTATTTCTAACTGCAATTCTTGTGTTACAGTTTCTATGTTTGCAGCAAGAGGTCGATAGAAAAGTTCTAGTTTAGTTCGCTGGGTGCATGATTAATGCCAACTGTACATTGTACAACCCTCACTGAAGCACGTATTTGTAGCTGCGCTCTCTACGTGCTCCAGTGGCGTAAGCGTTCTCTGTAGCGCATAATATACGCTCTGATTGACATCCCTGATCTAGAGGATAAAAGAATATTCATACAACATAAGGTCAAAACTTTACAGCTTTTCCAGAAAAAGAAAAAAAATGCCTGTCCTTATTTTATTAGCGTTATACTACTTTATCGATAGTAAAATTACGAAAACATTTGAATAGGTCGTTAGAAAAAGGGCTCAAATTCACAATTCTAAATTTTTCAGGAGAGACAAAAAAGAATAGTGACTTCTTGTAATTTGCAGAGCTCAATGATTTTTTCTCTCATAGTAGATAGGGTATCCACACACATGCATGCAATGTTTGAATGTTCTACTTGCTTTAGTTTGTTAAATACGTATTTATTAATTCTGCGAATTTGAGCCCTTTTTCTACTGAATTAGTTTAGACGACATAAGAAACGGAAATTGGGAAACAAATTTTTTTATTCTGCTATCATTGCTTAAAAACAGTTAACTACTAGTTATATACAAAATATGTATCACATTTAGAAACTAAGTAACAAAAATATGCAGTTATGTGCAATGAATAAGTATCATAATGTCTTACTCGTCGTCTGCAGTAGTATTAGTGGTAGCAATTAAGTTTCTATAATAGACAAGAGCATTTTGTTTTGTAATGTACAGTAGTGGCAAAAAAAACCGGACCGACGGAATAATCAAAGTCCCCAAAATGAGCCACTGCGCATGCCACGCCCGCATTCACAAGATAGCGAGTAATCTATTGAAATTGTTGTAGTTTCGACTGCTGACGTAGCCCATTTCGAAAGCCATTAGAAAATAAGCTGGTAAAATTCATGTTCTGGGTATAATAAGTTAATTAAGTAGTAAAATATCGCTGCAATCGAAAGTATTGGGAATAAATTTGAATAAGGAACAAACAAATGTTTCCATCCCAGGCAGAATTCGAACCACGAAAGTCTTAGTTACCAGTCTATCGTGCAGAACAAGGCTCTGAAATCAGCTACAAGGGTCGGTCCGGTTTTTTTTTTGCCACTACTGTACTTTGTGAGTTTAAGAACATCTTTGAGTTTATTTGCATTTATAGGTAGCATTGCGGTATACAAAGGCTGTGTTGGGATAGGTACTGTTTTAATACCAGGTTTTAATCTATAGATTAATCGATTAAATTCAAATTGTTAATCGACTTTGATCGAACGACAGCATTAGTGTGTGTATGTATGTATGTATGTACGTACGTACATACGTACGTATATTATGTCGTATGAAGTCAAGACGATCTTCATGTGTTCACGGCTCAAATGCCTCCTGTACTGATCGGCACATTGTAACGCAATGCGAACTTCAACATTATAGGCATTTAATAATACCAAAGTTAAGTTTCAATAAAGTGCGCTAAAACAGGTAACCAGCGTATCTGGATAACCAAATGCCACTGACGGGCGAGTTTAGTCGTTACGCACCAATCTGGAATGATGCGGGTTCGATTCCCGATGGGATCATAGATTTCCTCCACTGATCTAACTAATTCCATCGGCCGCCGGATTTACTCAGTCTCTATCATAATAAGGGGAATTTTATTGGGGATAAATGTGACGGGTACGTAACTGCCATCCCCTATGGCATTAGCGCTCAATGTCTGTACAGGTGGGAGTCTTAACCTTTCGCCACCATGTGTGTCTAGATGTCTCTAATGGTGTTGGCATTACCTTAATACCACTGTGTCCTTTTCCATTGGGCTTATAATTACATTATTTCCGTGGTCAATTACTTCCTTATTCCAGATTTTTTAGTTTTTCTTATTTTTATCTTCCTTAAAATCTCAAAATTGGCATTAATTTAACGAATAATTATTTTTTTTAAATAATTTTAAATAATCAAACGACGAACCTCTGTTACCTAATTATTTTTTGTTATTTATTTACATTTTCGTTAGCTGAAAAAAAAAATGTAATATTTCATTTACCATCACTGAATTGCTTATTAATTATTCTCGTCTTTTACATACTGTACGCTAACAAACATTTGTAATAGTGTTGAAATCATTTGCTACTTGAAATCTAATCGAATCTAACATTATTTCGTTATATCTTCTTATATAATGTTCATTGAAATCAAGTTTGTAGGTAGAATATTATATTATATTTGATTACCATAAAGGAATTATCGATCAGAGCAATGAAGAATAAATTAAACAGAACACAGGATATATTGTTCTCATTAAGAGAGATTACTCTTGAGGACATTGAAAGACAACTAAAATTATTAGGGATTACATTAGACACCAAAATGATATGTGTTGAACTTCCAAGAGTCATTTAGACTATTTATTAATTGTATTTTATAACCGAAACATGTCTTAAAAGCTCATTATGTATTTTCCAAGTATAATATTTTACGGTAACTCAAAATCTGTGCTTCAGTGATTGACCATGATAATATCTTTGAAAAATATTGGAGTGCAAGAGGTCAAATGACTTTATTGTCAAACGCTTGGCATTAGAAAACAACAACATATTTTACGGTATCTGAATATAGATGAATAGCGTTGCTGTGTCCGAAGTTCTCATTCTAAAAAAAAAAAAAAAAAAAAAAAAAAAAAAAACATAGCATGAATATTGATAGCCTTTTCCTACAATGAAAATTGTAGACCCTTATTAATCAGAGAAAAAAATGTTCACTGTGTTAAATATAATATGCATGTTAAACTATTGATTAGGTGTTAAGAAAAATCTCAATTATGTTAGGCCCTAATAACTTCACAATTATAGCACCAGATATATTAATTTTATTCTTATGTTTCTGAATCAAGTGTAAGATTGATCAAATCAAACAATAAATTTATTTTAGCTCGGTTGCGGTTATTATTTTCAGTAAATTGTCACAACGGAAGAACCTCAACAATCATATTAGGGACTAATAAATCTGAACTTCACAGTTACATCACGAGATATAATAATTTCATTATTATCTTTCGGAATCAAGTGTAAGACTGAGCAAATCAAATAATTATTTTATCTCGGTTGCGGTTATGTTCAATAAATTGTCACAACGGAAGACCTCAACAATCATATTAGGGACTAATAAATCCGAACTTCAGAGTTACATCATGAGATATAATAATTTTATTATTATCTTTCGGAATCAAGTATAACATTGAGCAAATCGAATCTTCTTTTTTATCTCGGTTGCAGTTACTGTTTTTAACGAATATTACATATGAAGGGTCCAGAGTCATAGTGGGTCAAGCGCCATTTATTAAAAACGGAAAAAGTAAGGGTTAAAGTTAAGTGAATACCGTAATTTAATGAAGATTGACATATCATTTAGTTTTAATGTGTATACTTTATATTACTTTCCATATGTTTTCATTGAATAATGATAATAAACTTCATTTTAACCCTTGTTTTCTACGGTTTTAGTAAATGGCACTTGGCCCACTATGGTTCTGAACCCTTCATATATCGTTACATCAGAACTACAGTGGGTTATCTTGACAAACTATGGTTTCCAGATAAATTAAGTTTTAAGTTAGCTTCATTTTGTAGATCAGTGGTGCTTGTCAGTTTCTTATTGTTTTAGCTTCATATTAAATCAAAAGTTTGTTTACATATTGCACTCGATGTTCAATAGCAATTTTTACGCTCATTATTTAAAATATGATTTTTGCAAGATATTCCACTGTTGTTCTGAGGTAACGATAGACTGTATATTGCGGCCTCAGTTTTAACAGATTTAAAACCATCTTGCAACGTTGGCCAATAGAAAATTATTTTCATGAAATGAAGAAATTTTTTTTACTCTTCTATAAACCAAAGTGGTTTTCAGTAGTGTATAGCCTATTATTAATGTTATTTTAGTTTTTATTTTGAGCCGTGCCCGACATCGTAGCTGTTCACCTAGTACGTCACTTCGTCCGTCAGAGCGCTCTCAGACGTCATATTATAGATAGCGCTATGAATCCTTTCATTTTCTTATCCAAATTATCCTATGGGCCGGTTGATTACGTCTCACGAGGAGAGGGGGAAAGCGAGTTCACTTGGTTATGTGCAGTCATATGCTACATCACTCAAGCCTCGGACGTCGTAGAGATAACATCACTCAGCAGTTGAAGTTGGTAGAGATAACATCACTTAGGAGTTGGAAGCCGTATGGGTAACATTTACTTGGGAGTTGCAGCCCGCATCGATAGTTTCATTCAGGCAATTGACGTGCACTCGCGAAGTGGAGCTCGAACTGTATTCTATTTTGGTAACTTAAGTTTATCGTGATAGATTGTCCGAGAATAGGGGGTCATTATATTTCTATTGAGTATTTACGGATTATATGGAACCTTGTTTCAGATATATATCTTGTGATTTAGCGTGCTAACAACTTGTGTCAGATTTGTAATCAGTGGAGTAGGTAAATTAGGGTTGTGATATTCTTATTTTTGGTTGTATGTGTTTGAGAGATTGAGGTTGGCTCGTGTATGGAAAAATCGCTCGCTGGTGATACGTCTTGGGTTAAGTTATTGCGATTACGTGAAGTGATGTATTGTTATATAGCAGGTTATACTGTATTAGGGGATTACGTGATGAAGTATAAGTTGATATGTGAGCTTTGATGTTAGGGGATTACGTGTGGAAATATTTGATGTGTGACGTTTTGATATTCCAAGACTGTTTGGCTGATAGCGTTAGTGATTACGATCTCTTGGGTTACGTCGTATTTGACGCTGTAATGAACTGGGATGGTATGGGCCTCATTTACTTGTTCTAGTATTTTCCCTATTCCATTTTGATTATTATTGGTTCCCACGCCGTTATTTAGGACTCCCGTTGTTTTTCAAACGATCATTGGGATTTGAAATTATCGTCGGTTACTTATCATATACCGTATCTCTCTCTCTCTCTCTTGGGCATTGTTTAATTGTAAAGTACAGAGATTCTTGTTAGTGCTGTCTGCACAGTTTATGTGAGACGTATGCGGAATTGGTAATGTATAGTGATCAGTCATGTGACGCTTCATACTGGGTAAAGTCTTTGTGTTATACTGAGTTTATGTGTACGTTGAGTTTGGTTAGTCAGATTGTATGGTATCTGTAATTGAATGGGCCATGTATTGAATTAGTGTACTGGCTGGGCGTTTGTGTTGAGCTTTATATCTAGTTGGATATATATATATATATATATATATATATATATATATATATATTTAGAGAGTGTTTTAATGACTAGATGATTTATAGGTCAGTTATTGATTATTGAGAGATGTGCATATTAGATTGTATTATGACCTATAAGTATGTTTGCCCAGTCTAGTTAAACGTTCACGATTCAGATATCGCTTTGGTACTTGTTCAGATTAACTTGTGATATTTTCATTCGCTTATTTCATTCCTATTTGTTATTTCATTTATCATTCATGTATATTGTTATCCATTTTGTTAATTATATCTGTTATACAAATTCACACTATTTATTTCTAAAAGTCTTCCACTGCGCACATCTAATCTTCCAATGTACCATCCACCTGGCGAACAACGGCCGCTATAAGAAATGTAGAGGAGTGGATGATCGTACACCTCGTACACCTCAATTTTTATGTTAACTGAATTTATTCTGTCTCTGCTTTGTATTTATCTTGTTGTTATAGCTCATAACAACATCACTCTTGATGCTCATGACATTAATAAAATAAATAATTACAAACTATTTATGAAAAATTTACTTCTTCTGTATAAAACTGTTTATGCTGTAGTTAAATGCGTTAAAATTAAAAAAAAAATTCGCTGGTATTTTCGACTATTAATGTTGAAATACCATACATCGTACTTGTTGAAAAATCTGTAACTTCAGTTTGAAAATATTTCTATAGTTCCGGAATTTTAATTCAGAATATGTAATGAAATATAATCATAAGCAGAGGTGATAACCACAAGAGGCGTGTTAGTTAATATAGCGTTGTGCAATGCGATTGTCTTGGAGTGAACAAAGGCGTCGCCAGAAAGAATTATGAGAGAGGGGCACGGGGTGGACGGGCAGCTGGGCAAGGAAAAGTGCTCCTTACATTGCTCCCTCTTAAACAAATGACAGACGCTTGTCAAGAATACAAGTTGTAGAACATAATTCAAACTGTTCTGTAACTGACAGTTTAAGAACATTGCACTTACGTTGGGTATCCAGCAAACTAAATAGGATAGAGCAACTGTAGCACGCAACTCTCTTGACATGCAAGTTAATTTGACCGATTACTGAACAACAATTTTTTGTTCTTTCTTTTTTTTTTTTTTTTTTTTGTCTTGCTCCGAAATAAAAACTGGTGAATATCACTAATATGTGTGACCTAAATCTGAATTTAAAATCCAAATTGCCCCATCACGTACCATTTTTCGGGGAAAATGAATTGAATTTTTATGAATAAAACTTCTTTCTTTTCTAATTTTACACTGCTACTGGTAAAATTACAACACACTAGGGATTCAAAATGCTTCATAGTACTTGAAAAATGTATACTGGATAGAAAAATGACGTTATAGAGTTTAAAACACAACAATAATAAAAATTATTTCCCGCGTATAATGAGAAAAATCTTGGAATTTGAACTTACCATTTGAAATAATTTGCTGGATGACTTCCGTTTATAACTACACTCGAGACTGTCTTTTACAAGAAACATCAATAGTCTGCAAGCATGCTGGATGATGATCTTCCTTTATATCGCCTTTCCATTTCAGATATTTCTAGATAAAATCTTTCCCCATGCTCATCGCTTACCGCTCCAAGGTTAGAAGGAAAGAAATCCAAATGAGAATGTAAAAAGTGTATTTTGAGAGACATATTACACCCCATTTTCTCATATGAACTTAACATGGTTTCCACAACAAGTTCTATGTAGTTCTGTGCCCTAGAATTTCCAAGGAAATATGAGCAAACAAATTTGAAAGCGCGCCATGCCATTTTTTTTTTTTTTTTTTTTTTTTTTTTTTTTGTAACGGAGAGTTTTTCCTCAAACAAGAAGTCAGCCATAACTTTGTGAATTTGTGGACCGATGAAAATGCCCTCTTTTAATTTGCCTTCACTCAAACTGGTAAACTTTTCTCTTAAATATTGAAAACCACACCCTTGTTTGCTCATTGCGTAGACCTCACTTTGAACTGTTACGAAATTTACTGAATAGAAGGGACCAATACTTGTTTATTTATTAGGCCTAAAAGTACAAAAGTACATGCCAACAACTATAAGAAACCGAAAATAATTCATAAACTCATAAAATGCATTAGCTTTTGTTTTGGTTTACAACCCCAACCAGCGCCAGATGTTTCCTGGGAGAGTACTTATCGAAAAGTGAAATCATAGTATATCTTAAAAACTTTACCTGATACGAAGAAGAGAGATGCATTTTTGGATTCAGCGCACACCAAACCATAAAGGACACATTTTTGTAAGTCGGAGCAAAATTCTTGTTGTTCAGTGATTATCTAACGACTCAACAATAAATTAAATAATCATTAAGATAAAAATAAGTGAACCACGCAAAAACTTACATATAAAATAATTTAAATGGAGTGTCAATATAGGACTCGTTAAATTGATTACTGAATATCAAAAATGATAATAAACTCACTTTATTCGTTACAACGTCTACTGAAAACAAGAATTTTCAGTAACCTTCTTAGTTGGAATGAATTTAATTCATATATTATTATTTATACTTCTATCAACTGCGCTTCATCTAAAGTGGACAGAATTCTTGACGAGATGAATGCATTCTCCATACAGTTGGGGAACAAAACCATCTAGGTGAAGCACCTAAGCAGGACTGAAGTTCGGAATCAGCATAGACTCGCAGAATGACTCCACCGGCATTTATGATGTTCTGTGTCCCTATTCATTATACACAGGATATAGAGCCGCGTCTGTGGCTCAGGTGCTGGTTTTCCATCCAGACGACCCGGGTTCAATCCCCGGCAGATCGTGATGGAATTTGTGGTGGACAAGGACATTGCAATTTTTAGCGTCAGTGTAAATGCAAGACAAGAGTTAAGACAGTAAACACTGATATGCTGTGAAATACCTGGCAAGAGTTAGAATAATGTCTTTACGTATACTAAGAGGTACTCCTGGTGCACATGTTGAAGTCCACTGAACGAGATCAATTTCTGGAGATTAAAACCGTATTATTATATCCCTCTTAGTTTTGTTGTAATTTCTTATTAAACTATGGGCTGGAGATTTAGAGGAAAGCCAATATATCATAAAACACACATACTGAAGACATACTGAGACTAATCCAATAATAAACTACTAAAATTTCGTTTTAAGATCAGTTCTCATTGCATTGAGATGCTAAAAATATTTGCTTGTTTTGGTTTACAGTAGACTACTTACGTTCATTCTCATTATCCCCTTTGCATAAATGGATGATATTTATGCCGATTGCATCATTGCTTGCAATGGTTTGACATTTTTCAAGTCCAAGAAGTTACAAAATTTCAAATACGTTTGCTAGTAGGTTCTGTCTATAACTTAACTTTTTGTAGAATGGCTTAACAAATAGTCATACTTAAAATGACATGTTCATTGGAATAACGTTTTTCAGCATTGTGTCATCTTCAGGTTCTATCATATACAATACGTATATATGTATATAGCTACATAATATATATAATTTTGAACACGTACTTTGCGTGATAAACATTGGAGTAAATCAAAGCGATAGGGCCAATTTTCATTTCGCCTATTTTGCCTTTTCTTACTAATAAATACCTTTTTTGTCATTTTAAAGCAATATTTCGTGTCTATTTTCAATTTTCTAATTAATTGTAATGTAATGTGTATGAAATTTAAATATTTGAAACAATGACTAACTTTACTAATAATAGTAAATAAAAGTAATTTATTTCGGTGCTTAATCTGATAATAATCGTGCTTTAATACTATTGGCGTAACATCAATAATAATCGACAATCCACAGTTACAATTAATATAATATTGTCATGTCTTCACGATATCAACAATCAGCTTTATAATAATTTTAAATATTCAGCTCGTTCTCATAGAAGTTGTCACGTAGCATTTTCAATTGTCTACTTTCATATTTTCAAATCTTACTGTTACAGTTTTGTGCTACACGTGTTTATTATTGTAGGAGAAAGAAATTTGAGTGAGGAACAGTAAGTTATTGTCGGGTGGCAGAATATTTAAGATCGGTTAGCTAGAATGCATAAATTCAGTAAATCATTGCAAAGTAAACGTCATGCTTACATTAGTGAATTTGGTGCCCATGTGTTTTTAACCGATGGAACAGTTTTGTTATGTAAGGTTTGTGAAAAGTTAATCTCGAAAAAAAGTATTTTATAAGTCAACATGTGTCATCTACGAAGTATATATGTGAGTTGTGTTGATATAATTTAAATTTATTGCTAAAATATATTATGCCTTTTTCAAAGATCATTGTGCAATTTTTTTTTGGGTTTTATTGCTTTTTTGCCTGCCTATTTTAACTGTTATAAATGCCTAAACATCCGGGTTCTAGTTATAACATTTCATAAAATTATAAAGGACAATTTCCTGAAACTGAACATTATTTTAAAATTATTGTAAAAAGTTAAAATTTGTAAAATATTCCCCTAAAATTAAGATTAAATTGAATTTATGTTCTTGTTTTTACATTTATTGGCTATATTACGGTTTATCTAATTATCATCTCATTTTTACATAACAAATATTTGAATCTATGTTGTGAATAATTAATTTTGGTTTACACAGTGTTATAATATCTCAAAACATATAAATTAAACGATTTAAAATTGTTAAAGGTTAAAATGGTAAAATATCCATCCTGAGATGAATATAAAAATACGTTTTCGTTTTTCTTTATTATTGGCTTTACATATCACTGTTTGTCTATACAGTATAGGCCTATAATCTCACTTGTGATGGTGTGGAAGAACTTCTGGTAGCCTTAACTTCACCAGAAGAAAGGAAGAAAGAAAGAAGCAAACAAGCGAAACAAATTAATCAATTAATTAAGCTTGAAATGTCGTGTAATATTTAGACAGTATTTGATTATGTAATAAATTATTATATTCAAGTTATAAAGACAAATGTTCAGGATAATTTGAGATGCTATTTATGAGTCTATAGGCCTATATTGATATTAACTCAGCCGTAATATTACGTTGCACGTTGGTCTGATGGAATTAAAATTCAATTGTATTGTATTAATTAAAACAATTACATTTTATTAGTTTTGATATGTTATAAGTAATTTTGTTTGATTTTGATTATATCAACTTACATTATAGAATATAATGTCAGAATAGAAATCACGTCGAATTAAGTCTTTACGGAGAGAGGCAAAGATGGATTGCTTTCCGTCCTCCTCAATATAGGGGAATGTGATGAGTGAAGGTAAGCACGTTTTCCTTCTACTTGATGCTAGGATTTAATTACCTTTCAGCAAAACCGCTGAACCGTGTCCACAAATTCTTCTTTGAAAAAAAGACTAAAGTAAGTTGTCTTAGATTTCAGCATTAGATGAAAGCACTTAGTATGGCTTAATTTTAAATATATATGTTTTTATATAAGTATTATCTACTTCAATGCCAAGAACGGTAATTGTATGATTTGAAATAGTAATCAGAAGTGAACTAATTCGTTGTATGTGCTCTGGGCTCTCCCGAAAAGGAGTTACACCGACTGACACTGCAAGGTCGAACATTTTTTTTTATCGAGTCTAGAACTCACCTCAATGCCTGTTCCCTTCACACTCTACCTGATTTTCTGAGAACGGATTTATTGGGTGACAGACTATAATGTGATTTGATATGCTCGTGTTTGGCTAGAAGGACAAGAGCAGCTAGCCGGATCCGAGCAGCAGTGGAAGCTGTAACGGCTGATGACTAATTGTAACTCAGGGTAGGAGTACAAGGCTCACTTGTTCTATTCAGTGTATTTATTATTCTAGTAGCCTATAAATATTGCACTTGTGATGATATTTCAAGGACTGAACATAGTAATAATCTTGATTATTTTGTTAGCTTAAGGTTTAGAAACAAACAGTAGGCGGGATAGACCGAAGATTAAGTGAAATAATAAATTATACCAATAGCCTATCTAAATATGATCAACCTCAATTTTATGAGAACAGTTGCCAATTCGAATGACGAGCACTTTTCTGGACATCCACATGAGGAAAACTATAGCTTATAGTCGCTCTTATCAGATGGTCTGAGGGCAGCGCTTTTCACAATGGATGTAGAGAAATAGGTGTTTATAGTTCCGTTGGCTATAAGAATGAGCATGGTTTTTCCAGCATAACAGTACAGAGTCCCTGTACATATTAGTCGTTAGGTGACACATTATCTAAATCTTACGTTTCCCGAACGTAGGCTCGACCGCAGTGATCACTGCGTTGGCCACCAAGGTCCCCAGACTTTACTCCTATCGATTTCTGTCTGTGGAGATGGATGAACAAAATAAGGTATTAACTGGTCGTTCGTATTATGAATAATGCTGCCCTCATAAAAGAACGAAAAGATGACCTCAGAAATGCAACTCTTACTGTTGTCAACAGAGTGGAAAAGGGCATTCAACTGAAGTATTAATAGAACATAAATACGTAATAAATGTAATTTGTCTTTCCTTTTTTCCACTTATAACTTGTTGTGCTTAACATTACATGTTTGTATGAATTTTTTACTGAGAATAGTCCATGATACCAACCCCTAAAATATGTATTATTCCTACTGAATCACTCTCTATGCATATGGCATCGTTTATTTGAACTTTTAAGCGTTTTCATATCGTATGACTCCCGAGACGTGGGGTCAGTATAACACGAACGAGATTCCAGCAGAAAACAGATGACTCTCTGTAAAAAGATTAGAAACCATGGCAGTCTCCACGCAAAGGCAAATTCCCTCCTAACAGTAATTCCAGATGCAAATCATGTCTTAAGTGTTCAACAGCAGTGATTGCACGAGCGTTTTATCCGCGGGATCATTCGAACGTTTAGAAATGTTAGCATTGCAATGAGGCAAGTTCCAACAGCTACCGTGTATTTGTCACGTAAAGGAGTATTTGGCCGATTTCGACATGGTGGCCACGCGTGACGAGGAAGACGACACGATGCAAGCGTCGCCACTGGAGTGGGGCTGCGGAAGTGTAGGAAGAATGGTGTAACCTACTGACCGGGAAGCCAAACCAGTGTCTGTCGTCTCATTAACTGCAGCTCAGAGAGAAGACAGATACACTCGTCGCCTGTTAAGCAGATTGATTGGAAAACTAACATCTCCTTAGATTGCGAAATTACAGGAACTGTTTCCGTGTACAATACAGTCCGGCGAGAGTGTTCAGAGATAAACTCTTTTCACGGATATGAATCTGAAGCACTAAAATGCAGTGCGGAAGCAGAAGTAGTAGAGATATTATTTGTGCGTTGTACAGAACTCTTCTTCTTTATTACCAGAACAGAAACATTGTAAATATACAGGGTGTTAAAAAAGTATCAAATATTTTAGGAGGTGCTGTTATGCATCAAAAGAAGAAAAAAAATGTCGAATAAACTTGAGTCCTACAACACATATTTTCTGAGATATGATAACTTGTTCGTAGGATGTGCTCAATGTGATGTCCATTTATGGCATTTCCTCTGCCCTTCGACATAAGGCAGCCGTGGCGAAAATGTGATCGTGCGCCGAGCCACTGTATAATCTGCAACGTGCATAGCACCTGTGGAGGGAGGCGGGCACCCGAAGTGGAAGTGAAGCAACTGTCTGACTTATTAACGGATTTTCATTTTCCTTACGTCAAGCACTTAAATATTATAATTTTATAGAGTATAAGGTTACAAACTAATGTTTAGTACGTGTAACGGAGAAAGAAATGAATAAGAAAACATAGTTCACATTATCACAACCTAAAATTAACTGTCTTCATAATGTCTCTGCTACAGAGTTTCAAAATCAGGAATAATGTTACTTATTGTCAGTCGTGATCTAAATTTAGTTTTTACTATTTTCATGGTTGAAAATAATTTTTCACAAACGTAAGTTGTAGCGAACATGGCTTCAACAGAGCAAGCCAAAGAACGAAGCTTCGGATATTTATTGTTTTGCAAAGATTTGAAAAGTTCAACTTGTCAAGACCTTACATCTAGCTTTCATTGTAATATTACATTGTAAACCTGTGAGCTAACCACATTATTCGTACATCTGCTGAGAAAGGATCGACGTACAGAGATGATGATGATGATGATGATAATAATAATAATAATAATAATAATAATAATAATAATAATGATAATAATACTTACTGCCTTTTAAGGAACCCGGAGGTTCATTGCCGCCCTCACATAAGCCCGCCATTGGTCCCTATCCTGAGCAAGATTAATCCATTCTCTATCATCATATCCCACCTCCCTCAAATACATTTTAATATTATCTTCCCATCTACGTCTCGGCCTCCCTAAAGGTCTTTTTCCCTCCGGCCTCCCAACTAACACTCTATATGTATTTCTGGAGGGTAGCTGTGAATATATTGAATAAGCATTGGCGGACAGCCGATAAGGGGTGGTCCTCCAGCTTGGGGGTGGCGAAGGGCTAACAATCCATCACCGTAAAAAACAACTTGTTACGAATCCTTCAAATAATAATAATAATAATAATAATAATAATAATAATAATAACACTAAATCTTTTAATGGTTTATGAGTGGCATATAGTATAATGCCGTTTTATGTTATACAACCGTTTCCTCGTAATACTTGTGAACAAACAATACATTTAATATTCTCATCATATTGGCAGCAAAAAAATGCGTCCTCCCATCCTACTTGAAACTTTCGTTTTGTAGGGGTACATGGTTTCGAGAGAGATATTGCGACGATACGCCACTCGCAGGTCAGAGACAAATACAAATGGAACGGAGTTCGACTCCAGTGGTGAGAGGGTGGGGGTTGGGGGAGGTAGGAAGTAAGAGAAATGCATAGTTATCATTGCGAGCCACAATGTGCTCACGAGCCACATTTTCGCCACGGCTGACATAAGGGATCACGCACTCTTTGAAATTGACCTGGTTGTTCTTGATAACCAAAAATCTAGGGGATTTAGGTTTGGGGAACGAGCAGGCCAGGGTGTGGGGCCTCCCCAATCAATCCAGCGGCCCTAAGTGTCAGCGTCAGGTGTTCATGCTCATTGAAGAAAAAAAATGTGCTGGTGTGCCATCAAGCATGAACCACATCTGTAGTCTTTGCTGACATGGCACATACTCCAGCAAGGTAGGCAATACGTTAATAAGAAAGCCCTGATAACGATCCCCAGTTAATCTCTGTGGTAGCACGTATGGCCCTTAATCTATCACCAAGAACGCCTGCCCATACGTTGATTGAGAATCGGTGCTGATGCCTTATTTCTTCAACTGCATAGGAATTTTCATCAGCCCAAACATGCTGATTACGAAATTTCACTAGACCAACTCTGCTGAATCCAGCTCATATCCGCAACCAGACTTTTGTTTTCAGTATTCCTTGCGACGTATCATTATTCCATGCCAGGGGTGTCAACTACGGTATGATTATCTGGTAGTCTGCTGTGTTGTAGGGCAGAAAAATGCATTGCCATGAATGGACGGCACATTGAGCACCTCCTATGAACAAGTGTTCAGATCTCAGAAAGTATGTGTTGTAGGACCCATGTTTATAAGACATTTTTTCTTTGTTTTGATGCATACTATCACCTCCCAAAATATTGAATACTTTTTTTTAATACTCTGTATAAGTTACAAAATGGCCGTCAAAAGCTTATCATAAACAGAATTTTATTTGAACTACATAGTAGTGGTAGTATTAATGATACATGATGAACGTTTCATGCTGCATAGAGCCATCTTCAGATCTACTAACCTTCATGAGCTTTATGAATACATTGATTAAATATAATTTGAAAGAGACCTGGGTGCAAGTATATAAATACAAATGAATAATATTAGACAACAATAAAATATTATATATAAGTTGGCAGTTAAAACATATGGTTTAAAGTTCTCAACTTATACAATAACGTAAAACAAATTCAATTCAAGACTACAAACATACTATCATCACAGTCTACTATATATAGTCACGAAGCTTGAGTTGTGAGGGTGCTGGAAACAATAGACTTGCCGGTACTATTTCGCATTGTCTGTAATGAGGCGATATTAGCGATCCTAGTGGTGCGCAACTATCTATGGATGCATATTTACTACGTATTGAGCTTCGTGACTGTGTATACTAGACTGTGCTATCATGTTTATGGTTAAATACGTAAGATAAGCATGAAGGGTACAATGTCTTCATAAAGAGGAGAGATTCTGATATTATTCATGTCAGCGTGTTCCGTTCGTAACTGGAATTAAAGATAAATAAAATTGTTATGATTTAGAATAGCTTTTCATTACTGAATTTTAAGAATTGAGAGTTTTAAGCCATAATATGTTGATGAGGGGGTATTAAAATGAAGTAAATAGTAAGTGCAAATGAACTTACAATTTCATATTGGTGTACTGGTAGTAGAATCGTCAGGCGTGTACGGTCAGGCACGTACTGATATCAATGCAATGCTCACAAGGCGTTTTCATTCATGTACGTCAAATGACGAGAGAGTAGTTTAAATGCGCGTACGCATGCTGTGGATTATGTAACCATTGGTTATTGTTTAAATTGAGGAGTGGATAATAATAATTATATAATTATAATATTAATAATAATAATTTATTTTTATTTCTTGATATTTGATATTTATGTGCTGGACAACAGCCATTGGCCAATAAAACTCCAGCGCAGTAATAATAATAATAATAATAATAATAATAATAATAATAATACAAATGGCTTTTAATGAACCCGCAGATTCATTGCCGCCCTCACATAAGCCCGCCATCGGTCCCTATCCTGTGCAAGATTAATCCAATAATATTAATAATAATAATAATAATAATAATAATAAATGATGATAATAATATGAATAATAACTTATTTATTTATTGATATTTGATACTTATATGCTGAATAACAGCATTGGCCAATAAAATTCCAGCGTAGTAATAATAATAATAATAATAATAATAATAATAATAATAATAATAATAATAATAAAATTATTTTATTAGTATTATTATTATTGTTATTATTCATTTATTGACATTAGATATTTATGTGCTCGGCAACAACCATTGGCCAATAAAAGTCTAGTGTAGTAGTAGTAATAATAATAATAATAATAATAATAATAATTATTATTATTATTATTATTATAATAAATGATAATAATAATTATTTATTTATTTATATTTGATATTTATGTGCTGGACAACAGTCATTAGCCAATAAAAATCCAGCGCAATACTACTACTACTACTATTTTCTTATTTATTGATATTTGATAATTATGTACTGATCATCAGCCATTGGCCAATAAAAGTCCAGTGCAATAATAATAATAATTAATAATAATAATTTTAATGTCTACATAAAAATCTCATACTCATTGCTTGTTGATAGATTCCAGGTAAGCGAATAAGTTTCCTCAAAGTCACATTGTAGCCGTTAATCTAGACATTATCATCTTCTCTTCACGCTTCTATGGCGTATTGTTCAGTGAGCTGGAAGAGTTCCACTTTCACGTACTGATCTAATATCACATTTATTCGACTGTATAAAAGTCCGAAGAGAAAAAGGAATGATTATCTTTCATCTGAATTAAAGCATAGGCTATATTCCCCGAATAGGTAAAAATAAGCTTCACTTTTATTGCATAACGCTAATAAAACTAATAAAAAATAGAGGCTCATTTTCGCTTTCTCCATGTCTTTCAATTTACTGGAGAAAGTATTGCAGATATTAGACAAGCTCCGAAATAATTTGGATACTCTATCTACAACATATTTGCTTCAGCCTCACCAGAAACTAGTTGTAATAAATCAATTTCTCGGACCTAACCTATCCTCTTCAAACAGTCCATGTCAGTAAAATTCCAAAACGGTTTTTAAATAAGACCGATAATGCGATTCGAAGTGCTCTAAAACAAAATCCTACAGCTTCCTAGCGACACACCTAACAGCATGCTCTACACTAGCCACAAGTATAAGTATACTTCAGTTCTACGAGTTTCTTGGGAGGCCTATCTACAACAGCTGAACATAAACTAATCATTAGAATATTCATGTAATACTCATACCAATGTAATTGGAAATTTTAGAAACATCGAAAATCGCTGTCTTCATGAACTAAATTAGACCAGGGGCCTGCTTCACAATGTTTACAATCTTTGTAAATTGTAAACTTTGCTTGTAAATTGTAAACTTCTGTTTCACAATCTTTGTTTGTAATGTTGAACTTAACAAAGAAAATCAAATCTTTACAAATTAAATTTTGCGCACTTTACAAGTATTCTGTTTCACAATGAAAGGTAATTTTACAAACGTGTAAACTTGTAAAGTTAGCACATTTTCTACAATAGCTCTGAGATGTGTAAAGTTTGATATTGCAACAAATTCTGAATAAATACAATAAAAATGTATTTATTAAATTAATTTTTGAGTAACTGGGTAATATTAAGAATTAAACTAAAGCAGTTTTGACGTTATTAAGTAGCTCTAATGACTCAGACGAAGATATTGAAGTCCACACCTGTGGAGTAACGGTTAGCGGGTCTGGCCGCGAAACCAGGTGGCCCGGGTTCGATTCCCGGTCGGGGCAAGTTACCTGGTTTAGGTTTTTCCGGGATTTTCCCTCAATCCAATATGAGCAAATGCTGGGTAACTTTCGGTGCTGGCCCCCGGATTCATTTCACCGGCATTATCACCTTCATCTCATTCAGACGCTAAATAACCAAAGCTGTTGATAAAGCGTCGTAAAATAACCTACTAAAATAAAAAAATTAAAAAAAAAATTGAATTTAGGCCTAATCAAACAAAGACATATACGTAAAATTTTCCGGGCCAAGAATTAATAGCACTTCGTATCGTATGCATTTAATGAAAGGTTTCGAATGAGACCCGCGCTGTACTTCAGAATACAGCGTAAGTATTTATATACGAAGACTGTATTTAATAAATACTCGCACTTAAAAAATAAGTTCTCTGCACCAAAAATAAATAATTCAATAATGCAATAACGACACTACTTACGCGGTATTCTGAAGTCGTTTCGAGTCCCGTTTCGCTGGAATCCCTCCTACAAGATATGGGACATCACATCCAACGTCCAAAAGGGAAAAGTGATGCCCTAACCTCAAAGCGAGAACTGTATTGTTTTGCATTGGTTGTATACTAGTTGTCAGTTCCGTTCGTTAGCAGATAAGTACGGAATTTCAAAGATATCGTTGTGCAAGAGTGCCCAGAGGTTACTTGATATTGTTAAAAGAGTTATATTCGAGGCAGGTTTTTGATCACCAAATGTTATTTACTGTAGCACAGAATTTTTATGCTGCTTCTGGGATCACTAATGTTTGTGAGGTTATGGATGCAACATTATTAAATACTGATGGATCAACACAAAAAATGAACCCGATTTTGTGGTAGACATTGTAATTATTTTATCAATTGGATATTTTAACTTGGACCAAATCTATTATTTACTTATTTGACTGAATTTGGCGCTAACTTTGGTCATTTAAGTAATAGACGTACTGGTATACTCGACCAATCACATCACATGAAACTCCATTGTCGCCAATATATACAGATCTAAATACTTTTAATTTTTTTAACAATACTTTATATTTTCTGTTGGTGAAATATGAATCAGCGAGCTTAGAATAATCTATTTCAGAACTAAATATAAACATATGTATCGATAGTGGTAAAAACACGGCGATGTTTGTACACTGTCGTTGGCAATATTGTATAACCAATAAAGCTTATTTGTAAGTTTCTTTAGTTGATTTTCTAAAGTTCGTCAAACTTTATAAATTAATAAGATAGCATTGTGAAACACAATTTACAAGCATTTGTAATCTTTTACTTGTTATTTGTAAATGGTTGATTTGTAATTTGTTAGGATTGTGAAACGGGCCCCAGTTCATGAAGAATTTGAATGTTTGTCAAATAAGACATCTAAAAGAGAACGAATATAATGAGTGGTACTCATACCCTCATAAAGGAAAAGGTGTTGAATTATTTTCATAAGTACCATCTGCCTATACTTGAATTATTAAAAAGCAAGGTCTTTCCAGCTCACAAGCAAACATTCTGATGGAGGCAGATAAAAAGTTTATTTTTTTCTTTCACCATGTTAATAATATTAAAAGAAGTACTTGCACACTCGACCGCAATTACTAGGACCTTAAAAAAATAAGGCCACGAGGCGCCGTTAACAGAAAGAGAACACAATTTCATTGAAAAAAATTTATTGGAACAGACACAACAATAATTGTTGAGGTATTTTTCAACATATTCCCTACCGGAATTGAGACATTTGTCATATCATGGGATCGACAGAGAGGTGCAGACGGCTGTCAAACGCTGGTTCCGATCCCAGGCGGCTGACTTTTACGACGCAAGGACACAAAAATTGATCCCATGGCATGACAAATGTCTCAATTCCTGTGAGGGATATGTTGACAAATAGCGCAACAATTGCTATATTTGTTTCAATAAATCTTCCCAAGCAATTGTGCTTTTTTCTTAAAACTACCACAGGGAAAATGACGGTCTCGTAATTGCGGTCGAGTAACCAAAATTTGTATAAGCACTTGTTTTGACTTTATTAACTGGCGGAAGAAAAAAATTAACTTTTTTATCTCCCCCCTCATTAGAATGTTTCTTGTGAGAGTGGAGAGATATGATAAAAATGACAGCCATGGTAGCGCCAGTTCGAGCACAGACACATCCCACTGCAGACACTGTAGTGAGTTTGAATCCCTACCTCATGTGCTTGGGAGGTGCCTCAGGGAGAAATCTTGATTAAAACGACATAACATCATTCGTTCCCTTCTTGCTGCTGCTCTCCGAAACAAAGGTTTGGAAGTTTATGAAGAAGTTCATTGTTTGACTGATCAAGATAGCGTACGGAGGATCGACATTATCGTCATCAATAGGAAAAAATCTGTAGCAGAGATCATAGATCCTACAATTCGCTTTATTATTATTATTATTATTATTATTATTATTATTATTATTATTATTATTATTATTATTATTATTATTATACAGTAGTTATTGTGTCCTCTGATTGAGGTTCTGGCTGATATGTACATCTATTATCAGGCAGTACATCTCACTTGACGATATGTATTAGAGGAAGAACAATTGTTTGTATGCATCTGAAGTCTGACTAGTGTAATATGTAGCTAGTAGGCGATGTATGCAATGGAGGGGGAAAGGAACTGGTCACTCTACCCCATTATCTCTTGACCTAGTTGCCACACAAGTGACACCTTCTTGGTATCACTTGTGAGCTTCAGACCTGTCTTCGGACAGTTTACTAAATGCAATAACAATAGTAATGATTTACGTTAAATGGTATTCAACCAAGGAAAAACAAGAGTTGATATTGTAAAAGAAACTATAATATAATGCAATAAATATCAACAAGTATAATAAAATAAATATGTCAGAATTTTTACATAAGTAATCAGTGGGACTACCCGGCGTACTTCTAGGAGTACGCATACCATAAATTGAATACCACTGCTCTACTTAAAGAAGATGCTTGCCGATTGCAGGGGACTTGCTTCGCGTGTTATATCTAAGTTCGTGAACATCAACTTTCTATTAAATCGCCGAAGTTATGTACCCAATTATTTATTTTTCTCTCTTATTTTGTTTCAGTTGATTACTCCGTTCAGTTAGGTATTAATTTTATTAATTTCATTCATATAATGTAGATGCATGCATCTTTACGAATTGCGTGTCGGTTTCATTTACAAGTAACCCAATAGGCCTAACAGGACAGTCCCTCGGTTGGATGCGTTCCCAAGACCTACTGTAGTCTCCAAGACTGGACGTTAAATATCAACAACGACAAGGACAAAGAAGATAATGAGAGGAAAATAAACTGAATGTTACGGGCATTCAGCCACCTTGCAATTAGTTCCGGGCCATAAGATTAACAGATTGATATAAGTGATTTCCAACGACGCACCAGGGAGTCAGACAAGTAGCCAGCCCGCTTGGTGGGTGGTACGTTTGGAAGTTTATAGAAATAGCCAATCACTTTATTTGAAAAGTGCACTAAAGTACTCGATCATTCATTCCTCTGACGTTTTTTCATAGCGTGAAAGGTTTCCGTGTAAATTTAGTTTAAAACCATTAATTTCAAGCCACTGGTCGGTGTGAACAGATTGCAACGTTGTAGTCAGAGAGGAAGAGGTTCATAAAGTGATTCAGAACTGAGTTCGTTGACTTCTTACATCTGTATTACGAGAAGAAAGAGCAGTGTGTTAGCGGTGATGTTGCCGGACTGCTGAAACTTCCAACTTAACTTTCTAATTAACCGTGCATTTAATCACAAAACGTAATATAGGTTTTCTATTCATTTAAGTCAAAGCTATCGTCCCTTTCAATCTGCAGGATTATTTCACTTCCATCCTGTATAATTAGGGTTACCGTGAAAAGAAATTTTATAGGAGGACATGGAATCTAAAATAACAGGACATTGCTGAAAAAATGAGGGCTTTTTAAAAATTGATATGAACAAAATTAAAGCACAGTCTAGTATATACAGTCACGAAGCTTCAGTTGCGAGGGTGCTAGGAACAATAGACTATCCAGGTACAGGGACATCATTTTATTTTTACTTCAATTTTTATTGTACCTGAGTTTATGAATGTACTTTACTCCCACCCCTTCTACTAATGAAGTTCAACCGTCCTTCACACAGATCCAAGACCTCATGTACAGTCATAGTAGCATTACGGTCATAGTAAACAGTACGTTCCAAAAATATGTTCGCGTTTTCCAATGACGAACGAGCTTTCAATATTGAATCATTTTCGCACAGGTACTGTCGTCCATTTGTCTACGTCGTATCCCGGTTTCCCCCACCAGCTTTTATTCGCCAGCTAGTGGCTGGGCTGTCTTAGCTCTTTTTTGAGAACATTAATTTCTGTTAGGAATTGGACGTTAACGAAATATTATACAACTGTTTAAAATTACTTCAATAAAAGGGCCTCGTTAAGTAATTAACTGTCACGTGATTTCCTCCCTTTCTACGACCCTACGACATAACGACTTGGACGGACAGTAGATGGTATGTCTGAGTAATTTTATCTTTTCGGATCGGGCAGAAGTGAAGATTGAATTTACAGTACGTAAGGTACTCTTTTATAAAGTAGGTACAAAATTATTTCAACATGAGTTACTAGTACGAAGAACGATACTGGTAATTGGGATTAGGTACAATAGTCTATAGTGCGATAATATACACATTAGAATTGAAGCCTGTATCGAAATGAACGATCACCATTTTCAAAAATGTGTTTAAATATTCATATTATGATTATTTTTCAATTTAACTTCATTCTCTATATTGTACGCTAATATGCTGTAGACAGTATAATATACACTGCATAATGAGTACGTCCACATGGACAGCTCAGTTCGTGCGTAAAAACACTCATTGTTAATACTGTACTGTATTTTGATTAAACAAAAACCTAATGAAAATGATCAAACTCGAAAGTGCCATATTTCCTAGTTTACGTAAATGGATGAACTACTTTTCTTCCCTCCTATACCTAGTAGAGTGATTTGTTTGTATGTTACGCCAGTATCATCTAACTCCGTGGAAGGGGGTAGCAAACGGCGTTGATCCAGATGTATAGGCAAGTTAATATTAAAAATGTTAGTAAAAATAAAATGATGTCCCTGTACTATTTCGCATTTTCTGTAATGAGGCGATAGTAGCGATCCTAGTGGTTAGCAACTATCTATGGATGCATATTTACTACGTATTGAGCTTCGTGACTGTATATACTAGACTTGTTTACTTACTTATGGCTTTTAAGGAATCCGGAGGTTCATTGCCGCCTTCACATAAGCCCGCCATCGGTACCTATCCTGAGCAAGATTAATCCAGTCTTTATTATCATATTTCACCTCCCTCAAATCCATTTTAATATTATATTAATATTATATATATATATATATATATATATATATAATATATACTACACTGTGATTAAAGATACAAACAATGACTCACCTTAGTTTTCTCACTAGTTGCTGGATCAGTATTACATCTGTACCCTACTTATCAGTGGAGCCCACTTTGTGCACAAGAGCCTTAAGAGTCAAACTTCTATCTTGTAACAAATAACTATGGAACTGTTCACAGGACATGTCCTTGAAATTATATTTCACTATGATGATACCTCTGACTGTCTCCGTTAGCATGCGATTTCGTTCTTTTGTCCATTGAGCAGATATTAGGAAAAATACTCTCTCAACACTTCCATTGTGACTTGGGAGGAATAAATATAGTGAGGGTTGCATAAGGACAGTTCCTGAACAGCAAATATTGGCGTCTTGTCAGCGTTGCCAACTGTTACCAGATATCACACGATCCTACGTACTAAATGACTTATTTACTTACCGTACTTTATGTTGGAAGGTTATTCTAAATAATTCAATAATTTGTAACATATTTTCGTAGGCAAACTATACGAGAAAGGGATCAACATGCCAAGTATTTTGTCTGGCAGTACGAAATTCATTGGTTAGACTAAACAATTGACTCACGAGACCTAACCTAAAAATGTAATTCGTTTGACCACATGAAATTATTAGTACTAACTCCGAGAACATACCGGACTATAGTCTTAAATTATAACCACAACGTAACACATAAAAAGACTATTATGTATTAATATTAATATTTAATACTGATATTAATTAATCATTAGTATGTTCAAATTTCACTAGCTTCCATTAACCGGCTCAGAAATGTAGTACAATTTTAATTTCATGGAACTCCAGTACCGACAAATATTGTCGATATTTGTCTTAGCTGCCAACATAACATAACAGTTACAAAATCACTACCATTTGTAGTATTTGTCAGTATCGAAATTCGAAACGAAGTTTGCAAAAGAAAATTCAACCTGCAAACTAGAAAATCACCATAATCCACTAGCATATGTAGTAATGGGGGAAAAATGGTTAGGTTTCATCCTTAGGGTTTGAAGTAAGCTGACCCGGACTATAGAATTCACATATTTTTAAGAGTTCTGAGAAAGTTTCAGTGCTCGCAGAACCATTGGAATTGAAGAATTTGCACCATTGTTCATCTAAACTTAAATCTTTGTCAGAATTAATTTGATTGGAATATCTTTGTACAGAATAAAATTACTAAATTGCTTAGAATCACAAATAGTGACATTTTTAGAGTGTAAGAATTCAAAGCATGTCAATAGGTCATTATATTTCATGTTTTTTATGTGCTCCAGCTTCAACGATTGAAAGCAGTTAAATTCTTTCATAGGTTTTCACCATTTGTTTAGATATTCTATGCATAATATCGCACATTATTCAATATTCATATTAATTCTAGTTGAAATGCGAAATGCCGAACATTCCAAATTTTTATAAAATGCCTGCCGGACAGGATAAAGTGATTAAAAAAGAGGACATGTCCTCCTTTTGCCGGACGGATGGTAACCCTATGTATAATTAGCTAAACAATGCACATTAATGAGAACATAAAGATCACTCCGCGTTTGCAAGTCACTCCCGTTACCCACCTGATGGGAGTGGGATGGTTAACACGGCTACGCGGTGGTCAGAGAAGGGACAAGGTCTGCTGGTGCAGCGCGCTCCATTTCCTGTACTTTCACAGCTCACGCGACGGACAACACCCTTCACGTGATGATTGATTTGCCTCAACGCCATCTGCGGGAATGTGCTCCAACCGTGATTGCTAGTCTTGACCCAGCACGCCGCCTACGGACTCGGTTGTTTTTCCTCTGCATAACGTCCTACTCCGCGGCGCGAGGTCGAATATTATGAAATAGGAAATCGTGACCCAGTTCTGTGGATTAAGCTAACCATTCGCAGGTTCGAACTCGGGTCTATAAGTGGACGTCATTCTCACTGCGCGTGGGTTCACCTCGTTTGGGA
This sequence comes from Periplaneta americana, assembly GCF_040183065.1. Lineage (NCBI taxonomy): Eukaryota > Metazoa > Arthropoda > Insecta > Blattodea > Blattidae > Periplaneta > Periplaneta americana. Next base: position 110,769,072 of record NC_091130.1, on the reverse strand, counting down.
TTTTCGTGGGTGGCTTCACATCAACTGCTTTTTTGAACTAGTGGCTAAAACTGGTTTAAGAAATTGATTGTTACGCGTATTATCTTCATCGCTGTGGTGATCTCGAGTCAGAATGGCGCTGGTGAAAATTACTTTGTAAAATGTTTTCAGTTTCTTTTTCATTCTCACTTTCATTAAAATAAAATGACTGCCCCTCGAACGTTTACGCTGTCCTCTCTCACCTCTTCATGTTTTAACCACTTAAGGATGTTAGCACACATCTTCCGATTATAGTCGCGATGCTGTTATTTCCGGCGTGACTCCGCCTCTTTGCTTACGTCTTAGGAAGTGAAGGCTCTATAAAGTCTAGGTAGGTAGTATCGTTAGCCTATTTTTGTTCTTTCATTCCCGAGCTACCATACGAGGAATCTATTTGCCATACCGTTAAACATTATCATGTCGTAGCTCCTATGATAATAAATCAAACGCACTGTAATTCAGCAAATAATTGAGCGGCAAATAATGTCTTCGTGTGCTTTCTGCGAACGCCAACGAAAGAGCCAAAATGGCGGGCTATTATATTAAGTATTTATCGAGCCTTAAGAAATGAATAACGTCTTCATAAGCGAATTACAAGACGCACACGTTTAAATGTAGCTGACCTTCAATGCGATTGGCTGCCGGAAATTAGAGCGACGGGATTATAGTTTTTAATATGAAATAAGACAAAGTTTGTAAAATCTTGGTTGCCTCTCTCATGTTCTAACATTGCAGGACGTTATTTTAAACCGCTTAAGGATTTAAGCACATATCTTGCGATAAGTTTTCATACGAAATAGGACGAAGTTTGTAATGTTTCGGTTTTCTCCCTCATGTTTGAACATTGCAGAATTCTACTGCTTGTTCAGTTCAAAGTGTGTCATGGCTCGCTGTATGCCGTCATGTGGCTAGCCGATGAGCCTAGAGAATTCAATCTTCCTACACTTCCGCAGAGGCGTATTACCTATGTACCAGAGAAGTTGCCTAACAAGTATGGCGTACATTCTGAAAAGTACTTACCGATACGTACGGTAACGCCGGTAGTGGCAGGAATGTGAACTGTTTGGAAACACGTACTGAGGTGAGTTTTTTCTTACTGTCGGGATATGGGGAGAGGGTTAAGACGATTACTTACGTATATTTTGTTGACATTAAACCTCGACGGTCAACATAGACACGGAGCATTTGATTTGTATTGTGGAATGTTGCCGTACGCAACCGATGATAACAAATACCCTGCGTACGACTTGCTCGCGCAAAACACAGTTCGAAAGAGGTTATGGTAGCACACAGACTTTACAGACCGCCATTTGTTGCTTCGACGTTCAAGTTATACCGTACACGTTCTCAAGTTCAGATTGAACGCCTTGAATAATAGGCAACTTCTCTGACATAAAAGCTGAAACTCGCTTCAAATCGCTGACTCACAACAGTGACGTCATGACACACTTTGAAATGAACACCCAGCAGTGGGTGCAATGAACATATGCGTTTTTTCTGTAATATATTTTGTTTGATTTTTTATACACATATTTCTGTGATTGTTTAGTCACATCAATAACAACAAAAATTACCTACACTCATTACTATGCGTAACTTCGCAAGGTATGTCCCTGGCATCCTTATCAGCTAAACCATAAAGGCGCAGAGAGAGGAGGAACTAAGGAGAAAGGCACCGAACGTATGTAAGGAAGGAGAAAGATTGAACAAACGCAAAGGGAGCTTCGGGTCTACAGAGACTCGGCAAACTTGAACCGAACATAAGGCCTCTCACCGTTTTTCAACAGACTCGATTATTTTAGTTTACATTAGTGCTGTTCATCGGAGTGACTACTACCGCGGAGGAATCTGAGATTACGAATAAAGCTCTCCACCGGTGATCTCCGGTACTATCGTAGTTGGAAAAGGGGACATACGGAGCGATGCGGTGGTTCGGAGCGAAGCGACAGTTAGCTCAAGGACGACCGACGCGTACGGACTGACGGTAGTTGTGAGTGGAATAAAATGGCGCTAAATCGGATATCCGTCGCATGGAAATTCTTTAATTTCGTTGAAGGTAATAATAAAGTCGTACGCTGTAAACTTTTTGGGCGAATTTACTCTAAGGGTGGTGGAATTTCGAATTTGTTAGACCATTTGAAGCTATCGCACAGTCGCGAATTTGATGAAAGCGCCGACAAAACAATTACGCAAAGCATTTGATACGATTTCTATTTAATTTTTTTTAGTACTATTGTTCCCAAAGCCCACAGTATAGAAAAAATCTTGAAATTTCTCTAAAACGTAACTTTCGAGGCAATAAAAAATATATGAAATATTTAAAAGACAACTTGAGTTACATTTTACTGTCTAGACAACTTGAGTTACATTTTACTGTTTAGACAACTTGAGTTATATTTTACTGTTTAGATTAAAATATTGAGTTTCTGAATGAAACTAAAGAAACGTGTGATAATAATATAATTGCAATTATCCTTAAGTTGATATCCTCTTATATTTTTATTGCAGGGAAAGAGTGGAGCGTTTCAGAAGAGGCGGTTCAAATACTGACACCCTTTAACAAAATGTTCACAATCCTGTCCGGTGAAGAATATGAATAAATTATTGTGGACAGTAAACTTTAACACACTGATACCACACGTTTCTTCTGTTCCATTCTTAAACTACCTTAATATTTTTACGTTAAACTAAACACATTAGAATAATAATTGAAAGAAACAGTCTGCGAATAAACGAGTGTTTCCAGGAGAACTACAGTATAAATGTTTACATTAGCTACTGAAAAACTTTACTTCTGCGTTAGTTTTGCAATTAGATTTAATGTTATTAATTTGATCAACGACATAAACTAATACGTCTTTCCATATATACTATGAATTTCAAAATTTGAAAAAAAAAAAAAAAAAAAAAAAAATCTGTCAGCTAACATAGCACTTCAAGCAAAACAAGAAAAAAAAGAGCCGAAGAAAGAGCGAGAGATTAACATAAAAGAGAGATTAAACAACAACAAATTACAACTTATTTTAAAAGATACGCGGACGTCAGCGGACTCGAGTCACTACCTGATCCGATTAAAGGAATGCTCAGCGGAAAGTGTATGTCTGCGCCAGAGCACATATACAGGGACATGATTTTATTTTTACTAACATTTTTAATTTTAACTTGGCTATGCCTCTGGATCAACGCCGTTTGATACCCCCTTTCAGGACTGGAGTTCGATGATACTGGCGTAATATACAAACAAATCACTTTAGGCCTACTAGGTATAGGAGGGAAGAAAAGTAGTTCATCCATTTACGTAAACTAGGAAATATCGCGCTTTTGAGTTTGATCATTTTCATTAGGTTTTTGTTTAATCAAAATACAGTACAGTATTAACAATGAGTGTTTTTACTCACGAACTGAGCTGTCCATGTGGACGTATTCATTATATACTGTATATTATATGCGTATATTATACTGTCTACAGCACATTAGCGTACAATATAGGGAATGAAGTTAAATTGAAAAATAATCATAATATGGATATCTAAACACATTTCTTAAAATGGTGGTCGTTCATTTCGATACAGGCTTCAGTTCTTTTGTGCATATTATTGCACTATAGACTATTGTACCTAATCCCATTACCAGTTTCGTCCTTCGTACTAGTAACTCATGTTGAAATAATTATGTACTCACTCTATAAAAGAGTACCTTACGTACTGTAAATTCAATCTTCACTTCTGCCTGATCCGAAAAGATAAAATTACTCAGACATACTATCTACTGTCCGTCCAAGTGGTTATGTCGTAGGGTCGTAGAAAGGGAGGAAATCACGTGACAGTTAATTACTTAACGAGGCCCTTTTATTTAAGTTATTTTAAACAGTTGTATAATATTACGTAGACGTCCAATTTCCAACAGAAATTAATGTTCTCAGAAAAGAGCTAAGACAACCCAGCCACTAGCTGGCGAATAAAAGCTGGTGGGGGAAACCGGGATACGACGTTGGCAAATGGACGACAGTACCTGTGCGAAAATGATTCAATATTGAAAGCTCTTTCGTCACTGGAAAACGCGAACATATTTTTGGAACGTACTGTTTACTATCTTGGATCTGTGTGGAGGACGGTTGAACTTCATTAGTAGAAGGGGTAGGAGTGAAGTACATTCAAAAACTCAGGTACAATAAAAATTGAAGTAAAAATAAAATGATGTCCCTGTACAACCTGCGCTGCATCAATCGGAGGTAACCGGAGGACTCCGAATGAAAGCGCGCAAACAACTGCTCCGGAGAAAAACCTAATCATAAGCAGCACTAGTTTACATGCTTCATTTCCAAGCACTGCTGGATGCCTAAGGAGTAGGATGAAGTTCGTAGTATCTAGACATCCCCTCTCATGTTCGAACATTGCACGACACTATTATGCACCATGTGTTCTCCACTGCGTTCAAGATAGCCCGTGGGACCGAGGTGAGACCTAATCGGAAAGGTAAAAAGATTTTGTAGCTGTAGCGGAGTTCGGAGGCAGCCCGCAGGGGGAATCTGTAGTAATAGCAGTGGCGGTTCCTCGGGGGAGGGAAGGGAGGAACGTCCTCCTCACATTTTTCTTCTTTTGAAAGTAAATACCAAATAAAATATGTGCCTTGAAATTCGAGGAAGATTCGATAATTTTTAAGCTCTCAGCTATAAGAAAACCTCGGTTGAACTGTGAGAAAGGTGCGAGATTGTTTGTGTGGAGGAATGCCAATCCATTCCTCCTTTACTGCAGTTAACACACGTAGACAACAACGCACTAGCGGCCAGAGAAAGAAGCAGATTTTAAAGGAAGTAAATGAACGGATAGGGAGGAGATCCTCCTCTGAATCAGCGCACGGGCGGGAAATAGAAACCGACTGATCGTGCAGGAAGCTCGCTACCGCTGCCATCTAACGATGGTGCATTCAACCAGACTATAACACATCTAGGAGGAGGGACAATAAAAATAGTTTTAACGCAAAGCTATGAAAGACAACATATAAACTTTTTTTTAAAATTATAAATCAAAAATATTATTCATTGCACTTTATATAGGTTACTATTCATGGTTTGAAACTTTCAGGGATATTTGAAAATTAAAGTTGGGTTTATGTAAAACAAAGAGGAAGTAGTTGGTTCTACGTTAGTATCGCAGATCTTTTTGGCCCCTGAAATTCACTTCCATTCATTGTCTACTAGACAGGGCACCAGCCAAGTTTTGTATAAATATATTTGAAATTGAAAGTAGGTACTACAAACTGCTTTTTATTGCTATACAGAAGGAAAGGTCGACCCCCACACTACCTGATCTTACATGTATGCATGCAGGCTAATTTGTAGCATGTTTCATTCAAGAAGATATCATTTCGTGCTGTTAACTTCTTTCCTCCTCTTAAGAAATACGCAGGAGCCGCCACTGAGTAATAGATACAACAATGAAGGAAGTCATACAGTCGGCGCTTTTATGTCGTTCAAGGAATGAAATACAAGTGTGCTTGCCCTACCTGCTTGCCTAAACTGCGATGAGCACCTATCAGGTAGATCAGTTTCACATAAAAGAACGCACGCGTAGGCTACTTTACGTCGTGAGAAGCGGTGGGTTCAAGGGCCATGCCATTCGCTCTCCGCACACGAGCTTGTACCTCGACTAGACGAGTCATGTCATGACTAGACATATCTTCAGACATTTTATTTGCATTCCTTAACGTAACGTTTACTTGTTTCTTTGTTGTCGTAAACCTGTTCTCTTGCTTTTTATTGCGTAGTACATTCCTAACGTCAGAAATAAAGCGATGTGCAATAAATTTGTACTTTATGAAATGACACGTATTCGTAATAATTCTTACCAGTTACTATGGCAACATTTGTTTGCCTTTCCATTCATTACTGTTATAATAATTTAATGTCAGGCACGACTAAAAATGCCTTAATAGAAATCACGTCAGTATTCTTACTCGTATATTACATAATCTCCAGGCTGTACAACTTTGTGAATGATGTTTTCGAATGCGCATAAGAAACAACTTCAACTAACTCAAAAATGAAGTGAGTAAAATGATAATAAAAAGCATTCTACAATTGGGAGAAGTGCCTGAGAAAAGTACTCCCAGAATGCAATTCCCCCTGTAGCTCAGTGGCAGAGTATGAACACAGTCTAATATATATACAGTCACGAAGCGTAATACGTAGTAAATATGCATCCATAGATAGATGCTAACCACTAGGATCGCTAATATCGCCTCATTACAGACAAAGCGAAATACAGGGACATCATTTTATTTTTACTTCAATTTTTATTGTACCTGAGTTTTTGAATGTACTTCACTCCCACCCCTTCTACTAAGGAAGTTCCAACTCCACACGGAACCAAGACCGCAGATAGTAAGCAGTACTGAGTTATTGAGTATAGTATGTTCCAGAAATATGTTCGTGTTTTCCAGTGACGAAAGAGCTTTCAATATTGAATCATATTTTCGCACAGGTACTGTCCGTTTGCCTACGTCGCATCCCGATTTCCCCCACCTGCTTCTGCTCGCCCCTCTGTAAAAGCTGGGCTGTCTTAGCTCTTTTCTGAAAACATTAATTTCTCTTAGGAATTGGACGTTTACGTAATATTATACAGCTGTTTAATTTAACTTAAATAAAAGGGCCTCGTTAAGTAATTAACTGTCACGTGATTTCCTCCCTTTCTACAATCCTGCGGCATAACCACTTGGACGGACAGTAGATAGCATGTCTGAGTAATTTTATATTTTCGGGTCGGGCAGAAGTGAAGATTGAATTCACAGTACGTAGAGTAGGTACAGAATTATTTCAACATGAGTTACTAGTACGAAGGACGAAACTGGCAATTGGAATTAGATGCAATAGTCTATAGTGCGATAATATGCACAAAAGAACTGAAGCCTGTATGGAAATAAACGGCCACCATTTTCAAAATTGTGTTTAAATATTCATATTATGATTATTTTTCAATTTAACTTCTTTCTCTATATTGTACGCTAATGTGCTGTAGATAGTATACACTGCATAATGAATACGTTCACATGGATAACTCACTTCGTGAGTAAAAACACTTATTCTTAATACAGTACTGTACTTTGATTAAAGAAAAACCTAATGAAAATTATCAAACTCAAAATCGCGATATTTCCTAGTTTACGTAAATGGATGAACTACTTTTCTTCCATCCTATACATAGTAAAGTGATTTGTGTTTTACGCCAGTATCATCGAACTTCAGGCTTGGAGGGGGGAGCAAGCGGTGTTTCGGTTCTCTAAAGGTATAGACAGGTTAATATTAAAAATGTTAGTAGTAAAAATAAAATGATGTCCCTGTAGTACCGGCACAGTCTATTGTTCCTAGCACCCTCACAACTCAAGCTTCGTGACTATATACTAGACTGTGGTATGAATGTTACCATTCCACGAAAACGAACTCGATACCCAGCGCGTTGGCTGGAGAGATATTTGTGGCTGGATTTAAATTATTAATTTTTATTAATATCAAAATAATTATGATTAATAATAATTGAGGACCGTTTTTGCAAAACTTGCTAACTGAAAAAAACTAAATTTTGACACAAAAAACTAAATGGAGACAAGTAGGTTATAGGTGCAAGAATCACACTTTAACACACTACAATGAAGAGAAATAATTCAATTTTACTAAGATGCCTTTAACATAGTGTAGAGGCCTGCCTTATGTTAACGAATCCACCAAAATCTCAATTTTGCAAATTTTGCAGTTAGCAAGTTTTGTAAATGCGGTCCTCAATTACATTGTTATTGATATATAAAATATTTTGTATGGTTTCAAAATATTTGGGGCAAAGAGGGATGAAGTTACAGGAGAATGGAGAAAGTTACGCAATGCAGAACTGCACGCATTGTATTCTTCACCTGACATAATTAGGAACATTAAATCCAGACGTTTGAGATGGGCAGGGAGTGTAGCACGTATGGGCGAATCCAGAAATGCTTATGGAGTGTTAGTTGGGAGGCCGGAGGGAAAAAGACCTTTGGGGAGGCAGAGACGTAGATGGGAGGATAATATTAGAATGGATTTGAGGGAGGTGGAATATGATGATAGAGAGTGGATTGGGACCGATGCGATGGCGGGCTTATGTGAGGGCGGCAATGACCTACGGGTTCCTTAAAAGCCATTTTGTAAGTAAGTAATATAAAATATTTCGGTTCACGATGAGGTACAATTTTATTTATTATTTCAGAAGTATTTTTTTAAATTCATTTTTGAAACATTCTTTCATAGTAGTTTATCTCCCGCAACATCGGAGAATATCGGTTTTCCTTGGGTTCTCCTTTCCTCCCAACGTTCCACAAAAAATGTTGTTGTTGTTCAGTCAACTCACCGAAGACAGGTTTAAACATCATAAGTGACAGAAATAAGGAATCACTCATGAGGCAACTAGGCCAGGAGACATTGGAGTAGAATGACCACTTCCTTTCCCATTCTATTGCATACAATCCCCGTTTAGCTTTTATTGCACTTTAATCTTTCCTTCATTCCATTCCATTTCATTATAATGTTAGCATAATGTAGAAACCATAAAAAATATGATATCAAGTTATTAAGATTTATGATAACTTGGAGTTGCCGAGTGGGAACGACCCGTTAGTAATTGCTTTTCATTCAATGCACACGATAACATTTCTGACGCTCGATAGGTACTGTAGTAATATAGTTGCGCGTTGTTTAAAACGCCTTCTCCTGCAATCAACAACTCTAGACATTAATAACACAAGATGAGCTAAGTCAAAGTGGTGCAAATTCAAGCCCTTACGGGCTGAAGCACATGTCGAACAGATTACTCTGCGCGCGGGTAACTTTCTTCCCCTATTAGAACACACCAAAAGAGGGGTAGCGGTGCAAAGGTTGTCCATGCAGGCTATTCCATCTCAAATCGACCGAAATATAGAGAAAATTGACCATGCAATTTTTAAATACAATGAAACTTTTTATGTCCGTTGACAACTGTGATACAATGCTTTGTGCAAAGTTTGAGGCATCAGAACTTCATAGTGTTTAAATTAAAAATATTTAAATTTATCGTATTTTCATAAAATTAGCAACTTTAAACTGTTGTGGCTCCGAAACCCTTTCACCTAATGATCAAAATCATGGTTTATTTTGATGCTGAGAAATTAAAGTTTATATTGACATGAAAACAGTTTTTCTTACTTTTTATGGAAATGGAGAAATTTAGATTTTTCTTCATTAAGACGCCTTTGACCACGAAAAAATATTTTAAAAATATATGGTTAGATTCTGCATTGAAAGTATAAATAAACACATATTTTTTACTGATGGTATGTTGATAAGAAAGCATTGAAAATATCAAATAAATGAAATAAATAGTACGCGCGTGAACTAACCAGCTGACTGTGAGACGGGAGCTAGCCGAGACAAGCAAGGCAAGGAGACAAACACGTGATGTTTCGTCTAGTAGCGCATAGCTGGGCTAGCTTTATCAAAGTTTTCATAAACACAGGAGTAAAATGACGCCGAGCGCTCACTTATCTTCAGCTCTCGGCCAGTGCGTGCGGTACTGCGTCGTTCAAGTCTAGGGGTGTGAAAATAATTTATTTAATACCCTCGAAACTTAATGCCGAGCCACTAAGCAAACAATGTCGAAGTCCCTCTTAATAATGCAAGGGTTTTTCTTAATATTTTTTACATTTTTACAAATTGGCAAAAAGCCTAAAAGTAAGTAAAATCAGATTATCTGTCTCTCTATATACAACAAAAATAAGGATTACTTCTTAACATAACCTACCAAATGTCAGCTTCAAAATGAGCTCCCGTCCAATGTTGTGCAGTAAATGGTTCCAGAGTTCTGAGCGCTGAAAGAGGCTTGTTTTTATAAAATACGCTAAATTTGTCGCTCAATAGTACGAAAACCGTTTGACTTTCGATAGTATATTTTTGAAAATGCGCTTGTTTAAATAGGGAAAAAATTAGAGTATTAAAAAATGCGAGGTTTTCTACTGATCGATTTCATATGGAATAGCCCATGCATAAGTCAAGTACGGCAACGATGTATAGAACAATAGGAGACATAATGTCAATGTGGAAAACATTACACTATTAAGAAATGATGTATTCAGAGACGCTAAATGGAAATGATTCAACACAGATTAGAGTTATTATGTCGCCCCCATTCCACAAATTCTGAAAATTTGTCTCCATGGTTGCAGCTAAAATTAATTGATCTTTCACATACTGCACTGTTGAAATGTACGTATAAGGACAAGGACTTCTTTAGCTTTTACAATTTAAGCGCTGGGCCAAATAATGGACTATGTTACAATTTTTCAAAATCGAATTTTTAATGGAGTAATGCAATGCTCTGTTTAGTCTCACACAGCTGTCACAAAAAATATTTTTCAATATCCGTATCAGAGACGCTTCTACGCGAGTTACAACCATGAATTTCTTAGTTGGAACAACGCTTTATGTCAGCCGTGGCGAAAATGTGATCGTGCGCAGAGCCACTGTGTAACCTGCAACGTGCATAGCAGGTATGGAGGGAGGCGTACACCCGAAGGGGAAATGAAGTAACTGTCTGACTTATTAATGGATTTTCATTTTCATTGTCAAGCACTTAATATAATTTTATACAATATAAGGTTACAAACTAATGCTTAGTACGTGTAACGAAGAAAAGAAATGAATAAGAAAACATAGGACACATTATCACAATCAACTGTCTTCAGAATGTCTCTGCGACACAGTTTCAAAGTCAGGAATTATTTCACTTACTGCCAATCGTAGTTGATCACGAAGGTATTTGTCTATCAGTCGCGATCTAAATTTGGCTTTTACTATTTTCATTGTTGAAAATCATTTTTTCACAAACGTAAGTTGTAGCAAACATGGCTTCAATAGAGCAAGAGAAAGAACGAAGATCTAACCTGAGACGGTTCCTCGTACAGGATGAGGAAATTTTCATTAGATTAGTATTTCGTGTTAATATTCTCATATGGATAGTAAGAAGCATGGACGTGTAAGGAAGGTTCAGAATGTGAGGCGGAAGTAACAGGTGGACAGGAAGGCTGAAGCGACGCTACGCTGACAGGAAACATGTGTCCAGGCGTGGAGTTGACTGATGAGGGAATGTATGGACTTTGCCTGCGGGTGGTCAGTAAGATGACGCCAAGCCAGGTTCCAAAAGAGATGATCTGGTATATGTCAGAGAATTGTCAGGACGCCGGAAGTCTAGTTAACGAACAATTTTTGAAGAACGCGTCTTAAATGACGTAAGTGTAATCATGGCCAATCAGGATTCTTAATAGAGACACGTGATATATAGATAGGAGGGCGAAATTGTATGTTTGGTGGTTGAAAGTAGAGGGTAGATTTGGCAGACAGACAGAAGGCAGATAGACAGCGTTCGGAGAGGTCGCACTCCACATATTCTCGGCAAACCTAATTCGGAAGTATAACAATTTACGGACTTAGAATTTTTTTTAGTGGGTGTAGTAAGAAGTCGTGTGTTGCATTATTACTATAGGTCTGAATTCTTTTCTCTCATCACGTTATCAACTGTCCGTTATATTACTGGTGTTTTATAGTACAAAATATATAATTACGTGAACTCAGAAATTAGTCTACCAACTTGTAGGAAGTGAGAGCAGTAAATTATACACTTGGACGCGCATTTCTGCTAATCTGAAACGAACACTTAATAATAATAATAATAAACGTTCTCATAGTTCTTACCAACAACTTTTGGTGTGCGCCTACATCATTTCAATATACGAGCACGTCTCCCAAACCCCATGTCCCGACCGTTTTTGCAGCTGACCTGGGACCTCATCCTCTACCGGAGTAATCTCGAGGAGGCTGGCGCCCAAATTAATCAGTGTACATCTTTAATTATTGACATCAACGTGCCATCCTTGAGATACTTTCCATATACGACGGAGCTGGCAGCCGAGAGCAAGGAAAGGCGTCGTGGGGCAACAACGACGACGACGACGACAGGCGACCGCCGCAAACCGCAATATTCGTACATCTGCTAAAAAAGGATCGACGTACAGAGATGATGATGATGATGATAATAATCATAATAATCATATTAATAATAATAACACTTAACTTTTTAATTTTTCATGAGTGACATGTAGTATAATGCCGTTTTATGTTATACAACCGTTTTCTTCGTAATACTTGTGAACAAATCATACATTTAATATTCTCATCATATTGGCAGCAAAAAAATGCGTCCTCCCATCCTACATGAAACTTTCGTTTTTGTAGAGGTACATGGTTTCGAGAGAGACATTGCGACGGTACGCCACTCGCACGTCAGAGACAAATACAAATGGAACGGAGTTTGACTCCAGTGAGTGAGAGGGTGGGGGTTGGAGGAGGCAGGAAGCAAGAGACATGCATAGCTGTCATTGCGATCCACAATGTGCTCGCGTGTCACATTTTCGCCACGGCTGGTTTATGTCATTAGTCACTTCTAGCGTAACCAGTTGTTTACATCGTATCGGGAGTTAATGCACAGGAGTTTGTTCTCTTTACGAATACTGGATACTTGAACTCTGTGTATCAGGTTTCAGTTGATCTTTTATGTTAAACGGAGGACTGCAAGACAGTGATGATTTCTACGGTAGATATTGTTCCGCTATAAAAAAAAATCTAGACAAATTAATATTAATAAATGGAAAGATGTGTCACTAATGTCGCGGAGAGATAGTAGTATTGAGTGGGGCTATACAACAAAGAAGACGAAGTCGCAAGTTAGTGCGAAAGATCCCCAGTAATGTAAGTTCCTGTCTGTTATTTTCGAAGTATTTTATTGGTTGTATTTTAATTTACACTTTATCTAGTATTAGAGTTGGTCTATGTTGTGTTTTGCCACTATAGGTTATTTTTAGAATTTTATCAAGGTATTTCGTTTCAGCCTAGATCATATTATGTAACAGATAACTCCTCGCTACGTTAAAATCGGCACCACTTTGAAGAGAACAACCGCCAGGATCGCCACCGTCCGCCGTAAACGAACACGAGATGGCAGCACAGTCGCTAATGCAATTCAAATGGGTATTATGACGTGACTCCTTATGTAACAACTAGATGGCAGCGTAGTAAACCTGACAAAAGTTGTTAACCTCAAAGCCTATTACCCCGACATATCTGTTACATTATATGATCTAGGGTTTCAGGAACAGATTTGTGGAAATTCTTGTAAGGAGATGTGCTCACTAGCGTCGTGGATTACAGGCGCTATGTTCGGTTCAAATTTGTCTAGTATGACGAAATTCGATATTCGCCGATGTTCGCTGTGCAAATGGCGGCCCGTCATGTTTGTTCGGCCTTGTTATGAAAATATTTGCTGTCCTCTACTCCCAGCCCTTCATATTTTAATAGCTTAAGGATTTTGACATATTCTGCGATTAGTTTTTCATATGGACCAAGACAAATGTTGTATCATCTTCGGTGCCTCTTTCATGTTCGAACATTGCACCACACTAGTGCTCATAGTTTGCTCTTGATGTCAGAAAGGAGCTGTTTAAAATGTACAGTCAGCATTTAAAAACTGTGATTGTTATTGTCGTCATTATTAATAAAATTTATACTTAACAGATAAGCTATCTGTTGGGATGGATACTGAATATTCGGGACAGGAGTTCAAAACCCATCTCCCAACTATTTTTAATTAATTTAATTGTATCCCTACATCTCAATGCTGCAGTTATTTTCCAATACTAGTGATATTATTTGATCAATATTGTATGTTTATTCATTGAGTGTAATTTTAATAAATTACATGGTGTTAATTCATATTAATATAGAGCATTTAAAAACAAATGTCATAATAATTTTGTTCATAATTTAACCTTTTTATTAATTTTGTATATTTCATAATATTCTGATTGTACAAAATTATTTGTCCGTATTTCCTAGTAGAATTTCTGTGGAGTTAAAAATGTTACAAACTTCTATGATGTGTAGGCCTACAAAACATATTGATGGAATAACGGTATATGTTGCCCGTCCGATAGTAAATTTATGAGCAGAATTACGATGTAACATTTTTGGTCCTCCTGCACAGTTAACAGACTGTAACATAGACCGTCATTCGGCCCAACGCTTCAGTTGTTCCTTAAACTATGAATTGTGTCCGAGAATTCATAAATTTACAGCGAGAATTAGTATATTATGATTTTTCACCACATCGCTTTTTCACCACCACATATGTACCGATAGGTCTTCATGGACCTAACAAAGCCAAGATTAAGAGCCAAGCCATTCTAGTGAAGTGATCATGCCGATCGGGGACAGCCTAGTTAGCGCCTTTCTAGTATTTGCAGAGCAGTATGCTATTTATAGCCTAATGCTTTTCACGCGACTTGGTTCATACGTTCCATCTTCGTGGTTACAATATATTGTCTAGACGCGTGTAATATTTAACTTACCTTAACTAAGACGCTATGGACAGTACTCTACTGGGGGTTCATTTCAGAGTGTGTCGTGACGTCACTGTTGTGAGTCAGCGATTTGAAGCGAGTTTCAGCTTTTATGTCAGAGAAGTAGCCTATTAATCAAGGCGTTAAATCTGAACTTGAGAATGTGTACGGTATAACTTGAACGTCGTAGCAACAGATGACAGTCTGTATGGTCTGTGTGCTACCATAACCTCTTTAGAACTGTGTTTTACGCGGGCAAGTCGTATGCAGGGTATTTGTTATCGATTGCGTACGGCAACATTCCACAACACAAATCAAATGCTCCGTGTCCATGTTGACCGTCCAAGTTAATGTCAACAAATACGTAAGAAATCGTCTTAACCCTCTCCCCATATCCTGACAGTAAGAAAAAAATCCACTTCAGTACATGTTTCCAAACAGTTCACATTCCTGCCACTGCCGGCGTTGCCATACATATCAATAAGTGCTATTCAGAATGAACGCCGTACTTCTATGCAACTTCTCTGACACATAGGTAATACACCTCTGCGAAAGTGTAGGAAGATTAAATTCTCTAGGCTCATCGACTAGCCATATGGCGGCACACGGCGAGCCATTGACACACTTTGAACTGAACACCCAGTATAACAGAGTCGCCAGTATGAAAGGATAATTCCAAGCGTTTGGCGTGAGACGAACTCGATAGCTCAGTGGTAGAGCGCCTGACCGGAGTACAGGAAGTCACAGGTTTGATTCCCGCTCGAGGTTGTGAAATTTTTCTTTCATATCATGGCATGATTCTGACTATAATAGTATTTAAATTCATTAATATGTCACATCAACGGACGTGTATACGTCACCAAACATCGTAAGATGAGATTACATTTTTAATTTAAATTTTAATATGTGATGTAATTAAAATAAATATCCCTTTGTCACTAAAATTTTAGAAGCTTTAGATTACCCTAGATCAGGGTTGGGACTTCACGCGTGAAAAAGGTTATTTATATTACAGTAAAATACGCGTAAATAATGCGTAATTAACGTAATAAATGTAAAATACGTAAAAAAACGTCCAAGAACTTTTAGTTTTAGTCTTCCTTTGTTCAGTTTGTGATGAAAATTTACCGTTTGAACTACCAATAAACTTAGCATATAACTCGAGGCTATCAATTAATGTTAGAAATGGAGACCTTAAGAAGATTCTGCAATTCATACCGGATGATTTGAAAGATTTGTATACATGGCCTACGACCAACAAAGATAGTAATGCCAGTGGAAGTGAAGATTGAAAAAATAAGTTTATTAATGTTCTGACATACAAAACTTCTATTCAGCCATGCTTCCCAACTCGTTGATGATTAGTCATAAACCACATAAAATTTGGAAAATTATTACATTTAATGAGTTATTATGTTTAAATCATAATGTTTACCTTAAACTGTTGTACTATAAAAAGGTCTTTATAACTAGAATAGTTTATTTTTAAAATCCCACAAGTGACAAAAGCAAAACTTTCGGAAAATCAATAAAAAATGTTTAGTTTAATTAATTTTATTTTAATTGTCAAAATGTATTTAACAAGTGATATTAGTTGCTAAATGTTAGGTTTATTCATTATTAGTTGTGTTTTATTATATGTTGTCGTTTCCTAATGCCAGGCGTTTGACAATAAAGTCATTTGGCCTCACTCCAATTTTTTCAAAGATATTGTCATGGTCAGCCACTGAAGCACAGATTTTCAGGTGTTCCGAATCATTTCTTGATTTGAATTGCACAATGGGCAGTTAGGAGACTGATATATTCCAATTCTATGCAGGTGTTTGGCCAAACAATCATGGCCTGTTGCGAATCTAAATGCAGCTACATACGATTTGCGTGGTAAATCGGGAATTAACTGTGGATTATGATGCAGAGAGTTCCAGTTCTTCCCTTGAGATTGTGTTATCAAATTTTGTTTCTTGAAATCTGAGTATGTAGATTTAATAAATCTTTTCACAGAGTAATGCGTAGATTTAGTAACAGGCCTGTAAGTAGCAGTGCTGCCCTTCTTTGCTAAAGCATCCGCATTCTCGTTTCCCATTATTCCACAGTGGGATGGTATCCATTGGAATACAGTGTTTTATTATATATATATATATATATATATATATATATATATATATATATATATACATAATTATAAAATTAGTTAGGATGTTATGGGGTTTTTCCAACAAACAAACTGAAATTAAGCAAATCATTGCTATTTTTCTAAGTACTAAAGTCAATGTAAGTACGAACAAATGTTATAATCTATGTAAAAAGTACAGTATAAAGTCACAAAAAAATATCTTTTCTGCTGCAACAGACATTTTTCTTATAAGGACTTAAAAGGAATGAAATAATTGACGTTTAGATAGTCAAAATCAATAAATGTTAGTTTCTTACTCCGTGTATAAAACAGTTTCATACTTTACATATTTCAGATATAAATTACACGTAAAATAAGTACAGGTAATTTAC
This sequence comes from Periplaneta americana, assembly GCF_040183065.1. NCBI lineage: Eukaryota > Metazoa > Arthropoda > Insecta > Blattodea > Blattidae > Periplaneta > Periplaneta americana. The sequence continues at coordinate 110,752,107 of NC_091130.1, read as the reverse complement.
TCCCCTAACCCTGCCCTGGGTGCATTTAACTCATGTTATTAGAATGCCACTTGCATCTCTTTGCTTCTAACCCCCTCAATTATTATGTTCTTGTATTACATTTTAGTTATTCAAATTTATGTTAATTTTTGTAATGCTTTAGCTGAAGGACACAAATGGCTACGCGTCCTAAAAATATACTACCTATTCTAATACATACATCTACTTATGACGTATAATTAATTGTGGAACTCAAATATTTAAGTACTTGTTGAGATTAAAATATGTCTTTCATATCTAATGAAAAAAATTCGTTTGTGCGAGATCGTGCGTATTTGCTTGGTTTCCGCACAAAACCAACCCGCGGTAAGTCTAAAATTCCACATTCAGTATTCCCAACCGAACACACATAACAATTTCCCTCTTCTTACCGCTTAAGTAACATATTGATTTTACTGCTTTAGGCTTTTAACATTATTTTTAGAGACGTTCAATATAGTAATAATTATAAATTGGAAACTTACCACTGCAATTTTACCTAAATTGCACTGTTAATTATTGTTTTTAAATATTTGCAAAAATTAAGTGAACTCTACGACTCCACTAAAGTTACTGCAATTCGTGATGCATGTAACATTAAGGAAGCCGTTTGTTTTAAGTTCGCATTTATAGACTGGGGGAAAAAAAAAGACAGACGTATATCACGGCCTGCTGGAGTATAGTAAACACAGAAAACATTTTAAAGCAACAATGTTGAAGATAGATATTTTTGTTTTCCAAAATTGCCATTACTGAACAGAAACCAAGATGGAGATTTCATTGCAACTAATTATAAATTCCTCTTTCAGGTATGTAATAAACGATTTTCGCACAAGATAATGTACGATACACGAGCGGTATGTTTTCTTTCAATTCTCGGAAATTAAAAAAGCTCAACTACGTTTCGCTTTTTCAAACTTTTCCTCGAACATGAAAACTTCAACATACCGCTCTTGTAACGCATATTACTATTAAGTGTAGGTTGTAGCAAATTGCTTATTTTCCGAAAGTCTTGTGAATAAATTTGAAAGATGACAGAATCTGAATTTCGTGCGAAATACGTAAATCTATATCGAGAACATAGCTGTTCTATGCCGTGACTGCTTTTGTTTATTTGTTCTTTATTTTTCCACTTTCCTTCCCGATAACGAAAAGCCTTTCGATTCAGTGACATTCAGTGATAATGGTGGTGCACAACAGATCCTCAGTCATGTCTACAAATTCACTGTCCACAGTTCTTAATCCTGATAAATGACGTTATTTATCAAAATGACATTGCATAATTCAAATAGTCAACATTGGAAGCAGTATGTAGTTCGTTCTTGTCTCATATTTTATTACATATGAGACTGAGAAACACGTATAGAAAGTAGTTTCCTTGTTGATAACCCGTATTAGCGCACATTTCATGCTACAGATCCATTCTTCATCATAATGGGTTCCGTTGTTGACTCTGCCTAGCCTCCGCGTATCGCAGCCTCTGTCTTCATGACAACTATATGAACGGTTTGATAGGAATGTAATAGCTAGACTTCGTGGAATTGCCACGAGAATCGTAAGGTTTACTACGCACGCGGTATAGATTGTATGAGAAGGGGACGTGCGACGGATAGAGCATGCCTCTGATGTGAACACTGATCAGTATACTGCGGTTACAATAAAACCTGTATCCTGCATTCAAGAAATATAATGAATGATCATTGAAGTAGGAAATGTCTGAACATGTAAATACACAATTATTTTATAGTGAGATATATTAACTCTTAAAATTTAATGCAAGATGCTCACATCATCCTTGAATATGTGCATTGCAGTGAAGAGTTACGTACATTTTGAGCGACTGCAAAGTGAACCTCCTCCGATGGTCACTCAAACAGTTTTTATATTGGGAAAATGTACGTTCAACATCACACGATGTAATGGGTGCATGTTTGAAGAACGGAAAGTTACTATTTTTTAGTATACCAATTTCAGACGTCTTGTCGTGACCTGATGGTACATCATTTATAATACAAAGTTGTAAATAGCCAGAATTTTTAGCAATAATGTTTCTCAACTTACATTTCACTTTTTCTGAAATTAGTGAATTGTTATTTTGTATAACGGTTTGTGATACTTTATACACTATATTAATGGCTTCTGAGAGTTGTAGTTTAGACGATTATAATAGGATGTTGCTTTTGGACATGATTTTAAAATTAGAATCAATGAACAGAATATCTTCCAATAGCTGTTCAGAAGGTAATGATTTTACAGCTGCAATAGCGGAACTGTCTGCGCTATCCAATGCATCAATTACCTCCATTGTTTTGCCGTATTGTTCTGCATAATAATTAACAGCATCAAACCACGTTCTCCAACGGGTCAAGACTAGCTGCGGGGGTAAGGGCATTCCAGGGGCAATTATTCGGAACAGCAACACTCTCATTGTAGTATGTTTGATTGAATTCTTGTCTGCACTGAACAAATGTTAAGCTTTGACTATTCCAACCACAGTAATGCAAAAACAAGTGCTTACATAGGTATACATTAGCTGTAGCTGCTCTATCTATTTGGACCGGTCACATCTCTTGACATGAACTGCTTATACTACGAGACCGAGCGGCAGCTCACCTCTTCTATACTACCGTATATCGACAACCTGATTGCATGCTGCGTGTGTCAATTCAACGAAGTCTAGTAATAGCTAAAAGAACGGCCGGCCTTTAATTGGTACAATTAGATGTGTCGACGAGTCATTAGAATTGATAAAGAGCTTGCTAGGGACTGGATTGTTACGGTTCAACTCCTGGCATGGTTCGCAAGAACAAAATGCTTTCTCTTTGCTATCGAAAATAGTATCTGTGAGTCACTATGCACTGCGGAATGTTCTCTGGGAGAAAGTGACGATTTTAATAACTCTTATCAAGGGTTCCCATAAGTCGGCAAGGTATGTTCCTCTCTTCCTCCCTCCAAAAATAATAATTTTACATCGAAATCTTACAAAAATCTGTTTCAAATCTATCACGGAAACAAAGATCTCAGCTTTCGAATGAAGCTATGTTCTAACAAATTGCAGTGTACCATATCAAGTCAATCAGTCAGATAAAGTCAATCAAATCTGTCCTTCGATAAAATGCAGTCCTTCCATCAGTCAGATTAAGTCAATTTGTCCGAAATTCAGATCATATTCCTTCCATCAGTCACATCTAGTTCGTCAGTCAGCTAAATCATGTTCGTCCGTTAATCAAATTAAATCCATCAGTCTTATCATATCCATCCATCACTGAAATAATGAAGTCCATTGGTCAATCAAATCTATCCGTCATTCAAATTGAGTCCTTCCATCAGTCCCCTTCACTCTCATCGAATCAGATCCATCTGTCAGTCAAATGAAGTCCATACGCCAAGGAAATCAAGTCCTTCAGTCAATGAAACCTAGTTCGTCCGTCAATCAAATTAAGTCCTCTGTCAGTCAAAGCAAGCCCGTCCGTCAAGAGTTTTAATATAATGAAATAAATAGAATGTATGTATGTATGTTTGTTTGTATTTTTAGTAGGTTATTTTACGACGCTTAGGTTATTTAGCGTCTGAATGAGATGAAGGTGATAATGCCGGTGAAATGAGTCCAGGGTTCAGCACCGATAGTACACAGCGTTTGCTCATATTGGGTTGAGGGAAAATCCCGTAAAAAACCTCAATCAGGTAACTTGCCCCGACCGGGAATCGAACCCGGCCCACCATGTTTCGCGGTCAGACGCGCTAACCGTTACTCCACAGGTGTGGACTGTATGTATGTATGTTTGCCGGTTTAGTGAATTCACGGACTCTTCAATAAACCTTCTGCTTGTGTACATAGGCACATAGGACTGAACAGAAAGATTTCAAAAAGTTCGACAGTTCACATTACTCTTTAACACTGAGACTAATTCCCTGGCATGACTTTTTCTTTTGTAAAATAGTTTCTTTGAAAGCAATATACTTCCTACAACATTCCATCAACTTCTTGAACATATACTGAATTTTTTCTTCTCTCTCTCTCTCTCTCTCTCTCTCTCTCTCTCTCTCAAATAATGGGGCCAAACGGTTTCTACTTTTCGATCACTTCGAAGTACCTTGCGTTGTAACAATTTTTTTCCATTGTTGGATACGCCAAAAATAAATGTTCCGGAAACGTTCCGCCAATCCTAGTGAGGACTGTTATTACTAACAATTTGGCTTTAGACCTACTTTATATCGAGTATAAAACAGCCCATATGAAAATAAGCTAGTTTTGTAATTGCATTCATCACATCTCTGCTAAAGGTAGAGCATTATTTTCCTTTAACATGTTGTCCTTGGAACACCAGGTCCTGCAAAAGAATTTTTTTCACATAATCTAACAAGATAATTAGTGTAACCTCAGCAGAAGGTCTAATTTACTCATGGACGAAGATGAAAAAGCAGTGATATGATAGCAAGACTGTACATGTCACCTACAAATTTCGTTTGTACTCCTCAGGATTTGAACTGTGAAAAATGACTGTCGTATCATTCGATTAATGGTGCACTAAAATATCACACGTGAATGTTGAATTAATTAAGTCTGCAGTTCTTACAATACGTGTGTCTGACTAAAGAAATTAACTTGCATCTGTGTCAGCGCTCGCAGTAATCTATCTCACTAACGAGGCACAAGATGTTTACTAAAGAGCTGAGTACGCACTGGTCGTACGTTTCCTCGGGCAGGCTATTGTAATTATTTAAATCTGTCTCAGTTTGCCGACCTGGATCACCTCTTATAGAATCGACAGCAAGCTGTGCAGCAATTGTGCAATTGTTTGCTACTTGTAGTGACTCGGGCAGTGTCAGTAAATTGCTTTAATCTAATGAATAATTTAAATGCAGGGCTGGCCATTACTTGTTACAGAAACTTATTAACAATCGGCATGGATCCAGTAACAAGCAGACGACAGTGTTTTGTACAATTCACTTTGAAACTTTATCCAAGTACATATATATAACTAGCCGTACCCGTGCGCTCCGCTGCACCCGTTAGAAATAAATATGCAGTAATTACATAATTAAAATAGGACATTTGATCCAGGGAACATTCGTGTTTGATAGAAGGATAAATCGTTTATTATGTTACTTGATTTAAATTGTATTAAAAAAATTAAAATGCGATCATTTTGATCCATTCATAAAAATTATTTTAAGAAATACAGGAAACGAAAATCTATCAAGTTTTCTGTGCATGAGAAACTATTTTAATCTTACCTGTCCTCGATTCACTCAGAAGTTACTGTAATAAAATAGCATTATGTCCATCTAGAGAAACTACACTTTCCAATGGTGAATTAATAATTAATTATACAAACCGGTTAATTTAGCTTCCGATATGACTTCATACAAACATAGAAACATTCTCTTTAGGCTACCGTATGTTTCATAGCTTTCGATTGTTGTTGTCCAAGGTCCATTACAGACGAAGTCATTTGTTTTTTAATTCATTACACCGCCTTAGATGGTGTTGTTATTGTAATTTTGAAACTCATTTATCTCATTAAATAGCAGTCCTATCAAAATTTTTCATGGAATAAAACTTATCGGATATTATTTTGAAGGAACTTTTGTTATGTAATATTTTTCATGAAAATTAGTAGTAAGGGAGATATTTCGATTTATTTAATTCAAGCCCCTTTATAACCCCCTTTTTAAATAAAATACTTTTAATGCCATATAGCCTAAAATCTAAGTTACAACGAACTTAATTTATATTCCAATTTTCATATAAATCGGTTCAGCCATTATCACGTGAAAAGGTAACATACATCCAGACAGACAGACAGACAGACTTACAAACAAAAATAAAAAAAAATCGATTTTCGGTTTCAGGGCGGTTAATTATATATGTTAGGACCAATTATTTTTGGAAAATCGAAAATTACCAGAAAAATTTCGGCCACAGATTTATTATTAGTATAGATATTAATAAAATCTACGCATTGTACAGTGCGTATTTATAAATTTATTCAATTCTCACTCACTGCATGTGAAGGTAGTCAGTCCGCTGAGCAAATTACTGCCGTGAGTTATTAGAGTTACGAGTATTATTCCTACGTAGGGCCGCCGACAGAATTTATGGGCCCCTATGCAATACTGTACTCGGACCCCCGTTGAAAAAAAGTAGCAATTACAAGTTATCAGTTATTCTAACCATAATAATTATTTGCAAAATAAATAAAATGTAACTCCATACACAGATACAAACTTAAAAGTATACACGTTTATTACATTTGAAACTTTTAGCAAAACTTCACATTAGCACAATATATTTGCAGTGCTCGGGAAAAGTGACATAAGTCAGTTTCCACAAACCTTTTTTGATAATTTATTGACAACTTTCACTGGTTTATGTCGATTTGATTTTTTCTATATGAATTATTGTAATGGGAGAAATACTTATGTATTTTTTTCCAAGCGAGCAGATGTTCCGTAAGTTGTCAATAAATTATCAAAAAAGGTTTGTGGAAACTGACGTATGTCACTTTTCCCGAGCACTGCAGATATTATATTCATAAAACATTCCTAAACACCTGTAATTTCTAACTTGCAGTCCAACATCAACAAACAACTCTCCTCGACTTCATTGATGCAAAATTATCAATTCTATCACCAAAATTTAAAGACCTAGCAAGATCGCTCTCCAGACTAAGGGGCAAAGGTTACTCAGTCGTTCTTGACACATAGTTTATCTGAATACATTGTTTTATTTCCTTCATTTTGCTGAAGGATCTTTTAGCATCAGCAACTGTCACAGGAATTGTATAGAATATTCTAATGGCTATGCAAATATTTGGAAATAAACTGTCCAGTTTTAATTCCCTCAGACTATTTAGGAGATTCATAGGTTTCAGTGGGGTTAGCCCTAAATTAGAGGTATGAATTGGTTTTAAATATTTCTGCTCATCACAGATCTCTTTATTAATATCTTCATAATATTTTCCACCCAGTCTAGCATCCATATTAATATCTTCCAATCTTTTCTGTCTCTCCTTGTGCTTCTCAGCTCCCGACTTATGCCTGTACTTGTCCATTGTGCAGTTAAACTATAACCAGTGACACTAATGAACAGAATTTACTAGACAAACGACAACGAAAAGACGAAAGTTTCGACACGAAACATACAATATACTGAAAAAGAAACGTATCCTGCGACTCGGTTTGAGAGAATCCACTAGCATATTGTGGTGGGCCAGCGGAAGTTTGGTAGTTAAAAAGGACAAGCCAATTATTGAACGTGTTCGGTACAAGTGACGGAAATATAGTTCAGGCAAATGCCGGGGCCCTCAATTGTCGTGTCGATGAACGTTAATGCGGGAAACCGATATTCTATTATATAACAGTCAAATATTTACATATGAAGTGGTAATTTGTATTAATTCTACTATTGTTGCGTTAATATGTCAAATTTATGTAACAAATATTCTTACAAAATGTTATAGTACCCGTATGTATCTACGAATAATTATTCATGATAACAAAAAGTAATCAGACTCACTTAATCTGACGGGCCTTTATTGCTCACGGGCCCATATGCACTCGCCCCCTTTGCCCCCTCCCTTCTCGGTGGCCCTGTTCCTACGTAGACAACACGATGATTAATTTAAATGTGTCTCAGTGACACTTACAGCAGAGTCCGTATAGGCCAGCTTCTATCTGATGCTTTTCCAATTCACTGCGGGCTAAAGCAAGGAGATGCACTATCACCTTTACTTTTTAACTTTGCTCTAGAATATGCCATTAAGAAAGTTCAGGATAACAGACAGATTTGGAATTGAACGGGTAACACCAGCTTCTTATCTATGCAGATGACGTAAATATGTTAGGAGGAAATCCACAAACGATAAGGGAAAACACCGAAATTTTACTTGAAGCAAGTAAAGCGATAGGTTTGGAAGTAAATCCCGAAAAGACAAGTATATGATTATGTCTCGTGACCAGAATATTGTATGAAATGGAAATATAAAAATTGGACATTTATCCTTACAATAAGTGGAAGAATTCAAATATCTTGGAGCAACAGTAACAAATATAGCCTAAATGACACCCGGAAGGAAATTAAACAGAATAAATATCGAAAATGTGTCATCTAGTCTGCTGTCAAAAAATCTGAAAGTTAGAATTTGTAAAACAGTCGATCGAAGTTATTGGATTACTGATTGGGGCTAGAGGGACCATCACAAAAAGATTCGCGCATTTTTGCAAGCAGTTTGGTCTAGGACAAACTCTTGTCACTGAAGTATCTCTGTCTGCAGTGAAGGCATCTATAAAAATCCTAAGAAACCATCTCTACACGTAAATAGATTTATCTCTTTCCTATGGCGATCTGCTCACTTAAGTTGGGGCTTGCAACTAGTGCTAAATAAATAGACGTCTGTGATCACCTGATAGCAAATAGATACCATACTAGGAAATTTTATATTTCTTGTGGAATTAATGATATTTTGTTTAGTCGTCTTCAAGTATTTATAATTATGTTATTTATTTTTCTTTTCCTTCTCCGTTGTTTTTTTTTTCATTATAATTGTGTACGTACCATTTATTGAAAAAAAAAAAAACAATTGTTTGGTAAGCTTTGTCTTCTAGGCAGCCTTCTCTTGGAGGAAGCTGAATAAAATTCAAAATAATACCGGTTATTCTGTATGGTTGTGAAACTTGAACTCTCACTTTGAGAGAAAAACAGAGATTAAGGGTATTTGAGAATAAGGTTCTTAGGAAAATATCTGGGACTAGGAGGGATGCAGTTACAGGAGAATGGAGAAAGTTGCACAACGCAGAACTACACGCATTGTATTCTTCATCTGACATAATTAGGAACATTAAATCAAGACGTTTGAGATGGGCAGGGCATATAGTACGTATGGACGAATCCAGAAATGCATATAGAATGTTAGTTGGGAGACCGGAAGGAAAAAGACCTTTGGGGAGGCCGAGACGTAGATGGGAGGATAATATCAAAATGGATTTGAGGGAGATGGGATATGATGATAGGGACTGGATTAATCTTGTACAGGATAGGGACCGATGGCGGGCTTATGTGAGGGCGGAAATAAACCTGGTTCCTTAAAAGTCATTTGTAAGGAAGTAAGTAAGAACTCGATAATGTTCGGGTAAAGGGAGTTAAGTCATTTTTTGTACAAATGCAGTTTTGTTCCCTAGGGTAATACGCAAGTTAAATACTACAAAGTGGATGTGCAAAAAACTTCAAGAATACTAGCATTTGATGTGTTTTATTTGTGTAGAAAATTATTTGCTGTAGGGGTCTGATATTTAATTTTCATTTAACTCAAAGCCTATTTTCATTACTTATCTCCCTTTATCCAAATACCGTCTAACTATGCTTGTTGTCTCCATAAAACCTTCGTTTTTCTGAATCGACGCATGCGAGTTGCGAGATGCGAGGCCCCCTCGCACAAATCCCGACTACACGAGAGATGGTGAGTGGTTTCTATAACTGCGAGGTACGCAGACCTCGCACTTCGCATGCGTCGGATCAGAAAAACCAAGGCTTTGGGAGGAAGTCCGGCATCGTGATGGCCCTATGTTCATGGAATTTCTACTCTGTCCGCAAAATAGGAATAAGTTATATCAAGTACCGGTATGAAATTTCTGATACTGCGAAATGAAAGAGAACGGACCAGAGAGAATCGCGTATAACAACGAGTAGGTATAGAGAGTGATGAAGATTTAAAGAGAACATAAATGTTCTTACCTTTTTAATGTAATTTTGCGGGTCTGTAGAGCACATTCACGATATAATGTGCACGAATTCTGGACAGTCTGCAATACCAATGCATTGTAACATAACTTCCCTTCAGGTATGTACATTTTGGTTATTCGATGTTTCAGATTTTCCTCTGCAACTACATACTTAATACACACACAAATACACACATTATAATAATTTATTTATTTTAAAAGACGTATTAAATAGACACACGCATGACGTACGTACTTAATTTGACTAATAGAGGAATTAACTTGATTAACGAAGAACAAAGTTTCACTGACGAAATGACTTGATTTCGCTGTAGTACAGACTTCATTTGACTGACTTGTTACGACTGACTGATACACTTGAAGGAATAGATGGAAGGACATAATTTGAATATTATATTTTAAAGAATCTGGTCCGAACAAAATTTCAAAAATAATTCAAATCCAAGAGGGCTGATAGAAGAGGAGGATATCAACGATTACTACTCAAGAAAGAAATCAAATCCAGGAGAGCTGATAAAAGAGGGGGATATCAACGATTACTACTGAAGAAATAACTCAAATCCAAGAGAGGTGATAGAAGAGGATGATATCAACGGTTACTACTGAAGAAATAAATCAAACCCAAGGGAGCTGATAGAAGAGGATGATATCAACGGTTACTACTGAAGAAATAAATCAAACCCAAGGGAGCTGATAGAAGAGGATGATATCAACGGTTACTACTGAAAAAATAAATCAAACCCAAGAGAGCTGATAGAAGAGGATGATATCAACGGTTACTACTGAAGAAATAAATCAAATCCAAGAGAGCTGATAGAAGAGGATGATATCAACGGTTACTACTGAACCAAAAATCAAACCCAAGAGAGCTGATAGAAGAGGATGATATCAACGGTTACTACTGAAGAAATAAATCAAACCCAAGAGAGTTGATAAAAGAGGATGATATCAACGGTTACTACTGAAGAAATAAATCAAACCCAAGAGAGCTGATAGAAGAGGATGATATCAACGGTTACTACTGAAGAAATAACTCAAATCCAAGAGAGGTGATAGAAGAGGATGATATCAACTATCACTACTGAAGAAATAAATCAAATCGAAGAGGGCTGATAGAAGAGGATGATATCAACTATCACTGCTGAAGAAATAAATCAAACCCAAGAGATCAGATAAAAGAGGATGATATCAACGGTTACTACTGAAGAAGTAAATCAAACCCAAGAGAGCTGATAGAAGAGGATGATATCAACGGTTACTACTGAAGAAATAAATCAAACTCAAGAGAGCTGATAGAAGATGATGCTATCAACGGTTACTACTGAAGAAATAAATCAAACCCAAGAGAGTTGATAGAAGAGGATGATATCGGCGATTACTACTGAACAAATAATTCAAGTCCAAAAGGACTGATAGAAGAGAATGATATCAACGATTACTACTGAAAAAATTATTCTAATCCAAGAGAGCTAATAGAAGAGGATAATATCAACGATTACTTCTGATGAAATAAATCAAACCCAAGGGAGCTGATAGAAGAGGATGATATCAACGGTTACTACTGAAGAAATAAATCAAACCCAAGAGAGTTGATAAAAGCGGATGATATCAACGGTTACTACTGAAGAAATAAATCAAACCCAAGAGAGCCGATAGAAGAGGGTGATATGAACGGTTACTACTGAACCAAAAATCAAACCCAAGGGAGCTGATAGAAGAGGATGATTTCAACGGTTACTACTGAAAAAAATAAATCAAACCCAAGAGAGCTGATAGAAGAGGATGATATCAACGGTTACTACTGAAAAAATAAATCAAACCCAAGAGAGCTGATAGAAGAGGATGATATCAACCATTACTACTGCAGAAATAATTCAAATCCAAGAAATCTGATAGAAGAGGATGATATCAACGATTATTGTTTTATAAGAAGGTTATTTTACGACACTGTATGAACATCTTACATAGGTTATTTAGCGTCTGAATGAGATGAAGATGATAATGCCAGTGAAATGAGTCCGGGGTCCAGCACCGAAAGTTACCCAGCATTTGCTCAAAATGGGTTGAGGGAAAACCCCGGAGAAACCTCAACTAGGTAACTTGCCCCGACCGGGATTCGAACCCGATTCACCTGGTTTTTGCGGCCAGACGCGCTAACCGTTAGTCCACAGTTGTGGACTGAACGATTATTACTGAAGAAATAATTCAAATCCAAGAGGGCAGGTAGAAGAGGAGGATATCAAAGATTACTACTGAAGAAGTAGGCCTAAATCAAATCCTATTGACTTCAAACAACGTGTTAATGAACCTTTGGAATTCGTACCTGTGCCCTTGTATTTTATTGTGCATAGTTACTCCAGAGGAGGACAATAAACTTGGTGAATTTGATACGACTGACATAGCTGGCAGCATGAGCGTATTTGATAACAGGTGTGAGCTGTGTGTGGCATTCCTCTCGCGTAGCATAACAAAGTACGTGCAACGCTCCAATAAACTAAAAGATTACGCGAACACGAACGGTAGGACTGCAGTGTGCCGCCGGCCACTTGCTACACGATCTGTTGTTATTACACAACCGACAGTGCCAGGCTTCGAACTGTGGAGTGAGTCATGTGGTCGAAGGCTGCAGATTGCAAGCTGCAATATTCACGGTCGCGGCCCGTGTAAGTATATCGAACTCTCGTTACGGCTGCAGATTCCAAGCAGGCCGCTGCGAAATCGAGGGCTCTCCGCTCACTTGCAGCTGAAAGTAGTCACACTGCTACATGCATGTTTATACCTTGATGTGCGTGTTCAGGCGGGGCAGAGATTTCTGCCCTTCAGATTCCTTGCGTACACTTTGGAATGATGAAAATTATTGCATTAAAATAATCAGAGCACCTATTAATTATTTGAGATTAGGTACTGTGGCGAATGGTTACGCCACCGTGTTTTCTTCTTTTCTTCTGTTTTACTTTTTGTTCCTACCTTCGTTCTTGTCTTTTGGCTATCTCCGTTTTACATCTTATTTTAGTTTTGTTTCTTTTATTTATTTTCATTTTTCTATTAGTAGTTGGTTCTGAAAGTTTCTATCCAGTTTTGCTTATTTACTCTAGAGTTCGTTGTTTCTTGAAGATTTTATAAATTTCCGCTAGGCGCTGTGTGTGTAACATATATGCAGGTATAGAGATTAATTGTATCCTATTATTGGTTTTGAAGCTGACTATGTTGATTTGCTCATTCATAACGTAACGGTTTTTCTTGCTTCCTAGTCTGCGGGATTATCGAGCGAAGCCAGTGTGTGTGTGTGTGTGTGTGTGTGTGTGTGTGTGTGTGTGTGTGTGTGTGTGTGTCCTTCCCTCCGAGCGTCGAGATACATCAAAGTCAGCTCAGAGTTGGCTGGTGTCCGATCGCCGAGATGTCATATCGATTTGCTTGGACGCCGTGAGACGGGAGCACACATCGAAGTCAGTTGCTTGGACGCCGTGAGACGAGGCGCACACATCGAAGTCAGTTGCTTGGACGCCGTGAGACGAGGCGCACACATCGAAGTCAGTTGCTTGGACGCCGTGAGACGAGGCGCACACATCGAAGTCAGTTGCTTGGACGCCGTGAGACGAGGCGCACACATCGAAGTCAGTTGCTTGGACGCCGTGAGACGAGGCGCACACATCGAAGTCAGTTGCTTGGACGCCGTGAGACGAGGCGCACACATCGAAGTCAGTTGCTTGGACGCCGTGAGACGAGGCGCACACATCGAAGTCATTTGCTTGGACGCCGTGAGACGAGGCGTACACATCGAAGTCAGTTGCTTGGACGCCGTGAGACGAGGCGTACACATCGAAGTCAGTTGCTTGGACGCCGTGAGACGAGGCGCACACATCGAAGTCAGTTGCTTGGACGCCGTGAGACGAGGCGCACACATCAAAGTCAGTTGCTTGGACGCCGTGAGACGAGGCGCACACATCGAAGTCAGTTGCTTGGACGCCGTGAGACGAGGCGTACACATCGAAGTCAGTTGCTTGGACGCCGTGAGACGAGGCGTACACATCGAAGTCATTTGCTTGGACGCCGTGAGACGAGGCGCACACATCGAAGTCAGTTGCTTGGACGCCGTGAGAGGAGGCGCACACATCGAAGTCAGTTGCTTGGACGCCGTGAGACGAGGCGCACTCATCAAAGTCAGTTGCTTGGACGCCGTGAGACGAGGCGCACACATCGAAGTCATTTGCTTGGACGCCGTGAGACGAGGCGCACACATCGAAGTCAGTTGCTTGGACGCCGTGAGACGAGGCGCACACATCGAAGTCATTTGCTTGGACGCCGTAAGACGAGTCGCACACATCGAAGTCAGTTGCTTGGACGCCGTAAGACGAGGCGTACACATCGAAGTCAGTTGCTTGGACGCCGTGAGATGGGGTGCACACATCGAAGTCAGTTGCTTGGACCACTGCCATCGTGATCTAATATAGGCCGTAAGGCAGACCACGTGACTCGCTTAAAAGCTGGTTGCGAAGGGTGGTCTTTCAACCATATGAATTAGTTTTTTTTTAATTTTTTATTGGTTTATTTTACGACTCTGTATCAATATCTAGGTTATTTAGCGTCTGAATGAAATGAAGATGATAATGCTGATGAAATTAGTCCGGGGTCCAGCACCGAAAGTTACACAGCATTTGCTCGTATTGGGTTGAGGAAAAACCCCGGAAAAACCTCAACCAGGTAACTTGCCCCGACGGGATTCCAACCCGGGCCACCTGGTTTCGCGGCCAGATGCGCTGACCGTTACTCCACAGGTGTGGACTAGATGTACATATCAGCCAGAACCCCAACCAGAGGCATATTTTCTATTATTAATCATTATTAGGGCCAGGAGCTTTAGCCAGGATCATATCTTACAAGTTTGTGATGTATATAGTTGTGTGAATCGTGATATCGAAAAGATAGACGGAATGAGGCTACGTTATCAATATAGCTACACTACTCATACTATTGAACTCTCTGGTTTCTTCACTACATTGTGGGGAATGTACAGAATAGACCTATACTAGTGGCTTATGCAGCAAATGCTGCAAACTAAGTTCATTAGAAGTTCAAATTTATTTGCAATGAAGAATACAAGCCATTTTGGAAGTTATTTTCTTCCATACCCCTCTGAATGGTTTTCTTTATGCTAAATGCTTTTTATTGAACCTATACATCTTTAGTGCTTGAGTTTCAATGCGTAAACGCAAGTAACAATGTCAGGACGATCAGTCGGTTTTTCATGTGGGAGTGAAGCAGTAGCTGTTTAAGGTCATTGCGGATTGTAGATGAGAGTTAGGAAAATATCAGGTTTGCCATGCTTTCTAACAATAGAAATAGGGTTTTTGTATAGTTGCTGCATGTTTCGTGAACTACCTTGAAATGAAGAGGGTAGAATCATTTTATCCTGCTAAGAGATAGTGATCGGGACACTACATTTTGTAGGCTTCTTATTTTATCAGTAAATAATACCTCTTGATCTTTCCTTAGACATTATAACTTTTCCGCTTCCTGCAGATAATACCGAAGAGAATCACACATATAAATATCTATATCACTTACTTACAAATGGCTTTTAAGGAACACGGAGGTTCATTGCCGCCGTCACATAAGCCCACTATCGGTCCCTATCCTGAGCAAGATTAATCCAGTCTCTACCATCATATCCCACCTCTCTCAAATCCATTGTAATATTATCCTCCCATCTACGTCTGCCTCTCTCAAGGTCTTTTCCCTTCAGGTCTTCCAACTAACACTCTATATCCATTTCTAGATTAACCCATACGTGCTACATGCGCTTCCATCTCAAATGTCTGGATGTAATGTTCCTAATTATGTTAGGGAAGAATACAATGCGTGTAGTTCTGCGTTGTGTAACTTTATTCTCCTATTTAATTTTTTAATGGTAATAATGTCATCAAACATTCTTAAGTTTTGTAGTTTTTAATATCCAATACACAGACAGCTGTACTCAGAAAATTACACACCAGTGAATCTTTTTAGTAAGCTTGAACTTTTTAGTAACCAGTATTACAGAAAAGTTCTGAAAAAGTTACACAAATGAAGATCGATATATTGACATTATGATGTCAGAGAATCTGAGTCATCTGAACTCTAAATATGTCAGTAATCCTGCAAGTCGTAGCCTTCGTGTGATATTGTTTATTGTAGTTTGTTTCTGTTTTGTTTTATTCTGAAAAGCCATGATTTCTGAAAACTAACGACAGATGGATTTTGGAAAATAGGAAAATAATGTAGGAAAATTGACATTTCACTGAAAACTACTATTTTTCTGAGAAACTTTGGGTTCCAAGCTTCAAAACAAGGGATCATTTGTTAAAATCCGTTCAGCCGTTTTCCAGTAATTTCCATTGCCAGTTCAAATTATATATATATATATATATATATATATATATATATATAGAATATTATTATTAATTGTGTGTAAATCTGCCCTCCTCGCACAAAACAGGACTACTATTTTTTTGAAAAACTTTGTGTTCCAAGCTTCAAAACAAGGGATCATTTATTAAAATCCGTTCAGCCGTTTTCCAGTAATTTCCATTACCAGTTCAAATTATATATATATATATATATATATATATATAGAATATTATTATTAATTGTGTGTAAATCTGTCCTCCTCGCACAAAACAGTACTACTATTTTTTTTTTAAACTTTGTGTTCCAAGCTTCAAAACAAGGGATCATTTATTAAAATCCAATCAGCCGTTTTCCAGTAATTTCCATTACCAGTTCAAATTATATATATATATATATATATATATATATATATATATATATATATAATATTATTATTAATTGTGTGTAAATCTGCCCTCCTCGCACAAAACAGGACTACTATTTTTTTTTAAAACTTTGTGTTCCAAGCTTCAAAACAAGGGATCATTTATTAAAATCCGTTTAGCCGTTTTCCAGTAATTTCCATTACCAGTTCAAATTATATATATATATATATATATATATATATATAATATTATTATTATTATTAATTGTGTGTAAATCTGCCCGCCTCGCACAAAACAGGACTACACGAGAGATAGTGAGTGGTTTCTATAGCTGCTAGGTGCGCAGACCTCGCATGTCGCAGCCATAGAAACCACTCACTATCTCTCATGTTGTTTGGATTTGTGCGAGGCGGGCCTCGCACCTCGCATCTCGCATGCGTCGGTTCAGAAAAACCAAGGCTTTAGGCGTTTGCCTGTCGATCCGGAATTGCTCTCGAACGCCGGTTCGATCCCCGCTTGGGCTTATTACCTGGTAGGGGTTTTTCCCGAAGTTTTCCCCTACCATAAGGCGAACGTCAGGTAATGTATGGCGAATCTTCGGCCTCATCGCGCCAAATACCATCTCGCTATCACCACTATCATCGACGTTAAATAATCTAGAAGTTAATACAGCGTCGTTGAATAACCAGCCACTTTTACGCAAGTTAGTAGCGTATAGGGTATGGAATGGTCTCCGCGTTGGTAAGCAAACGACTCTGTCCCATGCAGACAGCTGTTAGCGTACAACAGTAAAAAAGAGGCGTACTAGTATCTGTAGATGAAGTGCAGTCAAAGAGGCAAGTGTTATGCTTGTTGGTTGAACGAATAATAATTCAAATATTAAAACTAATAAGTACTTAAAGATGCAGCAAATGTTTCAATTGGAGAAATAAATTTCATCGTCTCGGAACAGCTACTAAGGAATTCGAAGTTCATTGGAAATAATTTCAAAGACCTTTTAAAAACAATCATCCAACTGGAGTCAAGGACCATGGACATGACTGTAAATTGTAAAAATAGCGTATTCTAGTATACATAGTATACGTAAGTTAAATTGTAAATATTAGCGTATTTGTTAAAGTGGTCAACTTTTCGTTCTTTCCCATTTTACGAAACAACAGTCGCGTGAGCCGTCAGTCAAGTGCTTCGCCTGCTAGTGCGTCGTCTACTTAAAAACTCCAGTAATACTTAATTTTGTAGTCTCCTGGAACAAAGTACTGTCCCTAGTAATAGCTACGACATGAGAGGTGGTGAAGGAAGTAGAACATAACAGCAACAGGGCAGGATCGCCGAAGATGTTAGAAGCCAAGCAGCGTGTGGGGTGAGAGAGGAGCTTGCACTCAGAGAAGGGATCCGAGCCCGTGTTTATTTAATTAATAACTAAAACTGTGTTTCAATCAATTTAATGCGAATTAATTTAAAAAGTCTTTTGATATAGTGTGTTTATTTTATTGTTGATCACGAATAGGTTATGTAAAGTTATGTAATAAGTGGTGTCGGTTAGGTAAATCGCTACCTTATCCAAATGTTGAATATTTTTAATCATCAGAAGTTGACGAAACTGTTTCTAAAATAATTATCATTTCTTTGTTATCCAGTATGCAGTCAGAGATTTTATGCGTCATTAGGAATTTAATTCCATATACTAAAATAATGTAAATAATTTTTATTAAGAGTATTTTATGAATTTTATTTAGATTCTAGTGTTTCCGTCCCATTCGGGAAATAATCCTACAAATGGCACTCGAAGATCTGAGTTTCATAGATAAATTCTGGAGAGAATTATCAGTAATCTCAGATCCTCTCATGATAATGATTTAAATGACAGTAATATTGACATCATATGATGATGATTTTGATTATATTTTAAAATTTTATTTAGTTATTTAACGACGCTGTATCAACTACGAGGTTATTTAGCGTCGATGAGATTGATGATAGCGAGATGGTATTTGGCGAGATGAGGCCGAGGATTTGCCGTAGATTACCTGGCATTCACCTTAAATTTGGGGAAAACCTCGGAAAAAACCCAACCAGGTAATCAGCCCAAGCGGGAATCGAACCCGCGCCCGAGCGCAACTTCAGACCGGTAGGCAAGCGCCTTAACCGACTGAGCCACGCCGATGGCCTCGATTTTGATGATGATGATGATGATGATGATGATCGTGGTGGTGTTAATGGTGGCGATGATATGTGGTGGTGGTATACTGTACTTTCGTTTCCCTTGAAGAAGTGTACAAAAATTAGCTACTCTAAAACAGCCCTGGGCACAACGGGGAAGTGGAACGGAATTCTGAAAGCACCCTCCGCATGTCCTTTACGCTTTACTGCCTTATAAACAAATGCACAGATGAGTGATGGATTTCAGGCGACCAGCGAGAGCGAAAGTTCTTGAAACCTATGATGAAATCCGTCACTGAGCAGTACTTAACTGCCGGTCTATTCGTCTCAGCCGTGGAAGTTGGAGTGAGGAGTTAAGGGGAAATCTTTATGACTCAATTGAGCTAGTAGCGCCGAGGCCTGTTCTAAAATATTTAAATATGTATACGCCATTACAAGGTATTTTTCTTGAAAAGGCTCAATTTTTCTGGGTTTATTCTGACATTATGCAGGCAGATACTGCAAATCCCGTGAGTCAGAATAACGCAGATTTACCACCTGAAAGAACCCAGGACAACTGAGACAACTGTCAAGTACAGACCGATTATTTAGTCCTGACAGCTCAGCGACGCGAAAGATTGAAAGTAATAGGCCTAGTAGTAGGGAGAGTTCCGGAGTAGAGATAAGGGCGAGCGGCCGGTAAAGGAATACAATACAGCATAATTGTACTAGAAACATTCTGCACTACCGCACGCATGAGATCCATTCGCTTCGAACACAAGCGAGTGACTAACCCAAACACCTCTTGGCGAAACTAAACAGACTCGCCTGACCCAGACGCACATCTACAGCGACTGTCAGGACTAAATAATCGTACTGTATTAGTTTTTCTGGTCCATGTCTGTGGTTTTCGTAAGCTTCAAGCCTACTGAAATAATTTTTTTCGTGCTAATGGAACCTTGTTATTATCATTATCGAACTAAAATAACTATCACGGACCACCGGCGTAGCTCAGTCGGCTAAGGCGTTTTCCTGCCGATCCGGAGTTGCGCTCGGGCGTGAGTTCGATTCCCGCTTGGGCTGATTATCTGGTTGGATTTTTTCCGCAGTGTTCCCCAACCGTAAGGTAAATGTCAGGTAAACCATGGCGAATCCTCGGCCTCATGTCGCTGCCACTGCTCCCATCGATGCTAAATAACCTCGTAGTTGATACAGCGTCGTTAAATAACCTAGTAAAAAAACTTTCTTAGCAGCTGAGATATATCTTGCTCGTGAATTTTATTTTTAGGCTTCCGATTCATAGCTATCTACCCACATCAGAAAGGAATATACATAGCATTGGTCGAGCGGTCGTACACATAACATCTGTAGCAATACGTAGTTCCGAGTCCCGCCGCCTCTCTACTCGCCTTTGCCTTTCTACTGTATATACTGTAATACCACAGTCTAGTATATACAGTCACGAAGCTCAATACGTAGTAAATATGCATCCATAGATAGTTGCTAACCACTAGGATCGCTACTATCGCTCGTTACAGACAATGCGAAATAGTACCTGCACAGTCTATTGTTCCTAGCACCCTCACAACTCAAGCTTCGTGACTGTATATATTAGACTGTGGTAATACTTCTACACTGTTGTGTACTGCTTTTCATCCCCAGAGATATCAGATTAAGTTGAAGAATGAAGAGATAAGTTTTATATTTGAAGGAAATTTAAAAGCTTTACGTTAATAGATGCCGCTGGAATATGTTATTTGAGTACCAAAATCACGTAATAGACGGCGGTAGCAATGATTCAACTTAGTAATGAATGATGCATCCACAGTCAGAGAAATGGAGTGTAATCTGTTAGACCTATACTAATACGTCAGTGTGCGATCGGAGTTTCGAATTTTGTATTAAAAATAAATCGTTGCCTTGAAGATAGAAGAAACTTTGTACAGTGTGGCAGTGTGAAACAGTGAAGTGGTTAACTAAAACTAGAAATAGCCTAGAGATTTTCAATTTTGTTTATGTTCCTTTATACGTTGTTTCAGAATACAGTGAAACCTGCCTTTGCGGTCACTTCATTTAAACGGCCACCTGGCCAAAAGGCCAATTTTCTCTGGAACCAATTGGACTTTCCATAAGATCAATACAAATTCTCTATTTATTTAGCGGCCACCTCATGCGCCGTCCAGCGGCCGGGGTCTATTTGGATTGGAACCTGGCTATAACGGTCACTGTTCAACAAAAAATCTTTTCACGGATACTGTCTGACCTATTTTTTCTATGGTTAGAGAACAGAAAGCAATAGCTAAGTGTACAACAGTACACCCTCCATATCTTGGGGTTAGTTGGTTACTGTTTTATGACTCTTTTGTCACTTTCCACTCCGACCCTGCACAGCTATAAATTCTTATTCGTTTTTTTAAGGATTGAAACACGGACTTTTTCTATCGAAAATTTAACAGTATGTTTAGGTAGTTAACCATTCGTATTTTTTTTTTCCTTTCTCCTCTTCCTATCTTTCTTTATATGGACCAGCTTTTACGAATTTTTCTTCTTTTCATTCACTTGATTCAGAGGAACTGTGAAGTTAGTTTGAGAGAGAAACCATGTCTAACAATAAATGTAGAGTGGTGTTAAGTTTAGAGGTGAGACGAAAAATGATTGAAGAAAGTGAGAAGGGAACATCTGCGAGAAAAATTGCAGAAATATTCAAATATGGAAGGACACAAATAAACGATATAATTAAGAATAAAGCTGAAATATTAAAAGAATGGGAGGAAGAGAGAATCTGTGTTTAGTAATATGAATGATTTCGTTTACGAATGGTTCAAGTGTGCGAGGGCGAAGAAATTGCCAATAAGTGGGCTTATGATTCAAGAGAAAGCTCTTGAAATTGCCAAAGAACTCAATGTAACAAATTTTGTTGCTAGTAATGAGTGCTTTAGAAAACGGCATAACATTGCAAATCGTTCTGTGTCTGGTGAAGAAGGTGACATTGCAACCAATGTTATTGAAGAATGGAAAAAATAGACTGCCTTCAATTCTTGCGGAATATGAACTCAGAGACATTTACAATGTTCACGAAACAGGTTTTTTTCAGGCCCTCCCTAACAAAACTTGAGTTTTAAGAAAAAAGAGTGTAAAGGGGGGAAGTTGTCAAAAGACAGACTAACCCTGCTCTTTTGTTTTAATGCTGCAGGAGAAAAAGAACCACTTTTAATGATAGGGAAATCATTGAAACCGAGATGTTTGAAAAATGTTGACGTGAGCTTATTGGAGGTGAAGTGGACTGCCAACAATAAAGCTTGGATGACATCATCGTTTGAGAATTAGCTATGCGATTTCAATTCCAAGATTAAACGACAAAATCGCAATGTGATCCATGAAATTGGTGTTTCTTCTCCCAAATACCACATCACACCTCCAGCCCCTTGATCAAGGTATTATGCAATCATTTAAACTGAGGAACTGCAAGCGAGTTTTGAAACGGCTAGTTGCAAGAATGGAACAGGTTGACATTAATATGCATGATTGTTGTACGCGCACAATCCTAAAAAGTCAGTGAAATTCAGTATTTTCATGCTGATTCATAAAAAACGCAACCTTAATCAAGCGGCCACCTGATAAAACGGCCATTTTACAAGGTAACTTCAGATGGCCGCTTTAGACAGGTTTCACTGTACTAAATT
The DNA here is from genome assembly GCF_040183065.1 of Periplaneta americana. Lineage (NCBI taxonomy): Eukaryota > Metazoa > Arthropoda > Insecta > Blattodea > Blattidae > Periplaneta > Periplaneta americana. Next base: position 110,729,771 of record NC_091130.1, on the reverse strand, counting down.
GACTTCGGCATATTTCTGATCAATGTAGGTACACATTAAATGTAACAAATCTGATACGAACCCAGGTTACGGCAAAACCGACTTAAAACCAAAATAATACACCTCTGCAACATTTTTTTACTTGGTTATTTAACAACACTGTATCAACTACTAGGTAATTTAGCGTCGACGGAACTGGTGATAGCGAGATGGTATTTGGCGAGATGAGTCTGAGGAGTCGCCATAGATTACCTGACATTCGCCTTACGGTTAGGAAAAACCTCGGAAAAAACTGAATCGGTTAATCAGCTCAAGCGAGAATCGAATCCGCGCCCGAACACAACTCTGGTACAACAATTTTCAACGATCAATAGAAATCCACAACCTAGACCTTCTAGTCTACACTGAGTGAGTACTTAAACCAAATTATTCAGACACATTAATGTTGTAGCTATTAAAAATCATACTGTTGTGTTCCCTTAATAATGTAAATACCCGTTACTATCGCTGTATTCCGAATCTCGCCGGTGAGCAATCCGATGGCATATCACGGTGTTCCGAATTCCACCGATGACGTCATTGATGCTCCACCGGTGTCGCACCGGTACCTTCAACTTGCAGAGATGGTGGCAGTCTCCATCAGCCGCCATCAGTGAATCTGATTGGTTCTTGTATAGGGCGGGAATTAGCAGACGAATAACATCGTGCACTGTTGTGTCATGGCGGTGTGTTCTGCTTTAGTTCTGCTGTATTGTTTGTAATGAGCACAACGTAAAAACAATATGTTAATGGTTTATGAGCAAACATGTCAACGGACCAGTTATTACTACTAGTTCAAGAAATAAATTGTTTATGCTATCTTTTCTTTGAACGAGATGGGAGTACGAAAATTTCGCAAAATTTTGCTAGCGTAGCACAGACAACAACTTGTACAGTCGCCATGACAGCATCGATCCTTCCAGCAGTTTTGTTCCTTATTTCGCTGCAACGTGACGTCATTGATGCCACCGGTCCGGTGAGATTCGGAATACGCTGAAAAACACTGGTATTTCAAAGCAGCTATATGTATGACGTCACTCATGCATCGGGCTACTACTGCCGCCAGAGACGTTTCTGGTACATTTTATTTAGTAAAGAGATAGGTATGTTACAGTCGTGAAATAAACTATAAATTAACCAGACAAGCAATCTCAAATACAGCTTAAAACGCAAAGCAGTAGGCTAAATGCAATTCCTAAAATACATTTTAGAATAAATTCGAATATAAGTAGCCGACGCAGGAGTTGAGATTTAATATCGAGATGTTTACTATTTTACAAGAAGTCTTTTTACGTCAGATCTATTTTGCTGTTATACCAAAGACGTTAGATGAAGTACATAGTGCTTTACGAGAAATTACCGTAGGCCTACTGTTTTAAGTATGAAAAATGAAAGCTTGTACGTCAAATATGTGTAGAGTGCTGTAAAGCTATGTAACTGAAACTAATCTAAGACTGCTTTGTGAGAATAGCATGTTTGTCGACGTTACTTTTGGTTGCTGCTGTAAATTTATTTGTCAGTTCTTTGCAATTCATATTGCACAAAATGGTCAATACATTACTTTAATATCTGGTCCATTGCCAAACATAACAGCAGTAAGGTACGAAAAGATATTTACTATTCTAGCTGATCATTAAGGGTCTTTGTTATATATTTATATATCATAATACTACACAGGGTGGATGGTAACCTGTGCATCAAAATGAAGCTGATAATAGATCATGAGGAGAGATTTGAAAAATCTAAATAAGTTTTTCTCTAATATTCACCGCTTTGAAGGAATCTTTGTTTCTATGAAGCATTTGTCAACATCACGACTACTGCAATAACTCTACCGAGCCCGATCTGCACTCCTTACCTTCCCTTCCCCTCCGCTGTACTCAGCCGGTGACGCGCGAATGTGGAAGATTTATTTTAACGATTCTCGCAGTTATTCAATTTAAATTCGTGGCTAAATGGTTTGATATACAAAAATGATTCAAGACATTAATTGTTGAGATCATTTTTTACCCATTTGCTTGTATTGTATTGATAAATTGTTTGTGTTTGTAATTTGAAGTAGTTTGCATGATATGTATTATCAATTTCTGTATATCACAACTGGTTGAATTGTTTATGCCTTAAATTTAATTAACTTACTTGTTTTGTGTTATACATATAGCTCAACTGATGAATGATCGTTTGCGTTTGTAAATTTAATAATCTAATTGGCTATGTATTGTATACTTTTAGTAGAGCCATCGATGTAGCTCAGTCGACAGACTCGCTGGGCTGCTGATCCGGAGCTGCGTTCGGGCTTGGGTTGGATTCCCCTTTGGTCTTCGGTTTCTTTCGAGGTTTTCCCCAGCCGTGGGACTGAAGCCGGATGGTCTATGACGAGTCCTTGGCATCAACCCCTTTGATTTGATTACCCCCCTTTGATTTGATTACTTGGTTGGGTTTTTCTGAGGTTTTCCCCCAACCAAAAGGCAAATGCCGGGTAATATTTTGGCGAATCCTCGGACCTCATCTCATCTCACTACATCTCGCCAAAATATTGTAAAAAATTGCACAAAATTGTAAAAAATTGTAGAAAATTACTAAATTGTAAAACTATAAAATTTTGTAAAAATTGTAATTGTAATATTGTAAAATTTTGATTTGTTCCACATCTTAAAACTTCATTGCTCATGTAAGATCTATGGAATAAAATGAATGAATGAATGAATGAATGAATGAATAGCAATCAGCCGTTTCTCTCGGGCCATTACCGCAATAGAGCGCTGCAAACATTGGGCAAAGACTATTTTTTTCCTGCTCAACGGTGTTTCATCGAAGGTAAAGTGTAATAAAAGTTTTGTTACATCACCTCTTAAATTTTGGTGCATCAGTCCTCTTCCACTCTGTACATTCAGTGCAGTTAAAAACATAATTTTTCGGATAGTTGTCTCTATGTAGCTTGTGAAGCGGTATCATCTGGGAATTTTCTTAAGAATGTTATGTATATCCCATGACTTACTTCTTCATCTATATTTCCTGTTTATTGTTTCTCCTTTGCGTAAATTTATAGCAAAGTCATGATTTTATGAAACTTTAATTATTTCGTTTTCAAAACTCTGACTTAATATCCCCCAAATTGTTTTATATTTATTTTTTATCAACATACACCTTACTTTGAGTTAGCTACAACATAAAGACAGCTTACTTCTTACATTAAAATACAGTGTTATCGCACAGTACACTCTTTGATTTTATACTTCATAGTAGTTCTTTTGAAAAGTTAAGCTTTGGAACAAAGTTTCTTTTGAAATCACGAAAAAGGAATAAAGGAAGGTCCGCGCTTTATTTCGAGAAAAAAATCTTTCACCACCGACTCCGAGATTTTGCCATCACACGAAACTACATACAGAGTCTCTAAATATAGTATCGTGTGACCTTTCGTTTGAAATCCACAGACATAAACCGAGTTTATATGCCGGAAATAAATGACCATGTGTCTCTATAGCATATTCAGTTCATTTAACGGTGATATTTTTAATATCTCCAACAAGACGTGGGTAGTCCGTAAGCTGCCACAAACCAAAGTTAGCGATAGTGCTAAGTCGTTTCCATGGTTACAAAAGGACAAGTTGTACACAGTGAGACATTCACATTTTATGGCCTGCCTTCTTAAAATGGAATATAATGAAATCTTAGTGTCTCGCCTCAAAGTACTGTATCAGCATCATACCGGTGTGTCCGTTCTTCGTAATCGGTTACAAGCTTCGGAATATAGAAGTCAGATGTGCAGAAATATCTTCTTCACATAACTTAAGGGAAACCACACCATTTATTTCCTAATCTTATTTTATTTTATATACAAATTAATTTAAAATATAGTACAGATTAAACTCTCGTGTGCTATACAATATTTTGCCAATTACTGGTTGGTGTTGTTGCTGTTTAGTCAACTATCCGAAGACAGATCTCAACCTCAAAAGTGATACCAACGAGGCACCATTTATGAGGCAACTAAGCCAGGTGGTAATTCGGTAGGGTGGCCGGTTCGATTTCCCCTCAATTACTGATATCTATTTTATTTTAAATTGTAGCCCTTTCTTTCCAATGTGTTGTCAGTGAATGAATGTAAGAATTTTATTGTTGCTAATATGTTAGATGTCATGGAGAGAATGATTTAATTTTTTTTTCTACGAAAGCGCGTAAAGTTGCATTTTAACCACTGCTATAAGTGCGTAAAAAAGTAAGTAATCAACTTTACGCACTGCTAAAGAAAATACAGGGACATCATTTCATTTTTACTAACATTTTTAATATTAACTTGCCTATATCTCTGGATCAACGCCGTTTGCTACCCCCTTCCACGACTGGAGTTCGATGATACTGGCGTAAAATACAAACAAATCACTTTACTAGGTATAGGAGGGAAGAAAAGTAGTTCATCCATTTACGTAAACTAGGAAATATTGAGCTTTTGAATTTGATCATTTTCATTAGGTTTTTGTTTAATTAAAATACAGTACAGTATTAACAATGAGTGTTTTTACTCACGAACTGAGCTGTCCATATGGACGTATTCATTATGCAGTGTACCTATATTATAATGTCTAGAGCACATTAGCGTACAATATAGAGAATGAAGTTAAATTGAAAAATAATCATAATATGGATATTTAAACATTTTTTAAAATGGTGGCCGTTCATTTCGATACAAGCTTCAGTTCTAATGTGCATACTATCGCATAATACACCATTGTACCTAATCCCAATTACCAGTTTCGTTCTTCGTAATAGTAACTCATGTTGAAATAATTCTGTACCTACTCTATAAAAGAGTACTTTACGTACTGTAAATTCAATCTTCACTTCTACCCGATCCGAAAAGATAAAATTACTCAGACATACTATCTACTGTCCGTCCCAGTAGTTATGTCGTAGGGTCGTAGAAAGAGAGGAAATCACGTGAAAGTTAATTACTTAACGAGGCCCTTTTATTTAAGTTATTTTAAACAGTTGTATAATATTACGTAGACGTCCATTTCCTAACAGAAATTAATGTTCTTAGAAAAGAGCTAAGACAGCCCAGCCACTAGCTGGCGAATAAAATCTGGTGGGGGAAACCGGGATACGACGTAGGCAAATGGACGACAGTACCTGTGCGAAAATGATTCAATATTGAAAGCTCTTTCGTCACTGGAAAACGCGAACATATTTTTGGAACTTACTGTTTACTATGACGTAAGGCTACCATGACTATATATGCGGTCTTGGATCTGTGTGGAGGACGGTTGAACTTAATTAGTAGAAGGGGTGGGAGTGAAGTACATTCAAAAACTCAGGTACAATAAAAATTGAAGTAAAAATAAAATGATGTCCCTGTACAATATCCAATGTATAAACTTCATTAAATAAGAAATAAAAACATTATCTCGATTTTTCATGACGTAAATATTACACGTAACAATGATAAGTAACAAATTTAACATTAATGTTTACATTTTAGCTCGTATTATTTTGAAGTTATATCTGTAGTACCAGAGGCTTCTTCAGTTACAAGCCGGAGCAAGGGTAGGTTTGGCAACGGTGAGTGGAAGCGGAAGATTCTAAAGTGATATTGATGTAATTGTTCTTGCTCATTGATTTCGTTGTACGTAACGTGTTTTTTTTTTCAATATTGCTTTATGCACAAAGGTAAGATCAAGATTCAGAGTAGTGATGTAAATTATTACGGGTTCGAAAATAGTGTTTTATTGCAATCAATTGGCTATACTTCAGAATACGGCGTAAGTAGGCTATTTGATACAAAGACTGCCACTTAAAATAATTACAAAACATGTTTTTATTGATAACACAAAGGTAAATAAATAAATAAATAAGAAAGATATACCTTGTACTGAAAATAATAAAATCAATAATGCAATAAAGACGTAAGTTCCTACACAATATTCTTAAGTTCCATTCAATTAACAAATTTGTGGCTAGCAAATTGATAATGTCTTGCCGCTTTATGTTGTTTCACCTCTGACGTGAAAGGTCTAGAATGTCATATACATTTTAATTTCAGATGTTTATCTGTCGTGCTTTTTTATAAATATTTTAGATGCCCAGGGAGCCAGTTTTAGCTTGAACCTGGCCAGTCACCATAACAATACTGTTATCCTAAATCTGTTATAAACTTTTTAAAACATAATTTCAATTAAATATAACTACAGAAAACAAGGTAAGAGTGTAAATTATGCAAATAAAATAAGAATGTAAATACAGTTAGGCCAAGAATAAAGATCTATGGAAAAATTAAGAAACATACCTTCAACATAATACGTAACAAAACACATCATTATCTATTAACTATGTGCCAATTAGCGCAAACTCAGTGAACTTTAAATCCTGTAAATACGAAGTGAAAAGAAACACGTTTATAACTAATTTATTAGAAAAGAAATAATACTAATAAACAAACCTTGAGCACCAACAAAGTGAGTGTATGCATCTACAAATATAAGCAGTTCTGACGTATAGCAGGCATTCCGAATCTTCAACAAAACTGCAACATTTATGGGATCACAAAACAGCTGTTTACAATGAACTTGTAAATCAACGGCGTAACTTTATTGATACAGCAGGCGAGACCCAACAATTTGGCTAGAATTCTGATACACCACAAACTACAAATAAGACTATAAAAATGTGAGTTCATACAATATTTAATATTTAGAAGAATTGTCAATCACTTTATTATTATAAATAACCGTAAAAATTGCCAAAGACTGCAGCCACATTTTCATTTATTGTCTTGTTTTTATCGCCAACACGCACTTAGTTTATAATACATCAACAATTAATGTTTGTTACGACCGCGAACATAATTCCATCGACACACACTTATATTTTGTAACATTAATTTATATTGAAAATCGGCATTAGCACAAACACATGTTCTGTATCGTAAGTCTTCGCTTGACAGTTAATTACAGTGTTGCCGACGTATGGCTCCGGCTTGTAACTGAAGAAGGCTCTGGTAGTACTCATTGCAACAAGATATATCATTTAAGTTTTCCTAACCCTTTGTTGATTATGGCCGGTTTAGAGGCCATGAAATCGTGAGGATGAATAAGCAGACTGTAATTACATGGATGCTTATTTCTTAATGGTTCTGAGTTTAGACGGCGTGAAATAGTAATCTTATAACCTCCCTAACTTGAAATATTGATTTAATGTAAATTTGTGCTATCATAGAAATAGTATTGTATGATACACGTTCGTAAAGTTATCTTCTTGGCCCTCGTGGTCCCTAGCGCTCCTGTATTCAAGGTGACGTCATTACGCATCCGTAGGGCTTTCACGGTTCATCCGCAAGGAACTCGTCCGACATGTGCCTTCACCATGACTATATTCCCATTACGACTGCAACAGGGACGTTATAGCAAACGCGATTTTAAGTTCGCTTTATTAATCAAGGAATATGCACTTTGCACTTCCAAAGATATTGGACGAGAGTTCATGATCAGTGGTTGCTAGAAAGTCACTAAGAGTGGCAAATGAATCGAATTCTCGACTGATAAACCCAGCAAGATCACAATTTATTTTCTTTATCATTGCTTCAGTCTTAACCTGAACGGTGAACACGGTTAATGTTGGACAATAAAGATAACAATTGAAAAAAAAAAGAAACTAAAAATATCGGATGGCTACGCAAGATTTTCAAGCCAAAAGAAGTCTTTCAGACGAACTCATTTCTGCTAAACTCTGTGTCTCAGAAGTCTGAGACCTATGTGAGTGTACGTGTGTACGCGAATCTATATTTGTATGTGTGTATGCATGTATTCAAACTACAATTGGGTATACTCTCGGTTTCAGTGGTGTATAATATATAGAGACAGTCAAAATTCGTGACTCGCGAAATCGCGAAAACCTAAAAACCAAATAAACATAGTTTAAAACATGGTTCACATAAAAAAATATCACATAACTACACGTTTCAACTCGCGAAACACTCGCGAAAAATCGCAAAAATCCTCTGACACGCGAATTTAGCATATTTTCTGTCGTTATTCGCGAAAAGACGCAATTTTTCAGCAATTAATAAATGCATTACCTAAATTTGGAAATTTTAGAAGTTCTGTTTGAAAAATGCACAAGGTTTGGAATGCTGGCGCTAGATGATGTGAGTTGAAATGGTTCTTAAACGGTTTGATGCAACTGAAAGCAGTTTGAAACCTCTCTTTGATCAGGTGCCAAACTTAAAGAATCTATCACCTGATGTAGCAGTACATGCATACAATGAACTGAAGGACATAGTTAAAAATGTTCCTGGACTTTCAGTGCGAGATGGTTTGCTGTTGTTACTTGAAGATCACAGTGATTTTGTGAACAGAGCACTCCAAGCTATATGGGTTCCAGTTTCTAATGTTGACTGTGTTTTTTTTTTTTTTCGTGTGTGCTAACAAATAGAAGAACAAACCTTACAATGACAAACTTAGAACTGTTGTCTGCATACAACTTTCAATGTTAAATAATGTTAAGTATCTTAGAATTGTTGTCGACGTAAAAACTTTGAATATGTAATTATAATTGTCAGTTATCTTGAGCAACATAATTTAATAAAACAGGCTGAAAATTTCAGGTTTACTCAAGAAATTTTCGTTTTCACTCAAGAATTTTGATCCTTTATAACCAAGAATTTTAGCCCCTTTTATTCAAGAATTTTGACTGTCTCTAATAATATACAGGGACATCATTTTATTTTTACTAACATTTTTAATATTAACTTGTCTATACCTCTGGACCAACGCCGTTTGCTATCCCCTTCCACGACTGGAGTTCGATGATACTGACGTAATATACAAACAAATCACTTCACTAGGTATAGGAGGGAAGAAAAGTAGTTCATCCATTTATGTAGACTAGGAAATATTGCTCTTTTGAGTTTAATCATTTTCATTAGGTTTTTGTTTAATCAAAATACAGTACAGTATTAACAATGAGTGTTTTTACTCACGAACTGAGCTGTCCATGTGGACGTATTCATTATGCAGTATATATTATACTGTCTATAACACATTAGCGTACAATATAGAGAATGAAGTTAAATTAAAAAATAATCATAATATGGATATTAAACACATTTCGATACAGGCTTCAGTTCTAATGTGCATATTATCGCACTATACCATATTGTACTTAATTCCAATTACCAATTCCTCGTACTAGTAACTCATGTTGAAATAATTCTGTACCTACTCTATAAAAGAGTACCTTACGTACTGTAAATTCTATCTTCACTTCTGCTCGAAAAGATAAAATTACTCAGACATACTATCTACTGTCCGTCCAAGTGGTTATGTCGTAGGGTCGTAGAAAGGAGGGAAATCATGTGACAGTTAATTACTTAACGAGGCCCTTTTATTTAAGTTATGTGCATATTATCGCACTATAGCATATTGTACTTAATTCCAATTACCAGTTCTTCGTACTAGTAATTCATGTTGAAATAATTCTGTACCTACTCTATAAAAGAGTACCTTACATACTGTAAATTCAGTCTTCACTTCTGCCCGAAAAGATAAAATTACTCAGACATACTATCTACTGTCCGTCCAAGTGGTTATGTCGTAGGGTCGTAGAAAGGAGGGAAATCACGTGACAGTTAATTACTTAACGAGGCACTTTCATTTAAGTTATTTTAAACAGTTTTATAATAATACGTAGACGTCCAATTCCTAACAGAAATTAATGTTCTCAGAAAAGAGCTGAGACAGCCCAGCCACTAGCTGGCGAATAAAAGCTGGTTGGGGAAAAAGGGATACGACGTAGGCAAATGGACTACAATACCTGTGCGAAAATGATTAAATATTGAAAGCTCTTTCGTCACTGGAAAATGCGAACATATTTTTGGAACGTACTGTGGCTACTATGACTGTATATGCGGTCTTGGATCTGTGTGGAAGACGGTTGAAGGGATGGGAGTGAAGTACATTCAAAAACTCAGGTACAATAAAAATTGAAGTAAAAATAAAATGATGTCCCTGTACAATAACAATACAATAGCTACAGCTGCCAAGTGAAATAAACACAAAATTGAGCCTATATAGAGGTATAGAAAGAAAAATAAACCTAAATTACAAGTAAATCTATTTCTATTAACCCACCAGTTGTCAACTTGAGTAATTACAAAAAATTTCACAGTATAAAAATCAGAGGACGTGATAAAGTTAAGCTTGGTTGAAATACCGTCTGAAACAAGTCTTTGTTCCGGGGACCCCTTTCGAATCACTGCTGGTTCTGCTGACCACAGGTTGGAAACCGCTCATATATCTAAAAAAAAAAATAGACGTATCAAAGAGGTTTAAAAAAAAGAGGAGGCAGGAAAGGAGGAGGTTCTCAACGTCTAACGCTTTTAAAATTCTTAGTTCTTATCAGTCTCTACAAGCAGGTCTTTCGCTTTGTCCTTGAATTGGTACGCTCCAGTTTGTCTCACTTCGCCTCCAGCACAGCAAGCCGTTCTGCAGGATACTATAGCTCTGGGCTGTGGATGTCCAGATCAGGTTAACATGCACAGCAAGACTGCACGAACACAATGAAGTGCAATGCTGCTCCGTTATATTCCTTACAAGATAATAAAAAACTAATTAATTGTATCGAAAACAAATATAATTCAATAAAATTAATGAAAACTGGAATAGTATGTGTGTCACGTGACATTTCAACCTATTGCTGTCTCTATACAGGTTGTATCTGCAATAATATAGCCAAAAATTAAATAAAACTGAAATTCGCTTAGGCGCTGGGATAATGGTCCTGCAATATTGGCAGCAGGATTGGAGATTTTAACTATTTCGCTGTTAGAGAATGTACATACCGATTATATAGTCCTGACAGCTTAGCGAAGCGAAAGAGGGGAAGTAATAGGAGGAGTGGGGAGAGTTCCGAAGTAGAGATAAGGGCGAGCGGTCGGTGAAGAAATGCAGTACAGCTTAATTTTACTGGAACCATACCGCTCTACCGCACGCATGACATCCTATCTCTCCGAAGGCAAGCGAGTGAATAACCAAAACACCCCTTGGCGTAACTAAATGGACTCGCCTGACCCAGGCGCACATTACCGGCGACTGTCAGGACTAAATCATACTGTATTCGAACTCCCCTTCCTCTACGCATACAGGCCTCAGTCCCGCATTACTCTTATAGAGTCAACACGTTAAAAATCACCGGCGAATTTTGGATCTTCTTGTAATGAGTCGCAATGTGATGTTGAAGACTTCCTTCCTGTACCGCATGCACCAGTAAATAAAAGTGTCTCAAAACATTAAAAAAAATCCAATAAATGTTTGTGGTAGGATAAAGAAGTTGAAGTGGTTGGTCCTTCTCTTCCTGTCTAACTCGTAGGCGAAGTAGCGTTTGAGACAATTTCTAGCAGCGCGTCGTAAAGAGAGAGAAAATAATAGTGTAATATGTAAAAAGTATGTTCATCAGAGGAACTCTTTCAACAGAATAGGTTGATCTTGTTTCAGCGAAGATGTGTACATCGGTCCTGCAACTAGGCTGCCAGAACATGAAGTTCCAACAATCAGCACCAATACCGACACGTAAGTTAACAGAGAACTGCTATTGATAAAGAAATATTAAATTTTGATGAGAATTCTCATTTCAAAATACGCGTGGGAGTTAATAATGTAATGTAAATTAAAATAATTTAATCGCTAGATTAATATAGATATAAATTTAATATGCCTCCATATTTATATTCTGTACGTATTTAAGATCGGCAGTATATCTACAACTACATTAGTTTCCATGCGTAGCCATGAGTTCATAAACATGCAGTGGTATTTATAAACTACGTGTATTTGTTTCAGTAATTACATACATAATTATAAAAGAGAAACCTTCAAATTGCTAATGTGAATAATTGTGTTGTTTTCTCGGCTCACAAATTTCATTGCCGGTTTTCGCATTTTTCACAGATGCATTCTGACACTGTTTTAACCCTTCAATATTATGTTGAAAAGAATGTATGCTGTTCTTACATTAGAAATGGTTTGTTGCCAAATGTCTACGCAATTTTGCGGGCATTAAGGAACTGTTACTTCACACAAAGGACGTCCGGAGCAATTTTATTGCCTATATACGTAAATACAAGAGCCAAATACAATTAATCATATTTTTGTTCTTTGGTTGATCCGCTGCCCGTTTTTAAATTAGCAGCACTGGAGTGTGATACATGACATGGTGATGGACTGGTTTCTGAATTTGTAGAACTGTTATTTTTATTGTCTTTTATTAGCTACCGATCCGTTGAAATGACACTGTATAATATGAAAATTAAAATTATTCGTAATATTATTATGTTCGGAATCAAAGAGACGTAGTTATTAACACACAGTTTAGCACGAACATCTCACATGATATAAGCCTGCTCGTAATGAAAGAATAAAAACGGACTTCATAATAAAAGTACCAGAAGCAGAACGCGTGCACAACAATGGAAGAAATTAATTTATTTTTTGAAAACGTGTCAAAAAATTATTGCTGACCAAATAACATTGTAAAACAAATTTATTTCACAATTTTAAGACAATGTAGTTTCCGAACACATTTACAAAACCTTATTCTTACACTTTCTTTTGGTTTCGAGAGAAAGAAACTGCAAACATTCACACACACCAAGCAGATAAAAACTAACTAATAATTCGCCACCCTCGCCAAGTAGACAAAAAATTGTCAATAGAATTGACTACCTTAGCTGACAAAAGAAAGTCGTGTATTTTACAACAGCTCGAAGGCCAGCTCACGCAAGGGTGAGATCTAGTCATCTACCCTTGCCGATATACTAACTTTCACAAGTACAGCGCGTACAGTACTGTACAATCGCGTCGAGAAAAACTGTAGTATTATACTGTATGTTATTTATTTCAAAATATTACCAACCGCGGATCCTCTGATAAGTATTGGCGTATCCCCAGGGATCCGCGGAGCACACCACTGTACCAGTACAACACAAGAAGTTGAACAGCGATCGAGAAAGCAGGACTAATAGCGCCCGCAAAGCTGAAAACCCGCAAGACAATGTTTCATTCGTCGCGCATCGTTGATGTAAAGACTGCTTGTGAGTGTTTCAAGACTTCGGGAGTGATCAACTCTCGAACGTCAAGCAGCCTTGAATTGTCACAGTTGTTTATACCAGCCTGAACTTTTATCTGTTTTGGCAACTGTTATATATGTATAAATAATCAAGTAGCCTATTTGAAACATCATCTCTACCTTTCAGTGTATAGCAATCCGTTCCCCAATCGTTATTTAAGTACTAGGCTCTTATTATAAGGCTAGAATTTCTTTTCGTATGTTTGAGATCAAGTGTGCAATCTCAAACAAAAAAAAATATATGTATTAACGCTTTATTTTACGTTATATTTTATGTTTCTTAGAAATGCAGATTTATTTGAGAATTGTTTTTTTCTATGTACTGTATATAGACTTAAGTAGCCTAATATAATATAACGAGAACATTTTGATAAATAAGATACTGTTTTGTCTTTTTGTCTCAATTAAATACCTCTAATCTTATTTATTTATTTCAAGTATGTAACTTATGTTATTCAAAGTTACGAAATCTTTCCGTTCCGACCAAATGCTATTTCGAGAATGATGAGTAAGACTCGAAGCGCACGAGAGTTACGAGACGCGATTCGAAAGACAAACGCAACGAACACAGCGAGCGAGAGCGGCAGTTAATTTTGTTCATCTCTAGTATCGGTACTCAATACAAGACAGAAATATTTATGCAGTGTTGTTGAATGTCATAAATTCACCTGTAGAATAGAAGGCGTAGAAAATTAGGTACTGCTTTAATTTGACCATAAATAATATTATGTTTTGAGTTCAATTTTTTATATCCATAAGGAGGCTATTAAATGTTGAAAAATAGCTCAACAATAATTGCTTTATCTGTTCCAATGAATGAAGAGTCCACTGCAAGAATGATGGATGTCATTAGGAATACATTTTGCAGGAGAAGCAATTGAAATTTTGAAATGCTTAGCGCTCAAAGCTTAACTGTGATTTTCCGATCATTACTGGACAATGACTATCAGTGTTAATGCCATGTAACTCTCTATGTACATTCTATATATCTTAAGCTATGCATTGACAGTCTTAGTTCATTTTCGACAAGAAAGTGACATCCATCATTCTTGCAGTGGACTCTTCAAATATTTCCATGAAATTGTGTTTTCTTTCTGTAAACGGCTCCAGGTAAACTTACTTTCTTCACAGCCATCGTAATTGTGTTCCAGTGGCCAACATTTGTATAAGCACTTGATTTGACGTTATTAACATGGTAAAAGAAACATAATAACCTTTTTGTCTATCCTCATGAGAACGTTTACTTGTTAAAAACATTCGAATGAACGTTGAATCCACATGATTAGAGTCCTATTATGTCCCAGAAAAAACATAGATCGAATCTTAGTATGAAAGTAATGACACATTGCATATTCCAGTGTTACTTTCAGGGAGAGAATTAATGGGAAATGGGGGATTTTCCCCCCTGTTGGAAAGTTATCCCCTCTCATAAATTCATATTAACATCCCTAACGTCTATCCCCCTCACAAAATGCAACACTGGACAACAAATTTAAACTTTGTTTCTGTCCTTTAGATGAAACTATGTAATTTTAACTAAATGAGAGGTGCTGAGTTCATTTTGAAAACCAAAATTTTCTAACACATACCATTCTTACGCTAATGCACTTCACTTATTTACACAGATTTGTTATAACTGGCACATAAAGCAACCTTTGTTTGTCCAAAATTCACAAATTTTAATGTCTTTTTTATATTTTACGTTTGTAGACAGCTTCTGCAATCTCTCTGATGAATAATCAGCAATATTCAGCCAGTATACTTGCATTCCACCTTCCACTGAAGCACTTTTCGAAGGTCGATATTTTTTTATGAAACCTGTTCCCTTGTTCATCACTTACAGCACCAAGGTTTTTCTGGAAAGAAGTCCAGGTGACTGTCAAGAAAGTGTACTTTCAGTGGCATGTTGCATCTCATAAGGCGAAAGTAGTGCAACATTTCACTAACATTAAACATTTTATTTTGGAGAAACAGTACGTGCTGGACAAAAACTAACTGCAGATTCGTTTTTGCGACCACAAAATACATCGAATACACATATTTTTATAAAAAGGACAAATTTAATGTTGTACAGTGAAATTCTTTTAATACGAGTATATGTAGTTTATAAAGTGTAAAGTATGCAAAGAAAATAATATTGATGTATTATCATCATCAGCAAGCTGAAAACAATCAATAACTTAGAAATTACACATCTAATCTTAAGCCTGTTCATGGATATAATTATTGTTATAATCAAGATGCAAGACAAGCAACTCAGTGCGACCAAGCGTTGAGTCGTATCCAATGAGGATAATAATAATTTTATGTATGGTATTCTCTATCTAGGATTCTATCCCCCCCCACATCAGAAAACTTAATTCGCACCCTGGTTACTTTTCCCTTCTTCGAAGAAGGCTAACGTCGCATATAGTAGAAAACTTCAGTAGGCCTACGTTCATATTATATCACACTCATCTCACCGCAGTGCAGAGGTTAATTTATTGAAAGTCTCTGTACTCTATTTTTAGACGAGCTAGCTCTACTTTGTATAAGCATTCAAACGTGGAATATAGACACAAAAGTGTTTAACATCCTGAACTTCAAAGGTCTAAAATGAACTTTGTATTCTTTCCGCCGTCTCTTATCCTTTGTGCTCGGCAGATTTGAGTTCGGATGCGAAAAGTTTATTTTGATTTGCGGAAGTGTTATAACAGGGGAGACCAAGGTGTAGGTGCAATGACCAAGAGCACCTTTATAGCAAGAACGGAAAAGGACACATGGAATCGTACATGATGGCTGCGATGATATTTGGTAAATATTTTGAATAACAAGTAATGAAAATTCCAAACCAGAAAACAATGTTAATATGTGCATTCAAGTTATAATTAAAATGTTGATTCTTGAGTTTTCGAAGAACTTCAACTTTTTTGTTGTTCTGTCGGACAAAATGTAATATGTTTACTTTGCTCAGCGGTTCAATTAGGAGTATATTGCCACGCTGAATAATGTATTATTATTATTATTATTATTATTATTATTATTATTATTATTATTATTATTACTGACCACTAAGCATGTGTTTCTATAATTCTTCTGTACGTGCATGAATATTGATATTTTTAGATCATCTGCCTAGAAAGATAAAATTATTAGGTTTTATCTCAATTTTAATGTTCTTGATCATTAGAGGAGGGTAACTATTTATTAGCTATTCATTTAATAATAATATTGTAGAAAAACTGATTCAATATTATGTGCCAACGAACTGTTAAACGCCAGTAATTGACATGCCTTAAATTATGACCAGGAAGAGAAAGATAAGATAAATAAATGTAAGGAAGTCAGCTACCTAATGGGGTTTGAAATATCTCTTGCTCTAAAGCTTTTAATAGAACAGAATTTCTCAAAAGAGTAATTATTAAAGTCCATAAGAAGTTTTTAGTTTTGAAAAATTACGAATTTCTCGACCAAGTATCGAGAGAAGAATTTAGAAAATTCCTGATTATATTCAAGAGGAAGGTTAAAACAAGAAGCAAGAAAAATCGTATATTATCACTGGCTCTTGATGACAGCAGTGACATTACTGATACAGCAAAGCTTGAAATTTTTATCCGCGGGATTGATCAAGATGTTAGCACAGGAAGCACCACTGGTTGTAGTTTTCATGCCAAGTACCTTTCCTTCGTCTCCTTACTTCATAGGCTGTCTGTCGCATGTAATCACTGAAGTTCGAGTTTTGGTCACCGCTAATCTAGAGCCATCGCTTGGACACCGATTCACGGAAACAGGTTAGCTGTGTACAGAGCATATCACACAGTACGCTGCTGGGTTAATAATATTAGGTTGATGCTTGAGTTCTTGACGTTTTTGTTCATCAGAACACTGCGTTCTTAGGAGATTGTTATCGTTTATCATTTGTCATTTGGAGTGTTGTGCTTATAAAATAATACGCCTTCAATTTTGCGGATTTTTTTAAAAAGTTTGTGCTATTTGTGGGCTAAAGACGGCGGAGTGTCACTGTAAAAAAAAGAAGAAGAAGAACACTTCCGAAATTATCCTCTATTTCAGTTTTATAGAAGAGCAAAAACAGTGGAAGCGATTTAAAACATTTGTGCCGTGTACAGGCAGAATGCCGCCGGAGAAAGCATTGCAAGAAAATGGTTCCAACGGTTCAACACGCAACACTCCGTACAAAAGTTATGATCACAGAAGATGCGACTGGTGAAGTAAAAAAAGATGTCCTTTACTACGAATTACTTCCCAGGAATGTAATCATAACTGCTGACATTTATTACTGACAACTAAGTCGCCTTGGGGCCGTAATTCAAGAAAAAACGACCCGTAAGACCGCATAAAGTGCTGCTGCAACATAATAATGCACGCCTGCACTCTGCTGAAATGATGAAAGCGGCTAAGCAGGAACTTTGTTGGGAGGTGATTTCACATACCCCACATTGTTCCATTAAAGATTATTTTACATTTGATGTAAATTCAAAATAACATTATTACAAATGCATATTCTGTAACTCAATCTCTATTTAAGTTATCTTTGAAGAAATTAAAAATAAATTAATTTAGAAAAAGAAATCAAGTTTACAGTATTGTTAAGTAATCAGTAGACTTCGAGACTTTGGACCCGATACAATAAGTTTACTGTGCTTGTACTATAGGTTGTTGACTCGCTGCATGTAGTGAAAGGTAGAGATGTATTGAGGTAACAACGTTGCTATTTAGAGTAGAGTACGGTAGTATGGGGGAACACACACACATGTACATTCTGAAAGTAAATAAATATACATTACACAATGACAATGTCAAAAGAATGTGAAAAGCATTATTTTATAAGCATTTGTGTTTAATTATTCACAGTGTTAATGATGGAAATAAACAGGTAGCAATTTTAATTTCTTCATTTATCATATTGGTCGTCTTTAGGAAGTGCAGTTACAATACCGAATTGCAATGTACTACAAAATACATTTTCAGTGTCTCAAACGTAAATCTTTTTCGGTTATCTGCCAAATAAAGTTTGTACTGTGAAAAGCTGCGCTCTATGTCGCATGACGTGATAGGAGCAAAACGAAAAAAAAAACTTATCATTGCAGTCTCTAAGAGATAGTCCTTTTTTCTTGGGTAGAGTGTAAGAGAAGGCCCTATGGCCTTAACTCTGCCAGTAAAAATAAATAAATAAAATTATCTGCCAGTATAAATAAATTATTATTATTAAATAAATTATTATTATGTTCACTAATTTGCTGTTTATGTTACACAATGTTCCATATCCGTTATATTTACATAAAATTGGTTTCCACTTCTGTTTTACACGTTCAGTAACCGGTGTACTTGGTGTCTCATTAATTCTCTGTGTCATTTCCTCAACTATTTAAGGGCTTCCGGCATCTCTTGCTCTGACTTTTCTAATCATGTAATAGTTTCAAACACAGTTTGAAAATAGATATGTATGAAAACCAAATTATTCGTCAGAACCTTCAAATCCAGAGCGTTTTCCTTTGCGTATTTGTTGTCATTCATTCTACAGTACTCCCTCCCACTGTACGCTTTACCACTATACTCAGTACGTCGTTATGCGGATTTCCCACTGAACTGCTCTATTGGGTCCGAAGTCTCGAAGCCTAGTAATGAGTTAAGTCAAATACTCTCTAACAATAATACTGTAAAGCTTCCCCGTTTAGCATTGCAAGCGGCGGCGAAAAGTGACTGTGCTGCTATCTAGCGGCTTGGATTGTTGATGCACTCCGTGCGGCGTGCTGGGTTACGTGAGGAAAAGCGAAGAGGTGTGTATGTGATGTCAATAATAAAATGTAAAGCAATAGCATTATTTAGAGTCACAGTGTTAACAACATTTTTATTTAATAAGAAGTTACAAAGTTATTGGAATAAAAATGAAATGACACAATTCTCGAATTTTCAAATGTAATTATGATTTAGTTGTGCATGTCTTTAGAAGCTTCCATACTTCGCCTGTTTCGTTTCTTAGCTAATGGTTAACCATTTTATTTTGATGCAACAATTTATTAGTACATTAAAATATTTGTCAGTGAAGATACTGGCACAGTTGCTGCTTTAGGGATAAAGCATGTATCTTGTATGATATCTATTACATCAAGCAGTGTGATTTTAAAATTTCTGCAGGCATGGTACCTTTTGATAGAAAATAACTTATCGTTGCTTTAAATTTTTGCACATTCCTCGAATAATGAAAACCATTGCAAGTGTTACTTCTGAAATTTTTACGTCAGTTGAAGTTTGTTGATTAGGTCTATTTATACCTAATTCAATGAATCCTTCGAAGTGTGTGCTTTGGCTTTATAAGTTATATTTTCCTTCAAAGACATTTCATCTACAACAATAATAGTTAAATGTTTTCATTCAATGATGGAATATCCGATTTTATTTATAATAATGAATTGTAAAATGGTGGGATTTATACCGGGGTCTATATACCAAATTCATGAAGTCAATTTTGGAGAGATCTAACTGTTGACAAACATAATTTTCTTTTTAAAACCTTTAACCTTGAGGTGAACAATAATGGAATGTTGCGGTAAAACTTTTGTCGTAACTGGAATACCGTCTCCACATTTGCTTCTTTTAAAGCGAACTTGGGGCTAATGAATTCACCATCTTAAACAATTTTAATTAAATCAGCGTTTGAATTTGCTGTGTTCGGAGCTGTCATTTACACTTCAGAAATTTTTCATCTTTTAGGAATATTTGAATCGTAAAAAAAATGAACTTTATTAACGAAATATTAATAATGCCTTTAAAGTATAGGGCTAGGCAAATTATTTTGTCCGAATAACTACCTGAATCACTTATTATGAAAAAAACATGAGTCCACTTTCTTCACAAAATCAACAATTCACATTTTTATGTTACGCATCCCAACGCACACTGTTTGGTTAAAAAAGAAGTCAAGACTTTCAATTTTTGTATACGGAGAAACTATAAAGAAATTGTTTTTTGTATGAAGAAAGTAAAGTAGATTTATGCAGTTTGGTAACTGATTCAGTTAGCATAGAGAATATTACGTAATTGCTAATGTATTATCTAATTACATGGTAGAGAAGTATCGTCCGTAGTTTCTGTCTGATTTCAGAGAACCCACAGCCCCCTCGATGCAAGATCGTTTCTCTGGGGCCTTCGCGGTTCTTTCATTGTGTTTTGATTTTGACCTACATTTTCGGAAGAAGGAGCTGTTAAATTTAGTGTATGAATAATTATTACCTTCAGTCTGTTATTAAAAAGAAAATATTATAAATTAACAGTCCTACAACCGATTTGAAACTTCAGTATACTTTTCCAATTTATTACACTTTATTTTTACTTACTGATGTTCCAAAGTGTTAGTTATTGAAGTCCAATAATCTAAAGTGATCTGAATATACTCTGTGATTTTTGTACGAATAGTCTGTCCCTCTAATCTAAATGTTTCGTCTAGAACTGTTGACAATGTTTTTAATTAGTGTTAGCATTTTGCTTATGATATTGCTTGTGTTTTGTTTTTTAAAGAATTTTAGATAAGGCCGCAAATAGCTATAGTAGCTGACGCGCCCTATTAAACCTCACTAACTAACGTCTAGGACTTCAGTCCTTGTCCTTTGCATTTATTTACCTATATGGGCATGGCACACCTAAAAGACAAATGCAAATAACTGTAATAGTAGAAGCAGTAATAATAATCTTGTAATAGAAAAGTAACATTCTACTGGTGTTTACATGACTACACCCAATCTCTATCTTTTGAAAATCTGATGAAAGATCTAACAGCTTTTGCTAAGCGTAGTTTCTAAAACAAACAAATTCCACATTTAACTGACATTGTGTGCAACTATAATGACAATAATCCTTACGACATCACGTGTTTGTTGAAGAACAAAACTCATATCACAGTTCATCGCGCTAATCGTCACGTCATCCTCGCTGCCTACAATCCCTGCTGTTAGATAGCACTGGTGAGTCATTCGCCACTTTACCGTGAACTTTCCAGTATTATCATTGGAGAGTATTTGGTTGTTACGAATCTACATGATACTTGCTGGTTTTGAACAAAACGATATTTTACTGTAACTTATTCGTGCATTACTGTGCCAATAGAAAGGGGCGCCTGTTGTGGATGTAGGTATAGCGCAATTTCGTGTGTGCACTTGGATTTATTATGGGCGCGGTGCTTAGATGTCAGGTAACAGACGTCATAGAATCTGCGCAAGCTGGTGTAATAGCATAGAACGTGCAAATTTCCCTGCGCTTTTTTATGTATTCCCTTGTGGAGGTGCACGTGGGCAGAACTTTAATTTTACTTGAAACATATTTCATGGCTGCACTTACCGATGTTTGTCACATTGTTTTTTTTTAAACCTACTGCAGTTCAGTTACATTAGGGTACAGTACTGTTGACTACTTGGCAAATAATGTCATTATACTGAGTGGAAGGGAACCTATTTCATTAATTCATAGATGTAATTGAAGGATTCAGAACCATAGTGGGCCAAGCGCCATTTACTAAAACCGTAGAAATCAAGGGTTAAAATGAAGTTATCAACAGTAATCTCACTAGAGGTTTTGATTTTATCTAGAGAAAATCAAAACTCGAGTGGGATTTAATTGAATATTACACGATTAGAAGAAAGTATATAAAGATTAGAAGCAACAAAGTAATCCAATACAATAAAATATTAATTGGCTTATGAAAATACAACTGTCTTCAAATGTATTATTGCACCACCTCAACATTACGCTAGATGGCAGTAGTGTGTTATGATTATGTTTTCTTGTTATCAGTTGTGCCAACTATGGAATCTTCATTGAACTCTGTGGACGGTTATTAGTCAAGAAGGCTTTGTTGATCCAGTTTCATTTTTATTAAAACATTTGCATTCCACTTCAATCATCCGGATCACAGTAATCAACGTCACTTGACAGATGATTTTCAATAAATCTTAGTATTAAACAATATCTGATGCGTGACTATCCATAATATCATATAGCAGAAGCTATAACAAACATAACCTAAATAATATAAACAAGTGTTAGAAAAGTTTTAATTAGGGATGATTAAATAAACAAGAAACATTTTAACTACCGATGATGAAATAGAAAATAAACCTGAATAATTTTAAAAGAAACAATCATTGAAAATACAATTTTCAAATTTTAATGTTTTAGCGGTTTGTGGTTCAGTTTATGTTATATTGGACGTGTGCGTAAAAGAAGTGAACTCGTTGATGTACATGGTGTATCCCTCAACTTATTCAGGATTTCCGAATGGTGCTCTTCATATATGACCAGTGATCTTTATTAATACTTGTTCTTGAATGCCAATGCGAGTCATATTTGAAAGTGCTGTGCATCGACTGGAGTGATTTGTAATTTCCTGTTTTATGACGTCCAGACCAGTGCAGTTTGAAATGTTGGCAAACAAAGAAACAAATGCTAGGGACGCGATAAAATTAAAGAAATGCTAGGGACGCAATAAAATTGTGCGATAAGCAGCCATGATTGGTTGAAAGACGTCCTTTCGTATCGTTTTATTGGTCAAAAGTAGTGTGACGTAGTAAAAGTGTAATAGTCACCATAATTCAATGGAAACATAGAGCAAGTAATATAAAGTAAACACATTCAAACTAAATGATATATCAATCTTCATTAAACTTGGTATTCACTTAACTTTAACTCTTGCTTTCTCCTTTTTCAATAAGTGGCGCTTGGCCCACTATGCCTCTCAACCCTTCAATTGATCAAGTCAATGCGAACAAGTTTTGTCAAATAAGTTTTTAATACTTGTGGAGGAGAATGTAAACAAAAATGTCTCATCACATACGTTTCGATAAAATTATTGTAGATTCGTAACACTTAACTCATTACTTAACATTACTGTAAATTTGATTTCTTTTCTAAATTAATTAATTTTTAATTTCTTCAAAGATAACTTAAATGGAGATTGAGTGCAGAATATGCATTTGTAATAATTTTATTTTGAATTTACTTCAAATGTTAAAGGAATCTTTAATGGAAATAGTTTTGTTTCATAGGAATGTACGTACAATCTTTACTATTTTGCAATTATGTAAAAAAGCAAAGAAATCAACAAATACTGTGAATGTTGAATAGGTTTCATGGTATTAAATTTAGAGGTAAAGAGGTCATAGCGTAATGAAGAATGTTAAAAAACCAAACAATTTGGCTATAATTCATTGAATACTTTGTTTTCAAGTACAGTAATTTGATCGAAACGTTTCTGAGACGTTTTTGCTTACATTCTCCTCTCGCAAGTCTTGCGGAGTGGATGGCTGGAGTTACTCACCTCCACTGCAGAGCAATGACCTCAAGGAGCATTGCTACTATTTGCATCATTATAACACGTTAAATTCTATATTCTCAAAACTAACGGACTTATCAAAACGTATTTGACAAAACATGTTCGCATTGACTTGATTTATTACCTCTGTGAATTAATGTAATAGATTCCTTTCCACTCTGTATACCACTCGTAACTGTTAATATTTAAATGTATTTCACATTGCAAAATTCGTAAATATTGAAAGAAAATTACAAGCTGTGATAATACAGGAATAGCTATTTCTTGAAGTCTGCAGCCTAGGATCGGAACCAGTGTGTGACAGCCTTCTGCGCCTCTCTATTGATCCCATGTTCCGTGTTCCAATAAATTTTACCATCAAAGTGTTTTCTTTCCGTTAACGGCCCAAGAGAAACTTACTTTCTGGACTGTCCTCGTTATATGCTTGCTGATGCGATCGACAACATGACTTTTCAAGGATTCTCTCTGTTGTTATTCCATAAAAACTGTTATAATTAACCATTATACAACACATCACCAAAGATACTGTTATAAATTAATTTACTTCTTATTGTACAGTATAGAGATGAACAACGCTCGAGAAAGCAAGACTAACAGTGCCCGCAAAGCTTAAAATCCACACGACATTGTTGTATACGTTGACGTAAAGACTGTTTGTGAGTGTTTCAAGACGTCGAGATTCATCACTCCCGAAGTCCCGAGCGTCAAGAAGCCTTGAATCGCCACAGTTGTTTATACCTGACTGAAGTTTTATGTACTTTGGCAACTGTTATGTATAAACAATCAAACAATGAGACACCATCTCTACCTTTCAGTGTATAATAATCCGTTCCCCAGTCTTTATTTAATTACTAGGCCCTTATTAAAAGGCTAGGAATGTTCTTTTCGTATGTTTGAGATCAAGTGTGCTATCTCAAGTAAAAAGATATTAACGTTATGCTTTATATTTCTTAGAAATGCAAATTTATTTGAGGATTTTTTTTTTCTGTTTATATAACCAGAACATTTTGATAACTAAGATACTGTTCTGTTTTGTCTTTTTGTCTCATTTAAACATTTATAATGTTATTTATTTCAATGATGTATGTTATTCAAAGTTACGAAATCTTTCCACGCCGATTAAATGCTATTTCGAGAATGATGGGCGAGACTCGAAGCGCACGAGAATGACGAGACGAGACTCGAAATGCAAATGCAACGAACACAGCGAGCGAGAGCAGCAGTTAGTTTTGTTTATTTCTAGTACAGTATACCGTACTTAAATCGCTTGGGCGCATTACCTGGTTAGGTTTTTATTTCCCGAGGTTCTCCTCAACTGTATGGCAAATTTCAGGTAATCTGTAGCGAATCCTCGGCCTCATCTCGCCAAATATCATCTCGCTATTATGAATCCCATCGACACTAAGTAACCTTGTAGTTGATACAGCCTCGATAAATAATCAAATAAAAATACTTAAATTGTATAAATCTCTGGAAAGTAAGTTACGACAGTTTCATTTTTTAAGTCTCTCAGATTTGGTTCAAAGAAGTTGGAACATAATTTGAAGTATTAACACTGGAGATTTATTGCCTCTACCGTTTCATTTGACCAAAAAAAAAAAATAAATAAATAAATAAAAAAAAATTAAAAAAAAAACATTTATTTCTGTGAAAATGTGATAAGTCGGGTTTATCCGTCATCACAGTACTTTATTTTTGTATTCCCTGTAACGAGGATGAAGAACACTGAAGATGTATTATAGATAATTCGCTTTACAACCCCTGACCGTAATGGAATGTAAGTGATGGTGGTTTGTCTTGCCAGACATCCCTCGTTTCACTCCTTCGCACTAGGTCGTTCAGATCTCAGATGTTGCGAAAGTCTGAGAGATAGTCGCAATTTAATTACAAGTTTGCCAACGTGCGGCAAGCTGGGATTATAACTTCACAGTAATGACCGCATATAAGGGAGCGAGGTCTCATAATGGGAGTGGTCATGAATGCAGCTCGCTCTAGAAACCTCTCGCTTCTTTTGGTATCGGCTGCATGTTGATTTACAGGGCATTGTTCCGCATGTCCACTTTTAAGCCTAGAAACATAAATCTGCAACTTGCATGTCCGTAATAACAATTGCCTTTAAATTGAGGGTGTGAAGTACGTCACATGTACTCCTTGATTAATTTTATGCTGATATACTGTTTTTGATCATATCTGATTTATATTTCCCCACATTTATAGTGTTTTATTTATTTGTTTATTTAGATCCTATTCTATTACTGTTAATAGAGAAAATCGTTCCGGCAGCGGGAATCGAGCCCAGGACCAACTTGGCGCGCTGAGTGTTCTCAACCAACTGACAAGCAAACATTCTGATGGAGGCAGATAAAAAAATTAAATTTTTTCTTTCATGTTAATAATGTCAAAAGAAGTGCTTATACAAATTTTGGCCACTCGACCGCAATTACGAGGCCGTCCAGAAAGTGATTTTTCCAGGGGACGTTTACAGAAAAGTAACACAATTGAATGGAAAGATTTATTGAAACAGATACAGCGCTATTTGTCAACATATCCCTCACTGGAATTGAGACATTTGTCATACCATGGAATCAATTTCTGTATCCTTGTGTCGTAGAAGTTGGCCGCCTGCGATCGGAAGCAGTGTTTGACAGCCGTCTGCACCTCTGTTTTTGATCCCATGATGTGACAAATATCTCAGTTCCGGTGGAAATTATGTTGAAAAATAGCTAAATAATTGCTGTGTTTGTTCAAAGAAATTCTACCAGTGAAATTGTGTTTTTTTTCTGTTAAACGGCCCCTGGCGAACTTATATTTTTACGGCCTCGTAATTGCGGTCGAGTGGGCAAAAATTTGTATAAGCATTTATTTTGACATTTTTAATATGGGGAAAGAAAAAACTTAACTTTTTTATCTGCCCCCATCAGAATGTTTGCCTGTGAGCTATGCCAGGACTCGATTCACATCGCCGGCCGAACTCTTCTCCTTAGTATCTTGTGATCAACACACCAAGCTCAGGGGTCCTGTTTCGATTCCCGGTGCCGGAACGAATTTTTATTCAATATAGACTATATACTGTATGTGATGAGTAATGACTAGACATCGGAAATTAAGGCACTAAAAATGGTATTTTATACGCCTAAAAAGGCTCTAAAAACAACAAAAAATAGAGCAAAAAAAGCATTGAAATTATATTAAATCATTCATAATTCATGAAGTAAACGTCCATAAGACCGTAAATAACAAAGTACACTGGAAAAGCAGTTTCTCTGTTCTATAGACTTATTTCACTTGTACACTGGAAAAGTAGTTTCTCTGTTCTATAGACTTGTTTCACTTGCACACTGGAAAAGCAGTTTCTCTGTTCTATAGACTCGTTTCACTTGTACACTGGAAAAGCAGTTTCTCTGTTCTATAGACTTTTCACTTGTACGCTGGAAAAGCAGTTTCTCTGTTCTATAGACTTGTTTCACTTGTACACCGGAAAAGCAGTTTCTCTGTTCTATAAACTTGTTTCACTTGTACACTGGAAAAGCAGTTTCTCTGTTCTATAGACTTGTTTCACTTGTACACTGGAAAAGTAGTTTCTCTGTTCTATAGACTTGTTTCACTAGTACTTATTCATCCTCAACTTCACGTCCATAACTTGATTTACAATAAACAATAAGCAACTTTTCAAGATTAACGCACAAACTTCTGTCACCTTTATTGGACAAAATCAGAGTGACGATGATTAATGTAACAGTAATGAGACGTCGGTAGAGCCGCGAAGTCCTTGCAGCAAGCACCGTCTTTGTCCACCACAAATTATAGTTGGACTCACCGGGATTCGAAACCGGGTTATCAGCGTGGAAATCCAACCCTTCATGTATTTTTTTTTTATTTCAGTAGGTTATTTTACGACGCTTTATCAACATCTTAGGTTATTTAGCGTCTGAATGAGATGAAGGTGATAATGCCGGTGAAATGAGTCCGGGGTCCAGCACCGAAAGTTACCCAGCATTTGCTCATATTGGGTTGAGGGAAAACCCCGGAAAAAACCTCAACCAGGTAACTTGCCCCGACCGGGAGTCGAACCCGGGCCGCCTGGTTTCGCGGCAAGACGCGCTAACCGTTACTCCACAGGTGTGGACCGCTTTATATATTCCACTAATAACTGATGTTTGTTGTTTAGTCAACTGTATGAAGACAGGTTTGAACCACACAAGTGACACCAATTAGGCATCACTCATGAATCAACTAAACCAGGAATTAATTAACATATCGCTGAGTCGTAATCTACAACTCCTAGACACCATGGTACTTATATAATTTCTTCCACATAACAATCATCAGAAGTTGATTATGCATCAACTGTACCGTACTACATCTTCAACAGAAGATGTATTTTAAATTATAATTGAATTACACGCTCATCCACACCATTTGCTGATACTATCAGTTTAATTTAATATATATACAGAATTTCAGCCATCAAATATTTCGATGTCTACCTATAATGCCAATATTGAAACACACATAAAATATTCATAAGAGCTTCACTCTTCAACTTTGGAATCCTTGAGGGTAGTTCTACAGTTCTATCAGAATATAACCATGTAAGCCTAAATTGCACATCTATTTTAATACAGACGTTGCTCAATTTAACTCTTCTATTATAGATAATATTTAACATCGGTTATAATTCTAAATAACGCAAATAAAGACAATAGTAACACGCATCACACATCTCACATATGGTAAATTAAAATTGTAAACGAGCTTTCACTTGCACTAATAAACAAGATCAGTTATAGACATATTTTAAAAATTACGAAACGTAAGTGAAAGCTCGTAACATAATTTGTAAACGTTTTTGCTCTCATATATTTTATCTTGTATTTTAACCTTAAATGCTCATTCTTGTTTTATTGTTTTATTTCATGGATATTTGATGTTCACTATGCTTACATGCATTGATATAAGTGAGGTTAACATATTGGTTATAATAATCCGTGGCGCTACAGCCCATGAAGAGCCCAGACCGACCAGCCGGCTGCTCGCGTCACGGCCAAATGCCGAAGCAGAAGTGGACGATCATCCAACCAGAATGGAGGTATCGAGTGGTTAGCACGATGATCCCCCAGCCGTTATAGCTGGCTTACGCAACCGGATTTCTCTGCTTTTCGTAGCTCCCCAAGTGCATCATGATGCCGGGTGGGCACCGGTCCAATACACTGGCCGAAATTCCATGAGAAAATTTCTTCCCCCATGAGGACTCGAACCAGCACGCATTCCGTAACGCGAGTCCTAGGCAGGATGCCTTGGACCACGACGCCACGGCGTGGGATAACATATTGGTTAATTATAAAAAATGTATCTGATGATTTATTTTTATTTATTTGTTTAACCTGGTAGAAATAAGGCCATCAGGCCGGGCTTCTCTTCCTCTCTACCAGGGGATTACAACTACAATATTAAGAATACAATTACAATTTATAATTACAATTAATATTAGATTTACAAATACAATAAAAATCAAAGTACTAAAAGATTAACCGATTAATAAAGGCTAGATAGTTTATTTTAAAAGTTAAGGAGAGAGAAAATTTTTTTATTAATTAAGTAAAAAATTAAACCTACTCTACACAGTAAGAAATTGTTTAATAAGTTTACTTTTGAACGCTACTAAATTCCGACAGTCTTTGATGTCACTAGGTAAGGTATTCCACAAGCGCGAGAGCGAGATTGTGTATGATGATGAATACGATTATGTCTTATGTATTGGTATGGCTAGTATGCGGCTATTTTGCGTGCGTGTGACGAGATTATGATATGATGACAGGTAACTGAAACGGGGGGCAAGGTAGGTAGGTGTATAGGTGTGAAGGACTTGGAAAAGGAGAACAAGGGAATGAAAATTTCTACGTTCGTTAAGCCGTAGCTAGTTTAGAGTTTGGAAGGAGTTAATAATGTGTGATGTAACAGTATTTGATTTATTAATTAATTTTCTTACAAACATTTTGCATGCGAATATTTCAAATATTTTAATACACTATCTTCAGTAATACGTATTTACGATATATTAGATTTACGAAAATATTGTTTTAGTACCTGTAAGGCTACTAAACAAACATATCTGAAAATTTCACTTTTCTGTAAAATAGTTGAGAAAATATTCCTTTTGAATAAAAAAGCAAATTTGTGAAAAATGAACATTAAAATCAAAACTTACATTCTTATATTGCATTTACACTTCTCAGATAAATCTAAAAATTAACATGGATACAGTTTTAATGCGTTCTCTTCCCTTTATCCATTGAATTAGTGCTGGCCATCCCTGTATATAGCTCGACCAAGCGGCATATACTACCTCTTTCGTCTGTCTTTCCTTTCCGCTGTAAAGCGCTCAGGCTCTCCTGGGCTCTAAAGCGCGCGCTTGTTCCTATGGGCATCAGTTGACATCACTGCTCTAAACATTTGATTTTGCCATGATTGACGAGTTTTGTAGTGCATTACAATATGCAGTCTTTGGTAATGCTTGCCAGAAATGGGTTTAAATATAACCATGTTAATGTTATAAATTTAGGAAAACTGGCTAGTGTTGTTCTAACCATATCATGTAGTAGATAATGCTCATACCTCGTGAACAATTGGACTGAATATGCTCGAAATAGGAGCACCAACATCTAATCAAATCAGAACTGAAAACTGCAGTCGACCAGTGTTGCCAACTCAGAATTCCATTTACCGCTGCACAAGCTTAAAAAAACCCTAAAAAAATCCAGATTTTTCGTAACACATCATTTCCAAATTTGAAATAGAAACTGTATAGTTTAAGGAACTGGAGAATTTTAGGTTTCAAATTTAAAAAAAATTATAATATTTATAATACTCTGGAAATTGAAATAACACTCACACCTGTCCAGAAGCTTGTTGTGAATGGCAATATTGTTGTCGAACAACAGAAAAACACTCACTACTGATTTTTGTGTGTATAATTATCAGCATGTGTAATTAAATCCGAATATTTTGCATTTAATATCGCCTTACACCATTTACAGAGAGCTTTCGAACTATCACCGGTAACTCCTACCACCCAATCTTTCAACACATCGTTTTTTTTTTTCACACATCTCTAAACTTTTGTACGTATATAGTCTTATGCGGCATATTGCTTCAAAATTGAATGAAGTAGATCAAGAATATACTGGACACTTCGGAAATAATTACATTCAGTCACACCAGTCAGTTCGAAATCTGATTTCACACTGAGCTGGAGATGTGCCTGCTACCAATGAGTCTGGTTTTCAGTTTTAAGTATATCTTTGTTACCACCGGTATATAAACTATAATGTGAAATGATAAATTAAATAATATATCATAAATGAAAATAATAATTCAGTTCATTATCTATTCTTTATGATTAAATACATCAATTCATTTACAAAAACAATGCATACATTAGATTAAGAGGTTAACGAATCCGGAATACCTTATTTGTACAACAACAATGGATGAGGCAGGAAATGGACGTGGTTGCACCAAATCGAGTTCACATAAAACTTTGATATTGTATACTCGCACAATGAAAAAGTGTGTTAATATCATACTAAACTCTGGTTTATGATTAACTAACATTGTCCACAAGTACATATAAAAATTATAACATCTTTACAGAAAAAAAACTAAAAAATATCATCTCTCTCTGCCTAGAATCATAAAAACGCCAAATAAATAGCTAGCCGCTGACGGTAAAATTCTGTAGCTGATCATAGTCCTGAAAACACCAGATTTAGCTACAAAACCGCAAACTTGGCAACACTGCAGTCGACTTCAACTATTACGCGTTACAAAGTCTGTATCAGTATGCTCTTAATTTAAATGAAGCTGCCGAAGTGTAGAATAAAGTTCTTTTTTAGTAACTGAACCAAATAATTTCTCTATTTTCGATGTCAAATTTTGTCGATTCCTTAGTCTCCCGTATTTTCTTCAAAAAATGTTGGCAACCCTACCTGATATTTAGTTAAGAGTGATGCATTGGTCTTGAGTGTGGGTTTCCACACATTACGTCTTTCTGTGCAATCATTGTACATGTTGTCATCTCATAATCATTGTTGAGGAACTAAATAATGATATAATATTAGGGAGATTTAAATACAAACAAATTTATATTTCTTTGTTTTGTTTGACTTCTTTTTTTTTGTCGTATAAATAATTAATTTTTTGAGTTTCATCATTTCGTTCGAGCACTGCGTACTTTTAATATTTGGCTGCTATACATTTCTTTTACCGGCTCGTCCTTCTCTGTGACGTAGAAGTAAGTCGGCCTGTCTTGTTTCCATATGGTTGCCGACAACCTGCAGTTGATCTTGGCTCAGGCGAAGGCCTCTCACCTCCAGGTGTGATTACTGACCAAGTTCGGCCAGAACAAGTTTTTGCTCGGGATTTTCCTTTGCTTATAATTCTGTTCTAGTATCGTGTCACAATTACGTTAAATTTAAAAGTAAATCAGTAATTCGAATAACGTGACAATAGTGGAATGCGGGCTCCCTAGCTCATTATTGTAAGTATAGTCACAGACAACCTGATAAGCAAAATAATTCAGCCATAAAGAAAAATGTACTCAAGAAAGACTAGTGTAACCATATGGTAACACAAGAATTTTACTAGCTACACTGGATCGGTAAATTGTTAAAATGTTATGTTTCATTTGACGACGCTCGCAACTGCCGAGGTTAGATCAGCGTCGTTGGTGTGCCAGAATTTTGTCCCGCTGGAATTCTTTTACATGCCACTAAATCTACTGACATGAGCCTGTCGCATTAAGCACACTTGAATGCCGTCGACAGAAGGCCAGTGCTGTACCAACTGTGCCAATCAGGCCGACACCAGTAAGTTGTATTCCACCAAGTTTCATAACACCATTCAGTTAGGGCATATCTTAACAAATGATAGAAGTGCCAGTAACATTGAAAAAGTAACAATAATGAAAAAAAAAAATCACTTTTCCTCTTATGTCATGTTTCTTACAAAAAAAAAAAAAAAACAAACAAACAAACGGCATATCAATGACGAATAAGCAAAACTTAGCTGACACCAGTAGAGTGAAAGAGTTATCTCTCCATTTCACGAAACAGTTTTGTAAATATTCGGAATGAAATGAAAACAAGTTTCATTCCCAACAATGGAAATTAATTGGAAAAAAATAATTTAACTAGCGATTGTTGCATAGCCGTAACCCTATGATCACACTAGTATTATCGCCGTGGCCTCATGCTCAACATGTCGGCTTCATATAGTAACGTGCGGTGTGCTTTTAAAACATAATTTTGCCGACCGATTGTTGCTCTGTAGGTTTCACTCTAAGCGTCACGTTGTCACGTCTACTTCCTCGATAAGAAAAAGCACTAGTTTGTTATATTGTTAAATGGCTATTATTATTAGTATTATTATTATTATAATTATTATTACTATTATTATTATTACTATTATTATTATTATTATTACTACTATTATTATTATTATTATTATTATTATTATTATTATTATTTCATATACGAGTACTTTGACATTCTTAACTCTTAATAATAACTCTTTAATAGTAATTATTAATCATAGGCTATACCTTAATGTTCGTCCTCAGCACAAGACATTGGAACCTCGGTTTTAGTCCATGTGAATTAGACAAGTAGGTGTCATTTTATAATGGAAGCAGCTTATTGGTTACAACATTGAAATTGAGGAGAGTGATTGGAGCGACGACACAAGAAATTGAAAACAATAATGCAATTAAATTTCAAAGACCTGCCGAATGTTAAGCATGAGAGCGCGGCGATAATACATAATGGGTTAAGGACGAAATCTTTTTCACCTGCAGAGTCAACCTCACTATCCTCATCCTCCGTCCACTCAAGCACTGTCTCGTCAAAGTTTTCATCAGTAACACAAACCTTTTGCGAAAAACCTTGTGTCAAATCCATTGCGAGAACGGGGAATATCAGTCCATACATAGACGTGGGGTCTACGGGACCGTTACAGTATACTTCAGTATGTGTAATATACATTTAGGACTCTTGTTTACTGCACATACTCAATGCGTTGTGTCTGGAACAGTAAAATTATGTCGCCCAAATTTTGTTTCTTGGTGTGTATAATTTATGAATATCTATCTATTGCTTTATTTATAAATCCATGTTATCTTACAAATATTGAACTTATCTATATATATATATATATATATATATATATATATATATATATATATATATATAATATGGTAATGGAAATTACGGGAAAACGGCTGAACGGATTTTAATAAATGACCCGTCATTTTGAAGCTTGGAACCCAAAAGTTTTCAGAAAAATAGTAGTTTTCAGTGACATTTCAGTTTTCCTACATCATTTTCCTATTTTCCAAAATCCATCTGTCGTCAGTTTTCAGAAATAGTGGCTTTTAGAGAATAAAACAAAACACAAACACACTACAATAAACAATATCACACGAAGGCTACGACGTATTTAGAGTTCAGATGGCTCAGATTTTCTGACATCATAATACCAATATGTCGATCTTCATTTGTGTAACTTTTTCAGAATGTTTCTGTAATATTGGTTATTAAAATCTTCAAGATTTACTAAAAAAAAAATTACAGATCAGATTCTCTAGTGTGTAATTTTCTGAGTACAGCTGTCTGTGTATTAGATATTAAAAACTACAAAACTTAAGAATGTTTGATGACATTATCACCATTAAAAATGAAATATTATTATAGTGAATGCCATCATGTGAGTATTTGTAACTTATTATACAGATTGATGCTTTATTGATGATATGAAAGTGAAAGCTTTTGGGGTTATATAAGTAAGTAGTCGTAGAGAATATTTGAAGTTAGATCTTCATTTTTATAATATTTACTGAGTGACGGCTGTATAGTAGGCTATACAAAACTTAAGTAAGATAATATTGTTATTAAAAATGAAATATTTTTATAGTTATTAATCAAGTGGTATAGGTCTTTTCCATATATTTAATGAAACTCAGAAACTGAAGATGTATAGGTTCAATAAAAATATTTAGCACAAAGAAAACCATTCAGAGGGATATGTTTCATTATTATGGAAGCAAATAACTTCCAAAATGTCTGGTATTCTTCAATGGAAATAATTTTGAAAAAATTTAATTTGAACTTCTAATGAACTTAGTTTGCAGCATTTGCTGCACAAGCCACTAGTAAATGTATATTTGTAATTTTTGTATTAGTTAATCTTGTTGTATACGTCAACACTGCAATTTATTTGATTTTGCGTCTCTTCAGGTCTTTGAATAAATAAATAATTAAATAAGTAAATAAATAAATAAATCAAACAATCAATCAATCAATAAATATATGAATGAATGGATAAATATATAAATGAGTCAATGAATAAGTTGTACTATTCACATATCCTCTGGTTGAGGTTCTGACTGATATGTACAAATACGGAAATAAATTTTGGAGCTTCCTTATTGTAGAACTTTCGCTTACAACACACTGCCTATGTGCAATAATTAAGAGCCCTTGAATATAAGCTAATTGTGGACAGTCGTGCGAAACTGTCGCCTACATACAGGTGAACTCCCATCAAGACTCGCACCAAATTTTAGTTCCGAATCTGTACATCTATTATCAGGTAGTACATGTCACTTGACGATATGTGTAAGCATCTGAAGTCTGATTAGTGTAATACGTTACTGGTCAGTGATGTTTGCAATGGAAGTGGGAAAGGAACTGGCTACACTATCCCATTATCTCCTGGCTTAGTTGCCTCATAAGTGATATCATATTGGTGTCAATTATGAGGTTCAAACCTGTCTTCGGACAGTTGACTAAAAAACAAACAACTATTCATATCTCAGTTACGGGTTCTGATGCATAGAAGGAACACGTCAACTAGTTATTTTGTAGTAAATATTCTTGTCATTTGAAATTTGCATTCCTAAATGGAGTATTTCTTTTCGATGAACATACCGTTTACAATGTCTTCACAAGCGCTGATATTTTCTACAGATATTTTTTCCTGCTTCATTATACAACATATGGAATTTTCATTCCATATCACACCTTGGAAAATACTACAAGATTCATAGACGAAATGATAACTCGTTGGATTGCCTGTAATCGATGCTAATATCTGGAGTGAAAGAGAAAGAAGTAGCTGAGAAAAGGGGAAGGAACGAAATACACCAATAAACATGAACAAGAGAGAGGAAGACATTAAAGAAGGCGTACGTCGAAGAGAAAGAGAAGAAAACTAGGTACATAAATTCATGTCGAACTAGCAGAATCTTTCAGCACTTATTAAATTAGCTAAATATATTGATTACTTATAAATGTATTTCATATTAAGGATCGAAGGATATTATACAGAAAAAATCACTTTTTTCCACGACCTTTTAGTTCACAGTTGGCTTCCCTTAGGGCAGACCTGCACAACTGTAGCTCCTCAGAGCGACTGCCTTACTATCCCTTCTTACCCCATCCACCTTTTCTACCAGTGCGGTCATGGCGTTCTAGTTACGCTCGGCTGCATCAACATTCATTCTCGCGGCGGCCGGTAAACAATACGCTATCAAGAATTACAAATGAACAGATAATAAAATCCTTAGGAACATACATTTAGAAAGTAAGAGAAAAATGAATGAGGGAAATAAATCAGTTAAAAGACATGTAAAATAAATTTTAAAATGTATGTGTGCATATAATGTAAGAAGGTTTACCTATGTATATATCGTCCTATTACTAGTAAAGCGGACCAAGTCCACTTTTTGTGTGAAATAAGTTAAGTACATTCCCCGACTTATCTTTCCGTGCACTGTATTCTACTAAAATGAAATAAGTCCGAAATGTTACATGCAGGCAACAAACCAGTTACTTTATTTGAAGAATTTATTATGATTTTTCGTGCATGAATAAAGTTTTAATTCCTGTTCTTACAAAACTTGCATTACTGGTCTTAACTGGTTTTACTAGTAATAGGACGATAAATAAATTGTACGTTAATAAGTGAGTGATAGCTATATGACCAGATGTCAATGCTATCATTCAACATTGTAACGCACTCCAGCCAAATAAATGAATAAAAAATATATATAAATAAATACACAATACGCGTACTGGAGTTTAAAAAGAACTGGAACATGGCAAAATCTTAACCCGTGGAGAAATACTACTTCCAAAGGAAATGGGAATATGATTATTTTGTTGTTGAAGACAAAAGAATTGTTTGTTTACTGTTTCCCATCCAATTTATTTCTACTCGTCATTCAAATATCAAACAACATTTCAACAAAGCCCATATTAAGAATTATGGAATGCACAAACTTTCGGGTAAATTCATTATTACGAACTGTATATTGATTATTTATTTATATACTGTTAAATTAAGGACGTCACTCGTTCTGTTCATTTTGAATTGAAATTAATAGTGAATTTCAAGGTTCATTACTTAAATTCTATAAATTTGTAGGTAATGATAGGAGGAAAGTTTTCGAAAATCTAAAGCAGGTTAGGTGTAAAGAAATCTCAAAGAAACTACCGACAGAAAATCTAGCATAATCATAAACCTTGAAACGACATAACGCATTATAAATACAATGACTTTATTACAATCCTTTTTGAAAATTACAGTGCCGCCACTGATGGACCTTCAACACACAAAGATTGTCAACAACTCTACGCAGAATGCGATCATTCCCAATAGACGTGGAATGAGGCTGACGTCATATTTCCCCTACTTACGGGTTCTGCAGTCCTGCCTTAGGGGCTAAACCAAGTCAGTTTAATTTTATGTGTGTGGAAAAACATTTACTCCATTCTGCATGTAAACAGACCGAAAATTTCTTTCCAGTACAAAAATGTTCAAACTGTCGCAGAATAAATAAGTTTTAAATTAAATACGTATTCGTGCTGCAACGATTTGACACGAAGTCAGATTGGTTTCTTCAAGCTGTCATTATTTTCCCTCCGAGACGTTCGTCCTTCTAAGGTATATTTGAAAATGGGAGCAAAGACACCTCACGACAGAACATTAACGAGAGCTGCTAAACATAAAACCGTTATTATTATTCAACTTGCACAGAGTCTGGTTTGATACGACGTTCCTAAATCTGTACCAGATCGTCAGATAAGGCGAGGTTTAAAATTAGTCATGCTGGACCGATTTGTTGTCTATTTCAACATCGCATTGACCTTGCCCCGTTCTCAATTTTTCTGCAATACGAGCGAGAAATGACCTCCACAACTTTGCTACGGTTCGGAGCTGTTCAAATCGTCCCGTGACGACGAAGTGCCACTCTCGTAACTCAAGGGTGTACAAACCAAGATCCTAATGTTTGGTACGTCCATTAAGCTTACGTTCACCCGCCAGTTCCAACTTTTTAGATTTCTGATTCCCACCTTGATGTCGAGTCTCGCATGACCTTTCAGTAAGTAAAGCAGCCGTGGCGAAAATGTAATCGTGCGCCGAGCAACTGTGTAACCTGCAACGTGCATAGCGCCTACGGAGGGAGGCGGACACCCGAAGGGGAAGTGAAGCAGCTGTCTGACTTATTATTAACGGATTTTCATTTTCCTTACGTCAAGCACTTAAATATAATTTTATACAGTAAAAGGTTACAAACTAATGTTTAGTACGTGTAACGAAGAAACAAATGAAAAAGAAAATATAGGACACATTATCACAACCTAAAGTTAACTGTCTTCAGAATGTCTCTGCCACAGAATTTCAAAATCAGGAATTATGTCACTTACTGCCAGTCGTAGTTGATCACGAAGGTATTTGTCTATCAGTCGTAATCTAAATTAGGTTTTTACTATTTTCATTGTTGAAAATAATTTTTCACAAACGTAAGTTGTAGCGAACATGGCTTCAACAGAGCAAGCGAAAGAACGAAGCTTCGGATATTTATTTTTTGGCAAAGATTTGAAAAGTTCAACATTTGTCAAGTCCTTACATCTAGCTTTCATTGTAAGATTACATTGTAAATCTATGAGTTTAAATTGAAGACCTAACCGCATTATTCGTACATCTGCTGAAAAAGGATCGAAATAATAATAATAATAATAATAATAATAATAATAATAACAATAATAATAATAATACTTAACCTTTTAATGTTTCATGAGTAACATGTAGTATAATGCTGTTTTATGTTATACAACCGTTTTCCTCGTAATACTTGTGAACAAATCATAAATTTAATTTTCTCACCATTTGGGCAGCAAAAAAATGCGTCCTCCCATCCTACTTGAAACTTTCGTTTTTGTAGACGTACATGGTTTCGAGAGAGACATTGCGACGATACGCCACTCGCAGGTCAGAGACAAATACAAATGGAACGGAGTTTGACTCTAGTGAATGAGAGGGTGGCGATTGGGGGAGCAAGAGACATGCAGAGGTATCATTGCGAGCCACAATGTGCTCGTGAGTTACACTTTTGCCACGGTTGACGTAAAGTGAAGAGAATGATAGTCCGGGTTTTCTTATTTTATACTCTAAGGGTGAAACCTATCCATTTCCCCCTATTACTAGGGCAAACTCGGCTAATTTCGTGATATTGCGTTTTAAATTTATCACGAAATAATACCAGCGACAAATATAATTCTGTGGTATAGTATGAATGGCAGAAAATGTACTGTAATATAGATTTTGTTCACTGCGCTCCTGCAGTGACGTGAGCGGGTTTTTGTAAACTACTTGAAGAGTTGTCAGATCTATAGCTTTGAATATGTGATTGAATACACCATCCGATTTTCTTTGTTAAAATAAGTTTTTTTGTTGTGTTTTGCGGCCAAAATTATTTTCAATGGTAAGTACTGACATTGCATACTTCTTGGTGAAAAATATAAAGTTGTTAATGCACTGATTATGTAACACGGCCTTATCTTGGGAGGTTATTTTCTTAGCGGTTTTCTCATTTCATAAGGTCATTTTTTTCTCTTAAATTTTTTATGGTATAACAACATTCTCTGGTGTAAGAAGTATCAAATGCATGAAACATAAGTCCACACCTGTGGAGTAACGGTCAGCACGTCTGACTGCGAAACTAGGTGGCCCGGGTTCGAATCCCGGTCGGGGCAAGTTACCTGGTTGAGGTTTTTTCCGGAGTTTTCTCTCAACCCAATACGAGCAAATGCTGGGCAATTTCATGTTGTATGATTTATCCGATAAGCAAGTTGTAATACAATGTTAAAATTGAAATATACCGTCTATACTTATCTAGTATTATATGAATAACTGCATTTGACCGCATAATACGTCAAGATAACCCCAGTGTTCCACAAATTGATGGATAATTGCAGCAGAAAAACAAATTTTAAATGTTAGTAATAAGTGTGTGTTTTTAATTTTTAATCATTAATTATCTACAAACAGATTGTTTTATATGTGACATGAGATCACCAGGGTACACATTATATGTTTCATTCACACAGTTCATGTGCACCTATTTGAATATGTAATTAGGCAAATTTTCATACATTTGAAAATGGCACATTAGTGCCGAAAACGTTTATGTTATAATTAATCATATAATACTAGATAAGTATAGACGGTATATTTCAATTTTAACATTGTAAATGCTGGGCAACTTTCGGTGCCGGACTCCGGACTCATTTCACCGGCATTATCACCTTCATATCATTCAGACGCTAAATAACCTAGATGTTGATACAGCGTCGTAAAATAACCCAATAATAAAATGAAACATAAAATTGATATTTGTGTGTGTATTCATAGTATGCCGTACGTGTTGCAGATAGCAAATAATGGCATGGTCAAATGTGTAAAGAAATAGGCTACAACATAAGTGATATGAAAGAGGCAGTTGTGTCTAAGACAAAAGAAAACTATCACACTTGGCAAGTTCGACGAGGGGCAGGAAGGGACCAAAGCAGCAGTCAAGGAGAATGAAATGTCCACTCTCTCAAATTAGCTAAAAGAGGTAGGCAACGAAACAGCATCATCTTCTGGAGCCAAACAAAGAAGATCTGTGCATAAAGAAAAGCCGACTGATAAGCCTAATGATTTGTGCTGATCTTGCTCAGGAAATTTCGAGGACGGCAAGCATGGTGAAAGTTGCATTCAGTGTGTCAGTTGTGATATATGACTTAATTATGCATATCGATACCTTTCAAAATACAGAAAGAACTTTAATTGTTTTTGTTGTAGATATGAGTCTGAAAAAGG
Source organism: Periplaneta americana (assembly GCF_040183065.1). Classification (NCBI taxonomy): domain Eukaryota; kingdom Metazoa; phylum Arthropoda; class Insecta; order Blattodea; family Blattidae; genus Periplaneta; species Periplaneta americana. The sequence goes on along the minus strand of NC_091130.1, from coordinate 110,689,114 downwards.
AATTAAAAATTTGACTAAATACGTCTAAATATTTTGAATTTGAGGGCTATCACGAAAATACCCTTGCACTATCGCAAAATTATACCAACCTTCTAGAGTGTTAATTTTTTTTGTTTATTTGTATTGTTTGTTTATAATTATTGTATAAATTTATTTGAGGTAAAAATACTGACATGTAACTTCCTGAAACCTAATAATGTTCGTACATTAAAAACACTATTTTTTTTAATTAAACCTTATTTTTTTGCACCAAAATCTTACTCGAGTCTACCCTGCATATAATGCTAGTGGATTATGGTGATTTCCTACTTGGCAGGTTAAATTTTATTTCCCCAACTTTGTTTCAAATTTTGATGCTGACAAATACTACAATTTTAAACAATCAATGGTGTTCATTATTCTTATGCAGATAACACAGTTTTACTTTTTGGTGGAAAAATCTGGTATAAGGCATAATAATAATTCAAATAATGGACTTAAATTAATAAAAAATGGTTTGACATAAATTATGTTTCTATCAACGAAAATAAAACCATAATTATTCCATTCTCATTATCTGAAAAATTTAACAAACCTCATACATCTATATTAAGTATTAAATTACATAAGTCTAATTGTTGCCTTATACAGTGTAAATGTCCGATTATATTAAGGAGTCCTCTGAAGTTAAGTATTTAGGCATAATTTTCGACAATAATTTAAAATTGAACCAACACATTAATTACCTTTGTAATAAATTATGTAAAATAATATATTATTTTGTCCCGCGCCGTGGCGTCGTGGTCTAGGGCATCCTGCCTAGGACTCGCGTTACGGAATGCGCGCTGGTTAGTCCTCATGGGAGAAGAAACTTTCTCATGAAATTTCGGCCAGTGTATGAGACCGGTGCCCACCCAGCATCGTGATGCACTTGGGGAGGTACGATAGGTAGCGAAATCCGGTTGCGAATGCCAGCTATAACGGCTGGGGGGATCATCGTGCTAACCACACGATACCTCCATTTTGGTTGGATGATCGTCTACCTCTGCTTCGGCATGTGGGCGTGAGGCCAGCAGTCGGCTGGTGGGTCTAGGCCCTTCACTGGCTGTAGTGCCACGGATTATTATTAGTATTATTATTATTATTATTATTATTATTATTATTATTATTATTATTATTTTGTTTTATTGAGGAATCACTTGTCAATAAATTTATTACTCATAATATGCTTAATATTATTTCATTCGTTAATTATGTATGGAATTATACTCGTAGGATGGGGTAGCTTATTTAAATCCAATTTTAATCCACTTTATTTATTACAGAAGAAAATAATTAAAATATGTCTTCGTAAATCTACTGATTTTCCATCTCAAAAATTATTTTTAGACCTTAATGTTCTTAAAATGAGACAAATTTATTATATTGTATTAATAAAATTCATACATAAAAAAATCGAAATAATTTTAATTGTATTCGCATAGTTATGAAACAAAATGTATGAATTCTTTAAGATTATGCAACACTGCTACAGTATTTAATCATAGTAGTAATTTAGGCCCAAGAATATATAACAAATTTATATTTAAATATCCTAATCTTGTCAGTACTAATAGTTCTAGTATTAAATTTAAAAAGTTACGTATGGATTTTATAAAAATTGAAAAATTGTAAATTTAAATTTATATATTCTTATTGCGTAGTAGACATAAGACAAATTGTATTATATACCGGTACTTCTTAATTTCAATTCAGGAATCCGCCCCTGAGCACGAGTTGTACTCTTTCAAGGGCGAGCTAAAGTTTTTCTGTTTATTCATATTTTATGTTACAATTATCAGCAAAATAAATAAATAAAATAAAGTTACTCGATAACGAGAACAGTTGTCTGGATAAGCATTATGCGGATTCTTTAATTTGCATCTGGGTAAACCATCGGTATGAAGGCGACTGTCCACTGCGAAGTACTGGTTTGAACGCTATGTGAAAAGTATGTCTGAGGTGCTGTCATCGCAGTCCCACTCACCCTACCAGATCTTATGCAAGTGTATTTTAGTACAGCGATTCTGACAAGAGCAGTCCTTACGTGTATCATACAACACGTTTACTCAATGACACGTCCACGGTCTGTGAACAGTACAAACAAGACACACCTTCCACACGACACCAGCCACGCTCGTCGAAACATTAACAAACAATCGCGATGACAATTGAAGACGCATTGTGTCATAACAAGTTGTTATAAGTGAACCGAGCATAGATAGACAGCTGTTGTAGAATGTGTGGGGAAGACAGAATCAGCCATTCCAAAAGAATTCACTGCCCATAATTTTCGCACGCGACAAACCCAAGCAGTTCTTTCAGTGACATTTCGACTAGTAACCCTGTTCAATAAAATGCGAGTGACAATGTAAAAATAAAATGTGTACTATATTATTTTGTTAGTTTTCTCTCTTACAATGAAGTGAGGCGAAGGTAGTAAGAAATGGAGACATAAAAGGAACAAAAGAATTGTACAAGATTTTTTGGTAACGTAAAGAATAAATAAAGCGAGACTAGAATTTAGGTATATCGCCCTTGAGACTCAGATCGTTTTGAATCCCCGTTTTCATGGAATTTTCAATACGGTAATCATAGCTGTCTGCCAACTGATCTGTGACAAGGACATTTCGAAAACGGGGTCGATAACGACTGACAAAATTGTTGACAGGGAAGAGGAGATTTTAAATTTGGTCGAGAAAACCCTGGGCCGAAGCAGTCGCTTAATTTTGCAATACGTAACCAGTGATCGCCAAAAGCTGTGTCGCGACACATGCCCCTGTCTCCACTCAAGCGTAACCATGACATCATAGTCCACACCTGTGGAGTAACGGTCAGCGCGTCTGGCTGCGAAACCAGTTGGCCCGGGTTCGAATCCCGGTCGGGGCAAGTTACCTGGTTGAGGTTTTTTCCGGGGTTTTCCCTCAACCCAATAGGAGCAAATGCTGGGTAACTTTCGGTGCTGGACCCCGGACTCATTTCACCAGCATTATCACCTTCATATCATTCAGACGCTAATTAACCTAGATGTTGATACAGCGTCGTAAAATAACCCAATAATTAAAAAAAAAATGACATCATATCCTCACCCTCTGTTTACAGCCATCACTTCGATATAAGTAAAGACGTTTATCAGCAGCGGACCTACACATGTAATGTTACAAGTGTGTAGGATAATATGTTTCGATGTCTTTTCGAAAACAGATAGTAAGTAAAAACTTTATTTTAAGGAGCATGGAAGGAAAAGTATTTTTGTGCAGATGACAAAAATATGAGATACTTAATTTGTTGTAAAATTTTAAATGAAGTATAAAAGAACAATGTATACGTTGTCATTATTTTTCTTGTTATGAAGACTACCACGCCCTTACCTGTAACTTGAATAATAAACGAGCAATATAAAGTAACGGCTTCTATGTCCTAATCGGGGTAAAATACTTCGAGGTTTTTTTTTTGACGTATGTAGTGTAATTTGTATATTTCATTAATAAATAAACAATAAAAGGTATTTGATTCTATGTTTTAATCGGTGTACAGTACTTCCACTTTTTTTTCTACGTATAAATGTAATTTGAATATTTCATTAATAAATAATATCGGCTTCTATGTCTTAATCGGAGTAAAATACTTCAACGTTTTTTTTTAAGTATGTAGTGTAATTTACAACTTCGTGACCAGCCTGGTACGTTTATTTAATTTCAAATTACTGCTGATGTAAAGTACACACTCTTTCTATGTTAAATAGAGGAAATTAATTTATGTTATTTTATTAATAATACAAAAATAATTAAGGGGAGGATAAAAAATTAACATGGAAAAAGTCCACGCCTGTGGAGTAACGGTTAGCACGTCTAGCCGCAAAACCAGGTGGTCCGGGTTCGATTTCCTGTCGGGACAAGTTACCTGGTTGAGGTTTTTTCCGGGGTTTTCCCTCAACCCAATATGAGCAAATGCTGGGTAACTTTCAGTGTTGGACCCCAGACTCATTTCACCGGCATTATCACCTTCATCTCATTCAGACGCTAAATAACCAAAGCTGTTGATAAAGCGTCGTAAAATAACGTACTAAAATAAAATAAAATAAACATGGAAAAAAGTGTGTATAGTTAATAAGTAGAAGAATATTATATTGCTTTCGTTTTTTGGTCACAGTCCGTCTCTGCACTGTTATTCACTTCATTACCTGAGGAGATACCCACTCCACCCCTCTCCCTCTGATAGTGGTGTGCGGGTTGCATTTCTATTACGTCACAATTTCGTGGTGCTTGGCAACTACTGATCTTAACCTTTTGTTTACATCTCACGTTGGATGAGTTCAACGCCTCCGTGTGGAATCTTTGGCACTGCGACGTTGCCAGCGTGGTTAAACTTTCGATGCAATTATTTGATTAATCGTACACTTAATCTCAAAAGGTATAATAGATTTTTCGTTTATTTTCATGTAATCTATTCCTTCTTTCAATGCGGAGGGTTATATCGCTTCCACCCTATGTAGGTACGCCTTTTTCTCAGAAGGAATATTTGTTATGTGTTTTGCTTGTAAACCGACAATATGATAACTCGTTATAGGGCATTTGCTCCGCTACATTTCGTCCATTAAGTTTTGTCCACTGACCATTTTCATGCTTCGTCCATTATACTTTTGTCCACTGACCATTTCGTCCACTATGACATGAAACATAATTCATTTGGTGAAAAAGTAATTTACTTAAATTTAAATGTGCTGTTGAATGTACAAACTGTTTGTATTATAAACATGATTAATCATCATTTTCTTCTTTCTGAAGAACTTCAGCAGGGTTAATTTTTAAACTGTATGAGACTGACGAACACTACTGACGCAGCAGAACGAGCCACGGCGACGAAGTGGACCTGGGGGGGGGACATGTGGCGAGACTACATCAGACAAGTTGGACCCATGCAGTCACGATGTGGGACCCCTACTTCGGAAAGAGAGGACAGGGAAGACCACGGCTCAGATGACCTGACATGTTTACCAAAGAGGCGGGGAAACAATGGTCGAGGACAGCAAAGAACAGAGTTTTGTGGAAAGAACTAGGGAAGGTCATTGTAAATAGATAACGCAATCAGTGTTAAGATATTGTAAATAGTAAAGTCAGTATTAGTGAAAGTGTAAGATAAGCTTTGTAAATAGTAAAGTCAGTATTGAGAAAGTGTCAGGTAAATAGTGTAAATAGCAATCAGTGTTTGTCAAAGTGCCGGTGTCAGTATAATGTGTGTAGTGCAAGGAAAAAAATGAACAAAGAACAGAGTGCTGAGACTAGTTCAAGTCTGACAGGGTTATTAACCATGCCACAAAAGTAGTATACACGAAAGCTCTCCTGGATTGACTCACCAAGCGAGTACAGTACCCCTGTCGAGGGGGTTCTAACCCAGGAGGCCTGTGCCCAACATGGGGCATCATGGCTAACATTCATTCATTCATGAAATTCCTCTCATATGTTTCCAGCCAGCCATCGTTCTTGTATTCATACAGTGTAACCATTTCCCTGATGCGCTCATGATTACTGACATAATTATGTCTGACTTAATGATGCACTGACTCGCGTGTGTTCTCTCAACAGTTGAGTAATCACCTGCTCGTTTGATTCCTGTTCATCCGGCAAGACTTCCAAAAACTTCCAAATGCTGGGATGATGAATATCCATGAGTTTTTTAATTTACTATGCCAGTCTTCGACGCCATTGTTAAGCCTCTTTTCCCCACTCAAGACTGCTTCGTACACATTGCATAACCATGTTTCCGGTGTTGTAATTGTTGGTGGGAAACACAAATGTATTCTAAGATGGACGAAAAGTTATGAACATAAACGGTGTGGACAAAATGTATGAATGGACGTAAATTGTATGGACCAATAGGTTGTGGACAAGAGAACGTGGAAGAAAGTGAGTGGACGAAAGGTAATGGACGAAACAAATTGTGGACAAAAGGTAGTGGACGAGAGGCCCGCAAACCTGATAACTATTTACCAAGACCAACATATCTTCACCAATTAATAGAAGAAGATTAATTAGGTCGGCTTTGAAAAATATGATAAACCATGGAACGGAATCAAACAATCCTAATTATCTTTGTTCCGTTGTTTAACGCTGTATCAACTACGATGTTATTCTACAACAGACGGAATTACTGTGCTCAAATTACCATTTACAATAATTGAAGGGTTCAGAGCCATAGTGGGCCAAGCGCCATTTATTAAAAACGGAGAAAGCAAGGGTTAAAGTTAAGTGAATACCATAGTTTAATGAAGATTGACATATCATTTAATTTTAATATGAATACTTTATATTAGTTGCTATATGTTTCCATTGAATTATGTATGTATGTATGTATGTATGTATGTATGTATGTATTTATTCACACTGCAAATGAGTATATACCCGGTGGCAGAGGTAACTAATTACACTCAATAATGACAATTAATAATAAACACAACTAATAAAAAACAATAATTGATAATATTATTATTGTTATTGTTATTATTATTATTATTATTATTATTATTATTATTATTATTATTATTATTATTATTATTATTATTATTATTACAAGGAGCATCCTAAATTAAATGAAGCACTATCACTTAAAATAACATTTAAAGTAAATCTGATTTGTATCTTAACCCCAAGTTCGAACTAAGACCCACGAGTGTGACAGGTTATATCTGCAGAAGTACCTTTCGGCACTACCATTATTTCGCTGTCAACTCACTCACTGCACTGATTCTATCCTGATTCCACTAACACTTCAAAACCATTTCACTGTTCAAATACTTTGCACAGCCACTTCACTGACACAAACACACTTCGCTTACACAATAGACTTCACTGACACAACACACTTCCTCACTGATAGAACACTTCAAATAACAAGATATCAATTACACCCCTTGAATAGTGTGTATAATATACTACTGTCTATTAGTAAAGTACTTAAGCCTATTTTTAAATACATTTTTGGTTATTGGTAAAGCCTTTAATAACTGTGTAGGTAAAGCATTCCAGTCTCTTATAGTACGATTGAGAAAAGAAAACTTTCCAGTGTCCGTCCTCTGTCTTCTTCCCCTCAATTTATGAGTGTTCGTTCCTTGAAGAATAATTTGGCGGCTGCAACCTATTTTTTTATTTCTCTCCAGGCAGGCTCACCTCTGTATGTTTTGAACATTGCGCATAATCGAATTCGCGTTCTCCGGTCCGTGAGTGTGTCCTATTTTAATGGTGAATTATTACGACAATGCTTGAGAGCCCGTTTTTTAATCTTTTCCAGTATCTTAATATGTTCTGATCTGTAAGGATCCCAACATGCAGCACCATATTCCATTACTGGACGAACTAGTGATTTATATGCAATCTCTTTGGATTTAGCAGAGTTTGGATTTATCATTTATTACTTATTATTTATGGTAATAACTTCTTAATTTTAATCCTTGTATTCTACATTTTTAATAAATGGTGCTTGGCCCACTACGGTTCTGAACCCTTCAATTGCATGACGTATTACAATACAGTTCCAAAAATGTTTATATTGTCCACGTCTAAAAACAGAAAATGGGTTCTTTTTTTTAAATAAAAAAATGGGACTAATAAGTGTCCCAATAAGAAATGTCGGAGTACCAAGATGGAGGGTTCAAAGCCGGGAGTGTCCCGTTCAAAGCGGAACGTTTGATCACATTACTTAAAAGTAAACCTCTATAGTGACGTGGTTAGAGATGGCCGATATTTCACAAACAGATATTTTTTCACAGGTATTTTTTTGTCACAGATAAACCTGTGACTGATGACGCGAAATATCTGTGACAACATATCGCTATTGAAATCTGCTCCGTATTCAGTACTCTGTGACTGATATTTTCTCCTCTACGTCGTAGGTTTGCGCGTGCACATGATACAATAACAGCAATCGGGCGGTAGTTTCTCCATCTTTTTATAAAGGATGTAGTTATTACACGATTTAAATAATAATAACATTGGTTACCAGTACTTAATCTTGTGTAAAATCCTGTCTGAACAACTGTTTTGTTTTGTCATTATTTTCCATTGTTTTTCCGAATACTTATGTTTCATTAATTTTTATTCTATGGCTCAATATTATAATGTTAATGCACGACTTAAAATAATTTATCCATTATCTACATTATATACTATAAAAAGGATCAATTTTTAAAACGATTAGGATAATCATATAACCTCAATTTCTCCATACACAACTACATTTAAAAATGATCAACTGGTTCAACATCTATAATATGTCTTGGTACATGAGGTTAACTTTTGACATGTTACCGTTCGGTTAGGTAAGTATTTATTTGTTAATGGTACATGTACATAATTTCTTTGTTGGATTTTCCGATATAAATCACTGATGAGTGGTGTGTATAGAGAAATCGTGTTCATGTTTCACTGCTCTTCAATATGTCCTGCTAATTTTTATCGGTGCGGTGTGACAAAATATCGGTGTAATTCATGCTACGTATCGAAATAAAATATCAGTGTGACAAAATCACCGATAAAAGTCACAGATATTTAATTGTCACAGTAACAGTTGTCACAGATACTTGAAAATATCGTTTAAGCTCATCTCTAGACGTGGTAACTCTGTGCAAAATAGTTTTCTATCCACTGTTGGCAACATATCGCCCTACAATCTCGCTAAAATTTCAACAAAAAGTAGCTAAATCTCTCCAAAGTTTGTTAAAAAAATGTCGCTAAAAATTAATAATAAATATCACTAAATAAAAATAAGAAAAACATGCATATGCGGAGAAAAATATAATTTCCTCGTCGTCACCCTCTTCTGCGGAGTCTGGTTGTGTTGTTGACGGCTGTGATGTTGAGGTGGGAACAGCTGATTGTGAATACACTGCACTTGATCCAATCATTGACACTACACTTTCTGGCAAATTGTAAGTGTGGAAATTTACACCCAAGCGTTTAACCACAACTTTTTTTTTTGTGAAATCTAACACTTTTATATCTTACATGTTAAAATATATTAAAACCCGCTAAAACTACAGTCTCATTGCAAAACTCAACTGCCTCGGATCGGTTCGCAGTGGAAAATCTCCGTGTTGCGGGAAAGAACCAAGAATTAGTGGAGACAGCGACTCGTCACGTGCCAATCAAAGTTGCCGCCGTTTATCGGTGTTGGAGCAGTAGCATTGAGAGAGATCTAACCGTGAGAATCATTGAATCAGCATCTTCCACCCCTGATCACTGATCACAAATATATGAGATCAGGGTTTTCACATATGAATCATTAGACTACTCACTCATGCACCCATGCCTCTTCTAAAACTAAAAAATGCATGACTTCAGTTGAATGTTTTAACTTAAAAGAAAGGGAAAAGTGGAAGAATATAAAAATCAGCAGAAAAGTCGTTAATCGTATTTTACAAAATTTGTCGCCGAGACTGATTCAAAATTCCCTAGATTTAGCGACTTATCGCTAAATATGGCAACACTGTTTCTATCTTTCAAAATCACTTGAGAATAACGTTAGTAGTCTCGAACAAGACAACTGTTGTATTGTTAATGAGTATATTTAAAATAACTGCCAGGCATTTTACCGCTCCCCAGGATATCGCTGTGGCGGACGTCCATCTCGCTGTATGTGACACTCACAGGCGAATATTTGAAATGTATGCTTGTATGAATTGTTAGTGTCATCGTAATACCTAAAGCAATGTAAAATTTAATTTTATTATTTATAAGTTGTTTAAGAGCGACGCCACGACTTGTTGCACTTTTATTATTTAACATCGCCCACACAAGTCTCTTACAATTATTGTACAATATTTCGGAGCTGTAACTTTTGAAAGGAATATGATAATTTGATTTTTGTTCACATATTCATAGGCACAGACTTCTTTGAAATAATGGGGAAATAATCAGGTATCTGCACAAAAGCCTGAGAAAACTTCAATTGCTGTTTAAATGTTGTTAAGAGGAGTTTCTTTTCATCGCATATAAAATAATGGTAAAAATAACCTATCTTCAGTGTAGGCCTAGTAATAAATTTAATACTATTTATCAGAGTTCTTTTATCTATTAGTCATGTGTATATACATATTACTTACTTATAAATGGCTTTTAAGCAAACCTGAGGTTCATTGCTGTCCTCACATAAGCCCGCCATCGGTCACTATCCTGTGCAAGATTAATCCAGTCTCTATCATCATATCCCACCTCCTTCAAATTCATTTTAATATTATCCTCCCATCTACGTCTCGGCCTCCCCAGAAGTCTTTTTCCCTCCGGTCTCCAACTAACACTCTATATGCATTTCTGGATTCGTTCATATGTGCTACATGCCCTGCCCATCTCAAACGTCTGGATTTAATATTCCTAATTCTGTCAGGTGAAGAATACGATGTGTGCTGTTTTGCATTGTGTAACTCTCCATTTTCCTATAACTTCATCCCTCTTAGTCCCAAATATTTTCCTAAGAACCTTATTCTCAAACACCGTTAATCTCTGTTCCTTTCTCAAAGTGAGAGTCCAAGTTTCACAACCATGCAGAACAACCGGTAATAAAGGGTGCGTCAGAAAGAACGGATGGATTTCAAACTATCGATACGCAACGAGGAGAGAGATATAGTGAGGGGGACCACGACTGTTGGGTCAGCCATAGAATGCAGTTTCAGTTGAGAATATGGTGTTGGTCTGGTGTACAACGTGCTTTCATCGTAGAGACATTTTTGAAAAATGAAGAGTCTGTGATCACCACTCAGGACTCATTTCGACATCGGATGTCACGCTAGGATTCCAAATCGGAATACAATTTTGCGGTGGGTGGCTTCATTTCGTATCACAGATTCAACATTAAAGAAGAAATCACCTGGACGAAATTCTATTGCACTGAGATTGTCCGAGGCTACGGTAAGATCTCGCGCCCTGCGACTTCTTTCTTTGGGACCATTTGAAGGCGTAAGTTTGTAAACATCGATCACATACACTGGACGAACTGAAGACAGCGATTCGTGAAGAAATCGTGGCAATTGCACCAGCTATGACTGTGAAAGTGATGGCGAACATCAGAAAACACCTCGATGCCTGTATTGAAAGCCAAGGACATCGTATGGATAATGTTGTTTTCCATAAATAAACTGCATGTATTGGTGAATATGTTGATAACAATAAATTTTTGATTTGATGAATCTTTACAATTTTCTTGCCATGTGAAATCCATCCGTTCTTTCTGACGCACCCTGTATAACTGTTTTATAAATTCTAACTTTTTAACATTTTTTGACAGCAGGTGTATACACATTAATCTTTAAAATGTAAATCTTTCACCTTAAAATATTTTTTGAATTCAAACATATTTTTTTATAAATTCACAACTTGCCTTGTATGCGATAACAAGGAACTCCCCTTCGTATTTTACATAAAATAACAGTCTGATTTTTCATGTAGTACCCATGGCAACTGATTAAAGAAAACTACGGCCCTTCTACACTACCTTATTCTTTTTATTGCTTTCCTAACCCTTCGTTGATCCTTGCAGCGATTATGAACATATACTGACCTTTACAACCCAATGTATCATGCTGTTACCATTGATTGCAGTTTTATTTTGGACAATTTCTTTGTTAAGAATTTATCAATTGTCAATCATATTTACGCTGATCACTTAGCAAGTCCACACTCGAGTTGATCACCAAAATAAATGATCACTGAAACTGAATGTTGATAATGGTTAGTTTTAAATTTCGAAACAAACTTAACTGTTTATCAATAATAATTTAACTGATATTAGACCAAAATACAGTCCAATACACTGGCACTTTTACTTGAATTATTGATTCCGTATTATTATTTTCGCTTGGTAATATTTATTTTATGACCATCGTGCCTAGGACTGGCGTTACGGAATGCGTTCTGGTTCGAGTCCTCATGGGGCAAGAAGTTTTCTCATGAAATTTCGGCCGTGTATGGGAATGGTGCCCATAAGTATCGTGATGCTGTTAGGAAGCGAGGATAAGTAGGGAAAACCGGTTATGAAAGCCAGCTGTAATGGGTGGATCATCGTGCTAACAACATGATACTTCCATTCTGGTTGGATGATCGTCCACCTCTGCTTCGGCAAGTGAACGTGAGGCCAGCAGCCGGCAGTCGATCTGGGCCATTGAAAGGATGTAGCGCCACAATTCTTCTTCTTCTTCTTCATATTATTATTATTATTATTATTATTATTATTATTATTACAATTAATTAGTACAAATGGGTTTTAGAGAACCAAGAGGTTCATTACCGCCATCGGTCCCTATCCTGAGCAAGGTTAATCCAGTCCCTACCATCATATTCCACCTTCCTCAAATACATTAATATTGAAATTATTCAAACCTGCTTTACAGAGAGATACTACCTGAAAGCCAGATTTGATCAACATTTTAATATTAATCCACCCGTCTACGTCTCGGCATCGTGCTACATGCCCTCCCAATCTCTAACGTGTACACTTGATGTTTCTGATTGTTAAATGAAGAATACAATGCGTGCAGTTCTGCGTTGTTTAACTTTCTCCATGCTCTGTAACTTTATCCCTTATTATTATTATTATTATTATTATTATTATTATTATTATTATTATTATTATTATTATTGGTATTAATACTATTATTTATCTCTGATCGAGGTTCTGGCTGGTATGTATATCTACCTATCAAGCACTACATTTCAGTTTATTATTATTATTATTATTATTATTATTATTATTATTATTATTATTATTATTATTATTGGTATTAATACTATTATTTATCTCTGATCGAGGTTCTGGCTGGTATGTATATCTACCTATCAAGCACTACATTTCAGTTTATTATTATTATTATTATTATTATTATTATTATTATTATTATTATTATTGATATTAATACTATTATTTATCTCTGATCGAGGTTCTGGCTGGTATGTATATCTACCTATCAAGCACTACATTTCAGTTTATTATTATTATTATTATTATTATTATTATTATTATTATTATTATTATTTATCTCTGCTCGAGGTTCTGGCTGGTATGTATATCTACCTATCAAGCACTACATTTCAGTTGACGATATGTGTTAGAGGAAGAACAATTGTTTGTATGCATCTGAAGTCTGATTAGTGGAATATGTAGCTAATTGGCGATGTATGCATTGGAGGGGGAAAGGAACTGACCATCTTACTCCATTATCTCCTGTCCTAGTTGCCTCATGAGTAATGCTTTATTGGTGTTACATATGATGTTCAAACCTGTCTTCCGACAGTTGACTAAGCGACAACATCATTATTATTATTATTATTATTATTATTATTATTATTATTATTATTATTATTATTATTATTATTATTTTATTCATATGGTCATTATTATTCGATTGCAATGGTTTAAAAATTTGAACTGAACATAAAACATGTGGATTATAAACAAAAAAAAAGTGGAGTCATTGTTGCATCATGTGTGGGGATTCACCGATCTGAAATGCAGGAGGAGATAAAGGGTGGCGGGCATTATGAGTTACGTCAGTAACATGTTCATTGTGTCAGCTGGCCATCTCTATTGATTTCAAATAATCATTCTTTTATATCCTACTTCATCTTTCAAACAAATTAATTATATTTTTAAGACCAGGAATCTCTCTTCGAATTATTTGGGTGGGGCTACGCCCCTGGCAGGAGCAGGAAGTGTCTTGCTCCCCTTCCCCGAAGTCGGCACCTATGCACACAGTACTGCTGTATACTGGCGTTCAAAGATATCTGACCTACGATTTTATGATCGTGTATGCGAACTTTCCAACCACGGGATAAGTCAGAACCAACTATATAAAAAAATTGACGAATTTGAAAAAAAAAAGTCCGCTAGTTCTCAATAGGTGGCACCATTATTGGGGCTGTTAAAAAGTGTCGGGAAAAATGATTATGGAGATTAAGCATAAATATTCTTACAATTGACAATACTGACTATTAACTTTGCCATCTATACATAGGAATAATAACTAAAGAAGGCACACTTACTTACTTACTTACTTACTTACTTACTTACTTACTTACTTACTTACTTCCTTACTAGCTTTTAAGGAGCCCGGAGGTTCATTGCCGCCCTCACATAAGCCCGCCATTGGTCCCTATCCTGAGCAAGATTAATCCATTCTCTATCATCATAAACCACCTCCCTCAAATCCATTTTAATATTATCTTCCCATCTACGTCTCGGCCTCCCCGAAGGTTTTTTTCCCATCGACCTCCCAACTAACACACTATATGCATTTCTGGATTCGCCCATACGTGCTACATGCCCTGCCCATCTCAAACGTCTTGATTTAATGTTCCTAATCATGTCAGGTGAAGAATACAATGCGCGTAGTTTTGCGTTGTGTAACTTTCTCCGTTCTTCTGTAACTTCATCCCTCTTAGCCCCAAATATTTTCCTAAGCACCTTATTCTCAAACACCCTTAACCTATGTTCCTCTCTCAAAGTGAGAGTCCAAGTTTCACAACTATACAGAACAACCGGTAATATAACTGTTTTACAAATTCTCACTTTCAGATCTTTTGACAGCAGACTGGATGATAGACGCTCCTGAACCGAATAATAACAGGTATTTCCCATATTTATTCTGTGTTTAATTTTCTCTCGAGTATCATTTATATTTGTTACTGTTGCTCCCAAGTACTTTAATTTTTCCACCTCTTCAAAGAATAAATTTCCAATTTTTGTATTTCCATTTCGTACAATATTTTCGTCACGAGACATAATCCTATACTTTGTCTTTTCGGGATTTACTTCCTAACCTATTTCATTATTTGCTTCAAGTAAAATTCTCTTGTTTTCCCTAATCGTTTGTGGATTTTCTCCTAATATATTCACGTCATCCGCATAGACAAGCAGCTGATGTAACCCGTTCAATTCCAAACCCTCTCTGTTATCCTGTGCTTTCCTAATGGCATACTCTAGAGCAAAGTTAAAAAGTAAAAGTGATAGTGCATCTCCTTGCTTTAGCCCACAGTGAATTGGAAACGCGTCTGACAGAAACTAACCTATATGACTCTGTTGTACGTTTCACTGAGACACATTTTAATTAATCAAACTAATTTCTTGGGAATACCGAATTCAATAAGAATAGAAGGAACACTTACAAAAATAAATTATCAATCACTATTGATTAGTAGGGTCAGGTATCTTTGAACGTCAGTGTACCTTTGGGTGAAGTCTAGGAACATTCAAACAGTTTCTTATTTCTCATCTTCAGACTTTATTGCTTGTCGGATTTAAATAAAAATAGAAAATCTGTTTGTACATTCACTTATACACTTGTGTGTAAAATAAAGCACTTTAAATTTATGGCTTTAAACCCACGAGAGAGAATGTCTCGTCTGGTTTTTCGACTCTCGTCCAGGTATTGTTCTTGCATAGTTGTTGTAAGATGGCGTGGCGTGGTTTTTTAACCGAAGTAGGCGGCGGGAGCAGCAACATGAGGGGCGTAGACAGCTGGAGCAGCGGCAATCAAGGAGGCGGCAGCAGGAACGGCGACAGGGGCGGCAGCAGGAACGGCGACAGGGGCGGCGAGGGCGTGATTGATCGAATGTGCGGTGTAGGAGCTTCCGAAGGGGGCGACGGCGTATGGCAGAGCTAAGGGGGCGACTCCGGCCATGGTGGTAGTGGCCAGAAGCAGGAGGGCGGCGAGGACGAGGATCTGGAAAATAATGAAGTACGGTCAATTACGATATAATTGCACAGGCTTGAAGTCTTTTGACATACCAGATACTGTTAGCACCATGGTGAGAACACGTTAAAATTATCATGGTTTATAGAATAACTCTTCTCGGGTTCTCAGCCAGGTGAGTTGGAGATTTGCTTCCAAGCTTTCGATGGCTAGCTCTGCCAACATCTTCGGGTTATGACTTAATTCCCTGAAGATGATGGTAGAGCTAGCCATCGAAAGCTTGGAAACAAATCTGCAACTCACGTGGCTGACAACCCAAGAAGAGTTTTTCCACATCAAACGCCGGGAAAGCCTCAAGTCATACATCATGATTTATATTAAATATTTCATATTAGCATATTTCATAATATGTAGACATTAATTATAAAACAATATAGTAATATGATATTTTCGGTCCTTAACTTAATAACATGATCAAGTAAAACAGGATTTAAAATATCTCAGTGCATATGTTTTATATGTACTTGCAGTGGAAATAAATAATTGCCATTAAAATACATTTATGTACAGAGTCATTCACGAGGATTTACCGTCCTTTACGGAGCTTATTTCCGAAGACATTCTGAGCAAAAAATGTCATATAAATATGGGTCCTATTCTCAATATTTACAGAGTTACGTTTCGTTATTGGAACGCATTGCTGTGAACGCGTGATCTTGGTTAGCGTGCAGTCAGCAGCCAGCGCGAGCGCTACGGAAATCAAAGATAGCCGTATGCAGTTACGTAGAGCGACGAGTGCCGTTCACAAGCGTGCGGCCAAGTGTACTCAAGCGGACGACGACATTTTTAAAAATGTGTTGTAAACTCTCCAAGACTGTAAATTAGGATGCAAAATTGAACTGCAAATAATTAAGTTCGGTGGAAGTTGTGTAATTTATAATAATTGTTGTGATAAGTGCGTAAGAATAATGTAATTTTCTAGTTCAAAATAGAAGCAACTAAGGAGTTGAACAGCACATTTTTAGCTTCATAATAGTTGCCAATTAAAGAAATGATACTTCTGAATGGTTCATTCTCCATTTGTATTATGCTTTTACCTTCAAACTAAAGAAACAAGTATTTTACAAACAACTTTAGATTAGTGTGACTCTGAAAATATTGAGAATAGGAACTATTTTTATATGACTTTTTTTCTCAAAATGTCTTCCGAAATAAGCTCCGTAAAAGACGGTAAATCCTCGTGAACCACCTTGTAGATTACGGGAAGACAAAGTAATGGTTCTGCGAATGAATATTGAATAAATAGTCAATTTATAATAAAATTAAGAAACACTTTGCGTTAGATTGAAATTCAATTATTGTTCTGTAAAAGAATGATTGTTGTTAAGATTTCATGTGAGGTGTAATTGATTGAATAATCCCTATTTATAATCAATATCAATTTTAAATTTCGTAACATAATTCTGAACATTGCTACATAAGTGTCATTGAATAAAAAAAATCCTCTAAGATAAGTATTTTCATAGTTCACTGAATATTTTGTGGAATTTTACTTAAATGATTTTAAAAATTTTCGACAAAACCTTTTTCACGATTTCACAAATTCTCACCGTGTTCTTGTTGTACATTTTGTTCTTGTGTTGTTGCTGCTGTGATCAGCTTGAGTGTGATCTGTGCAGATCGTACTCTGTTTTTATACCTGCGTCTTCAGTTTGCTTCTGGTTGCCAAGGCACAAAATAGTCGTGAGCTGAATGCACATGACGCTTCGTTTGTTTCACTTCCTTTAGTTGCTAAGGGGATGCATTAGTTTTCTCTTTCAACTGGCATGTTGTAACACGAGGAAGACTTACAGTATGAACCCATTTTAGTCGATGAATTAATTTGTGCTCAACTTCCTATCACAAACATAATTAGGCATGAAAGCTTATTACGATCAATATTCAGACAATTCAAACTGTATAGCATCGGCCAAGATGTACGCAAGCGTGGGTATTCGTTATCAGCGTAATGTCAGTTCTTTCTTTTATTTCGGTATACTGCTGACAGAACGTTATGAGTTTGCTTCATATTCCTCTAAAACGAGTAAGTCTCGAAAAAGTCCAAATAGCATTAGACCAAATTCTTCGAGATTTAAAAAATTTTCGAAAAACTTTTTTCATGATTTCACAAATTAATTCTCAGTTCTCACCGTTGTGCGACCCAATCCGTTAACTATGAAAATACAGTCAACTCTGAATATAGTGAACTCGGTTATAGTGAACATTCGGCTATAGTGAACCTAAATCGTTGGTCCCGACCAGCATACATTAAGAAGTACATTAATATTTCCGTTTATAGTGAACCCTCGCTTCGCTTATAGTGAACCTTATATCCTGACAAATTCTTATTTGAAGTTAGACCTTCTTGTATAAAATTGAAAGAATGTGTTGAGAACAACATTTTAAATTTTTTAGTCAAAGGACAAAGGTAGGATGAGTGATTTCTAGACAATGAGCTGTACTGTAAATCCAGGCAACACGTGACGACCTTGGCTCACTCCACCGTCGAAGGGTTTGACATTCTGTTCTCAGGCACTCTACTGTTATTTTTAATCCTCCACCGTCAAAGGATTGCCTTTTGTTCTCAGAAACATTTCCATTATGACGGATAGCATAGAAACAACGGAAAATGAAATTATTTTCTTTTATTAAAAGGGGACGGACATTATGTCCAGTGCATAAATGAAAGTAAGATTTATATGATTTTCAAACTCCATCAACCCTCTCCCAGTTTCCATTAAGTGGCCCGGGAAATTCCAAGGCTGAGTACGCAGTCACACCATAACAGCGTTTGTCATTTCTATGTCGAAGCGGAAAGTGTTTTCTTTGTTTTTTTTTTATTTTATTGGGTTATTTTACGACGCTGTATCAACATCTAGGTCATTTAGCGTCTGAATGATATGAAGGTGATAATGCCGGTGAAATGAGTCCGGGGTCCAGCACCGAAAATTACCCAGCATTTGCTCATATTGGGTTGAGGGAAAACCCCGGAAAAAACCTCAACCAGGTAACTTGCCCCGACCGTGATTCGAACCCGGGCCACCTGGTTTCGCGGCCAGACGCGCTGACCGTTACTCCACAGGTGTAGACTGTTTTCTTTGGAAGCTAAGGGGAATATTATAATGACATTAAACGTGGTCTTTCGCAAGCGGACTTGGGCCAACAGCATAGCTTAAGTAAATCAACTGTAACAGTATACAGTATACAATGTAATCCATTCCACAAAAATTAAATATTTTATTTTCTTGTTCACAATTTCATTCATTTCTGTCATTTAAGGTTAAGGGAGAGATACTTCGGATATAGTGAATGAAATATGCAAGTCCGCAGAGGTTTACTATATCCGAAGTTGACTGTACTTATATTATAGGAATTGTTTATTCAGTGACACTTTATGTAGCAGTGTGCAGAACTATGTTACTACTTTGGCAACGCTGGGACAAAGAAATACGTGAATACATCAGAACTACATGTGCATTAATACGTTACAAATAACAAACCGATATCGGAGAAGTGTGTTAGAGCATCTTCGTAGAAAGGACGAATGAAAGGAATTCCTCAGTTAACGCTCTACTTTTGAACAGAATCATCATTCTGCTGAGTAATGTAACGGAAAAAAATTCAGTACAGCTGTTCTGGAGAGGTCTTTATGCATATTGACTAAAACTACATAATATAAGTTCTAAGAATTCAATATGTCGCAGCAAACAATGTAGTTAGTATAGGTTAGACTTTTTCGTTTTCTTGCATTTAAAATTTGAACATATTCCAGTAAATTACGAGTACAATTTGAAACCGTTTGAGAATTTAACTTTCCAAGAAAGGGAATATTAGATTCTCTAATGCTGTTCTACGAAGGGAATTCCGCTCGACTAAATTACATCGCGTAAGTCGTTGTTAATCATTGACTTCGTCGCGTAGTCTCAAACTGATAAATTTACTGTACATTCCATGAACACCCCAACTCTCATTGGATTACAATATTGCAATATCGTGATGGCCATCATTGTGAAATTTTACACTTATAAAAATTAGTTCATAGTAAACAGGTCTTTCATCGATTTATTCCCGTTATTTGAGGGGTACGAGAAAGTGCTTTTTATTTCTCAAATTATTGGTTCAGGTACTTTTAAGAAAAAGTACAGCAGAAACAATATTAATCCAGGGTTGCCATACGTACGACTATTTTGACGAATTGTATGTGGTAGCACCGAACGCTATATCGTACGCAATTTTGTCCGACTATTTTACTGAAGGGATAAAATTATTTTGGAACTCGTAATGTTGATCTAAAGTTAAAATAGAATAAAAGATTAATTCGTCACTTTTTAGACAACTTTTCTTCATTCAGTATGTCATAGCCTATTCGAAAGACACATGCTTTGAAAATCAATAAGGTGACTATGCTTGCAAGTCATAATTTGTCACCTTCAGCTTTAGGTTTCATGTCCTGCGCGCTTATGTGAAAGTAGTACCGGGTTCACAAATCTGATAAGTTCCCTATATGTTCAACAATGGAAGTATTTTATTCATAAATATGAAAAAGTCTAAAGCTGCGGTTTCTTTACAGCGCTCATCGTCGGGCACCCATCGCTGGCGATTGTCGCCAGGAGTTGCTAGCAGTTAAAATGAATGAGCACGGTTTCTTCAGCGATGATCGCCAACGTAGATCGTTGAACGCGACGCAGATCGCTGGAGGTTTCTGCTGAAGCAAATTCAGGACGCATATTGCCGCATACATATTGAACAATCGATATTTAGAGAAGGCCATGTAGAAATATTGAATCGAGTTATGGCAGCAAAACAAATGAGAATTGACAGCGATGTGCGTCAATAAAGAAACCACTTCCTGACGATCATCGCCAGCATTTATAATCGCTGGCGATGTGTGTCCGGCAATGATCGCCATAAACAAGCCGTAGCTTAAAAGCGCCGACATAATAGCGGTGTCGGATTTGAATCGGCTGCAGGTGGATTAATTTTATGTAATTATCAGCTGCCGCCAAAGATCAAGTTTCTGCTGACTCTCACTACAATAACGTTGTTTCTGACCAGGCATCATCGTGCATACTTTACGGGAATGACAGTGTTGATGAAGAAATGATGATTGGTTTGAATGCTAATGATTGGTTTGATTGCTAAATGTCATTGTGAATATGAAATATAATTATTAATATTCTTGATTTCATGCAAAAAATGGATGCTGTTTTGTTTTAATGTTGAATGTAACTCTGGATGTGATCAATAATTAGTATTATTACTAATTGGAACTAAAATTTAGTGGTAGAAATTAGATAATTATATACAGTATATGCATATGAACCTTTTTTTTTTTAGTGTTATGTGAAATATGTTTGTACGTACTATCTATAAAAATAGTAAGATGATAAGTGAACGACAATTTCATGCTGAAGTACGACATTTTTCATTAGTTGGTACGACGGTTGCATTTCCTTTATCTCGCAACCCTGTATTAATCCTCAAGCAGTCACGCGTGGTGTTGTCACCCCAGTCACATATACAAAGCTGTTAACTACATACTGAGTAAACCTGTACTTCTGAAACTTTCAGTACCTTTCTTAGAATTGGTAAGGCAACAATAACCGTAAACATGTTTGAAATCGGAATTCTCATACTCTAGATAATAAACGGGCTCCTATTGTAAATAGTGACAGTGATTAAATTGACCATACAAGTGTAACATATAGTAATAATGGATGTTAAGTTGTGACTGTGAGCACAGAAAAATAGAGAAAGTGGTCTGGAAAGGAACATAAAAAGTCAATTATGATTAAGAGTGAATAGACGTTCGAATATTACTTTCGAACCAATATTGAAAAATTGCCATTACTGTACATTAATTATAACATTGTGATAGGTATTAAAATATTTCATATAGTTGTATAAATAAGAAAAAAGCGATATTTTAGTTGTTCACTAAAAAAAATAGCTCATAAGAACCCATTATATTTCGGGTGTTAGCAACATCCCTCGAGAAAAGTTACAAAGTTAAGGCCCATTCACAATGAAAATTAAACATAACCGTAACATAAACACAGAAGTTTGCGGCCAGGTTATCAAATGGGATCATTCACAATGATTCACATAAACACTGACAATAACATTGCCGTTAGACGTTGACATGAAAGTTTGCGAACTCCAAACTTTCATGCTTATGCTTACGTGATTTGCAAACAGTACACAATCGCGGACCGCTGAAGTTTACGACAGAATATGACCAAATGGCGTCGTTATGTTTCCATGGTTACCAAGTATCTTTGCGGTTATGTTTATGTCCCCATCTTGAATGATGTGATTTTACCGTAACGTTTACATTCTTACGTTAACGCTTACGTTATGTTTAATTTTCATTGTGAATGGGCCTTTAGACGCGACTGCTTAAGGATTAAGAGTACGTTCAAAACACAAAACCTAACTAGTTACCGAGCTCGTCGCTGTTAACCTAGCTGTCGCTGGGAAAACGAAGCTTGTTTGCGCACCTGTCAGTCAGTTTAGCTGAAGTTACTCTGTTTTCCAAATTGTCTTTAAAAACAGTAATAAATTGAAAAGTGCCAAAATATCTAAGGTACGCATAAGAGATATTGGAGACCAATGCGATTCATCCTGGCGCTATGGTGGTCGTGATGAGCCAGATTCCAAACATTTTAAATATTTGAAATTAATCATCTTATTCAAACCATTATACCCATCGAAATGAATAGCAACAGGCGTTTAGCACGTGAGGAAGTGTACGGGTTCTCAGGAAGCATGCGCAGTAAAGGCATTCAACAATTGCCAATGAATAAGACTTTAAACTTCGAACATATAAAATATAATCAGCTGCAATGATTACATCAATTAATAACTGCTCTGTTTGTTACATAGGTGAGATAGTCGTTACAAATGAGGCTTGCACGATAAAAGAATCAACAGTATTCGTGCGATCAGAGAGAGTAATAGAATAAGTCGATATCGACTTCGACCAGGAATCTATATATATAATTTGAACTGGTAATGGAAATTACGGGAAAACGGCTGAACGGATATTAATAAATGACCCCTCGTTTTGAAGCTTGGAACCCAAAGTTTTTCAGAAAAATAGTACTTTTCAGTGAAATATCAATTTTCCTACATTATTTTCCAAAATCCATCTTTCTTCAGTTTTGAGAACTAATTGCATTTCAGCTCGGCCGTGATTTCAGAATAAAACAAAACACGCACTACAGTAAACAATAGCTATTACACGAAGGCCATGACCGGCAGATTTGCTGACATATTTAGAGTTCAGATTCAATTGATTATTAAAAACTTGACTCGCTAATTTACAGGTCTGATTCTGCAGTGTGTAATTTTCTGAGTACAGCTGTGTATTGCATATTGAAATCTACAAAACTTGAAGTGGTTTGATTACATTATTACCATTAGCAATTAAATTTCATTATGGTTAATGCAATGATGTGATTATTTTTCATTAATTATACATATTAATACTATACTGATATGAAAGTGAAACGTTTTGGGTTTACGTAAGTAGGTATAGAGAATGTGTTAAATTAGATCTTCATTTCTATAATTTACTGAGTGGCGACTATTATATATATAAAACTTACGTAAGATAATAACATTGTTATTAACAGGGAACGGATTTATATGGACTAAAAATATATGAAATATGTAAATATATATGTAGTTATTTTTACCAAAATATGGAATTAAATATGGATTTTTACCAAAATATGGAATTAAATATGGACTTAAAATTATAAAAAAAATGACTATGTACGTTAAATATTGGTACATTTTAATCAAACTAAACAAAAAATATAATGGACGTACCTTATCTTCCAATGTAGTTTCAACAAAACACAATTTTTATTGTCTGTTACCATAACAATAGGTTACAAACATTTCTTTCAAGTGCTGAAAAGTGAATCTTCTTCTATTGTCTCTGAGGATAGATTTATACTGACTAAAAGAGCGTTCGACGTCACAAGAAGTAACTGGTACATAATTCAATTTCACAATGTCTGCTGGGGATAAGTCCAAGTTAATCTTCACTGTTGATTCACCACTCATCACAGCAACAACCTTTTGTAGTTCTTCATATCCAGGGTTTTTTGAAAGTACAGTGTCCACCTTAGCTCTTACTGCATCTGCAACTTTACCTCTACCACGATTCAGTTGTTCCACAGTACTATTTATAATTTCAAAACTTTCAGATAGTGAAAGGTGCCTATTTTGGAGACTTTTGAGCGTTTTTATGATGCATGAAAATGTATGCTGAATGTGAGCTAAGTCATTCTTCACACTTATGTCACAGGTAACTGTTTTCGCAGTATCAATTGAGACTGCATCTTCAGAGTCCAATGCAAGGAGAACATTGTTAATAGAGTCTATATGTTCGGCATAATATTCAACTGCTTCTAGCCATGTACCCCATCTAGTTAAAATTGGCTTTGGTGGCAATGGAATTTCAGGGTACATTTCTTTCAACACGTTAACTCTACTGGGAGCTTTGAGAAATACTTTTTTCACTGATGAAATCAACAAATCTACTTTAGGGAAATTGTCTCTGACCACTTCTGCCACACGATGAAATGCATGCGCCACACAAGTAAAATGAGTCAATTTAGGATATACAACAGATAATGCTTGTCCAGCTTTGACCATATAAGGGGCAGCATCGCTAATAAAGAATAACACATTATCGTACATAATACCCTTTGGCCACAGGATACCCATAGCTTCGTTGAGCAGTTTAACTATAGTTTTGTTATTGCACTTTTCTAGAACATCACAATGTAAAAGAATTCGTTCAGAATATTGTTCACTTAACAAACCGATAACTACATTACCAACAAGTCTACCTTCTTTGTCGGGAGTCTCATCAATGGAAACCCAAATTGAACTATCTTTAATTTCATCTCTTATCTTCTGTATTGTCTCATCGTAGATGGATGGAGCATACGTCTTCCTAAGTGTTGACTCATCCGGGATTGTATGTTGAGTATATTTTTCAAGGAATTCCCTGAAGACCTTATTCTTTAGTTTGTAGAGAGGAATATCAGCAGAGATGAGAGAACGGCACAGGTCGATGTTAAACTCAGATCTTACATTCGATGTTGTTGGTTGTGTTAAAAACAATTGTCTCTGCTTGGAATTTAGTTGTTTGTTGGCCTGATGTTTACTAGTTGTAATGTGTTGTTGCACCAGGAACTTTTGTGTAGATGATACTGCACACTGACACAAATTACAAAATAATATTTTATTGTCAGTTGATAAACCATCTTCTTTAAATTCTGAAATGTAACTTGTTAGTTTTGATTTTAAATTGACTGAATGACGTACTTTTGGCATATTTACCGTCTTTATAGTATGATTTACAAAACTGAACCTATGTGTACTCTGACTGGCATTTAACTGTTGAGCTGCACAACTGAAGTCTGTTAAAAATTTTAAATTAAATTAATACAGTTTTGTAACTTACTTTCCCATTGTTGATAGGACTGCTAATTTTCAAATAACTCTGATGTTAAAGGGATTACTGAACATGTGTTTAAATCTCTATTGTTGAAATGTATTTTTAAAAGTTAATGGAATTTTGTTTTGTTTTATTGTTAAACCTAATATAATATGGACTGTTTTATATGAAATATGGAAAATATATGGAAATTAACGAAAATATGTACTAAACTCTAAAATATGGAAAAATATGGAAAATAAAAGTAGGATTTTTCAACCCTACACATTGTGAAACATAAAGATAATGCAAAATATAAATTATATTAGCTTTATAAGTAAATATGTATTTACATATAAATCCTTTCCCTGGTTATTAAAAATCAAATATTTATATAGTTATTAATCAAGTGGGGTTGGGTTTTTTCATGGCGGTGTGGTGTAGATATTTATATGCGTCATTCTCTTCAGTATTGGCTCGAGAAAGCGCAAAAATTACAGTTCCTAAGGAAAGACGGTATTACTTACTGATAAAATAAGAGACCTACAAAATTTTGTAGTCTCCCGTTCATTTCAGCAAGATCTCTTAGCAGGATAAAATGATTTTACCCTCTACATTTCAATCTCTACATGCAGCAGCTATACCAAAATGCTATATTTATTGTTCCAAAGCATAGCAAACCTGACTTTTACAATCCACTACGACCTGAAATAGCTACTGCTTTATTCCCACATGAAAAACCCACTGATCGCCCTTTCATTGTTACTTCCGTTTTCGCGTTGAAACTCAAGAAACATAGGTACATAGGTTCAAGAAAAAGTATTGGACATAAAAACCATTCAGAGGGAGTATGTTTCATTATTATGGAAGCAAATAACTTTCAAAATGTCTGGTATTTTTCATTGAAAATAAATCTGAAAAAATTTTATTTGAACGTCTAATGAACTTAGTTTGCAGCATTTGCTGCACGAGCCACTAGTACTATTGACTGCTACCGTACACTGACGTTTAAGGTATCCGACCTACGTTTTTATGATCGCGTAAGCGAACTTTCCAACCACAGGATGTCAGAACCAAAGATATGAAAAATTGACAAATGTTGAAAGAGTTCCGCTAGTTCTCAATAGGTGGCACCGTTATTGGGAGTCGTTAAAAAGTGTCAGGGAAAATGATTATGTACATTAAGCATAAATTATTCTTCTAATAGACGTATCAGCTCTTTCCACCCAAACTCAGTGTTGTTTTACAGTCAGTAGAGTGGGATGAAAAAATGAATTTTATAACGCGTATATTTATCTACGATTGGCAATAGTGACTATTTACCTTCGCCATCTATTCATAGAAGTAATAACTAAAGAATCCACATTTACACCAACAAATTATTGATCACTATCGATTAGTGTGGTCAGATTTCTTTGAACTTCGATCGATAGCTATCGCAATTTTTTTTAATTGTATTGCTCAAATTGGATGGATGATTTTCTTTAGTAAAGCCTTCATTGTAATGGAATGAAATTTTGGGAGGGGGCACTACGACCCAGCACTGCGATCTTTCAAGATCTGTTGCACTAACCATCAAACTAGGCGCATTTCCAAATCTACACCGCTGACTACATTAAGGTTCGCTGCGTACCAGGTTTCGAGCAGGCAACCTCTTCGTTCCTAGGCTAGGCCCCTCCCTGCGTCGCCAGCAGGCATTCGAAGAATGCTATGGAATGTGAACGAAATGGAAAAATGTTGACGGAATGATATAGATGCCTAATATGGGGAAAAAGAGAGAACCCCGAGAAAAACCCCAACTGCGACCTTGCTAGCTATAAGTATTTTTCAGTGAAATATCCCAGCTTGACTTGGACTCGAACCCGAACCTCCTGTGTGTCAGGCTGAAGATCTGACCACTCAGTCACTGCTGGAGTACAGACCACAGGACCCATGAAATTTTTTTTATCCCAGCGTATCTCAAAAATGAAAACTGAAATGGAAATTAATTTCAATACAAATATCCAATGGGTACTGAGCACCCATGAAATATATCCATTGGGTTCTTGAGCCTAGTAGCACCCACGTAGTCGGCGCCTATCCCTCCCATAATATAGGGACATGAAGACTGTACGCAACTTTTTTTTTTCGCTCGCGCGTGTTATCGTTCTTTACAATGGTATTTCCCGACACCCGCCCTGTATTCGGCAAGCGTTGTCACTGTTAACCCAGTTTTCACGGCTCGGCTCTGACTGCCAGTCAAATTCACGACGCGTTCCCAGAAACAAGTGAGAGTGCTTTGTGATTCAAGTGCATGACGATCATTGCATAATTTCAGGCGTGTGTGTATACGTAATCTTGCGTAACGAGAGCGCGAGTTTGTGCGTACTAATAAACAGTTGGTATACGAATGATTCACCGCATCTGCGTGCTTGTCAGGTACATAGAGAAGTACCGTATGGCTTTCTTACAACGGTTAAGCAGCGAACTGCGTAGTAGGCCTATTGCACGCGACACCTGAGTCACTTATTTCTTCTTTAGGCATATTACTAGGGACCATACTTTTTCCCACGAGGCTACAAGATTAAGGCCCGATTGTATAAACCATTTAATCTTAGATCAGAGGTTAAATTGATCCTTGTTCTAGCTGAACTTGGAATTTTGTGTTGTATAAAGTCTAATCTGAGATTAATTTGTCTCAAACTAAAGTCAACTTTGACTGAAGAAATTTCTCCGATTAAGTTAGATGATCCAAGTTCAGTTATTTCTTTTCTGTTTGAAATATACGAGTGACAGATCGTGCAAATAAAATATCCATTATTATTATTATTATTATTATTATTATTATTATTATTATTATTATTAGGTATGGTAGGTACATTTATAGGCTATATATATATTTTTTCAATTTCTTGCCTTAATACACAACCATCTTATATTTTATAAGGCTCTATCAAATAATATAACCTATAATTATATTATGTTTATAACAACCATTAATTATTAGTGAATATGATAGGTCCATTCATAAATTTTCAATTAACTGTATTACTAAACGAAAATTATCGTTTTATAAATCTTTATTATGTTTAGCAATATCAAACACCATAACATGATAACAATTTGGAGAACAATTAACCTTCTTCTTATTGTCCGCCATTATTTACATTTCACAAAACAAACCAGGGTCTCCAACAGAGTGTACGGAAAGTCGCCAAGAAGTAGTTGTAAAGTCGCTAGATTTCTCATTATCAACAAAGAAAGATTAAATTTCGTCACGAAGGGGTGCTAAAAAGGTCGCTAAATCCCTATTTAAGCAATATAAAAGTTAAAAGAAATTGTTGTTGAAAAAGAGTTAAAGCGCTGGATTGGCAACACTGAACAAACCTGTACAACATAGTCCGCGCATCACATATTTCACCTGTTTATGCGATGTTGGAAAATCCTTTTCACGTGAACATAGATTGCATTTGAACCAAGGTAATTTGATCGCAGAAAAGTTTTATACAATAAAATAAGTGTCTGAACTCGGTTCACTTTTCGATCTTCGATTAAAGTTGATCTTTAGTCAGGGGGTTTTATACAATTGGGCCTAAATAATATGGAGTGTTCAAGTGCACAACGCGCGTGCGTCCAGCAAGCGAAGTACTTGACTGATTGCTCGCGCGACTCTTATTTGGTCAATTCGGACAGAACAAAACATGGGCTACTTTAATAATTACACTAATATTTCCAATTTGAATTGTTCATACCTGAATACGCTATTTTTAATATTTACATTATCATAAAGAACATAGGCCTACATTGACCAAACATTATTTACAATGGAAATCTGGCTTTCAGGTGGTGCTTCCTGTGAAGCAGACATGAATAATTTCAAGAAAAAATTGTTCCGAGGCCGGGTATCCTTCGCTTAAGGCACGAATGCTTTACCGACTGAGTTACCCAGGAACTATACCCTACACCGTCCCTGTTTTTCCCTTTATATCCACACAACTCAAGTGGGCTGACAAGGCGCCAGAAACCCAACTTTGAGTGCACACAATCTATGTGTGACTTGAATTCTGGTTTCCTGTTAACATACCTACAGTGACATATGTTATGTATATTATGGAAATCTGGCCTTCAGGTGTTCAAGTCTGCTTCACAGGGAGCACCACCTGAAAACCTGATTTCCATATATACGTCACTGTAGGTACGTTAACAGAAAAACACAATTCAAGTCACACAGAGTTTTTGTGCACTGAAAGTTGGGTTTCTGGCGCCTTGTCAGCCCACTTGAGTTGTGTGGATATAAAAGGGAAAAACTGGTACGGTGTGGGGTGTAGTTCCTGGGTAGCTCAGCCGGTAGAGGATTCGTGCCCTAAGCGAAGGGTCCCGGGATTGATACCCGGTCCCGGAACAATTTTTCCCTTGAAATTATTATTTACAATATTATGTATAGTGTTGTATATTGTAAAGTAAGGTGTTTTATTTCATAATACTATATCCTACTTATTTTGTAAATAGAGTATAATAGTGTAAAATAAATATCTTTGACCAATTTAAGTCTACATTCTTTATGATAATGTAAATAGTGAAAATAGCGTATTCTGATGTACATAGTGTAAAGGGGCTGTCAGACATTGACTACTTTCAAAAGCCGATTGTCAAAAAGACTACTTTTCGTCCCTAGAATATCTTTCATCAAATATAACTTTTGTAGAATATGGTTTTTATTTTAATATATATCAATTTTCCTTCATTATGTTGATCATTCTTTTGGTCCAAATTTCTCTCATTTAACACTTCCATTTTTTTGCATTATTTAATATGTTAGATTAATTTTTATTATTTTCAATTTCTGTTTGTATGTTCAGTTCTTTTTTTTTATTATTTCATATTCTATCACTCGTTATTACTGTAGATCAATTGCATTGATGTATAATTTTTCTTGTAGTTGTATTGCATTTCTGGTGGTGTGAAAGGGAAGGCTTGATAGCCTTAACTCCACCAGAGTAAATAAATAAATTGCAACTGTTTAACTCTTAGAATTATATGTAATTAAACCTATATACATTTTGTTTTTATTATTATTATTATTATTGTTATTATTATTATTATTATTATCTGTATTTCTGTTATTTATATTTGCTATACATTTTTATATTGTGAGTGGAAGAGAAGGACTTATGGCGTTAACTCTGCTAGTAAAAATAAATCAATTAAATACTTTAATAAATAATTTAAGTTGTAGGAAAGGTCATCACAGTATCAGTATTTATCATTATAATGCATTGTGAACAGTCTGCGAGGTCTAGTTTCAAATCATGAATAGAACGTCAACTGCAACACAAACAAGACGCAAGTGTTTCCTGATGGTACGTGTGACGCGCCAAACATGACGTCACGTCAATATAGTCTATGAACAACTAGCCTTACTTTCGTACACCCTGGGCCAGAATACGGACCCTGCTTAATTTTGTTACTATTAGCATTCAGTGAAACAGAATTTTAGAATTATGATTATTCTGTTTGGGCGCGAATTTTTTACGGTTAGCCTACATATCATCAGTGTTGTCAAGTCAGCGATTTTGTAGCTAAAACTGCTGTTTTCCGGACTATGGTCAGCTACAGAATTTTACAGTTAGCGGCTAGCTGTTTATTTGGCGTTTTTTGATGATTCCCGCAGAAGGAGACGATATTAATTTTTAAGTTTTTTTTTCTGTAAAGATATAATTGTTTTTATATATACTTGCAGACAACAAAATTAGTTGATCATAAACTATTTTTTCATTGTGCGAGTATAAAATATCAACGTTTTATGTTAACTCGATTTGGTACAACCACGTCCATTTCCTGCCTCATCCATTGTTGTTGTACAAATAAGGTATGCCACATATTGTTAAACTCTTAGTCTAATCATGTATGCATTGTTTTTGTAAATGAATTGATGTATTTAATCATAAAGAGTAGATAATGAACTGAATTATTATTATTAGGCCTAAAGTATGATATATTATTTAATTTATAATTCCGCATTATAGTTTATATAATACATACTTAAAACCAGACTCATTATTGGCAGGCACGTCTCCAGCTCAGTGTGAATTTTTTTTAGTAGGTTATTTTATGACGCTCTATCAACATCTAGGTTATTTAGCGTCTGAATGAAATGAAGGTGATGATGCCGGTGAAATGAGTCCGGGGTCCAGCACCGAAAGTTACCCAGCATTTGCTCATATTGGGTTGAGGGAAAACCCCGGAAAAAACCTCAACCAGGTAATTTGCCCCGGGCCACTTGGATTCGCGGCCAGATACGCTAACCATTACTCCACAGGTGTGGACCTCAATGTGAAATCAGATTACGAACCGACTGGTGTGATTGCGAATGTGATTGTTTCCGAAGTGTCCAGTATGTTCTTGAGTTACTTCATTCTATTTTGAAGAAATAACTCTATACGTTCTTATATATAAACCATGTCTTAAAAGATTAGGTCGAAGAAGTTGCTGGTGGTAGTTGGAAAGCTCGATGTAAATGGTTAAGGTGATATTGAATGCAAAATATTCAGATTTATAGTCCCGTCGCTCTTATTTCCGGCAGCCAATCACGCTGCAGGTCGGCTACATTTAAACGTGTGCGTCTTGTGATTCGCTGATGATGACGTTATGCATTTTCTAAGGTTAGATAAATACTTAATATAATCGCCCGCCATTTTGGCTCTTTCGTCGGCATTCGCGGAAAGCACACGAGGACGTTATTTGCCGCTCAATTATTTGGTGAATTATAGTGCGTTTGATTTATTATCATAGGAGCTACACATGATAATGTTTAACGGTGTGGCAAATAGATTCCTCGTCTGGTAGCTCGGCAACGAAAGAACAAAAATGGCGAACGATACTACCTACCTGGACTATATAGAGCCTTCAGTTCCTAAGACGCAAGCAAAGAGGAGGAGTCACGCCGGGAATAACAGCGTCGGGACTATAATTGTCCATACGATTTTGCACAGAACATAAGAGCCTACAAAGTAATATACACTTTCTGTAATTTAGTCTACATTTTTATAAAATTCTCCAGTTCCTAAAATTGTATAGTTTGTATTTCAAATTTGCAAGTGATGCGTTAAGAAAGATCTCGAGTTTTTCAACTACAGTTTAGCGGTTTTTTAAGCTTGTGCAGCGGTAAATGGAATTCTGAGTTGGCAACACTGCATATCATAATTTTACCAATAATTAATATAATTCCTTAAAATAAATAAACAATTAGAAGTGATGCTGTCGCTGTACTGTACACTCAGAAATTAAACTGGCCACTACCGTAGCGTAGTGTGGTCTCCTGAAACAATTAACACGTGGACTGCATAAGTACACAAAAGCTAATCTGTCCAGATGACAACAAAATCGTCGCTTGTGCTCGAATGTCTGTTTGTCTCCGGATCGAAGTTCCGCATGTTTAGTCCCCGCGGAGAATGATTGATTTTCCGCATGGGAAGTTAAGCTGTGGGCGGCATTTTACACTAAACTTGTCATATGAGCCCTTGAGAGCAAAAGTGTTGTAAGTTATTTTTTAAATCACGATTTAACATCAAAGATACATTGATTTACTTCATTCTGTTTCCTGTATAAATGGTGTTAGTCAAGCTCAATATATTTTCCACCTGTAAGGAGCATTGTTCGCGGGTTGCCGCTGAATTATTTTAGTGGAATTGTTTGTACAGAGACATCATTTTATTTTTACTAACATTTCTAATATTAACCTCGCTATACCTTTGCTACCCCCTTCCACGACTGGAGTTCGATAATACTGCCGTAAAATACAAACAAATCACTTTACTAGGTATACGAGGGAAGAAAATTAGTTCATCCATTTACGTAAACTAGGAATTATCGCGTTTTTTTGTTTGATAATTTTCATTAGGTTTTTGTTTAATCAAAATACAGTATTGTATTAACAATAAGTGTTTTTACTCACGAACTGAGCTATCCATTCGGACATATTAATTATGCATAATATATTATACTGTCTACAGCACATCAGCATACAATTTAGGTAATGAAGTTAAATTGAAAAATAATCATAATATGGATATTTAATCACATTTTTTTAAATTGTGGCCGTTCATTTCGATACAGGCTTCAGTTCTATTGTGCATATTATCGCATAGTAACTCATATGGAAATAATTCTGTACGTAATCTATATAAGATTACCTGACGTACTGTAAATTCAATCTTCACTTCTGTCCGATCCGAAAAGATAAAATTACTTAGATATGCTATCTACTTTCCATCCAAGTAGTTACGTCGCAGGGTCGTAGAAAGGAAGGAGGTTTTTTATATAAGTTATTTTAAACAGTTGTATAATATTACGTAGACGCCCAATTCCTAACAGAAATTAATGTTTTCAGAAACGAACTAAGACAGTCCAGCCATTAGCCTTTACAGAGGGGCGAGCAGAAGTAGGTGGGGAAAATCGGAATGAGGCGTAGGCAAACGGACAACAGTACCTGTACGAAAATATGATTCAATATTGAAAACTCTTTCGTCACTGAAAAACGCGAATGTATTTATGGAACGTACTATACTCACTAACTGAGTACTGTTT
The DNA here is from genome assembly GCF_040183065.1 of Periplaneta americana. Classification (NCBI taxonomy): domain Eukaryota; kingdom Metazoa; phylum Arthropoda; class Insecta; order Blattodea; family Blattidae; genus Periplaneta; species Periplaneta americana. The sequence goes on along the minus strand of NC_091130.1, from coordinate 110,655,359 downwards.
AGTATCACCGTAAGGCACTTTGACTGCAGATGCGGCCTTGGTTCTGTGTGGAGGACGATTGGAAATTTAATAGTAGAAGGAGTGGGAGTGAAGTACGTTAAAAAACTCAGGTACAATAAAAATTGAAGTAAAAATAATATGATGTCCCTGTATTAGTGGTGTAAATCATAGTTGTTGCGCAGTAGTTTGAATGTTACTAGTCAATGGTTTTTGACTATGATTCCTGGAACCAAACTTCCTAAAACGGTATCATTCATTTTATTTCTTCAACTAACGCATCTTGCCAATTCCCAATAGCATAGTCAATATAAATATCAGAAAATGTTGGAGACAGCAGACATCCTTGTATAATACCTTGGTTTACCACTTCTGTAATATTTCTAACCGCTCTTCGTTTGTCAATACTTATTCTTGTGTTCGAGTACAGACTTTGTGTTGATTTTAAAACGTGTTTTAAATATCCGTCCATTTTCGTTACAGCCCATACTTTCTTTCGGGTTACTGTATAAAAAATCTTCTCATATTCTACCAAAATATAAACGTTGGATGATTATATTCTCTCCTTTTTCCACTAGTTGTTGATTTTGAAATATGTCGTCAGAGCAGGAACGCACTTCTTGAAACCACATGTTTTTCTATTGAATTGAATTCATTATGAAATATTTCAAGTTGTGCCTTTCAGTTTCTTTTTTGTTATTGCTGCTATTTTAATGTGCTTGTTATTCAATATTTCATCTCGTTCTTCTTGTTTGTGATTGATCCCTCTAACATTTCAGGTAGCGTATGTGAAAATATTTTGTTTTTTCCAATTTCGTTTAACCGTTGACTTGCTCTGAGTTGTCATCAAATTATCTATCCTTATACTGCTTTTTTGAGGCTTGAATCAAGTCATAATTTCCAATCAGAGGATAATTTACAAAGAAGATTATATACATTAAATTAAATATTAAAAGATTTTGGAATGGAAATTTCAGCACAAAAATCAAAAGTAATGGCATTTTTAGGATAAGACCCAGTCAGAAGTAAGATAATACACAATAACCAATGCTTAGAACAAGTAAAAAATTTCAGTTATCTGGGTTGTGAAATATCTTATCAAAATGAAAAAGATGTGAACAAGAAAATCACCAAATTTACACAAATTCTAGGAATAATAATACATTGAAAGCTAAATTAGTACAAAAATAAAAAAATATATCACACTAGCATTACCCTCCGTTTTATACGGAAGCGAGATTTGGACGTTAAAGAAAAAATACATGAACAGAATCAAAGCAACGGAAATGAAATTTTTCAGGAGGACAGCAGGATATACTCTTTTAGACCGAAAAAGGAATGAAGAAATTTTAGAACAATTAGAAGTAGAGTCAGTAGAAGAAAAATCAACAGATACAAATTAAATTGGCTAGATCATGTAAGAAGAATGGAAAATTCAAGAATTCCAAAAATTACGATGCAGTATAAACCTAGAGGACATCGTCGACCAGGAAGACCTTTTAGAAGACTGCTAGATGGGGCCAAAACAGGTCTACAGAGGCCTAATTCGTGAAGAATGATGATGATGATGAAATATTTCAAGAAAATATGCCATCCCAAGTAATCTAATACAAGTAATAAAGCGTTTCTATAAGGTCACATTAATATGCATAATATACATTGATAATGGCTTAGAATTTCTAAAGAAACAGTGTTAACTGATCAAAGAGTTTGACAAGAATGCAATTTATCTAGGTATTTATACGTGGACGAGAGTCTCCACAAAGGGAATGGAAATTAACCAGCAGGTATTACAGTTTGAAGGGATGTCACTGATAAAATTAAACAATGTTATTTAGTGGTAGTCAGAATCATTAAATGAATTGCACTATAATATTTACAAACTAAGTGAAGTAACAAACTGTTTAAATTCGAACGACTAAAAGAGAAATAATGACTATTGAAGTAACAGATGAGATAAAATTAAAGACTGTAACAGTAACTCAGTGGTTCCCAACCGGTGTGTCGCGCAGTCCCATGGAGTGTGTCACGAAATTTTGGAATTGAAAAATAAATTTTATGCCATCCAGAAAGTCTCTTTACAACGAAGTCTTTGATATGGTACGTATTATTTTGAGACAGACATTTACCAATGAAATGTGAAGACCTGTAACAATGAATTTTTCTGCCTGGCGATAGTACGAATGAAAGTAAACACCTGCAACAATGCTTAGTAATTCGTTAATCTTCCCACTTCCAGTACATTAGGAATAAACAGAGTTTAGAATCGTCAGAACATATTGGTCAGTTTCAGTATAGTCTATATTACGTGTGAGCGGGTGATGAAGCACTTTTAATGAAAAAGTCGCACTATTTTGATTTTATCATGGACAAATTTTGAATTCGAAAAAGACAATCTGAATCGAATTCTGGGTTAGATCACAGCAGTGCTAATTTAAATAATGTGAGCGAAAATTCCTTCAGGGTTCACAAAACGTACTGCGATTCGTAAATATAGTGATGAATACTTGCAATATGGTTTTACGTGGCGTGAAGATTAATATAAACAAAATCCCGAGTGTCTTATATGCGGAAATGTTTTGTCAAATCAGTCGATGGTATCTAATAAACTAAAAAGACATTTAGAACTGCCGTTTTTAAAGTCATTATGACTAGTTATTATTGGGCTGTATTAATATTATTACTAATAAAAAAAACAAATAAGTGTGTCGCGATATCGTGGACGTTCGTTAAAGTGTGTCGTCAGTAAAAAAAAGATTGGGAACCACTGCAGTAACTGATAGTCTTAAAATAGACCACAAATTTTGATTATTTATGGCGAAATTTATCTTTTAACTATTATAAAGATATACAATTATTAAACTGTCAAGATATCAGCAATATATCGCGAATTTATGAAAACAATTACATAAATAATAATAATAATAATAATAATAATAATAATAATAATAATAATAATAATAATAATCCGTGGCGCTACAGCCCGTGAAGGGCCTAGACCGACCAACCGGCTGCTGGTCTCACGCTCACATGCCGAAGCAGAGCTGGACGATCATCCAACCAGAATGAAGGTATCGTGTGGTTAGCACATCCCCCCAGCCGTTATAGCTGGCATTCGCAACCGGATTTCGCTACCTATCGTAGCTTCCCAAGTGCATCACGATGCACCGGTCCCATACACTGGCCGAAATTTCATGAGAAAATTTCTTCCCCCATGAGGACCCGAACCAGCTCGCATTCCGTAACGCGAGTCCTAGAAAAAGATGCCTTAGACCGCGACGCCACGGCGCGGGACATTACAAATCTACAAAAGCTACTAAAATAAAATTTTGTAAATTTTGTGAGTGCAAGGTAATGAGAAAAAAAATGAAGGACGTATGCAGTCCTCGGAAATGAAATTCTTACTATGAGCTTCACGAGTCGACCATATTGGAAATGAGGAAATTGGACGTGTTATGTGTGTTATGTGTATGTTAATGTTATGTCTGTGTGTTATGTGTATGTTTGTGTGTTATGTGTATATGTTGAGTGTATGTTTGTATTTTATGTATATGTATGCATGTACTGTATTTCTAAAGTATCGATTAATTTTGTCGCATTTTCTTCTGTAGTCAGCGAGCATAGGCGGGAATGAAAGTGCATCTCGCTATAGGCCCACATAAAATACGACACTTGTGAAGCCACATATTTTACAGGAATCCCTTAACCACTTCCCTGATTAACCGGAGTTAACTCAGGTTGCTAACTACCATCAAAATTTATTAACCCGAGTTAACTCGTGTGAGTCCCATTTTCGCTGCTAAGGATTATTATCCCGAATATATACGTTTCCAACATTTCATTAACCTTTTCTTGACTAGATGGCTACAGAAGTTAGTGATATTGCTACATCTGGTGGTGGGATTCCTACGTTTGGTATACGATATCTGAAGGCAGGAGACACCCTTTGACTATCGAATGGTGGTAATTCGTAAGATTTTCGAAAAATACACCCCGAATGTCCTATCACTCAAGGCAGGATGGCCAGGAAAATCGCCCAACCCACTTCGGCTTACAGGTAGACATTTTCCAGAAGTTATTCCACGAACTCTGAAGAAGAACAACTCAACCAGACAGGATTTCATGTGTAGTATTGCGAGAGACTCAAAATACAAACAAATTCGACACAAGAGCAGATACTACTGTCCGGAATGCAATGTGCCACGGTGCGTAATACCCTGCTTTCGAGTCTATCACACGACAAGCAACATTTAACGCCTTGATAACAGCACTGGTATTGTACCTCATAAACTAATCCATAAAAAAAAAACATAAGTTGGTAAATAGTTCAGGAGAAAATCAAACTGGGACAACTACCAGAGCTGGAATCAAGGTGCACGAGATAACTCAGGATAATAATCCAGGCATGAATGATTTATTTTATAGTGATTTTTTAGGTATGTAAGAAAATTAGTGATGTACAGTGATTCTGTAATATTAAATGACCTCTATACAAAAATAAAAAAATATGATTCTTTTTTTCTCAAAATTGGTAAAATATATAGTAAGGGAAGAAGGTTAAAGGACGACCTACATACCATCCATTTCGAACTGTTGCCCTTTAACACGTATGCGCGACCTTCATACATTGAGCCAGTTTACTTTTATTACGTCACTGATGAGCCCAGTGGCCGTGATAACGGAGGCGACGTCATACAAGTGTGAGACCGAGGACGGCGCACCTCTCTGTTGGACGCTTTGATGTGAAGCAGAATGTGGGAGGATTCACTGGACTTCACAGCCTCTTTCATATCACCTTTTCACAATTCATCGACTTCTCGCTGCCCTTGCCCAGTTTCCGAGCCGATACTCCCACACTCCGCTCCGCTTTCCTTCCGAGGGTAGTCCGGTACATCGATATGACCGCTGTCGTTCATTGCTGGTTCAGTGACTTCAAAACAGAGGCTGCAGTTCAAATCTCGGCAAGTCAAAATGACATTTTGTGAGCGATGGCTTTGAGCAAAGACAGGTTTTCACACAGGTAGGCATAATAAGAAAATTGTTTGCAACGTAAGCATTGGAAAGCGTACACATTGGCTATAAGTAACAGGGGCGAATGCTAGTCACGAAAGTTAGGCTTATTCTTTTATTCATAAGGGAAGATGGGAGGATATAAAATCCATCTTTCGTCAGTTTTGAGAACTAATTAATTGCATTCACGACCGACTTGATGTTTGCTTCCTTAAGCGAAGCGAGCATCAAGTCTTGCATTTCAGAATAAAACGAAACACACACTACAATAAACAATAGGCTATTACACGAAGGCCATGACCTACAGGACTGCTGACATGGAGTTCAGACGGCCCAGATTCTTTCCCATCATAATGCCAATATATCGATCTTCATTTGTGCAATTTTTTGATAACGTATAAAGAACAATTTACAGGTCTGATTCTCTGGTCTGTAGTTTTCCGAGTACAGCTGTGTATTGGATATTAAGAAAATGAAATATTATTGTAGTTAATGCAACACATAATGCTATACTGATAGGCCTATATGAAAGTGAAACCTTTCGGGGCTTTATGTAAGTAGACGTAGAGAAAGAATATTTTATATTAGATCTTCATTTCTATAATTTACTGAGTAACGGCTATAGGCCTATATAAACTTAATATTACTGAAAACTATAAAACTTACGTAAGGTAACAATATTGTTATTAAAAATGGAATACTTTTACAATTATTAATCAAGTGGTGTGGGTCCTTTTCATATATGTAATGGCAGTGTGATATAGATATTTATATGTCTGATTCTCTAACTTTCCTTGATAGTAATTGAGTCATGCTTCCTATTTTAGCTGCGTCTTTAAACTACATCAAAATTAATTTCATATTTCTTTGGTTTAATTGATTAGATTTGTGATCGCTGCCAAGCATATTTTGTTGTAGGGAAAATAGCATGCCATTTCATTTCTTGCTACCGTGATGAGTAAATTTATTTCCCGCCACCAGCAACAAATGAAACACTGAAGCTGCTAACGATTTACGATGGACAATTTTATTTAGGGCGCATATAAGATTCTACAACTCTGACATATCATTCGCCTCATTTTCCACATCTCAGCAATAAATTCCTCACAACAGCCTATATTACAGAAAATATACGAAATAACGTTCATTGTTACACAAATTAATCCAGCAGTATTTGATAGGTCAGTATTGTCTGTAAGAAGCGCAAAAATTACAATTCATGAGAAAAGACCAAAAGGTATTACTTATTGATAAAATAAGAGGCCTACAAGATTTTGTAGTGTCTTGATCACCTAAGCAAGATTTCTTAGTGGGAAAAATGATTCTGCCCTCTACATTTCAGGGCAGTTCACGAAACATGCAGCATCTATACCAAGATGCTAAGTCTTTTGTCCAAAGCATGACAAACCTTACATTTTCTTAACTTTCACATACAATCCGCAATGACCGGAAATAGCTACTGCATTACTCCCACATGAAAAACCCATTGATCATCCTGACATTGTTACTAGCGATTTCGCATTGAAACTCAAGAACTGAAGACGGATAGGTTCAAGGAAAAGTATTTACAAAAAAAAAAAAAAAAAAAAAAAAAAACATTCAGAGGGAGTATGTTTTACTATTATGGAAGCAAATAACTATCAAAATGTCTGGTATTCTTCATTGAAAATAAATCTGAACAATTTTTATTTGAACTTTTAATGGACTTAGTTTGCAGCAATTGCTGCACAAGCCACTACTAATATTGAATCAGTTTTTCTACAATATTATTAGTAAATGAATAACGAATAAATAGTTACCCTCATCTAAAGATTAAGAAGATTAAAATTGAGGTAAAACCTAATAATTTTATCCTTCTGGAGGGAAGTTCTAAAAATATCAATATTCATGCACATACAAAATAGTTATAGAAACACATACTTAGTGGTCAGTAATAATAATAATTATAATAATAATCATAATAATGATAATAATAATAATACATTATTCATCGTGGCAATTAATGTTCCTATACACTCCTAATGAACCGTTGAGCAAAGTAAACATATTACATTTTGTCCAACAGTACACCAGAAATTTCTCCTTCTCATTCGTCCACCCAGTAGTGTCAGAGTTGTAAGCTCCGAAACCGGTTGTGGTGCTAGAGACGTCCAGTCGGAGCGTGAACTTGCTTATGTGTGTGGAAGCACTGGAGCACGCAACGAGTTATAGTGGAGCGCTCCGCTCCGTTTAGGCTCTGTCTGACAACGCTGAGTCTCCACATCTGTGGAGTAACGGTCAGCGCGTCTGGCCGCGAAACCAGGTGGCCCGGGTTCGAATCCCGGTCGGGGCAAGTTACCTGGTTGAGGTTTTTCCGGGGTTTTCCCTCAATCCAATACGAGCAAATGCTGGGTAACTTTCGATGCTGGACCCCGGACTCATTTCACCGGCATCATCACCTTCATTTCATTCAGACGCTAAATAACCTAGATGTTGATACAGCGTCGTAAAATAACCCAATAAAAATCCTTCTCATTCTTTACGAAACAACCTCTTACTGCTTGTAGAGACAGAGTTTGTAGAGCGACATGATACCGCCACTGCTTGTCTTCAGTACGTGAATGAAACGCACAGAAATGTACAGGAAACTCCTCGTACCGGTTTGAATGTCTGTGATTACACGATATAATCACGACACCCGTTTTGGTCACCGCTGTCATAAAGGACGGTAAATCCTCGTGAATCACCCTGTATCCCCATGAAAATCTTCAAATCTGTATTTTACAGCGACAAATTGCTTTATTACTTAGTGTAATGAGAAAAAAAATGTAGCTATTGTTGAACGAAAGATATGACGAGCGGAAGGAGCAGATTGATGTGCATTTTGAGCGATCTGCACTTGCGTCAGCAGACAATGGATATGAGATTAACAAAGGACGGAAACCATGAACGCGGTTGAACCGAACCTCTAACTGCAAGTGTTCATATTGTATCGGGTCTTCCACCCCTCCCATGTCGTCAGCAATTCTGTACAAGTGGAATGACGATGTCTGTTTGCATTGTGGCGCTCTTCCTTGTTGGTGGCGGCGGCGACGACGCAGGCGTCATGACGAGAGTTCAGCGACCGACCTTCCCTCCCCCAACTGCCCCACTTCCGAGCGTGTTTCATGTGAACTAATATACAGAGATCGCCTCTGAATTTTAAATAGTCGTGGTCACGTACAGCACACTATGTCGCTGCTTCAAGTGCGATATATTCGCGCTCTGAGATCGATTGATGGGGTTTATACAGCCGAGTATTCTATAGGCCTCTATGCTTGCAACGGATTTCATTCTTTCTGCTTCTCTTTTCTTTGTTTATTCCATATTTATTAACTATATTTTTTTATTTTACTTTAGGTTTACTTTGTCATATTTTGTATTGCGATGATTTCACAAATTACTTTAAATTTCAAACATTTCCTACACTTTCTTTCAACTTTATAGTCTCAAGCTGCGCTGTGAGTTTAATGGAGCGATGTCATCTCGTTCTATTGCGTGCTGTGCTTCAATTTTCTTCTAGCAACAGCATGCGTTCAAACCTTAAGCTTCATTCACACTTTTCAAGTAACTTGAATTCAAGTCACTTGAAAAGACGAACTTGAAAAATGTGAACTATGTTTCAAGTTGACTTGAAATCAATTAAAGGCTTGAATTCAAGTTTCAAGTGAAGTTGGATCCCTTTCTACTTTTTACTTGACTTGAAAGGACACTTGAAAAGTGTGAACGTCACTTTGATAACTTGCATTCAAGGAGAAAAGCGCGGGAATTTAAATTAACAGCTGTTTTAACAGCGTTAAATTAACAGCTGATTGTTTTTCAGCTCTACCGCGAGCGTAAAAATAATATGAAACAGTGGTAAGTGAAATAATGACCAAATATTTGAGTTTCTGAAGTTGTATAAAATTCACGAAGGCCTGCGGATTATAGAAACTGCAGAGTTTCGTAATAGAAATCCAAAGGAAGCTGCCGAGGAAGGAAGAGTTCATTGAAGAACTGACAGCAGAGATTTTAACGTGGACACAGAAGAGATAGCCTATGAAAGACAATAAAAAACCATTAAACTGTAGCTAGAGAAGAAGTGAGGAAGATAGGAGGGATTAAGAAGAGAAGAGCGTTGATTGAACGGATGACATTTATCGCCGAAATTGACATAGTTCAATGTGGTTGATAAATTTTTTTAGGAGCTGTAGTAGCTTCAAGATAATCATTTTCAATTATGGTAAATCAGACTTGCTTATATTTTATTACATTAACATTAAGAATTATTAAATCTGCTTGAAGATTTCACTTATTCTATTTGTAATGGTCAATGGCCGTGTATTTCTCTTATTAATCTAATTCCTAACCCATACTGAACAACGCGTCTTCCATTTCTTCAATATATTTATCATTTCCCTGGCACGGAGATTTGCTACTACAGAAATTCCTAATTGCACAACATCCAACGACGCCATTTTATCCTACTTGAAAACAAAATAACTTGAATATGTCTGAACTTCGACTTGAATTCAGGTTACTTGAAATCACGTGACTTGAATTCAATTTATTTGAAGGCTTTATCTCCTCTAATATGCCTCTCCTAACTACAGTACGATTACTTAGTCATGTGCGCCTGGGTCAGGCCAGTCCATTTAGTTACGCCAAGGGGTCACTTGCTTGTCTTCGAAGCGATCGGGTGTCATGCGTGCAGTAGAGCGGTATGTTTCTAGTACAATTAAGCTGTACTGCATTCCTATACCGACCGCTCGACCTTATCTCTACTCCGGAATTCTCCTCACTACTCATATTACTTCCCCTCTTTCGCGTCGCTGAGCTGTCAGGACTAAATAATCGGTCTGTAAGTCTTATACCAAACGTGATAGGAAAGTACTACGTGAACATCCTTTCTTCCCCTGTCCCCGCTGAGAAGTCAGACCCCTCTACCACGGCTAGACTTACTGGGAACGCACAGTACAGATTTAATACAGCGCATCAGTCGACCTCATGCTAAAGAAACTGATCAGGAAGAGAAAAAGAAATGTGACTGGGTCACTTGTGAGAAGAAACTGCCTACTGAAGGCTGCAATGGAAGGAATGGTGAACGGGACAAGAGTAGTTCGGAGTAAAAGAAGATATGAGATGATAAACGACATTAACATAAATGGATAGTAAGCGAAGACTAAGAGGAAGGCGGAAAAGAGGGACGATTCGAAAATGCTGGGTTTGCAGCGAAGAATCGGCCTTTGGGGATAAAGCTATGAATGAATAATTATACACTGCTGAAGAGTACATCACGATATCCACAATTACTTCAATTTTTACTTTTTTTTATTTTAAATAATAAAATAAAAAAAATCTCAGAAATAATATCAATGTTCGGCAGTACGTTTTTCTTCCAGGAAACTTTACAAATCTGGGCTAAGGAGTCGACTGAGAAACAGTTATGTTTATGTTCAGAGTTAAGGATTGAAACTGCTAATGTACACTGCCTGATATAGAGAATGTTAGCCTATATCTAAAATAAACGTCAAACGTGTGCAGAAGGTCCTTCAAGTGAGAAAAATGAACTCTTGGTAACTTAAGAAAATGTTTTTCGACTCCAATTGCTATATATGAGCAATGGAATTAATGCTCAGAAAATAATCACCTTTTTTCATTTTTCAGTTTGTATATGAGCTATTCCATCTCAAATCGACCGAAATATAGAGAAGATTGACCTTACAATTTCTAAATATAATGATTTTTTTTTTTACGTAGAGAACTGTGATACATTGCTTTGTGCAAAGTTTGAGGCATCAGAACTTCATAGTGTTTAAATTAAAAATATTTAAATTTATCGCATTTTCGTAAAATTAGCAACTTTAAATTGTTGTAGCTCCGAAACCCTTTCACCCAATGATCAAAATCATGGTTTATTTTGATGCTGAGAAATTAAAGTTTATATTGACTTATAAACAGATTTCCTTACTTTTTATGGAAATGAGAAATTTAGATTTTTCCTCATTAAGACGCCTTTGGCTAGGAAAAAATATTTTAAAAATATATAGTTAGATTCCGCATTGAAAATACAAATAAACATATTTTTTACTGATGGTATGTTGATAAGAAAGTATTGAAAATATCAAATACAGAAAATAAATAGTACGCGCGTGAACTAACCAGCTGACTGTGAGACGGGAGCTAGCCGAAACAAGCAAGGCCAGGAGACAAACACATGATGTGTCGTCTAGCAGTCATGGCTAGGTTTTCATAAACACAGGAGTAAAATGACACCCAATGCTCGCTTATCTTCAGCTCTCGGCCGGTGAGTGCGGTACTGCACCGTTCAAGTCTAGGCGTGTGAAAATAATCTACTTAACCACTTCCCTTATTATTCCGAGTTAACTCGGGTTGCTAACATGTGTCAAAATTTATTAACCCGAGTTAACTCGTTTGAGTCCCATTGTCTACTTCATAGTGATTTTTTAAGTATGTAAGAAAATTAGTGATGTACAGTGATTCTGCAGTATTAAATGACCTCTTTACGAAAATAAAAAAAATATGACTTTTTTTTTCACAAAACTGGTAAATAAATAGTAAGGGAAGAGGTTAATATCCTCGAAACTTATTGCAGCACCTCTAAGCAAACAATGCCGAATCCCTCTTAATCATGCATGGTTTTTTCTCAATATTTTTTACATTTTTACAAATGCCAAAAAGCCTAAAAGCAAGTAAAATCAGATTATCTGTCTCTCTGTGTACAATAAAAGTAAGGATTACTCTTAACATAACCTACCAAATGTCAGCTTCAAAATAAGCTCTCGTTCAATGTTCTGCAGTAAATGGTTCGAGTTCTGAGCGCTGAAAGAGGCTTGTTTTTATAAAATACGCTAAATTTGTCGCTCAATAATACGAAAACCGTTTAACTTTCGATAGTATATTTTTTAAAATGCATTCCCCTCAGCACCTTGTATAAGTAGGGAAAAATTAGAGTATAAAAAATGCGTAGTTTTTTACTGATCGATTTCATATGGAATAGCCCATATATATTTATGTACCAATATTTGTTTCTTTCTTCCAATGCTTTGTGATACAATATAATTCAAGTACACACTGTTTTCTCTTAGAAGAATATATTACATTAATTAACGTGAAGTACTGTTCATTTATAAATAAATAGTCATGAAGTTATAATTCGAAAATATTTCAATTTTCAAACAATATTTGTGACTTATTCTTTTGTTTTTGTAGAAGTTGTTATATAAATTCATTACAATTTATTTACTATGATTATGATTATGATTATTATTATTTATATTATTATTATTATTATTTCATTATAATTTACTTTTTATTATTACTATTATTATTGTTGTTATTTTTTTCTCTCTTCTTCTCCGTTTTATTAGAATATAGTAATAATTAGACTTTGCAGTTTGAATGGGGCCTTACATAACAAATTGCCATTGGAAATTTGAAAGCAATTTATATATTTTTAATCTTAATGCTTTATATGAAAAATATAATCCCAGAAATCTTATGAAACACGCTAGAGGTTTCAATGTGCTGGGCTTGTTTACTGCGGGGAATTGACACAAAACAAAGTGTAGTAATTTTAAACGACGCTTCCAGGTTATTATTAACTTGGACGAGACAGGAAGAACTGTAACCTAGCACAACCCGATAAAGCTTCACCTACTTATGAACTACATTGCAATGCCGTCTTCTTTTGTTACTCACAAATTTCATTGGCTACAAAGCTAAAAATATATGAGGGAATATTCTGAAGGAGTGTAATAACGGAACTCGGCAAGATACAAAGGATCATAAAACGAAATTATCGTTCTTCAACCTCGATTTCTATGTGTACTCTGTCCGGTTTTGAATTGTATGAGATGTTATAGCTTCGTGTGTTTTTATATAAAATCGTTCTTAATCTTTACAAAATTATCAAATCAAGATCATTTTGTTTCCAAGTTTTCGTTGTTATTTGTAAGACATTTAAAATACAAGTGTACTAATTACGTTTATTTTTACATATCGAATGAAGTACTATAAATAAAAATGATATTAAACATTGGATAAAGCCAATTAAAATGTTAGCATGTAGAGTTTCTTTGTGATTTTTTACGTAGACGTCCAATTCCTAAGAAAAAATGTTTTCAGAAAAAAGCTAAGACAGCCTAGCCACTAGCCTTTACAGAGGGCCAGCAGAAAGGATGGTGGAAATCGGAAGGAGACGTAACCAAACAGACACAGTACTTATGCGAAAATATGATTCAATAATAAAGGATTATTCTTTGATGTAACCCAAACAAAAATGTTTAATAGAATTTTGCTCGTCTTTGCTTCCTTTTTGAGATAAAAATTGTTTTATACGAAACATTTCATAGCGTGTTTTAAGAAAGTAATTGATTTAATTCCAAATATGCTCAGTCAATTTAAGAGAGCAGTGTACTATGATAGCAAATGATTGAAAGAAATTTATTTATTTTTCTTTAGATATGCAGAAATTTGATCCGAACAAATGTAACATTGTAAAATTTCTTTGCCGAACATCCGTAAGTTGCAGGATTCACTATTCTTGAAACATTATCTTGATCCATATTTTTACTTACAAAATGAACTAGGAATGTCTTCAATAACGACACAACAGTCACTACCAGTAGAGCAGTACAATACAAATCGTTAGATATATTTCGATTATAATTGAAGAGTCCACTGCAAAAATGATGGATGTCATTTGGAATGCATTTTGCAGGAGAAGCAATTGAAAGTTTGAAATGCTTAGCGCTCAAAGCTTAACTGTGATTTTCCTATCATTACTGGAAAATGACTATCAGTGTTAATGCCTTATAATCCTCTATGTACATTCTATATGTTTTAAGCTATGCATTGACAGTCTTGGTTCATTTTCGACAAGAAAGTGACATCCATCATTCTTGCAGTGGACTCTTCAATTATCAATCCAATCCCATAGGTAAATCTTGGTTGGCAATAATTTCTTTTTTTCCAAACGGGCCACAGTTCAGGACTGACGTCCATTTGTAATAGAACAACATTTCTACACCCACATTTCACATATAACTATCAACTAGACTGAAATTCTTTTGTTGTAAAATGATGCGCCGACCTGTAAACCGCCAATTCCAACAGTAAAGTCGTTTTTCGAAAAGATGGACTGAAGCTCTTTTGGAAAGGAGGGATTCAATTACAAAAGAGGGTCTTGCACTTACCGGATTAACTTCTTCGTGTGCCGAACATTCGGCACACTTCATCGAGGAGCCTCTCGTAGGAGTTTCGAGGCTCCTCTTCTGCTGGGGCATCTGGTGGTGGGCCCTCTTCCGGTGGAGGTGGTGGTGGTGGCTCTTCTCCCAGAATTTCTACGAGAGGATCTGCGAAAGTTACATGTCTCTTATAATCTTCATCTGGTTCTATTGTTGTCTCTTCTTTGTCAGTTTCCTCAGGTTCATTATCCTTGATTTCGTTTTCATCTTTCTCGGGTTCCTCATCATTGGTTTTGTTGTCATCTACTTCGGGTTCCTTGTCCTTGGTTTTGTTGTCATCTTTTTCGGGTTTCTTATCCTTGGTTTTCTGGTCATTTTTTTCAGGTTCCTTATCCTTGGTTTTGTTGTCGTCTTTCTGAGGTTCTTTATCCTTGGTTTTGTTTTCTTTCTCAGGTTCCTTATCCATGGTTTCGGCGTTATCACTGTCGGTTGCTCTTGGGTCTTCTTTTGAGCTGCCACTCCCAGGTTTTCTTTTATCTTTCGTGGCAGTGGCAGGTTTTTTGCCAGGTCCTTGTCCGCTAGTACCTGGGGGGCTATTTCCGTCTTTATCCGGTTTTATTATATACAGTTTTGTAACATCCCGGAGGGGCGGTTTTTCTTTATGGTTATTGTATAGGAGGTAAGCTCCAATTGTGGCCCCTCCGGTGACCGCCACTTTAGTTACGGTCCCTGTATTCGACCAAGATCTCGCTAGCGTACGTGCAATAACTTTTGCGGTCCACATCTTTCCTGTTACAATTTGAGGAACGTTTCCAGGCAACGCACAACATAGGCTCTATTGTGAAAATGCATTATTAACTAAGCACATCACAGCCAAAACAATGGGTTTGTTCCAGCAAGAAACTCAGAACACGTTCCGAACTAATACCGAACTTCTTTCGACGCATGCGCCAGTTGTGTACGGTGTCAGAACGAGTTCGGGATTTTACGTTGTTCGAACGTTTCTTGAACTGTTCTCTCACGGCCTTCGGAGTTTCTTCCCATATTAAAATTATAATCATCTTTCGAACTTAATTTGTCATAAACTATATCACTCACCTTGCAAATCACTCACGATCGACCAATTTCACTCGTTCGGAACGAGTTCTAAAGCTTGTTGGAAAATGGATCTGGGAGTTCAGTATCGGTTTGGAATCAGTTCTAGTCTTGTTGGAACACATTGAGCTACTGCGCATGAGAAGGCAGTTCAGAATCGATTCCGGAACGTGCTGGAACAAATCTATTGAGACGATTCGATTGTTACTCACTAGTTGAATGTTTTATCTGTCAATTGAATCGTTTATTTCAGAAACCAGTCAAGCTCCAAGTTTGCCAGTTGTGTGCCATAGTGTTCTGCCCAAAGGCAGGTCTTTCACTGCAAACCCAGCATTCTCCAGTCTTTAATATTTTCTATTTTCCTCTTAGTCTCCTCATATGATCTTATATCTTAATGTCGTCTTTCATCTGAAATCTTCTTCTGCACCGAACTCTCCCGTTCACCGTTCCTTTCAGTGCATCATTTAGTACGCAGTTTCTTCTCAACCAGTGACCCAGCCAATTCTTTTCCCTCTTTCTGATCAGTTTCAGCATCATTCTTTCTTCATCCACTCTTTCCAACACAGCTTCGTATCTTATTCTGTCTGTCCATTTCACACGTTCCATCCTTCTCCATATCCACATTTCATATGCTTCTATTCGCTTCTCTTCACTTCGTCGTAATGTCCATGTTTCTACACCATACAATGTTACATTCCACACAAAGCACTTCACTAGTCTCTTCCTTTGTTCTTTTTCCAGAGGTCCGCAGAAGATGGTCCTTTTTCTGTTAAAAGCTTCCTTTGCCATTACTATTCTCCTTTTGACTTCTTGGCAGCAGCTCATGTTACTGCTTATAGTACACCCTAAGTATTTGAAGTTGTCCACTTGCTCTACTGCCTCATTTAGAATTCACAAGTTTACCTTCTTTACTTTTCTTCCTATGACTATGGTCTTCATCCTGTTGGTATATATCTCCATTCCATACTGCTCACAGCTGTCATTTAGCTCTTGCAGCATATTTCTTAGCATCATCTCCTCTTCTGCTAACAACGCCATATTGTATGCTAATGTGCTGTAGACAGTGTAGGCTGTAGGCTGCTATATATTGCATAATGAATGCGTCCGCCTGGATAGTTCATTTAGTGAGTAAAAACATTTATTGTTAATACTGTACTGTTTTTTTTATTAAATAAAATCCTAACGGAAATTATCAAACTCAAAATCGTAATAGTTCCTAATTCACATAAATGATTGCATTACTTTTCTTCTCTCCTATACCTAGTAAAGTGATTTGTTTGTATTTTATACTACAGTACCATCAAATTCCGGTCTTTCTGGTTCTCAACCGTTAATCCAAAGATATACAGTAGCCAAGTTAATATTAAAAATGTTGGTAAAAACAAAATGATGTCCCAGTACATCGTACTGATACTTTTCTAATAGAAGACGTCATCTCAGAATTCTCTAACTGGGATCAATTTGCACTATCTCCAGGTCAAGGGTTTATGGTCAGTAACAATGGCCTAGAAGGTACGGTCTGGAACGTTTATCTATCCCTAGGTCAACTCATTTTTGACACGTAGAATGCGCTTCACTTGGTCTATAAACCACATGACTGTCTATAATCACACCAATGCCTTGCATAATCTCTATGTATTAACTACAGCACTCCGGTTAATATTATTCTCGTAACAGATTAGACTGTAAGCACGCGTTTTATTTTTACTAAAAATTATTTTTTTTATTTATTTATTTTTTTTTGAATGCCAACATATCTTTGATAAGTATACGTTAAAGAACATGCAGTAAAATTTTCTAACTTTGTAGCATAATGTTTGTGGATTCCTTAGCAATGTGAATGCAGAGATGTGGACTAAAGAAAAGAGCGAAAAAATTACTTAAATTTGTGTATGTTTTATACTTAATGAGCGCAGCCTTTTTATAGAGGACGTAATTCATGACAAAACCGTCGTAAGGTTCTAAAATCTCGTCAAAGTGTAAAGTAGGCACTACAGCTCATTTTCTACAAAAAAAAAAAAAGGCGTGATTTTGGACGAAAAAACTACAAAATTTTCATCTATTCCATCTCTTAAGAGCCAAATTCCCTACAGAAACAATTAAACGTAATGACCAAATCAATACTTGCAAGACAAATCGACGTGGACGGAAGTAGTGAGGGTTTTAGGTCAGCCACGATTGGGAACCCTCCCCCCACCAGTCGCATTGAAAGAAAATCGCGCATCATCCATGTTTTGTTTTATGCTCTATTCAGTAATAGTAAATTATGCAACAAGCCTATAATGATAGTAATTAAGAAGCGAGTATGGATGTTTATGAAACGAGCGAAACGAGTTTCATAATTTTCATACAAGCTTCTTAATTACCATTATAGGCGAGTGTCATACGACTTTTTATGCTCGACCATATTTCTAACTTCAAATTATTCATTTTATTTGTATCTAACTGACCTTGAGCAATACCTCGTAAATTGTGAGATGTGCGAAAGGATTGATTTTTTCCGAGGAACAGATGTCCACATTGACCTTGATAGCCTATAAAAACCTACAGAATAAACTAAATATTAACTTTGATATAACATTGAAATTAAATTAGACATTGAAAAACGAGATGACAAATTGAATTTATTTGAATATTATTTACAATTAACGCTAATTATTATAGTAACAGAACATAACCTTCTGCGACAGTATTGGATTTCCAGCCTCCGTGACTTTTCGCTAATTCTCTTTCGTTTGCATATCCGAGAATAATCGATACTTGCGGTTTCATAACGGTACAAAGCTGACTTGTCATTGGCTGAACACCTGTAAGCTGACTTCTTATTGGCTGAACACCTGTACTTTAATGAGTAGGTGTACTTTAATGACATGCATTAAAGGACTGCTACCAGGTGTATAATTACTACATTTCGGCATGATCGAGCATAAAAGTTTATAAAATGTGCGTTCTTATAAATTCAAAAACATGGGGTGAAAAAGCTTGCGTTAAATACCAGTAAATTAATAATGAGAGAGACACCGGCGTAGCTCAGTCGGCTAAGACACTATCTTGTCTGTCGATCCGGAGTTGTGGTCGGGCGCGGATTCGATCCCCGCTTGGACTGATTAGCTGGTTGGGTTTTTCCGAGGTTTTCCCCAACCGTAAGACGAATGTCAGGTAATCTATGGCGAATCCTCGGCCTCATCTCGCCAAATACTATCTCGCTATCATCAATACCATCGACGCTAAATAACCTAATAGTTGATACAGCGGCGTTAAATAACCAAATAAAAAATAATAAATGAATGAGCAACAATAATTTATTTTTCAATAATGAAATGAAGAAAAGAGAAGTTAAGCTAAGCTTCTGGTGTTATATTATTTAGTTTTCTTGACAGGATAAATTTGCAATGAAATATATTGAAATGGCGAGTATTGACGAGGGAGGCTTTGGTAACTCGTTTGAAGACGAATTAATAAAGGTCATGCGTTTTATTTTACACCACTATGTTTACAAAATGCTATATATTGCCAATGCCATGCAGGCGAACGCCTTATAAAACGATGAATTTGCCATATAACGTGCAAATTTCCACCCCCATGGTTCAGCAGTAAATTTCTGAGCTTAAAACTTGTAACGTAATGTTTGTGTCGCGGAAATTCGAGAGTTAAAAAGAGCATGGTTTATGTTACAACGCTGAAAACTACTTCAACTGGGAACTTTTTCTGCTATTTCGGAACTCGCCTTATGCTACGGCCACTTGCTTCCCCCGAAACTTGCAGCTCTATATATTGACTACATTTATGCTGTGATTAATCCGCCACTGCAGAGAAGAATCCTTCTGTTTAAGGTAATTGAATCGCTTGTTTCAGAAACCAGTCAAGCGCCAAAACAAGAAAAAATGAGTTAATGGCGGCATAATGTTCTGTGAGGGTATACGTACATGTTAGTGCTGAATATAGTCAAATGCCGTCCTACTATAATGATAATGCATTATGTTGACTTTCGTGTTTAGATCAGAAACCAGTCAAGCGACACCACTTGGCGGTTTCTGCAGTAAACTGCGGGTAGATTTTCTCTTTCACAGTTGTTCTATTTTTGATGAACCTCTGTGACAAAGGGCGATTTGACAGTATCACCCACAATTTCCCTGTTCGTGGTCAGTCGTATTCACCGTGACACTCCAGAGGAATATATGGAGCTTATACGAAAAGCCAGTGAAACAAATCGTTTTACTATTTATAGCGTTACCTCCCAAGATATCTGAAGTTTCAAAACATGATGGCTTCATTCATACAAGAAGCTTACTAACTCAGACGAAACCCCTGGTAGAGGTGTTCCTAAAGGCCAAAAGGAGAGTTCCAAGATATCGATACACAAACAGTTTTGTTACAACAAGGACACTCCTGGAAAAGTGATAGTAAAGCCAAATATTGATGAAATCATTCAATCAACCTTCACTCTGCTGAAAACAGCTTGCTCCTGACTTACCCATCCAAATGGCCTATCCTTCAGAAAAAATAAGTTTAAAAACATCATATATTAGGCATATAATAATAATAATAATAATAATAATAATAATAATAATAATAATAATAATATTGTTGTGGATATTTTAAAGAAATTTTTGAAAATGATGAACGTTCATTTCGATACAGGCCTCAGTTATTTTGTGCATATTATCGAAAACGTTTTTAATCATATTTTCTGAAATTTAATGTATTGTTTCTAAAATGTAATTCTTTAATTATTCTATTGTTGTAGCATATTTAGCAAACAAAACTGTTTTACAGTAATCCCAAAAGAAATAATGCAAAGAAATCAGTCGACATTGTGGGCCATAATCTTGCGTCTGTTGAAGTAATTCTGTATCTACTCTATAACAGAATACCTTACGTACTTTAAATTCAATCTTTTCAATCTTCACTTCTGTCCGATCCGCACAGATAAATTTACCCAGACATGCTATCTACTGTCCGTCCAAGTGGTTATGTCGCAGAGTCGTAGGAAAGGGGGGGGGACATCAATTGAAAGTTACTCACTTAACTAGAACATTTTATTTAAATGATTTTAAACTCTTTATAATGTTACGTACATGTCCAATTCCTAAGAGCAAATGTTTTCAGAAAAAAGCTAATACAGCTCTGCCACTAGCCTTTACAGAGGGGCCAGCAGAAACGGGTGGGGGAAATCGGGAAGCGACGTAACCCACATGTGCGAAAATATGATTCAATAATGAATGCACTTTATTCACTGAAAAATGCGACCATATTTCTGGAACGTACTATACTCACTCAGTACTGTATACTATGAGCGTATGACGACTTTGACTACATATGCGGTCTTGGTTCTGTGTGAAGGACGGGTGGAAGTTTACTTAGTAGAAGGGGTGGGGGTGAAGTACGTTAAAAAATTCAGGTACAATAAAAATTGAAGTAAAAATAAAATAATGTGCCTGTATTTATGTATGTATATATGTATTTCATTTCAAAACTTCCCAGTCTAAGTAACTAATTATTTAAATTGAATTCAATTTAAATCAGAAACATGTCAATTTAGATATTGAGGGGAAATTCTGAAACCAGGCTTAATTGCATTTTAGATTTCACCTCTCACCCCCCCCCCACTTTGAAATTTCAAATGGCACCTCTATATTTTATACCGGCTGGACATTTCCCGTGCCACTAATGGAAGCCATGTTGAGGTTTATGGGACATAAGGTTAAAAAAAAAAAACTTCTCAGTTTTCACTCTTTACCACAATTAGTTTCGTTATGTGTCTGACCGCCGGTATTCTACCTCGAGCCATGTATTATGAAGCATCTGTAGTGTGACATTGTTGACAGCAGCATAAATTATTTCCTGTAAGTCTTCCAAATCACGTACTGGTGTCCTGTAGACCTGGTCCTTAACAAATCCCCACACGAAAAAACCAAGTGGTGTTAGAATATTTATTGAATGAGTATCTGTCAAAATGACTTATCAATATTAAAAAAAACAACAACAAATATTTAAACATACAAATAATTCATTGAATTTAATAATATGTTGCTAACGTTTTCGCCTATTTAAGCATCTTGAAGCGTATATACAATATTTAAAATTTCTCGTATAGTACATTAATATTGACTGATATTGGCATATTCATTAAATAGATAATTAAACAATCTTAAATAAACATATTGAAACAATACATAAAAATTAAATAAGTAAAGTGATATTTGCTTTAATTATTGCTTTCAATTAATTTACTTGTTTAATAGTTAAAACCAAACTAACATTCAAAATCACTTCAATTTTTGTAACAATAGTTAAAACAACTATTACTACATCTAAGAAAATTACATTTTTTAAAATTTACTTGACAATTTTTGTACATTGGTACTATCAATTGTGCTTAAATAATTAACATTTCAACAATATGAGACTTGTGGAGAGGGTGACGTCCATTAACGTTCCTCAAAGCATCAACAAATCAGTGTGTCTTTTCCTCTTGAGGCAACGATCAGTTCGTGCAGGGGGCAGGTTCCGAGAAATCTGGTTGATTAAGCTGTTCACAATGTTGCATATAACCGTGTGTAGGAAGAATGAATTACAGTCTCTATTTTGGCTAGGTCTAGATCTGAATGAAGTGTTTCATTTCTGATGTACCATGGTGCTCCAGTGATTATCCTTAAGTGCCCGATTTTGGAATGTTTGAATACGCTTGATTTGACTTATAGAAGTCGATCCTCATAATGAACATTCATAGAGCCAAATAGGTTTGAGAAGCATTACATATATTAACCTTTTGTTGGAAAGGGAAAGACAAGAGCTGGAAAGCATTGCTTTCAATTGATGAAGTCTGTATCTTAATCTCTGGAGGGTGTAAGTGAGATGTTTATTCCAGGTCAAGCGACTGTCTAGGATGAGTCCAAGATATCGTACTTCATGCTACGGCACTGGTGAACAGTTGAGGTATAATGGAAGTGCTTTTTCTTTTTTGAGGTATGTGAATGTTACTGTTGATGACTTATTTGTGTTCATGGCTGTTCTCCATTTTTTGTTCCATATTTCAATTTTTTGTATAAAGTTTTATAGATTGGTTGTCACTTGTTCACCAGTATCTCCTTTGCTAAGGACTAGCAATGTCATCAGCGAACTGAGCTATAATTAGAGAATCTGATTTAGGTGTTGGTATATCATGAGTGTAAATTAAATAGAGAAAAGGGGCTAGAATGCTCCCTTGAGGTACACCAGCAGAAATATAACTAATCTGAGACTGTACACTTTCGTAAATTACTGTATAAGTTCTCTTCTAAGAAATGATTGAATTAAACGGTAGTATGTGTCAGGAAAATGTTTTTTTAGTTTGAGTAAGAGGCCATTATGCCACACTTTATCGAACGCCTTTTCTGTAGAAAATTACAATAATTATGTACATTAAAACAGGTTCAATTTATATCAATGTTACACCTATATTTAAGGTTAATTAATTCAGAAATTATATCTTTATTAGGCCTAATGTAATGAACATGATCGTACAAATGTTTATGTACTATTGCAAATTTATGATTTGTGTCGTGTGTCATATATGTCAAGCATTTGTTGTTTTATTAAAGTTACAATTGCAGCAAAGTAATATGACCATGCTATTCGTGTTAATTCCAGTATTAAACTTCATTACATCATATATTAGTACACGTCGGAATTGTTTCAAATAGATCCTTCGGCTTGGGTTGCAAATTAGATCGTAGGTGGGTCATTTACAAAATTTTTATAACAAACTGACGATTGAGAACGGCAAAATTAAAGTACTATTTAGTTCATATTCTGCATGTATTAATATAGTGCAATGTATCTGCCATAGTAATCAGCCACTGCACACTCACCTTGCTTTACAGCACTGTTTTGAATGATGTAACAGATATGATGGAGTAACAGATCTGACAGGTAATGGACATGACAAAGCAAACATAAGCATGTGCTAACCTAAAATTTTTTTGCTTAAAAATCTTCAAAATAGCAACTTAACTACTGCACACGCGCATTATTATGTCTTCTTGATCTTGACTTTATATGTTGTTATTTGTGGAAAACACAACACAAACAGATCTGACAGAGTAAAAATGCACGCTTAGACCAAAAAATAAAGCAAGAGTATGACACACAATCTCGCCAAATCAAAATGGGTGAACATAGCAGTAGTACAATCAAAATGACTCTTTTTGCATCATCTTGGCTTGTGCTGACATCTGTGGGATTTCTTATTCAACTGTGTATCCATAGGAACAGAATGGTGTAACAGACCTGACTGACTTACTGGACTAGAGTAATTATGCAACAGTATTTAAGGAAATATAAACTCAGACATACATGAATAAGTTTTGATAATATCAAATGTTTCTTTGATTTTTTTCTCAATTGTATTATTAAACAAACCTTTATCTGGAAATAATCATGCTCCATTTTAAAAACTTAACTAGTATGGACACAGCATTATAGCTGTTACTATATAGTACATTATGCAACGAGCCTATAATGATAGTAATAAAGAAGCGAGTATGGATGTTTATGAAACGAGCGCAAGCGCAAGCGACTTTTTATGCTCGACCATATTTCTAACTTGAAATTATTCAGATGTATACATTTTATTTGTATCTGACAAGATCGGAAGTGACCTTGTTCTAGGCCGTGAATTGTGAGATGTGCGCAGACGCGAAAGTATTGATTTTTCCCGAGGAACAATAATTTCATTGACCTTGATGTAATCCCGTTAAACTTGATATAACCTTGATTATTGAATTCGACATTGAAAAGCGAGATGACAAATTGAATTTATTTGAATATTATTTACAATTAACGCTAATTATTATAGTAACAGAACATAACCTCCTGCGACAGTATTGGATTTCCAGCCTCCGTGACTTTTCGCTAATTCTCTTTCGATTGCATATCCGAGAATAATCGATACTTGCGGTTTTATAACGATACAAAGCTGACTTGTCATTAGCTGAACACCTGTAATCTGACTTGTCATTGGCTGAACACCTGTAATCTGACTTGTCATTGGCTGAACACCTGTACTTTAATGAGTAGCTGTACTTTAATGACATGCATTAAAGGACTGCTACCAGGTGTATAATTACTACATTTCGGCATGGTCGAGCATAAAGAATTTTATTTTATTCTCGTGAAATATTTCACATGAAGGAAATAATGCTTTTGTAGTTTACTACATTAGTATTAAAACTAGGTACTCACTGTTAGGAATTTATAACTCTATCGTTATAAATGCAATAATGGGAAGGGTAAGAATTGATGGACGTCATTTGTTATACAAATTTTGCAAATGACCTAGTATATTTATTAACTGCATTTCATTGTTTAAATTCAAGTCAGAAAAATTGTTCGCCGAATTATGGTTTGAACAGACCATGTATTTAAAAGTTGACACGTGTATAATCCAGTAATCAATTTTAGATTTATTGTAGTAGGCCTACGTCTTTGGCAATGCTGCTGGTGATGCTTAGAAGTCAAAGCATCACCATTACCCATTTGAATGCGTACTTTTCACGTTATAACTACTTATTTTCTTTATTATACTTATAAGCGGAACACGGTGAAGGCCTACTTCCTCTTTAATCTTACGTAACGTTGTGCCACAAGGAGGCATATTGTTGTTATTCGGATTATAGAGGAAATTATCTGACGTGATGCTCTCCACATAAATGTTTAGACATCACACGGACTCCACTTCTTCAACTACTCCCACATCCTTCCTACTTAAGTGCTTCGCTGCTGTCTTAATACACTAATTTATCCACCCTCGTTTAAAGTAACTCGCTCGAACTAATCGACTACATACGTCCATTTCCTTTATTCCGACGTGGGGAAAATGAAATCTTATAAAAATCGATAAGCTGTTTATACAGCAAGAGTGAGTGAAAATTTCCATAACTGTTCCAAACACGATGCGCTAGTAACCTATAAATATAGAGCGATTCAGACCAACCGTAACAGTAATTTATTTCGGAAACTTGTGCGTGAAAATTTTCGAAACAAAAATATTTATAACTAAACCACATGTGAACTTTCACTTGAGCTTGATTTCATCAATCAGCTCTAACAGGAAGTAGGGTCAGTGGCGTATCACTTTAAAATTTCAAATGGGAGTCGGGGTCAAATAGGATACCATTTGCTAGAGCTCTTCAAAACAAACAACTTTCATAGGAAACGTTTTTATCAATTCCTACTCTTTCAATGAGAAAACGTACGAAAAGCAATGGCTAATTCGGACCAACCTAAGTCATTTATTTCGGAAAGTAGTGCATCAAAATTTTCGAGACAAAAATATTTCTAACTAAACCACATGTGAACTTTCACTTGAGCTTGATTTCATCAATCAGCTCTAACAGGAAGTAGGGTCAGTGGCGTATCACTTTAAAATTTCAAATGGGAATCGGGTCAAATAAGGTACCATTTGATAGAGCTCTTCAAAAAAAAAAAAAAACAACTTTCATAGGAAACGTTTTTATCAATTCCTACTCTTTCAATGAGAAAACGTACGAAAAGCAATGGCTAATTCGGACCAACCGTAAGTCATTTATTTCGGAAAGTAGTGCATCAAAATTTTCGAGACAAAAATATTTCTAACTAAACCACATGTGAACTTTCACTTGAGCTTGATTTTATCAATCAGCTCTAACAGGAAGTAGGGTCAGTGGCGTATCACTTCAAAATTTCAAATGGGAGTCGGGGTCAAATAGGATACCATTTACTAGAGGTCTTCAAAACAAACAACTTTCATAGGAAACATATTTATTAATTCCTACTCTTTCTATGAGAAAACGTACAAAAAGACAATGTCATCAATATTGAGAAATGTTACAAGACGAAAATGTAAACAAGACAATTAATGTTAACATGTTACTGAAAGACTGGATAATTCCATTAATTTTTTATAAATTTTCAAACTATCTGCCTTTCTGAGCAGCACACACCTGTACTCTTCTTCTAACACTGTCAGTGACTCCTAATACTTCTGTGCGGTCAAGTGAGTGGTAGAGTAGGAATTAATAAAAACGTTTGTTTTGAAAAGCTCTATAAAGTTGTATCCTATTTGACCCGACTCTCATTTGAAATTTTAAAGTGATACGCCACTGACCCTACTTCTTGTTAGAGCTGATTGATGAAATCAAGTTCTAATGAAAGTTCACATGTGGTTTAGTTATAAAAATGTTTTTCTCGAAAATTTTCATGCACTACTTTCCGAAATAAATTACTTACGGGTGGTCCGAATCACCCATTGCTTTTCGTACGTTTTCTCATTGAAAGATTAGGAATTAATTAAAATTGTTTCCTATGAAAGTTGTTTGTTTTGAAGGGCTCTATCAAATGGTACCATATTTGACCCCGACTCTCATTTGAAATTTTAAAGTGATACGCCACTGACCCTACTTCTTGTTAGAGCTGATTGATGAAATCAAGTTCTAATGAAAGTTCACATGTGGTTTAGTTATAAAAATGTTTTTCTCGAAAATTTTCATTCACTGCTTTCCGAAATAAATTACTTACGGGTGGTCCGAATCACCCATTGTTTTTCGTACGTTTTCTCATTGAAAGATTAGGAATTAATTAAAATGTTTCCTATGAAAGTTGTTTGTTTTGAAGAGCTCTATCAAATGGTACCATATTTGACCCCGACTCTCATTTGAAATTTTAAAGTGATACGCCACTGACCCTACTTCTTGTTAGAGCTGATTGATGAAATCAAGTTCTAATGAAAGTTCACATGTGGTTTAGTTATAAAAATGTTTTCTCGAAAATTTTCATGCACTACTTTCCGAAATAAATTACTTACGTGTGGTCCGAATCACCCATTGCTTTTCGTACGTTTTCTCATTGAAAGATTAGGAATTAATTAAAATGTTTCCTATGAAAGTTGTTTGTTTTGAAGAGCTCTATCAAATGGTACCATATTTGACCCCGACTCTCATTTGAAATTTTAAAGTGATACGCCACTGACCCTACTTCCTGTTAGATCTGATGGATGAAATTAAGCTCAAGTGAAAGTTCACATGTGGTTTAGTTATAAATATTGTCTCGAAAATTTTCATGCACAATTTTCCGAAATAAATTACTGTTACGGGTGGTCTGAATCACCCTGTATGTTGAAGATTGAGTTAATCTTTCCATGAATCACGACGCTACAGAATAGAAAAAGTCGCTACATTACCATATTCCAACAAGGTTTGAGGCCACATCTCTTGACTGAAACTTTTGTAGCTTTCCTCAGTATGTAAAAGACATTTCAAGAATTCTACGAATACTTTCTCGTCACACTTTCACGCGTTTCACGATAATTCAGGTTCTTTGTCATGCTGCGAAATAATGGTGACACAAAGTAATCGATTCCTACCTTTGACTAAAATAAGACTATGTACTCAAAATATTTCTGAGATTTATAAAATACTTCCAGCATAGTTTGAGAAGAATGATTGCCTCGTTCGATAGTCTTCGTGTAGTGCAAATCATTTAAGGGTAACTGGATAGTGTTGTTTACAGAATTTTTGCGTATAAATATGAATTTCTAAAATATTTTTTCCTCTGTTTCTATCAAACACAGAATAATGTCCTTCGAACCGTGTGATAAACAAATGTTGATGAGTTGTGAGCTGGCCACAGAAACAAATTGTGTTTCATTGTTTTAATATAGACAGGCAGAAAGAAAAGTCTACTGAAAACAATAAATAGCGATTGTCAACAGCTAGAACACCTATTACAATAAGTTTCAAAAATTTAAAAATTGTAAATTTAAATTTATATATTCTTATTGCGTAGTATACATAAGACAAGTTGTATTATATACCTCTTAATTTCAATTCAGGAATCCGCCCCTGAGCACGAGTTCTACTTTTTCAGGGGTGAGCTAAAGGTTTTCTGTTTATATTATATTTTACTAGTGGCTTGTGCAGCCAATGCTGCAAACTAAGTTCATTAGACGTTTAAATAAAATTTTTTCAGATTTACTTCCAATGAAAAATACCAGACATTTTGAAAGTTATTTGCTTCCATAATAATGAAACATACTCCCTCTGAATGGTTTTTATGTCAAATACTTTTCCTTGAACCTATGTATCCTATGTATCTTGAGTTTCAACGCGAAAACGCAAACAATGTCAGGGCGATCAGTGGGGTTTTCATGTGGGAGTAAAGCAATAGCTATTTCAGATCATTGTGGATTGTAAAAGTCAGGTTTGCTATGCTTTCGAACAGTAGACATGGCATTTTGGTATAGCTGCTGCATGTAGAGCTTGAAATGTAGAGAGTAAAATCATTTTATCCTGCTAAGAGATCTTGCTGAAATGATCGAGAGACTACAAAAGTTTGTAGACCTCTTATTTTATCAGTAAGTAATAGGCCTACCGTCTTTCCTTAGAAACTGTAATTTTTGCGCTCTCTCGAGCCAGTACCGAAGAGAATGACGCATACAAGTATCTACACCACACCGCCATTAAGTATATGAAATAGACCCAACCCCACTTGATTAATAACTATAAAAATATTTGATTTTTAATAACAATATTATTATCTTACGTAAGTTTTGTAGTTATATATATATATATATATATATATATATATATAATAGCCCCACTCAGTAAATTATAGAAATGAAGATCTAATTTAACACATTCTCTATATTATCTACTTATATAATCCCACTTTCATATCATCAGTATAGCATTAATATGTATAATTAATGAAAAATAGTCACATCATGGCATTAACTGTAATGAAATTTCATTTCTAATGGTAATAATGTCATCAAACCACTTTAAGTTTTGTAGATTTCAATATCCAATATACAGCTGTACTCAGAAAATTACACACCGCAGAATCAGACCTGTAAATTATTTTTAGTAAGTTTTGAAGTTTTTAATAAGCAATTGAATTTGGACTCTAAACAACGTCAGCAATCCTGCAGGTCATGGCCTTCGTGTAATAGCTATTGTTTATTGTAGTGTGTGTTTTGTTTTATTCTGAAATCACGGCATCAAGTCGGCCGTGGCTGAAATGCAATTAGTTCTCAAAACTGAAGAAAGATGGATTTTGGAAAATAGGAAAATAATGTAGGAAAATTGATATTTCACTGAAAAGTACTATTTTTCTGAAAAACTTTGGGATCCAAGCTTCAAAATGAGGGATGATTTATTAAAATCCGTTCAGCCTTTTTCCCGTAATTTCCATTACCAGTTCAAATTATATATATAGATGTTAAAATTATTAGCTAAATAAATAATAAAATAAATAAAAATCTCACACTTTTCAAACTTTCCCCCATGTTAAAAATATTTTATTTGAGAAAATGAGTTGAATAAAAATATTACTTTTTCAATTACACAAGCACAATGTGACAAATTCCCATACGTTTATTTTGTTCTATAAAATATATGTCTTACCATATTTTCACTACTTGAATTAAATATTTTAAAATTGTAGTCAATTCATTTTGAAGAATTATATAGTTTACATTAGCATAAACCATTTCCTGAGTAAATGTTTCCTGTATTTAGAATATTTTTTTTTTCAATATTCTTTCCTTTCTGCCATTTCTGCATTAAAACAATGAAAAATAATTTGTTTCTGTGGGCAGCGCACAAATCATCAACATTTTGTTTATCACGTGTGCAAGGGACATTAGTCTGTGTTCGATAGAAGTAGAGGAAAAATATTTTATACATTCATACTTATACGCCAAAATACTGTTAACAGCATTACTCAGTACCCTTGAAGACGATTGGAATATAGTTCCTAATATGGCACATGTTTCACTTTTCGCGACTTCTTGTAACGAGCTAAAGATGTAACGCGTAGAAGAACGTATTCAGGAAAACCGACGAGTAATTGTCCATAAACTGGCCAAGAATGTAATATCATGCATGGAGTATCTGTGGCTCAGGTGCTACCACGCTGATCTTCTATCCAGACAACCAGGATTCAATTCCCGGCAAAGTCATGATGGGATTTGTGGTGAACAAGATACGTTATAGAGACTTTATCTCGGGGTACTCCCGTTTCCCTTTACCAACACACTCAACTTCATCTACACTTTTCCTCTTTCATCATCATCATCATCATCTCCGTTTCTTTCGTCCATTTCGGGTTTGCGAGCGATGCAGAATCGGATAAGAGCCGCGTGTCATGTGGTCATTAGTGGCTGGTGGTAGTGCTATATATCGAAGGCTCTCTCCTGAGCTTATGGCTCCTCGTGGGACCGTGTTGATGTCTGTATACAAAGGTAAAGGAATTCTACAGGCTCTAGGGGGAGTTTGGGGGTTTTCCGTAGGGCAATCTGTATAGCGGTAGTATCTTAGGACATGCACATCATCCCATACAGGGTAGCACAATGGGCCCACCCAAGAGGCGTACATGTGAGGGCAGTCCCAACCCCTGTCCTTCCCCTTAAGGGTGACTAGTATAGTATAGTTGTTGTTTAGTCAACTGTTCGAAGTCTGGTTTGAATCTCATAAGTAACACCAATAAGGCATCACTCATGAGTAGGGACCGGATCTTTATGGACTAAAAACATTTAAAATATGCATGCACTATGCAATAGAAAGTGAGAAAATATGAACAAAAAATAAAGCAATATGCACTTAAAACAGGTCACTTTATTTAGACTCACCATCCTATTATCCGACATCCATTTTTTTTAAATATATACTACTAGACTTTTTTTTCGTCATTGTCGTAAACGAAAGCTTATAGAAAAAATGTAACACACTAGCTGAAGAGATCTATCAAGATCAACCCTCTGAGACTACTGTCTGCTATGATGGGCAAAGGAATGCAAGAAAATCCTACCCTCCCTTTCGAAGTAGCCTAGCTACTTCTTGTATTGTAAATGGTAAAAGCAGAATCCCGTTACTCGCAGACTGGGAGAAAGCAATTGGCAAGGGATATTCAAAAACACAGGCAAAGCCAAATTATTAGAGACAAGGCCTATTGAAATTGTGCTTAACTTAAAACATAAGTATATGCCGAAATATGTTGTTATGTTTAGAATATGCAATGACGCCAGTAATCCTCGAAATATGCATTTGCATATGCGCATATGCATTTTTAAAAAATCCGGTCCCTACTCATGAGGCAACTAGGCCAGGACATAATGGGATAGGGTGGCCAGTTCCTTTCCCCCTCTAATGCATACATCGCCGATTAGCTACATATTCCACTAATCAGACTTCAGATACATACAAACAATAATAATTGTTCTTCCTCTGACACACCTATCGTCAAGTGAGATGTAGTGTCTGATAATATACATACTTATCAGCCAGAACCTCAATCAGAGGTAATATAGTATAGTATAGTATGTCCCGCGCCGTGGCGTCGCGGTCTAAGGCATCTTGCCTAGGACTCGCGTTACGGAATGCGCGCTGGTTCGTGTCCTCTTGGGGGAAGAAATTTTCTCATGAAATTTCGGCCAGTGTATGGGACCGGTGCCCACCCAGCATCGCGAGGCACTTGGGGAGCTACGATAGGTAGCGAAAATTCGGTTTAGCAAACCAGCTATAACGGCTGGGGGGATCATCGTGCTAACCACACGATACCTCCGTTCTGGTTGGATGATCGTTCACCTCTGCTTCGGCATGTGGGCGTGAGGCCAGCAGGCGGCTGGTCGGGCTGGGCCCTTCAGGGCTGTAGCGCCATGGATTTTATAGTATAATATAAAAATGAATCTTGGTAGCACCGAGGAAATTACTTACCAACATCTAAAGTTTCCAAAATTATATGCAAGGGAATGCCAAGTAATCTGACTGAAGAAAATGAAGCAATATGAGATGAACTTCGCTACCAACATCATAGCAAGTTGAATCTGACGAAGTGTGATCTTTCTTAAGCTATTTAATTTGCATGCTTCTGTAGTTTATAACCAACCATTTAAATCACTTCATATTTGAACACACTGTTGGTTATCTTAAACGTTATCAGTTTCAATGTGAGAGCCTTTGCCTTGTTCTGTTTCCAACAAATTAAGTATTTTCTAAGTACTAAATTTATCCATAGTTTTTAGATCTGCCTACTTTTTACTTCTAATCATTATACAATTATTGCTCAGCCAACTTTCATTCGGATTAAATACTGAATTCACTCCGACGACATCTATTTCGCCAGTTACCGGTACATTAAAATATATTCTCATACTTTGTGATATTTTCAATTTTCTCTTATCGTGCATTGTTGTTCAGGCTAGAAACCTGAGGAACTGAAGACCTCTTCTTTGTGTTAATGTCCAGATCTCTGCTCTAATTCATTGTTAAATGCAGATTTTAATATGTTCGTAGGTTCTTATAATATCCATATTTCAATTATACTGATTGCAATGCAAACATATGCGTGCATTGAATTACTTTGAAGTCAATAATTTTCACTTTCTTATGGAAAGCCCCGTGTAATGTCATAATGTAATTGTAATATAATTGATAATTCACGTACGATTCTTGTTAGGCTTCGTTCAAATTAACGCTAAATTAATTAAATCCAATTGTGATCACAGGCGCCTCTGTTACATTAAAATTTTAAAGTTTCCTATCCTATTTAATTCCATTTTCACTCATATTTCTGTAGTGCTTATTGATCGAGATGCTTTATGATTTTCTAAAATTTGTCATACTTTAGATGGCAAGATATTACCTAAGTTTCCGAACACTAAACATCGACACATGTCTGTTCCATTATCGATCAGACAGTAAGAGAAATGTATGATCGATATGAAGCAAAGACCAAAATAACCACTATTTCCTTATAGTATATCCATTCCAAGCTTGTTGCATTGTTATTCATTTCCATACGAGTATATTTAGATCTGAGTGATATTAGAGGGAAGCCAATAGAAGGAAGTGTGTGACAAACAAGTTCCTTGAACCTTGTAACAACAATAATAACGTTTTATTTCCGTGTTTGAACAACATTAACATCATATGTTCGTCGGGTGAGAGGGCGGGCTGGTGTGGCACTTGTTAGACGAGTGCAGGAACAGCAGCGACCTTTGCGGCTACAGCGGACGGGGGATGAACCTGTCAAACAAACACAGTTTTGTTTTACATATTGAATAAATGATGACAGCACACTGCTTCCTCCTTTCCACGGTGTAATTGCATATCAACGTCAGTGATGCCTGGTGTGTAATATCATATTATGTCGGAGGTTTCAGAACATTTTAATCTCGTATGGGATTTGAATGCTGAGACAATTACAACTAGTGGAATTACTAGTGACCAACGACGGTGTTCGAAATGCGCCGAGGGTGGGTTTGTTCATTTGAATTGTAATTTAAATTTCTAAGTTGTTTTTTGTAGTCTGGTGTACCCATACTGTCCCACGTCACAGAAGACTTACTTTGTATTCGTCTAAAAATATTTCATATCTCGAAAATTTCTAGATATAGACAAGAACTAGACTAATCAACGACAAATAAAAAGGAAAAGATAAATATTTTTAACGTATTTATATTAATGAAGTTAGCTGAGACCTTCTCAGCAAAGACAAACGAAAATTGAGACTTCAACCCAGGAAGATTTTCTAGCTTCCATGAGTACTTTTGTTTTCCCTGTTATTTTTATTCCACCATTGCTTTATTATTACCTCATGATGATCTTGTAATTTATGATTGAATATTTAAGGGTATATGTACGTGAACGACCACAAATATTATCAGAAAATGCAGGCTTTAAATTTCTAAAATTTTTATAAGGAAATGAACTCACAATTGGACAAAAATTACAATGCACCACAACAAAACTTATTAGAACTTAAATATCTGATAAAAGTATAACAAAGCTTACTAATAATATTTTTTAGGATTCACTTTTTACTTTAAATTAAATTTTCCAAAATTTGAACATTTTCACACGTTATTTCATAACTCCACAACCATTAGAGATAGAATTCTTAAATTCTGTATACTGATTTAACATGTATGTATGCAAAAGGTAGACCATAATAATGCCCATTTCTTTGAAAATAGAAAAATTAGGTCACAAAATATTATGTAAATTTTAATATATTTTATATAGGACAAATAAAAAATTAATTGTATTAAAATAAACAACTCTACATGTCTAAGAGTAGTCAGAAATAAGTGTTTATTACATGCTGGAAAAATATTAAAGATGTCAGAGAGACCATAAGAATGTTATGGTTACCAAATGATGTAACTGCAGAATTTTTTTTCATACTTTGATAAAACTGGTTTTAAAAATATTATTAGTAACCTTTTTTATACTTTAATCAGATATTTAAGTTGTAATAAATCTTGTTGTGGTGCCTTGTAATTTTTGTCCAATTGTGAGTTCATTTTCTTATAAAATTTTAGAAATTTAGAGCCTGCATTTTCTAATAATATTTGTGGTCGTTCACGCACATATACCCTTAAGTTACAGATTGTCAAACTGTTTACATTTACCTACAGAGAATTAACGTAATCTGTTTACGTTCATTGCATTTTCAAACTGACAATAAATTCCCCTGATACGATGGAACTTCTCGCGAGACTTAGCCATTATGTAGAAACGACTTTCCTCTTTAAGCAAGTAGCGCAATGTGAACAATACACATATTTTATCATTGCGATATTAATGAGGTATTTTACAGAAATCTTTGAACGACTGATTTAAGAAGTTAACCGGTAAACTTACATATGAGAAAGTACATTTTCAGAGCTGTCTTTAAACGCAATTGTTTGTGCTTAAATTTATTACTTAGGCCTACCTACATAGTGTCTTGTTCTCTCTTCCATCGCTCTAATAAAAATGTACCGGTACACGCGAGCTCCTCGTATCTGTTGATTCCAGTCAATAATATTGTATAGAGTTACCACGGTTCCGTACAATTTAAAATTGATCTGATGAATGAATAGTTTACATTTGTTCAGATCACATTTCTGCCAATTTAAGGGATAAAACTGAAATTCTTTTAATCAGTCATTATCAGAATTCAGTGCTGTCTTGAATTTAGAAATTTGGAAATTTAGTTAAAACACCTGAAAGGCTACAACACATGCTGATGGAATGGAACAAAGAGTTAATGAGAAAAGCGATGCGGATTAATGTCAACAAGAGTAAAGTAATGTGGATCTCTAAGGAAGATATACAGGGAACAGAATTTAACATTGAATGTGAGGGACAAAACCTGGAGAGAGTGGAAAGTTTTAAATATTTGGTAACAATAATAATTAGTGATGGAAGAGTAGATCAAGAAGTACTGAACTGGTTAAAGAAAGCAACATCAGCATACTATCAAAAATAGTTCGGGGAAAAAAGAAATAACCACTAAGACAAAAATACAGATATATAATTCAATAATTAAACCTATAATAAAATATAGTACCGAAAGCTTACCGCTCTTAGATAAACATCGAAGTAAATTAACAGCAGTGGAAATGAAATATCTTAGAAGAGCTGTAGGAAAGACCAGAAGAGATAGGATAAGGAATGACAGGATAAGAGAAGAAGTTAAAATGAGAAAAGCATTAACAGAGGTGATTAATGAAATGCAGTTGAAATGGTTTGGGCATCGTATGGGAGAGGAAAGGAAGGTTAAACAGGTGATGGAAATGAGAGTGGAAGGAAGAAAGAGAAGAGGAAGGCCAAGGATTAAATGGGAGGATACAATAGAAAGAATAGGCCAACAGAAAGGAAAAAAATGGTAGAGATGAAGAGAATGTGAAGAGACAGGGAAAAATGGATGAAATGGACGGATAGAGGCGAACCCGGCGCTTAGCAGCAGAAGGGACTGAAGAAGAAAAAGAAGAAGAAGAAGAAGGAAACTTAGTTAATAGTTTTCCTAAAATACGCTACTAAAAGTTTCATTTCAAAGATTTTTTAGAAAGGTAAGCAAAAAAAAAAAATGCAACATTTTATTAAATTCTTCTGTTCGAGATTTCTCAAAGACTAACCCCCCCCCCAAATTAATAACGTGACCTACGGTTCGTTCTGTATACTCTAAGAACTGATTCTTTTATTGACTTGGTCCGTCTTCATTGATATGAGAATTCTTACCAAAACTAGACATTCACATGTACCTACTGGAACCGTAAATATAGCGAAAGGCCATCGCTTTAGGTACTGGTAACAAAGGACAAATACAATACAAGATGTACTCTCTAGCTTGTGCAGTTCTTATGGAAGGAAGTCACAGTGTACAATATACAGTCACGAAGCTTGAGTTTTGAGGGTGCTAGAAACAATAGACTGTGACGGTTCTATTTTGCATTGCCTGTAATGAGGCGATATTAGCGATCCTAGTGGTGAGCAACTATCTAATGTTTGCATATTTACTACGTATTGAGCTTCGCGACTATATATACTAGACTGTGAGGAAGTTATATCTCAATTTCCCTGCTGGAAATCGAACCCGGATCACTTGTATAAAAAGGGAATGACGGAGGAAGATTACGTACCGAGTACGCAGGAGCGATGCCTACAGGAGCAGCTGCGTAAGCAGCAGGGTGAGCTGCATAGGCAGCAGGATGAGCATAGGCAGCAGGGTGGGCTGCATAAGCGGCAGGCGCAGCAGCATAAGCAGCAGGGGCGACAAACGGGGCGGCTACGGGAGCTGCGGCGTATGCTGCAGGAGCCACGACTGGAGCAGCTGCATAGGCGGCAGGAGCGACGAACGGGGCGGCCAGTGCGCGAGTCTGCAGGTTGACAGCCGCCGCGAAGGGCGGGATGTTGTACGGCACAGCGCGGGTGTAGGCCGCCACAGCAGCCGGGGCAGCAGCGTACGCTACCGGTGCGGCCACACCTGGCGCACCCAGAGCGCTTTGAGCGGCCAGAGCGAGAACTACGGCTAGGACTGAGATCTGGAACAGAGAACTCTCATGTCATTTGTAGAAACTAAGTAGTACACAACTGAAGAATAATATTATATGAGGAGTGATTATAGAGGATTCCACCACAGTCTACTATATACAGTCACGAAGCTTGAGTTTTGAGGGTGCTAGAAACAATAGACTGTGACGGACTATTTTGCATTGCCTTTAATGAGGCGATATTAGCGATCCTAGTGGTGAGCAACTACCTAATGTTTGCATATTTACTACGTATTGAGCTTCGCGACTGTATATACTAGACTGTGATTCCACGTTAAGAAAATAGCATTGAACATATGGGGGCTGTTCCACGAACTATTTATAAGTATTTTTCTTGAGAACTGTGAATTAATTAATTTCCATTAATTCATAGAACATAATTTCATTGAGAACTAGAGCGATTTCATGTGCTAAAATTGTGTTACACCTCTAAAATTGTTTTATGGTCTAGATATTAATGTAATAACTATGTAACCAATTCTATTCAATTAGAATTAGAGTCTGGCTGGGCGGAAGAGAAGACCTACTGGCCTTAACTCTGCCAGATTAAATAAATAAATAATAATAATTATTATTATTACTATTATTATTATTATTATTATTATTATTATTAAAATTACCACACATTTAATTTACGAAAAACGGGATAACAGCTAAATAGGTGGAATAGCCTCCCGCATTCTTGCCACACATACCCGCTGATAAATTTAACAGACAAGTAGGGGTGGTACAGTTGAGGCTAAGATTCACACTATTAGAACACGTACATTGCGCTTATTATATAAAGTATACAAAATTTAACTCTCGGCAATACAACAAAGGCATTAGATACGTAACTTAGATTCCTGTTTGATTATAGTGCGAAATTAATAACGGAAAAAGTGTGCTGTACAGTAGTGGCAAAAAAACCGAACCGACGGAATAATCAAAGTTCCCGAAATGAGGCACTGCGCATGCCACGCCCGCATTCACAAGATAGCTAGTAATCTATTGAAATTGTTGTAGTTTCGACTGCTGACGTAGCCCATTTCGAAAGCCATTAGAAAATAAGCTGCTAAAATTCATGTTCTGGGAATAATAAGTTAATTAAGTAGTAAAATATCGCTGCAATCGAAAAGTATTGGGAATAAATTTGAATAAGGAACAAAAAAAAAAAGTTTCCTTCTCAGGTAGGATTCGAACCACGAAAGTCTTAGTTACCAGTCTATCGTGGCTCTGGAGTGAACAAGGCTCTGAAATCAGCTACAAGAGTCAGTCCGATTTTTTTGCCACTAGTGTACATAATTATAAATTTGTATTATAAGCACTTCTAACTTTTAGGAAATAACGGAAAACGTGTGCTGCACATAATCTTAAATTGGCATTATAAGCGCTTCTTAACATTTAATAACGGAAAACGTGTTCTGAACATAATCTTAAATCTGTAGGCCTATTATAAGCACTTCTTAACACAATAAAATAACTATATTGATATTTAACACAGTATTATTATTATTATTATTATTATTATTATTAATACTGGTACTAATATTTGTAATTGCAGTAACTTTTTAGGTGCCTAAAACTGTATTTTAATGCCCACTTTCGATCATTATGGAGCCTAGTTGAGGTGTCTAAAAGTTGGTTAATGGCCTAAATGCCCGAAGTCTAGTTATAATGTATACACAATATAATGTATGTTTTTTGCAGGCATCATTATGACCCTAATAGTTTTTTTTTTATCATTTGAACGGACTCAACGTACCTATCTTATGCGATAAACTTGCTAGAACGCTGTGCGTGTTAGGAAGAGAGTGAGCTAGAGGTGCAATACCTCACTCTTTCTTATAACGGAGGCATCTTGCGGCAACAGTGTACTAGCCAATACCTATAAGACCAAAGCCTTTTCCTTAAGCTGGAATACTCTATAATTAAAACGTAAATTGTCCATCTCTGGTCAAAATTGAGTTTGGAGTGTTTTCGATAAATTGCAGTGTTCTCTACACATTTGTGAAATCATAATTCTCTAAATCTCAACCTGTCCCATCCATTTTTACACAGTTATACTATTTTTAACGTTTATTGGGAAATGGAAGTGTGTGTCATAATCACAGTAAAAATATCTGAAAATGAGCATTCTGGAATTTAAATCCCGGCCACATAAGTATTTAAATTCCGGCATAACAAGTTAAAACGTTACTGACAGCACAATTCATACAGACAGACAACACAACAAAAATTAAACGCCAACACAACATAAATGAGCAGATGTTCACGTTTCCTTGTTAAAATAAAATTGTAACAATTGCATGAATTCGTTAAATGTCCATCAAACTGCATCAAAACATAAATTTTCCAAGTTAAATACTATTATAACTTCTATAATTAAAAAATTGAGATATTTAGTCGTAGATTTAAACAAGATTTTATTCATCTTTGTTCTACAAATACTCGTAGTTTGGAAAATATGCATTTTTGCTCTCTTCTGTCGATGTTGTCTTATGTGACAATTTACGTTTTGATTAGTTGCTTCTCATATATCCGTACTAAATTGATTTTAGGACGACTTTAGAAATGAAACCAAGTGAATTATAAAAACTGCAAACAGGCTACATCTCTTTTCTGTGTTAGTGTTCTGGTGAATCCAAATTGATTTTTGGTAAACAAAGACGGTGTGTAGGATGATTTTAAGGGGTCTTTCCTTATTTTCTACCCACACTTGACCAACCACACTTAACCATCACCATTATCATTATGGTGTAACGAACATACACCTTCCATGTTGCTCACCTCGGAATACAAGAGAAATAAAATGACTAACTAGAGGGGATTTATAACGTGATGAGGCCATTTAATAATTATTAAGGAATTTAACTTCCTGATTCTTTAATTACGAGAAATTTTGTTTGGACAAATTCTAATACCTCAGATGACTGAACTAGTTAAACAAAAAGCGAATTTGTATGGAATAACGATAGTAATTCAAAAAGGGAACAGCGTTTGGAATCATAAGCAAAAACTCACTCTTGGACAAGAATAATGTCTTGCTTTGTAGCTTAAGACAATAGCGAATGAGCACAAAATAAACATTAAATAATATCCCTCTTGTACATGGAAGAGAGACTTTTCCGCTTTTGTTGCGGAGAAATAATAATAATAATAATAATAACAATAGTGAACTTCACAAAACTTGATAATACTTCACGTATGAGAGAGAGAACGTTAGAATAAAACAAAATTATATGAATTTAAAAAAATTAGAAATCAGAACTAATTTTTACAGGAAGAGAAAAATACTTCCTTCAATAAAGGCAACTCGTGTTTTAGAATTGTCAATATACTTATTTCTTGCATATTGCAGCTTTAGCTTACCATGCTGGAGTGCATTTTTCTTGTGTTGTGGTAGTTGCTGACTGCTAGGATCAGAGAGTGCGTATGTGATGTTCAGGGCGACTGGAGAGAGTTATATACAAGTGAAAAGAGTAGGGACACCTTTTGGGATGTGCCCAAATGGATGTACAGGGGAGGAAGAAAGAAATTTCTGTCTGGCCTAAAGAGGTGCATACATTCTAACGTTGCATCATAGATCAGAAGTTGAGTGCAATAAGGAAGCAAGTTACAGACTACTGACATACAGGCTTTTATTTGGAAGTGATAAAACATTATGTTTGAACATTAAATTTATATATTTTATATAAATTGACATAATATAGACTGTACTGTAATGATTAATTATTTCTTATTAAAAACTTTTCTGAAAAAGCTCATAGCCTACTTAAAGGTGCATGGCAGCCGTGCACGTTGACTTGAATGTCAATACGATCTCGGATGTTTGTTAATGTGATATTCTGTGTTGTTTTAGTACATTAGCATTAATTTTTAATGAATTCTCAACATTGTATCGAGAGGTAGGCTTATGTATGTAGTTTTACAGTTATTCCCAGACTTAAATGGGACTGTATAATAAGGAAGGAGCTTTCTTTTTACAAAATCTTGTTTCCGGCCCCATTGTTTCAAAGCAAACTTAGAATTAAACATTTCAAATAGTCGCTATACTTTGTTCTATAATTTATTTCCAAATAGACGAAGTATTTCTTATTAATTATTTTAAGTTATTGAAATTATATGATTTATGTGTTAAATTGAACTTGTTTCAATGTTCCTATTTCCAGTGTTTATTTATGTTTCATGTTACTTGTAATATTAGTATGTATTTTATAATCGATCACCACATATAAATTTGACCAGGTAACTCCACACTTTGTGCGATTTTCTAGTATACGTGCACAATTCCCTTTTAGAAGAAACTAGACTTAGCCCAGAAAATTATGTTGGGAGTGTCACTAAATTCATGCATTGAAAATATACTTATCACGTCATTTTTTTTCTTGTTAGGAGGGAGGGAGGGAACATCCCACGCACTACGACCTGAGGTCTATTGTACACCCCCCGCTATGGGATGAGTTGCGTGCCCACCGGTCCTCTACGCACACCGACCTAACCACCTGAACCCCTTAACGACCAGTCCCTACAGCCAACAGAGTCCATGTACCACTCGTGCTTCGGCAAACCCTCGCCCTAAGGCTCCCTTAACGGTTCGAGGTGGAATTCCTCCCCCGAGAAGGTCTGCCCCGTCGTGCATTGCGCAAGAAACGCCCAGGAAAGATGATCATCCTGCAACACGATAACGCGTGTCCTCACACCGATCGTGTCACCGTGGAGAAAATGAGAACATTTGGGTGGGAAACTCTTCCGCAATCTCCTTACAGTCTCGACTTGGCACCCTCTGACTACCACCGTTTCGGTTCTGTAAAGGAGCAGCTGAGAGCCCAACGCTACGAGATGCTGGAGGACATCCGGAAAGCAGTGCGTCAGTATCTTCGGGAAGATGAAGCGGATTTCTACAGCAAGGTTATTTTCAAACTTCAGAACGGCGGGAAAAATGTGTGCAAAGAAATGGACACTATGTTGAAAAGTGACAGAGAAGTCTGTAGATTAAGATGATGTACCATGTTTGTCTAAAGATAAAAATTAAGATTTATAAGTATGGGTTGCTCATGACTTTCCGTGTGATCCTCGTACAAAGTAACTGTGGGAGATTCCTCAGAGTAAATGTTGAAAATATTTTCCACCTGCATCCATACACAACTGTACTCGTCGCACTATATTCCGTGACGTTCTCCGGCGTGTATCCTTGTCAATGTTGCTGATTTCATTCCTAATGGCCTCACGGAGTTCAGTAAGTGATCGCGATATATTCTTGTATACTCTGCCCTTATGTTAGCCCCATAAGAAGAAGTCCGGAGAAGTTAGGTCAGGTGATCTGGGGGGAACACAGATTTTTTTAGATTAGGCTGTCGCTGAAGAAGAATGGAAGTATGACATTTACGTCAAGCCGTGTGGCATGAGTAACCTTCTCCTGGCTCAATCGGCGCAATGATTTCTTTGGTCAGTTCACTAAATGTCGTCGAACATCATCAACAAAATCTAGACTCAATGGAGGTCTGTGTTTTCCACTCTCTCTGAGGAGCGAGTCTGTTGTCTCCAGTTTTCTTGCCATCGATGAAATTGTTGGCCTGATTGGAACATTGCGCACACCGAATTCTCTTCGAAATGCCCGTTGTGTTTGAATCAAGATTTCTCTTCCAATACGTTTTCACAATAAGAACACACTGCCGAATTGAAACCTGCAGGTTCGTGTTATGACTGCAAAAAGTAGAAACTTCGAACTAATTAGTAATAACCAGGGAAAGGATTTATATGTAAATACATATTTACTTATAAAGCTAATATAATTTATATTTTGCATTATCTTTATGTTTCACAATGTGTAGGGTTGAAAAATCCTACTTTTATTTTCCATATTTTTCCATATTTTAGAGTTTAGTACATATTTTCGTTAATTTCCATATATTTTCCATATTTCATATAAAACAGTCCATATTATATTAGGTTTAACAATAAAACAAAACAAAATTCCATTAACTTTTAAAAATACATTTCAACAATAGAGATTTAAACACATGTTCAGTAATCCCTTTAACATCAGAGTTATTTGAAAATTAGCAGTCCTATCAACAATGGGAAAGTAAGTTACAAAACTGTATTAATTTAATTTAAAATTTTTAATAGACTTCAGTTGTGCAGCTCAACAGTTAAATGCCAGTCAGAGTACACATAGGTTCAGTTTTGTAAATCATACTATAAAGACGGTAAATATGCCAAAAGTACGTCATTCAGTCAATTTAAAATCAAAACTAACAAGTTA
Source organism: Periplaneta americana (assembly GCF_040183065.1). Classification (NCBI taxonomy): domain Eukaryota; kingdom Metazoa; phylum Arthropoda; class Insecta; order Blattodea; family Blattidae; genus Periplaneta; species Periplaneta americana. The sequence continues at coordinate 110,611,966 of NC_091130.1, read as the reverse complement.
CATTTCAGAATTTAAAGAAGATGGTTTATCAACTGACAATAAAATATTATTTTGTAATTTGTGTCAGTGTGCAGTATCATCTACACAAAAGTTCCTGGTGCAACAACACATTACAACTAGTAAACATCAGGCCAACAAACAACTAAATTCCAAGCAGAGACAATTGTTTTTAACACAACCAACAACATCGAATGTAAGATCTGAGTTTAACATCGACCTGTGCCGTTCTCTCATCTCTGCTGATATTCCTCTCTACAAACTAAAGAATAAGGTCTTCAGGGAATTCCTTGAAAAATATACTCAACATACAATCCCGGATGAGTCAACACTTAGGAAGACGTATGCTCCATCCATCTACGATGAGACAATACAGAAGATAAGAGATGAAATTAAAGATAGTTCAATTTGGGTTTCCATTGATGAGACTCCCGACAAAGAAGGTAGACTTGTTGGTAATGTAGTTATCGGTTTGTTAAGTGAACAATATTCTGAACGAATTCTTTTACATTGTGATGTTCTAGAAAAGTGCAATAACAAAACTATAGTTAAACTGTTCAACGAAGCTATGGGTATCCTGTGGCCAAAGGGTATTATGTACGATAATGTGTTATTCTTTATTAGCGATGCTGCCCCTTATATGGTCAAAGCTGGACAAGCATTATCTGTTGTATATCCTAAATTGACTCATTTTACTTGTGTGGCGCATGCATTTCATCGTGTGGCAGAAGTGGTCAGAGACAATTTCCCTAAAGTAGATTTGTTGATTTCATCAGTGAAAAAAGTATTTCTCAAAGCTCCCAGTAGAGTTAACGTGTTGAAAGAAATGTACCCTGAAATTCCATTGCCACCAAAGCCAATTTTAACTAGATGGGGTACATGGCTAGAAGCAGTTGAATATTATGCCGAACATATAGACTCTATTAACAACGTTCTCCTTGCATTGGACTCTGAAGATGCAGTCTCAATTGATACTGCGAAAACAGTTACCTGTGACATAAGTGTGAAGAATGACTTAGCTCACATTCAGCATACATTTTCATGCATCATAAAAACGCTCAAAAGTCTCCAAAATAGGCACCTTTCACTATCTGAAAGTTTTGAAATTATAAATAGTACTGTGGAACAACTGAATCGTGGTAGAGGTAAAGTTGCAGATGCAGTAAGAGCTAAGGTGGACACTGTACTTTCAAAAAACCCTGGATATGAAGAACTACAAAAGGTTGTTGCTGTGATGAGTGGTGAATCAACAGTGAAGATTAACTTGGACTTATCCCCAGCAGACATTGTGAAATTGAATTATGTACCAGTTACTTCTTGTGACGTCGAACGCTCTTTTAGTCAGTATAAATCTATCCTCAGAGACAATAGAAGAAGATTCACTTTTCAGCACTTGAAAGAAATGTTTGTAACCTATTGTTATGGTAACAGACAATAAAAATTGTGTTTTGTTGAAACTACATTGGAAGATAAGGTACGTCCATTATATTTTTTGTTTAGTTTGATTAAAATGTACCAATATTTAACGTACATAGTCATTTTTTTTATAATTTTAAGTCCATATTTAATTCCATATTTTGGTAAAAATCCATATTTAATTCCATATTTTGGTAAAAATAACTACATATATATTTACATATTTCATATATTTTTAGTCCATATAAATCCGTTCCCTGGTAATAACCAACAATAGTCTTAATAGTTAACAATGAATGGTAGAAGTACCAATATAAATTCTCCCAGATCCATTGAGATTATTGAACTGAATTTCAAATTTATACTAGCTTCCAGAGTGAAATCATAACTCATTAAAATTGTAAAGTTTTATATGGATCTCTTTATAGGCCTATTAATTTGTTTTACTTCCAAAAACCGAACAAGTACAACATATTTACTTCTGTTATTTTATTTGTTAGAAAATACTTAAGTATTTTTTTATTACAAAGAAGACGCCATATACCCAATGGTATTTTCTGAACTCCGAACGTTCTATATCGCGTTGCGGAATGCGCGCTGTTTCGAGACTTCATGGGAAAGGAATTTTCTCATGAAATTTCGGTCATTGTATGGGATCGTAGCTAAATCCGGTTATGACAACCAGCTAATACGGCTGGGAAGATCAACGTGCTAATCATGTGATATTTCCGTTCTGGTTGGATGATCGTTCACCTCTACTCAGGCATATGGAAGTGAAGCCAGCAGCTTGGAGATTTACCTCGGCCTTTAATGGGCTACGGATACTCAAAAGAGATGGAATTTGAATTTGAAACACAGTGACTACAACAATGGAGAATAGCGGAAGAGGAAGGTTTGTCAGAAAATGTTAGACTTGCAAGTCAAATACGCTTACGTATTGTAGAAGATGGATTGAATTAATAGTTACGTCTGGAAACAAGGAATTAACTTATAGTGCTTAATTATGTAACAACTGCAACCGATATTATTATTATTATTATTATTATTATTATTATTATTATTATTATTATTATTATTATTATTATTATTATTATTATTATTATTATTATTATTATTATTATGGCCCAATGAATTGTTAGGAATTAGCAATTCTACATTTAATTTGAAAAATACAACTTCGAAGTAGTACATTAGGTAACTGTTATAAATATCATATATTGTAATATTTACATCTTATTTCGTCTTTTAAACAATTTGTTACGACGTTATTGTATTACAGTTTGAACTGTCTCTTAAATCACTGTTGCTGTACTGAATTTGCTGGCAGTGAGTAGAAGTGACAGTGAAACCTCCTGCGGTACGTGACAGTGATTGACAATTCAGCTACCGTTCTTTGGCTACGTATGGCTCAAATGTAGGAAACGAATTTAAAAGTACAGATTTCAAATTGAATATTAATTGGATGTTTGTAATTATGTAGTGATAAGCTTCATGAGGACAGAACCAACGAAAGTAATACTTGCTCATTAACAATATGATCTAGTTCTAAAATGTCCTGATATTTTTGCATATTTTTAGGAGTGGCCAGTTGGACTGTTCCGGTTTCACCATCTTACTCTCAAGTTGATCAGGATCATTTATTAATAATTAAAGGGAAAATTAATTATATTTGGTTTGTAGCTTTACATTTTCTAATTCATAATTTCACTTATCGACATCTTTCATTTCACGTATTGAAATATCCGCTAACATTCGTGCAAACATGAAATTTCTCTTGAAACATTTAAGAGATAGATCAAATTTAACTGATTTTTAGTATTAGCAGTAAATGCGAAATATCTCCCATACACAGTATTTTCATTTTTCACGAGGCCTAGATTGATAATATAGTACTTTTGAATTTGCGACCAATTCGAAAAGTATCTGAAAATTCAATACGATTTTTTTAGAAATAATTGAGAGATTATAGAAAATGCACATTTTAATAAATATGTGAATTTCTGCAAAAAAAAAAAAAAAAAGGATTTTAATTTCTTCGTTCACTGTACATGGAAATTCCGTCTCAAGGGTTGTTTGTGGAGGGTAGATATTTCTCATACGGAACGAGAATTTCAATGAAATATGTAAAACATGGGATCTAGATTTCTGCATTTCTCACATGGAATACAAACATTTTCTTATTAATATACTGAAGGTAGTTGATTTTATATAATATTGCTATTTGTTACTCTGTAATTTGCCAATTATAGCTACATTTCACATTTTTGGCTATGATATCTATATCTAACTATTTTTCATTTATTTTATTTTGTATTTTTCATTTATATCTATATCTGTATCTCTTATTTAGATAGTATCTATTTGTCTGTTCTTTTTTCTTTCCTTTTCTCATTTTCCATTTTAATTTGTATTTACACTTGTATCTGTTTCATCTCTTTCTTATTTCTTCATGTTATCTATGTTTTTTTTGTAAACGAATATCTGTACTGTCTATTGTAATTGGGGCTTTGCCCTGGTATAGGCATAAATAAATTAATGAATGAATGAATAAATAAATATATATATATATATATATATATATATATATATATATATATATATATATATATATAAATGAAATGACAGTCGTATAGAAGGAAACTGGCAGTATAGCTGACATTTTAAGTACAAGTTTGTCATAAATATTTCAGTAAGAATTTGTGAATTGATTACTATATCAATGGCCTTGAACAGCAATATCGCATATCAGAATATTCAATTTCACAGGAGAGCTAAAAAACATTTTAACATCTTGATGACGAATGAATACTATCTAACGTAATAGATTATTTAAATATCATCCTGTAATATTTGTATCCATGTGTTTGCAGAAGATTCCGAAATACTTTTTTGATGGGGAAAAGTGAAATCCCATTTTTCCACTTTTTTGCCATACGAGGTTGCTGTTCAATACCATCGATATTCTAGAGAAATTGTGCTATCCATATGCACGTAAATTGTGGGGTGAACTTTCATTATTACGTGCGGATTTGAAAAAGGAGTGCCAATTGATGGTTTGGGAGGAGACAAAACTCTTTAACCCAGCAATTGCAGAGCAAATTAGTGTGGTTGATCGAAAGTCACTCCTAGGCATGAAATAAGTTGTCATTTTTTATAGTGTTACACGAGGTGAATTTGTAAATTCAATCCTTCTATATGCAGTTGTGTAAAAACATTAGGAATGACAAAAACCTTCACAGTGTTCAAATAATAATGACATGGAATTGAAGTATTTTGCTTTGCCTCTGCAGCCCTGAAGTGTATATGGACCCCAACAAATAGTATTTATGCTCAAAAGATTTTCAGTAACGTATGTATGGGCGAAGATCTAGGATGAAAGATATCACGATCTAAACATGTGCAATGTTAAATTTCAATACCTGAATTGAACGTAATGTTGATCATAGTTAATTTTATTCCAAAAGCTGTTTAATTTATTATTTAGTAACTTATTATCATTGATTTACTATTTCCTGTCATAGCATGCAATATGGCACATATAAAAATCATAAATGCTACAAAATGCCACAATTATGTAAATTCAAAATGCTAATTTTGTTTAATTACAAACTCTAAAACCACGAACTTTAGCTGTATTTTATTTTCTGGCAAGTATCGATCAATTGTGTCGACTCATTTCAGGCAGAATAATTTCAATATGTAAGCACAAAAAGTTTCAACATTTCTTATCTAAAGTCCAATATTTACATTTGTTTGCAATTGGAGTACTTTGGTAAAATCAATGTTGTAACTAATTGAATTAAATTTCTTCGAAATTTTATCACTAAGGAGACATTGAGATTAATATTTTTAGCTTTAGTACAATCATTAATACAATACGGTATAATAAATTAGGTTGGAGTAGCATCATCTGTACTTTATCCATTAATTTTATTACACAGATGATTAATGAAAATTTGTCTAACCAAAAATATGGATTACCCAACAAATTTAATTTATACAGATTTTAAAGTATTAATTATTGAATAAATTTATAAATATAGTTTACTAACTTACTACCACAGAAATCAAATAAAACATAAATCTAATCGACATGAATATCGTACTCGAAGACAGAAGTCTACTTTCCCATTAATTGAGCCTAAATGTCATACAAGTGCAGCACTTAAACATGGTGTTAGTTTCGGCTTAAGACTTTATAATAAAATTACAAACCATTTTCTAAATTTGAAATATTTGAAAATTGAAGCTTTTAAAAAAGAAATTTATAAAATTATTCATGATATATAATATTAACAAATGTGTGTATTTTTTACCTTTCATTTCTGTGGACTATATTCATGTTTTTATTGAATATCACTGACTTCTGTCTGATTGACAATTTATATTAAATTTGTTTTTTCTCTCTTTTTTCTCTTTCTACTTTTTTCTTGCTCTTGTGTGTTATTTATTAGTTTTAGTTAAGTTCCTTACTGTATTTAGTAAACTGTTCTTGTAAATGTTTTGTTATATTATTGGCCAAGACCACACCGTACACGAGCCTGGCTGTTACGGTAGTGGCTAGAAATATTTTTGTTTTATAATTTTAATTTGTACTCGCTAGCTAGCTAGTTGAAATAAATAAAAATACATTTTAGAATTTATTAGGAGGCCGATTATTAAACCCTGATTGGGACGGCTATGAAATATTTGTATCTTTCCGAAGTGACTAAAATTAACAGATACAATAACTTTAATACCAATGTACGTGCAGGAATCGATATAAATGTAACCTTGTATAAACATGAAATGAAGGGTAAGGGGAGATGGCATTATGGCAAGCGCTTCTTTGAGAATTGAAATATTTTCGCATGTATAACTGAAATTGATAAAGTAATTTTAACAAGATTTCAGAGTGTTACAAATTATACCGTTCGGTATAGTGATAGGAGTAAATCGATTGACAACCGGTGTGGGAGTTTTAATCCGGTTGCCTAAGAATTCCCTTCTCTTAAAAGTCGAAGAACCAAGGTGAAAAGGAAAAAAAATGTATACGATAAAAAACAATTAACCACGCTAATTGAACTTACGTGCTTTGTCATTAATGTCCACAGTCAACACGTTGTCAAGTGCCATTATTGATAGGGTTGCCATGAGAAGAAATTATATAGGAGGACATAGAATCTGAAATAAGAGGACATTGCTGAAAAAAGAAGGACTTTAAAAATGGGTATGAACAAAATTAAAGATAAAAACAATGGCTCACCTCAGTTTTCTCACTAGTTGCTGGATCAGTATTACATCTGTACCCTGCTAACTCATCGGTGCAGCCCACTTTGTGCAAAGAGTCTGAAGAAACAAACATATCTTGTAGCAAATAACTATGGAACTGTTCACAGGACATGTCCTTGAAATTATGTTTCACTATGTTGATACCTCTGTCTCCGTTAGCATGCGATTTCGTTCCTTTGTCCATTGAGCAGATATTACGAAAAATACTCTCTCGACCGGGTAGCTCAGTTGATAGAGCAGCTGGCTGCGGACTGAAAGGTCCGGGGTTTAATCCCATGTGGTGACAGGATTTTTTCTCGTTGTCAAACTTTCAGAACGGCCAAGAGGTTCACTCAGCCTCCTATAAAAATTGAGTACCGGGTCTTTCCCGGGGATAAAAGACGGTCAGAGCGTGGTGCCGACCACACCACCTCATTCTAGTGCCGAGGTCATGGAAAGCATGAGGCTCTACCTCCATACCCCCCAAATGCCTTCATGGCATGTTACGAGGATACCTTTACCTTTTTTTTAACCTTTACTCTCTCAACACTTCCATTGTGACTTGGGATAAATAAATAGAATTGACTTATTTTTAAGAGTTCTGAGAAAGTTTCAGTGCTCGCAGAATTGAAGAATTTGCACCTTTGTTTATGTAAAGTTAAATCTTTGTCAAAATTAACTTGATTGGCATATCTTTGTACAGCAATGGCAAAAAAAAAACCGGACCGACCGTTGTAGCTGATTTCATAGCCTTGTTTACTCCAGAGTGTAATAGACTGGTAAGTAAGACTTTCGTCGTTCGAATCCTGCCTGGGTTTATTCAAATTTATTCCAGTACTTTTCGTTTTGCAGCGATATTTTACCAGAACATGAATTTTACCAGCTTATTTTCTAATGACTTTCGAAATGGGCTACGTCAGCAGTCGAAACTACAACAATTTCAATAGATTACTCGCTATCTTGTGAATGCGGGCGCGGCATGCGCAGTGGCTCATTTTGGGGACTTTGATTATTCCGTCGGTCCGGTTTTTTTTGCCACTACTGTACATTGCAGAATAAAATTGATAAAATAGTTTAAAATCATGAATAGTGACATTTTTAAACTGTAAGAATTCATTGCATCTCAATAGGTCATCATATTTTATGTTTTTTTTTATGTGCTCCAGCTTCAACCATTGAAAGCAGTTAAATTCGTTCATAGGTTTTCACCATTTGATTGGGTATTCTATGCATAGTATCGCACAGTATTCAATATTCATTTAATTCTAGTTGAAATACGAAATGCCGGACATTTCAAATTGTTTTAAATGTCTGCCTGACAGGATAAAATGATTAAAAAAAGGACATGTCCTCCTTTCGCCGGACGGATGATAACCCTAATTACACTGAACAACAAGAATTTTGCTACAACTTAAAACAATGTGTCCCTTATGGTTTGATGTGAGCTGAATCCGAAAATGCATCTCTTTTCTTCGTATCACGTAAGGTTTTTAAGAAATACTATGATTTCACTTTTCGATAAGCGCTCCCTCAGGAAACATCTGGCGCGGGTTGGGGGTATAAACCAAAACAAAAGCTAATATATTTTATGAGTTTATGACTTATTTACGGTTTGTTATGGTTGTTGGCATGTTATTTTGTATTTCTAATAAACAGATATTGGTCCCTTCTATTAAGTGAATTTCATAACAGTCCAAAGTGAGATCTATGCAATGAACAAACAAGGGTGTGGTTTTCATTATTTAAAGGAAAAGTGTACCAGTTTGAGTGAAGGAAAATTAAAAGAGAGCACTTTCATCGGTCAACAAATTCACAAAGTTATGGCTGACTCTTTGTTTGAAAAAAACTTTCCGTTACAGAAAGAATGGCATGGCGCGCTTTCAAAGACGTTTGCTCAAATTTTCTTGGAAATTCTAGGGCAGAGAACTACATAGAACTTGTGGAAATCGTGTTAAGTGCATACGACAAAATGGAGTGTAATATGTGTCTCAAAATACACTTTTTACATTCTCATTTGAATTTATTTCCTCCTAACTTTGAAGCAGTAAACGACGAGCATGGGGAAAGATTTCATCAAGAAATATCTGAAATGGAAAGGCGATATAAAGGAAGATCATCCAGCATGCTTGTAGACTATTGTTAGTTCCTTGTTAAATACAGTCCCGGGTCTACTTATAAACAGAAGTCGTCCAGAAAATTATTTTAAATATAAGTTCAAATTCCGAGATTTTTCTTATTATATGTATGAAATAATTTTATTATTGTTGTGTTTTAAACTATGTTACATCATTTTTGTATCCAGTACACATTTTTCAAGTATTATGAGGAATTTTGAATCCCTAGTGTGTTGTAATTTTATCAGTAGCAGCGAAAAATTAAAAACAAATAAGTTTTAATTGATAAAAGAGTTCTATTCAGTCAATACTTAACATAAGTTAAGTATTGACTGACTAGAACTCTTTTATCAATTAACATTGTACTTAACGGAACCAATATGCCTTCAAAATTAAATAAGTTTTATCATAAAAAATTCAATTCATTTTCCCCGAAAATGGTACAGTACGTGATGGGGCAATTTGGATTTAAAATTCAGATTTAGGGCACACATGTTAGTAATATTCACCTATTTTTATTTCGGAGCAAGACAAAAGGTAAAAATGTGTTCTTCAGTGTTATGCGCGTTGAACGAGTGACATGTTCGTTTCAGTTATTAATAGCAGTGGAACTTGGCTACCCTCTTCAACTGTGTAGCGTCTTTAATGTCAACATACTTCCATCAAGTACTACCGGTCTCTAGTAATTGCATGGTGGACAAAGAAAAGAGATGCGGCTGTGTTGACTGACACCACTCCACGTAGAAGAAGGAGGGAAATGGAACGGGAAGTGGGACAAGTAGCGAAAGAAAACGTTAAAAACTGGAGGAAACTTGAGAAATACTTTATTACGAGCTCTCGTTGGGAGACTTTCGCGCCACACCGGTAGGTTACTTCTCCTTTAAGCAAGTCTTTAAAGATAATCTGAGCACGGCAACTGGAAGTACTGAGCCACAGAACGCAGAAGAATTGTGTAAATGTGCGTGTGCGTGCGTGTCTAACTACCCATATGTCTATTAAATACAATTGAAGGGCCCAACTCGTTCTTTTAAAGTTTTACAGGAGGAACAAAAAACTGAATATCTCGGTATCAAATACCGATACAAACTTAATTCTTTAACGTCATATTTTAAAGCACTTCCAAGATGATGTCATCCAGTTTTAGTCTTTCTGTGACTGCTTTTTTTTTTTAATAATTTATTGGTCGATCAGCGCATTTAGCGCTATACAGATCATTTCTAAATAAAATATAAATACAATACATGACAATGAATTGAGGGCAGCCTAGATTGGGCTCCTCAATGAACAAAAATAATTGTTAATAAATAATTATTTACATAGGTTGGTGTGATGATAAATTTTGATTATAATATGAGGTCCATTGGAAGTCGGCTCTTGATTCTGGTGGGAAATGTGGACTTCCTTCCGAGAGAGTAGTGGATGGCGCCTGGAACATTTTGTAGGTTGTTATAGAACTTCTTAGCTTGTGAATGAATAAACTGTTTGATTGTGTCAATACCAGTTTCTCTGTGTAGTTGGCTGTTACTGACAAACCAAGGAGAATTGAGTGAAATTCGTAGGACTTTATTTTGAAATGACTGTATGTGTTTAATTTCACTTATTGCAGCTCCTCCCCAGACAGGACAGGCATAAAGCACTAGAGGTCGTAATAGAGATGTGTAAAGTAGCATGCAATTTTGTAGCTTTAGAGATGATTTCTTGTTGAGGAGCGGATATAATTTATTGAGTCTTGAGTAGGCCAATTTAAGTTTGTTGTTGATGTGATGTTTCCATGATAGACGGCGATCTAAGTGTACTCCAAGATATTTTACAGTTTCATTCTTTGGTTTCCACGGTATCACGTTGGTTGAAAGATTTATGCATGGAGGATTAGCAGGACGACACAAAGTAAATATCATTGCTTCGCATATATTTTGTGACTGCTTGAAAAGGATTTAATTAGACCTTTGTACTTACAAATGGCTTTTACGAAACCCGCAGGTTCATTGCCGCCCACACATAAGCCCACCATCATTCCCTATCCTGTGCAAGATTAATACAGTCTCTATCATCATATCCTACCTCCTCAAATACATTTTAATATTATCCCCCCATCATGTCTCGGCCTCCCGAAAGGTCTTTTTCCCTCAGATATTCCAACTAACACTCTATATGCATTTCTGATTTCGCCCATACGTGCTATATGCCCTGCCCATCTCAAACGTCTGGATTTAATGTTCCTAATTATGTCAGGTGAAGAATACAAAACCTTATTCTCAAACACTCTTAATCTCTGTTGTGTTTTATATGTTCCTCTCTCAAAGTGAGAGTCTAAGTTTCACAACCATACAGAACAACCGGTAATATAACTGTTTTATAAATTCTAACTTTCAGACTTTTTGACAGCAGACTAGATGACAAAAGCTTCTCAACCGAATAATAACAGGCATTTCCCATATTCATTCTACGTTTAATTTCCTCCCGAGTCTAATTTTGTTTTCTACTGTGATTTATTAGCCTATATTATTCTAATTTCCACCATTTATTTATTTATGCATTTATATTTTTACTAATAGATATATACGTACATAGGCTGTGTACATTTACAACGTTCACGTGTAAAACAAGTAAGCCTATTCATAATTAATTTATAATATAATCTGACATTAAAAATGGTAATAAATTGAGAAAAAACCTACAAACATTTCTAAATGACGAAAAGTTGAAACATTAGGACTATGAAATATGAAAAACCTGAAATTCCATAACGGCAACGGCCTCCAACAGTAGTGTAGGGTGAGCTGAAGGTCTACTACACTTGGGGAGCCAGTCCAAGAGAACCTATACTATACATACAAACTAAACACATAAACAAACAATGCAAACTAAACACGAGAAACTATACAGACGTAACACACAAATTATACAAACTGAACATCCACAAAAAACTATATAAACTGAACACACAAATTATATAGTCTGAACAAAACTATTCACACTATAAACACAAAAAATTATACAAACTCAACATATTAATTATACAGTCTTAACACACACACACAAACTAAACACGCAAAAACCTACACAAATTGAACACATAAATTATAGTCTTAACACACTAAAGCTATACAAACTGCACACATAAATTATTCAGTCGAAACACATAAACAATCTAAACTAAACAGCATTATATTTCAACTAGTGGCTTGTGCAGCAAATACTGCTGCAAACTAAGTTCGTTAGACGTTCAAATAAAAATTTTTCAGATTTATTTTCAATGAAGAATAATTGTCTTTGTGATAGTTATTTGCTTCCATATCCATAATAATGAAACATACTCCCTCGGAATGGATTTTTTTAGCCAAATACTTCTCCTTGAACCTATCCAACTTCAGTTTTTGAGTTTCAACGCGAAAACGCAAGTATCAATGTCAGAACGATAGCAGTAGCTATTTCAGGTCATTGTGGATTGTAGGCAAAAGTTAAAAAATGCCAGGTTTGCTAAGCTTTCGAACAATAGCATTTTCGTATAGCTGCTGCATGTAGAACTTGAAATGTAGAGCGTAAAATCATTTTATCCTACTAAGAGATCTTGCTGAAATGATCTGGAGAATACAAAATTTTCTAGGCCTCTTATTTTATCAGTAAGTAATACCTTTTGATCTTTCCTTAGGAACTGTAATTTTTGGGCTCTCTCGAGCCAATACTGAACACAATGACACATATCAATATCTACACTACACCGCCATTAAGTATATGAAAAAGACCCAACCCCACTGGGTTAATAAGTATAAAAATATTTGATTTTTAATAACAATATTATTATCTTACTTAAGTTTTGTAGTTATATATAGCAGCCACTCAGTAAATTATAGAAATGAAGATCTAAATTAAGATATTCTCTACATTTACTTACATAACCACAAAACGTTTCACTTTCATGTCATCAATATAGCATCAATATTATGTACAATTAATGAAAAATAGATGCATCATGATATTAACTATAATAATATTTAATTTCTAACGGTAATAATGTCATCAAACCTCCTCAAGTTTCGTAGATTTGAATATCCAATACACAGCTATACTCAGAAAATTATACATTGCAGAATCAGATTTTAATAACAAATTGAATTGAGCTCTAGATATGTCGGCAATCCTGCAAGTCATGGCCTTCGTGTAATAGCCTATTGTTTATTGTAGTGTGTGTTTTGTTCTGAAATTCAATTAAGTCGGCCGTGATTGAATAAAATTAGTTCTCAAAACTGACAACAGATGGATTTTGGAAAATAGGAAAATTATGTAGGAAAATTGATATTTCACTACTACTTTTCCGAAAAACTTTGGATGCCAGGCATGAAAATGAGGGGTCACTCATTAAAAATCCGTTTAGCCGTTTTCCCGTAATTTCCATTACCAGCTCAAATTATGTATATATAGATATTAATTCATTCTAAATTGTGAATATTTAAATTTAAATCCTTTAAGTAACTTATAGCCCTATTGTTTTCTTCTAAACTCATTTTCTATCTGTTTATTAAAAAAAATGTAATTTCAATATTCATAACTCTGGAAATAGGAGAAAAATTATGACAATTGATTGTGAAACGAAAGTAGGCCTATCAAATCTAGATACGCGAGAATCTTTTGTTGTCCAAGGTGGCTTAAATAAATATTTAGTTTGTTATTAAGTCCTCGTGACAGTATATTTTGTACGTGAGTACTATTCTCGTTGTTCAATGCCTTCAGAAATAAGCAGATGTACTCGTAAACACACGAAACGGAGTAGGGTGACGAGTCAGAGCTCTCCGTTTAAAGCGAAGCTAGTAGGCCTATGATCCAATGTACAGTAGTGGCAAAAAAACCGAACCGACCCTTGTAGCTGATTTCAGAGCCTTGTTCACTCCAGAGCACGATAGACTGGTAACTAAGACTTTAGTGGTTCGAATCCTGCCTGGGAAGGAAACTTTTTTTTGTTCCTTATTCAAATTTATTCACAGTACTTTTCGATTGCTGGTAAAATTCATGTTCTAGGAATAATAAGTTAATTAAGTAGTAAAATATTGCTCTGGAGTGAACAAGGCTCTGAAATCAGCTAAAAGGGTCGGTTCGGTTTTTTTTGCCACTACTGTACATCTAACTTGTACCAAATACTCTACAATGATACTACCGGAAAGTTCACGGAAAAAGCGGCGAATGGCTCACCAGTGCTATCTAGCGGCAGGGATTGTAGGCAGCGAGGATGACGTGACGATTAGCGCGTTGAACTGTGATAAGAGCTCTGTTATTCAACAAACACATGTTGTCGTAAGGATTATTCTCATTATAATTGTAGCCTACACAATGTCAGTTAAATGTGGAAATGTTTGTTCTATGCTTTGTAAAAACTATGCCTAGCAAAATATGCTAGATCTTTCTTCAGATTTCCAAAAGATAGAGACTGGGAGTAGTCATGTAAACACCAGCATAATATTACTTTTCTGTTACAAGATGATGATGACGATTATTATTATTATTACTATTACTATTATTATTATTATTATTATTATTATTATTATTATTATTACATTAATACTGCTTCTACTACCGGTACTACAGTTCTTTGCTTTTGTCTTTCAGGTGTGCCATGCTCATATAGGTAACTAAACGCAGACAGACGTTAATTAATGAGGTTTAATAGGGCGCGTTAGCTACTATCGCTATTTGCGTCCTTATCTAAACTTCTTTAAAAAACAAAACACAAACATTATCAATATCATAACCAAAACGTTGTCAACAGTTCTAGACGAAACGTTTAAAATTAGAGGGATAGAATATAAATATGTACAAAAATAACAAAATATATTCAGATACTTTTGATTATCGGACTTCAATAACCATAATTCGAAACATTAGGGGTAGGTAAAATAGAATGTAATAAATTGCAAAAGTATACCGAAGTTTCAAATCAGTCGTAGGACTGTAAATTTTTAATAAGCTACTCTGTTTTTAATAACAGACTGAAGATAATAATAAGTTATTCATTCACTGAATTTAACAGCTCCTTCTTCCGAAAATATGAGTCAAAATCAAAGCACAATGAAAGAATCGCGAAGGTCCCGAATAAACATATTAGATCTTGCATCGAGGAATCTGCTGGTTTTCTGATATTAGAAACGACAGACCATGCTCCTCCATCGTCTAATTGGATAGTGCATTAGCAATGACGTATTCTCTGTATTAACTGAAACAGTTACTAAAACTGCATAAATCTACTTTACATTGTTCATATAAAACACAATTTCTTTATAGCCTAGTTTATCCGTATAAAAATTGAAAGTCTTTACTTTTTTATCCAAATAGTGTGTCTTGGGATGCGTAACATAAAGATGTGAATTGCTTTTGTGAAGAAAGTGGACTCATGTTTTTTCTTAATAAGTGATTCAGATAGTTATGTGGACAAATAATTTGCCTAGTTCTATATTTTAAAGGCATTATTAATATTTCACTAAATTAAGTTCATTTTTTTTACGATTCAAGAAATCCTAAAAGATAAAAACTGACTCAAGCGGAAATGACAGCTCTAAACACAGTAAGTCCAAATGCCGATTTAATTAAAATTGTTCAAGATGATGAATTCATTAGTCACAAGTGTGCTTAAAAAGAAGGAAATGGGGAAACGATATTCCAGTTGTGATCAAAGTTTTACCGCAACATTCCATTAATGTTCACCTCAAGACGAAAGATTTCTAAGAAGAAAATTATGTTTACTAACAGTTAGATCTCTAAAAAATTGACTTCATGAATTTGGTATAGGCACGGTATAAATCGCACCATTCTACAATTAATTATTAAAAAATAAAATCTGATATTATTATACCATTGAATGAAAAGGTTGTAACTATTATTGTTGAAGATAAAATATCTTTGAAGGACAATATAACTTATAATGCTAAAACAGACACTTTGAGGGATTCGTTGAATTATGTATAGACAGGCTTAATCAACAAACTTCAACTGACGTAAAAATTTCAGAAGTGCCATTTGCAAACCAAGCAATGTTTTTCATTATTCGAGGAATGTGCAAAATTTTAAAACAAACTATAAGTTATTTTCTATCAAAAGATGCAGGTCTGCAGAGATTTTAAAATCACACCTATTCGATGTAAAAGATAAAATACAAGATACAGGCTTCATCCCTAAAGCAGCGTCTGTGCCAGTATCTTCACTGGCAAATATTTCAATGTGGTAATAAATTGTTACATCAAAAATAAAATGGATAACCATTAGCCAAGGAGCGAAATACGCGATGTATGAAAGTTTCTAAAGTCATGCACAACTAAATCATAATTACATTTCAAAATACGAGAATTGTTCCATTTCATTTCTACTCCAATAACTTTGTAACTTCCTATTAATTTAAAATGTTGTGAACCTTGTGACTCTAAATAAAACTATTGATTTACATTTTTTATTGACATCAAATGAACACCGCTCCGTTTTTCCTCACGTAACCTAGCACGTCGCAAGGACTGTATAAACAATCCAAGCCGCTAGATAGCAGCACAGTCACTTTTCGCCGCCGCTTGCAATGCTAAACCGGCAAGCTTTCCAGTATTATTGTTATAGAGTATTTGCTTGTACTCAAAATAACCAAATGTAGGACTCTACGAATTAAAAATAAAGAAATAAGATGAAATTAAAGGAAAGGATCATTGAATGTAGAAATATATGGACAAATCTTTTTAGTTATTCCAGTCATTCTAACCAATACTAACTTATGAGTATAATTAAAAAGAAAAACCTCATTTGATTAAGGAAATGCATGCGTGATCAAATGTTCAAGAGGTAACAGTATTTAAGCTTAGTACGCGTTACAGTATAATAATAAAATTAATTATGGACTATAATATGCATGTCACCTATGCTATTGAGACTACGGTATACACAGGAAAATAGAAAAATTGCAAAAGTCCTGGAATGAAAATCTAGAAAAACCTTTAAAGTGCTAGAATAAAGTGAGAATGTGGGAAACGTAGATTGCAACTAATTTATGGTATTAATTGCTGAGGAATCTGATTAATCAAATGTCCATGTGAATGGAATAGACAACGGAAAAATATTCTGGATTTCAAATGAAGGACAACCAACACGAGCGGCAAAGACTCTCGCGCACACAAGCGATCTCGCGAAGCGTGCTACCCGTAAGGACTGTTTACGCATTTCATACTGAGGATGGTGGAGGGATGGCTGTACTGAGCATGGTTGAATAAATGTGGCGGTGCACCATACGTGTCAGGGTTCAGTAAAAACTCTAATTTAATTTATTAGTCTGACCCAATATTTTGGGTTTGCCTTGGGACACAGAATAGCTAACAATAAAATTTAAAATGAAAAATTACATTGTATGTATGTAAGCAGGTTTCAGACAAAAGAGATTAAGACATAAGAAAAAAACGAAACCTAATACAATTTAAAATGAGTGTACACCACAAAAATGCTGGCGAACTACCGCTATAGAAAATTTGATTATGGTGGTGACGATGGCATCTTGAAGATCTCTCTTCAGCTTGTATTTTTCCATTCACTTTACAAAGGTTTTCGGAATGGTGCCTCTCGCTCCGAAGAAGAGACCGGTAACTGTGATTTTTTTCAATGTTGTATTTCGCTGATAGGTACTGAACCGTGGGCTCGTAGGTTTTCTTTTTCTCTTCATTCACTTCAGATGGTTGAGTGGCTGAGATTTCAAATCTGATCGTAGGATCAATTATTTCGGCTGTCTGTTTATTCCTATTTATAGCTATGATATCGATCCTACGATTGCTCCCATCATCAGCAGTAAATGAACTTCCTCGTGAACGTCTAGATTTTTGGATCGAAGTATATCTGCGATCATAGAACGTATGGTGTTGTGACGTTTTATTCTGAGTACTTCTCCCTGTGGGCAACTCCCAAGCACATGTGGTAAAGTTTCATACTCACTAATCTCAATAAATAAATAAACTGCGCCCTATCTGATTTATTTGTAGTATTATATTAGTATAAATAAATACGTCTGTAAGTGTATAAGGAATTTATTTTTAAAAACATATTTTATTTCGGAAAATGTACAGTACCTAAAGCATGTTACTTATGAAAATATTATTGAATCTTTCTGGCAAACAGAATGAAAAACAAAAACCTAAAGTTTTTTTTTTTACCTAGAGAACATAACAAGGCCACTAATTTTTATCTTTCTCCCGTTAGGTGTGCTTATTATCAGTGCAGCGCGTATGAGCGAGTGACAAACTACTACTGACTCCTATACGCGCGCCTATTGCCGTTCTTGACCTAGAGCAGCCGTGGCGAAAATGTGATCGTGCGCCGAGCCACTGCGTAACCTGCAACATGCATAGCACCTATGGAGGGAGACGGATACCCGAAGGGGAAGTGAAGCAACTGTCTGACTTATTAACGGATTTTCGTTTTCCTTACGTCAAGCACTTGAAATTAATTTTATACAGTATAAGGTTACAAACTAATGTTTAGTGCGTGTAACGAAGAAAGAAATAAACAGGAAAACATAGGACACATTATCACAATCTAAAGTTAACTGTATTCAGAATGTCTCTGCGACAGAGTTTCAAAATCAGGAATTATGCCACTTACTGCAAGTCGTAGTTGATCACGAAGGTATTTGTCTGTCAGTCGTAATCTAAATTAGGTTTTTACTATTTTCATTGTTGAAAATAATTTTTCACAAACGTAAGTTGTAGCGAACATGGCTTCAACAGAGCAAGCGAAAGAACGAAGCTTCGGATATTTAGTTTTTGGCAAAGATTTGAAAAGTTCAACATCTGTCAAGTCCTTACATCTAGCTTTCATTATAACATTACATTGTAAATCTGTGAGTTTAAATTGAAGACCTAACCGCATTATTCGTACATCTGCTGAAAAAGGATCGAAATAATAATAATAATAATAATAATAATAATAACAACAACAACACTTAACCTTTTAATGTTTCATGAGTGACATGTATTATAATGTCGTTTTATGTTATACAACCGTTTTCCTCGTAATACTTGTGAACAAATCATAGGCTGCATTTAATATTCTCATCATATTGGGAGCAAAAAAATGCGTCCTCCCATCCTACTTGAAACTTTCGTTTTTGTAGAGGTACATGGTTTCGAGAGAGACATTGCGACGATACCACTCGCAGGTCAGAGACAAATACAAATGGAACGGAGTTTGACTCCAGTGAGTGAGAGGGTGGGGGTTGGGGGAGCAAGAGACATGCACAGATACCATTGCGGGCCACAATGTGCTCGTGCGTTACATTTTCGCCACGGCTGACCTAGAGGAATAAGAGCAAGTGGGCGCACAAGAAAAAAATTCAGAGATTGAGTAATAAATTACAGTAAGAAGGAAAAGAACAAAAGTAAGAAGTACGGATTGGTGTAGGCGAGTGCTTAAGATACATAAAAGTTTAGTTGCTGATGGAACCTACAAAAATAGAAGATGCATATGCTGCAATGTTTTATTGAACCTGCCAGCTGTTCCAAAATATCTCCAATAAAATATCCACTGGGACCGAGACATATGTTATGAATTTTGATGGGTCATAAAACTTGTAGACGATGGCCAAGTCCAAGTCGTTAAATAAGGAATAGGAAACAGCCACGCAAAAATCATAAAGTTGCTAAAGGGCATGTAACAATAATATCGATACAGGTTAAGAAACTCTTAACTGTAGTTGCACTTTGCTAAAATTCTGCGATTCCACCGCGCATCTATAGGGCAAACTCGGCTAATTTCGTGACACGGCTAATTTAGTGATATTTCTTTTTAAATTTATCATGAAATTTTACCAGTGAAAATTGTAATTCTGTTGGTATAGTACAGCCGTGTCGAAAATGTGACTCACGAGCACATTGTGGCTCGCAATGATAGCTGTGCATTTCTCTTACTTCCTACCTTCCCCAACCCCCACCCTCTCATTCACTAGAATAAACTTCGTTCCATTTGCTTATTTGTTTCCCACCCGCGAGTGGCGTATCGTCCAATGTCTCTCTCGAAACCATGTACCTCTACAAAAACGAAAGTTTCAAGGAGGATGGGAGGACGCATTTCTTTATTTCCAATGTGATGAGAATATTAAATGTATGATTTGTTCACAAGTATTATGAGGAAATGGTTGTATAACATAAAACAGCATTATACTACATGTCATTCATGAAACATTAAGGGTGAAGTATTATTATTATTATTATTATTATTATTATTATTATTATTATTATTATTATTATCACTGTACGTCGATGCTTTTTCAGCAGATGTACGAATAATGCCGTTAGATGTTCTATTTAAACTCACAGATTTACAAGGTGATGTTAAATGAAAACTATATGTAAGGATTGACAAATGTTGAACTTTTCAAATCTTTGCCAAAAAATAAATATCCGAAGCTTCGTTCTTTCGCTTCCTCTGTTGAAGCCATGTTCTCTACAACTTACGTTTGTGAAAAATTATTTTCAACCATGAAAATAGTAAAAACCAAATTTAGATCACGACTGATAGACAAATACCTTCGTGATCAACTACGACTGGCAGTAAGTGATATATTTCCTGATTTTGAAACTCTGTCGCAAAGGCATTCTGAAGAAAATTAATAGGTTAAGATAATGTGCCCTATGTTTTTTTGTTCATTTCTTTCTTCGTTACACGTACTAAACGTTAGTTTAAAATACTGTATAAAATTACATTTAAGTGCTTGACTAAGGAAAATGAAATCCGTTATAAATCAGACAGTTGCTTCACTTCCCCTTCGGGTGTCCGCCTCCCTCCACAGGTGCTATGCACGTTCCAGGTTACACAGTTGCTCGGCGCACGATGACATTTTCGCCACGGCTAGTATAGTATAAATGGCGGAAGATGTATTGTAGCATAGACTTTGTTCACTGCGCTCTTACAGTGAGTGGATTTTTTGGAAATTATTTGAATTGTGAGATATATAGCTTTGAATTTGTGAATGAATACACAATCCGATTTAATTTTATAAAAGAAGAATTTTTTGCTGTGTTCTGTGGTCCAAATTGTTTTCAATGGTAAGTACTGACATTATATACTTCTTGGTGAAAAATATATGCCTCTGAATGCACTGATTATGTAACAGAGCTTTGTTGAGTGGTTATTTTCTTAGCGTTTTTCTCATTCCATGAGACCATTTTTTTTCTTTAAATTTTTATGCTATATATAACATCTCTCCCTTTGCTCAAGGTCAAGCAATGGACTGCAATTGTCACGTGTGCTTATCCCAATCCTGGACCATTCTTCTCAACTAAAGTCAGCTGAGACAGCCGGAATTACCAGTGGTTCAGTTCAAAGTTTTGAGTTCAGTGACATGTGCGTGGTTTGCACTTTTATACGTTTATACGTGACTTTGATCCGGCAGTTCGAAAGGCACAGATAATATTAGAAGAAATATCAAATGCATGAAACGTAAAATATTTGTGTGTGTGTATTCATAGCATTTTTGATGTACTGTGAATGTTGCAGATGGCAGATAATCAAATGTGTAAAGAAATATTATAATATAAATGATATGAAAGAGGCAATTACTGTAGTTGTGTCTTAAACAAAGGAAAGCTGCCGCAGAGAAAGCTCGTCCTTTTTCTTGGCAAATTCGACGAGAACCAGAAGGGACCAAAGCAGCAGTCAATGAGAACGACATTTCCAGCCTCTCGAGTGAGCTAAAGAGGTGGACAACGAAACATAATCATCTTCAGGAGTCAAACAAAGAAGATCTGTGCTTAAAGTATAGCCGAATGATAGCCTAATGATTTGTGCGGATCTTGCTCAGGAAATTTCGAGGATGCCAAGCATGGCGAAAGATGGATTCAGTGCTTCAGTTGTGATCAATGGATTCATGAAATATGTCAAGGCCTTTCAAAATACCGAAAGAACTTAAATTGTTTGGGTTGTAGGTATGAATCTGACTGAGGAATTTAAAATTTGACTGAATATGCTTAAATATTTTGAATTTAAGGACTATCACGAAAATACTCTTGTAGTAGGCCTGTCATGAAATTATATATAAATTATAGCAACACTCCTAGAGTGCTGAATTTTTTTTTTTTTTTTTTTTATTTGTATTGCTTGTTTTTAAATATTGTATAAATTTATTTAAGGTAAAAATGCTGACATGTACTGTAGCTTTCTAAAATCAAATAATGTACGTACATTAAAAACACTATTTTTTTTAATTTGAACCTTATTTTTGCACCAAAACCTTAGTATCACGAAATTAGCCAAGTCTGCCCTACCTGTCAAAGTATTTTGTAAAATTTGTTGAGTGAGCACAGTAATTTCCCAGGTTTAAAAAGTGTTTCAAAATTTAATATTAATTGAAATTATTAAGGTAGTTGATTAGAATAATGTGCGAGAAGAACGTTTTCCTCGCCGTTTTGGCACGACGTGGGTATAAATACTGAAAACAATCGGATGATCTTCCTCCTTTATCTTCAGTTAATTAACACGATAGCAATATCCATAGCAGAGTGTGAAAAAATTCCTCATCTGAATAAACGAAATTGAAATTGCAATTAGAAGTGCTCTGTTGCTAAAATACGTTGCAGAATTCATGTTAATTAATTTAACTGGGCATGCATTTACATTTTAGTCACCGGTGTTCTCGTCACCGATTACATTTAATACTTTATTAATGCTTTGTTGTAAACATTTAATGATATTTAAATGTCTTGTTTCCGTGGTTACGCATGTAAGTATAATGAGATTTAAATGTCATTGTAAGGTTGTTTCCGTGGTTACGCATGTAAGTATAATGAGATTTAAATGTCATTGTAAGGTTGTTTCCGTGGTTACGCATATAAGTATAATGAATTTTAAATGTCATTGTAAGGTTGTTTCCGTGGTTACGCATATAAGTATAATGAGAATTAAATGTCTTTGTAAGGTTGTTTCCGTGGTTACGCATATAAGTATAATGAGAATTAAATGTCATTGTAAGGTTGTTTCCGTGGTTACGCATGTAAGTATAATGAGATTTAAATGTCATTGTAAGGTTGTTTCCGTGGTTACGCATGTAAGTATAATGAGATTTAAATGTCATTGTAAGGTTGTTTCCGTGGTTACGCATGTAAGTATAATGAGATTTAAATGTCATTGTAAGGTTGTTTCCGTGGTTACGCATGTAAGTATAATGAGATTTAAATGTCATTGTAAGGTTGTTTCCGTGATTACGCATGTAAGTATAATGAGATTTAAATGTCATTGTAAGGTTGTTTCCGTGGTTACGCATATAAGTATAATGAGAATTAAATGTCTTTGTAAGGTTGTTTCCGTGGTTACGCATATAAGTATAATGAGAATTAAATGTCTTTGTAAGGTTGTTTCCGTGGTTACGCATATAAGTATAATGAGATTTAAATGTCATTGTAAGGTTGTTTCAGTGGCTACGCATATAAGTATAATGAGAATTAAATGTCTTTGTAAGGTTGTTTCCGTGGTTACGCATATAAGTATAATGAATTTTAAATGTCATTGTAAGGTTGTTTCCGTGGCTACGCATATAAGTATTTAGCAAAAAAATTAGGTGTAAGGTGACGTTCTTAATTATTTTAGTTATTATCAAATTTAGTGTATTGATGGAACATCACAAAGGAGAATTTCGAGTCTCTCGATGTATCTGCATTATCAGGATCGCAGAATGATACCACAGTCTAGTATATACAGACACGAAGCTCAATACATAGTAAATATGCATCCATAGATAGTTGCTAACCACTAGGACCGCCACTATCGCCTCATCACAGACAATGAGAAATAGTACTTGCACAGTCTATTATTCCTAGCACCCTCGCAACTCAAGCTTCGTGATTGTATATACTAGACTATGATGATACCCCGATTATAAAGAAGATGATGATGTTCTTACATACCTCAGAGGGCAGGGCATGTAACACGCATGGGCGAATCCAGAAAGCATATAGAGTGTTAGTTGGGAGGCCGGAGGGAAAAAGACCTTTGGGGAGGCCGAGACGTAGATGGAAGGATAATATTAAAATATGTTTGAGGGAGATGGGATATGATGATAGAGATTGGATTAATCTTGCACAGGATAGGGACCGGTGCACAGTGTGCAAAAACGCAAATATAGCTGGACAAAATAATTAATAACTTCTCTGAATTCTAACGGATTGTTATGAAACTTTGTATAGAACTTATAGGTAGCACATATTTTTGTGTGTAAAAACTCTTATTACGTTTGTGTAATAGGAACTACCTCTTTATTAGGGGTGGCTTTAGACAGACTTAGTAACTTCTCTCCTATCTAACAGAATTTAATTAAACATTGTACAAGAGTTACAGGTAGCATACATTTTTTGTGTATAAACTACAGGGACATCATTTGATTTTTACTAACATTTTTAATATTAACCTGGCTATACCTTTCTATTGACGATTGAAACAGGAAACACCGTTTGCTACCCTTTCGACGACTGGAGTTCGATGATACTGGCATAAAATACAAATCACTTTACTAGGTATAGGAGGGAAGAAAAGTAGTTCATCCATTTATGTAAACTAGGAAATATCACGCTTTTGAGTTTGATAATTTTCATTAGAATTTTGTTTAATCAAAATACAGTACTGTATTAACACTTAGTGTTTTTACTCACGAATTGAGCTATCCATTCGGATGTATTAATTATGCAATGTATATTGTACGTTACAGCACATTAGCGTACAATATAGAGAATGAAGTTAAATTGAAAAATAATCATAATATGGATATTTAAACCCATTTTTGAAAATGGTGGCCGTTCATTTCGATACAGGCTTCAGTTCTTTTGTGCATATTATCACACTATAGACTATTGTACCTAATTCCAATTACCAGTTTCGTCCTTCGTACTAGTAACTCATGTTGAAATAATTCTGTACCTACTCTATAAAAGAATACCTTACGTACTGTAAATTCCATCTTCACTTCTGGTCGATACGAAAAGATGAAATTACTCAGAAATGCTATCTACTGTCCGTTCAAGTGGTTTTGTCGCAGGGTCGTAGAAAGTGGGGGGGGGGAATCACGTGACAGTTAATTACTTAACGAGGTCCTTTTATTTAAGTTATTTTAAACACTTGTACAATATTACGTAGACGTCCAATTCCTAACAGAAATTAATGTTTTCAGAAAAGAGCTAAGATAGCCCAGCTACTAGACTTTACAGAGGGGCGAACAGAAGCAGGTAGGGGAAACCGGGATGCGACATAGGCAAACGGACGACAGTACCTGTGCGAACATGTGATTCAATATTGAAAGCTCTTTCGTCACTGGAAAACGCGAATATATTTCTGGAACGTACTATACTCACTAACTCAGTACTGCTTACGCGCCCTCGGCTCTGTGTCGTGAACGGTTGGAAGTTTACTAGTAGAAGGGGTGGGAGTGAAGTACATTCAAAAACTCAGGTACAATAAAAATTGAAGTAAAAGTAAAATGATGTCCCTGTATATTTATTGTTCCATAGAACAAACTACCCTTTTATATGGGGCCGCATTTATACAAAATTAACTTTTCTCCTACATAACAGAATTTTATGAAACTTTCTACAGGAATTACAGGTAGGATATGTCTAAATGCACCACTCTAAAAGGGCAGTTCCTCTTATAGAAACATAATCAGACTTTGTAGGCAAAAATATGCTATCTATAACTTCTGTGTATTTCATAAACATCTGTTAGATAGGAGAGAAGTTAATAATTTTGTTTAAATGCACCCCTATAAAGGGCTAATTCCTCTTATGCAACCGTAAATATAGTTTGTACTAAAAAAAAATATATGTTATCTGTAACTTCCATGTGTTTCATAAAAATATGTTTGTTTGGAGAGAGGTTATTAATTTTGTTTAAATGCACTCACTATAAAGGGGTAGTTCTTCTTGTACAAACGTAATCAGGATTTGTAGATAAAAATACGTGCCACCCGTAAGGCCTCTACGAAGTTTCATAATAATCCGTTAGAATGCAGAGAAGTTATTACTTTTGCCCAGCTAATAGATTTGCGTTCTGATCCATGGTGCGTTTGTTAAGGTTAGATACAAATGTGTCCAGTGTATTTTTAACCTGATGTTCGATGTCATGTGAATAATTTTCCAATCGTAAACACACACAGTAATTAAAAACGTCATTATTCCATGATTCCTTTCTGCTGTTAAGCTAAAAGTGGAATAGTTTCCTGCCCCCACCACTGAAAAAAATTGATTACTGATAAATGCGCAAGAACGTGCAATCTTTAAAACAAGGATTAAACACAGTAAATTATGCTGTATTAAATGATAAAACAAATTGTTGTAACCGGAAGAGACCGGCTATATTAAAACTCATATTATATTTGGAGAAGTTATAAAATATATATAGTTTTCAATTGTAATATTTAAACCGTACAGTAAAACGAAAAATACTTTACAAACTCGATAATGAAGTTACTTTAGTAAGAACGTACCTATCTGAACAGATTCCATATCTCACAACACAATAAATCACTAACAATTGGCTCTTTTTGATTCATATAGTATATATTATATTATAATATATAAAACATATCTTAACAGCAATTTTCGTTGACTTCACTACTGCTTATGATTCTGTATGGAAGGAACGACTACTCCAAAAACTCCTCGGAGCTGGTGTAAACTCCAAAATGTTCCATTGGATAGAAGCCTTTATCCGTGAAAGATCCTGCAAAGTCAATTATAACAACCACCTATCAAACTCCAAACTACTTCAAACTGGTGTTCCACAAGGTACTGCAACTAGCTGCACATTATCCAACATCTATATCAACGATCTGATTTTGGAACTCAACAAAATTACAGGAGTGAAATGTCTCATGTATGCAGATGATTTAGTCTTTTGGGTGGAAACTCCGAAATTGAAAGCTAAAATTAAAACTGAACAAGCTCTGAATGCAGGTCTTATTACACTCGAAAATTGGTACTCTCAAAATAACATGAAAGTCAACATTAATAAGACAAAATTTCAAACTTTCTCCTTAGCTCACCAAACCCTTCATCCAGAACTAATATACAAAAACAATCACCTTACCCAAACAGATATGTCTACTTACCTTGGAGTCATCTTTGATAATAAATTAACCTGGAAACCACAAGTATAACATCTGAAAGAACAGTTTATAAAACGTTTGACTATTTTGAAACAGCTAGTTGGAAGTACAGGGGGATCCAAAAGACAAACACTAATAACAACCTACAAGATGTATATTGAGCGTAGTCTCCTATACTGCTGCGAACCTCTAGTCACTGCACCAAAAACTACACTAAACCCACTTGTCAAAGTACAAAACCAGGCACTCAGACTTATCACAGGAGGAGTGAAATCTACTCCCATTAACTGTATGCTTTACCTCACAGACATTAAACCTCTTGTAACAACAATAGAAGAAAGAGCCATTATTCTTTATGAAAAACTGATCAGAAGTAATGACGACTATTGTCCACATACCTTAACACAGAAAGGTATCTGAAAACCCAACACGGATTCATCCAATATGCAGAGAAACTAAAAGAACTCAATATATACCCAATCTCCTTCAACCTCTAATGCTTCCACAAAACCCACTTCAGATAGATATAATTCAATCAGAAATAGATCTCCTAGAACAAATCACCAAAAATCAACACATTAAAGAAAATTTAAAACAATTGGCCTTTGAAACCGTCAACATCAGATATCCGGAAGACTATTTTTTATTGGGTTATTTTACGACGCTGTATCAACATCTAGGTTATTTAGCGTCTGAATGATATGAAGGTGATAATGCCGGTGAAATGAGTCTGGGGTCCAGCACCGAAAGTTACCCAGCATTTGCTCGTATTGGGTTGAGGGAAAACCCCGGAAAAAACCTCAACCAGATAACTTGCCCCGACCGG
Organism: Periplaneta americana; assembly: GCF_040183065.1. Taxonomy (NCBI): domain Eukaryota; kingdom Metazoa; phylum Arthropoda; class Insecta; order Blattodea; family Blattidae; genus Periplaneta; species Periplaneta americana. Next base: position 110,584,272 of record NC_091130.1, on the reverse strand, counting down.
GATTCGAACTCGGGCCACCTGGTTTCGCGACCAGACGCGCTGACCGTTACTCCACAGGTGTGGACCCGGAAGACTATTGGATAAGAATTTATACTGATGGCTCGAAAACAGACCCTCAAGGAAATGTAGGGGCTGGTATTTTTAGTAATCTATTTTGCTTCTATCTTCTAGTTGGTTATAATCTATCTGCCTATGATGGAGAAATTGAAGCTATACATGTTGCCTTAAATCAACTTTTATTCCATATGGATAAATTCACAAACGCCGTCATCCTCTCGGACTTAAAAGCAGCCATTTTCTCCATAAATAAAACTGACCACCCCTACACAGAACAAATCAATAATTGTCAAAAAATACTTGCAAATTTAAAAGAATGTGGCAAAACAGTTGTGTTACAATGGATCCCAGGACATTGTAATCTACATGGTAATGAATAGGCTGACACATTAGCTAAGAATGGTGCCAATCTCAAAATAAACCCACGGAAACCTTTGTCATTTAGCTCAGTAAAACAACATATCAAGCAGCTACAAAAAATAATCACCAACAAGAACTGGACATAAACATTTCGCAACAACGTAGGAAATTACTGAAGGATATACCTCCTGAACCCAGAAGACTGGCAGTTGCAAGCTTTCGTCTTAACACTGAACATGACATCCTGGGTAAACACCTCAATCGTCTTGGCATCCTTCCATCAGCATCCTGCATTTTGTGCCATCAACAGGAAGACATGGATAGACAACATCTTGCAAAATGCCCTGCTCTGAAATCCTCCAAGGAAGTCGACCGCTACTGGGAAGCCAGAGCCCGAATGTTTTTAATTACTTAATACGTAGTTTTGTTCACCAGTTTCTTGTTTTTCCCTCAGTCAATGATAGTAAATATCATGTACTAGCCATTAGACAAATAAATAAATATTATAATATATATTATATATTATAATATAATATAAAAATGGATTTAAGGGAGGTGGGATACGATGATAGAGACTGGATTAATCTTGCTTAGGATAGGGACCGATGGCGGGCTTATGTGAGGGCGGCAATGAACCTCTGGGTTCCTTAAAAGCCAGTAAGTAAGTAAGTATAGTAACCTTCTCTGTCTACGATTGAAGACGAAGAAGTTTCAGAGAGAACTCATTGTTCATATCCTTATAAATATAGCTTTCCGCTGAAAAAACAATAAAAGCTCTTCCTCACAAAATTCTCCAAGTGTTAAAGAACACGAATTCATATTCATTTATATATTTTACAATTCATTTTGTTTTCAGATAAATCTAGTTCAATATAATAAAAGTTTCAAGTTCAATCTATAAGATTTATCTATTTTGCAAATGTTTATTTGCTATAACATTGTATATGGAATATTAACGTTTTCGACAGGATACAATTATTCACATTTTTGAAAATTTATTAGCCACTTAATAGCTCTTAGATAAATCATTGAAACATATATATATCTTACAGATTCAAGATTTGATGAATAAAGAACAGCCAAATGTATTGCTAAACAACTATTAACGATTAATTTTAACAGCATGGTAACACACTACGACACATAAGATTTTATCAAATCTATGTTGATATTATAACGAATGTTATTTAAATATAAAATGGATTGATATTATATCACCATTCCACTCATAATTCTCCGGTAATTAATTAAAATTCAACAATTGAGTCTTTTCCATCAATATTTTATTAATTTGCTGATAGCCTATTCGTATTTCTGTTAATGACTTAATGCAGGATATAATACGTAACACTTTGTCAATTGTAATTATTTTATATGTGTTTTGTAACATGAATTATATGTACCAGAAATAATATCGACATTTTCAAAATTTACATTACCTGACAATTTTTTTCAAAATAAACCTTTTTCATTAATAAGATGTAACTACATAAAATTCATGAAAGTTCATTTTGTCATGCATATTACTATGTACATTTTAATTTGTTGAGGGTTTAGATTTCGTGTTTCTTAACAGTATCTGATGATGCCGAAAAGGCGAAAACGTTAATATTCCATATAAAATGTTATAGCAAATAATCATTTGCAAAATATATAAATGTTATAGATTGAACTTGAAACTTTTATTATATTCATTTATGCCTAACTAAATAAGTCGAAATTTGATTTTTTCCACCTAGATTGGGAAAATTATACACTGTGCATACCCCATCAAGAGAGCTATATTTTTATAACATGATTTCTATTAATAGAAAATAGGATATTGTGTGGACTGTTATAGGGCTTTGTCAACATGTTACGTAGGTAATTATTTAACGTTATATTAGTTCAGCGAGCTATGAACGATCGAATTCTATTTCTAGACGCTATTATTAGATCAGTCTACTACCTGACACTATTGACTTAACAAAGGAGGTGTGTTACATTGACCCTTTTGACATCATGACCAACATGAGTAGTGAGAGGGGGTTACTCTTATGGCCACCGTAAGTTTAAGTCGCAGGAGTAATTCCGTTGTGCCATGTAGTACAATTCCGGGTAGGAAATAGAATAGGGTAATCTGCAGGTGGAATGATGCAATCTTTCATGTGTGAGAAGACTTTTAGGTTACTACTTGAAAGAAATTAATCATTAAATACACTCAGCTGAAATAAATATGTTTAAGTATCGAAATACAATACGCGTGGAGGAATCATGTTACATTACAAATTAAGCCGTTAACATGGAATTCTATTAACCCTAGCAATATCAAGATATTTTTTGTAACGTGGGAAATTAAATTTAAATGTATTACTTCTATGGCCGGTTTCTCCAAGTATTGGAATATTTAACGAATGTTAACCTCTAAACAGTTTGTTAAATAGAGTTTTTTCATGTCTTCAACACTAGTTTGGCTTAACAGATTGTTAAGTGTTTGTTAACTTTAAATGTAGGATTTTAGGCAGTTAACTCATTTGACAGATAGTTAAATATGGCGGATGACACCACAACTGTTCAAACAGAAGTTGTGAAAATAATATTTTATGTCTCTCTTCAAGGAATGTTTCGTGAATGACTAATAACATAACATTTAAAAGACAATTTGAAAGCTAAGGTAATCTTCAAAAGTGAACTGATTATATCATATCGGCTGCTTATTTTGATACAATCTATTATATATTGAATATTTAGAAAATGTGGGATCTCAACGTGACAAGGTAACTAGGAATGATGATTTATATACTATGCTTGATAATCATTTGGTAACAATACAGATTTTCAAAACAAGTAGGCCTCAAAATGTTACAAGAAATTTAAAGCAGGCTTGAATATCCTACAAATGGAAATATATCATTACTCCAATTCAGCATCTACTATTTACTCTTGATTCTTTCCAACTACTAACTATTGGGTGTTCATTTCAAAGTGTGCCATGACGTCACTGTCAGCGATTTGAAGCGAGTTTCAGCTTTTATGTCAGAGAAGTTGCCTATTAATCAAGGCGTTCAATCTGAACTTGAGAACGTGTACGGTATAACTTGAACGTCGTAGCAACAGATGGCGGTCTGTACGGTCTGTGTGCTACCGTAACCTCTTTCGAACTGTGTTTTGCGAAGGCAAGTCGTACGCAGGCTATTTGTTATCATCGCGGTTGCGTACCGCAACATTCCACACACAAATCAAATGCTTCGTGTCCATGTTGACCGTCCACGTTAATGTCAACAAATACTGCACGTAAGTAATCTCTTAACCCTCTCCCCATATCCCGAGAGTAAGAAAAAACACCCACCTCAGTACGTGTTTCCAAACAGTTCACATTCCTGCCACTACCGGCGTTACCGTACGTATCGGTAAGTTCTCTTCTGAATGAACGCCGTACTTGCTAGGCAACTTCTCTAGCACATAGGTAATACGCCTCTGCGGAAGTGTAGGAGGATTGAATTCTCTTGGCTCATCGGCTAGCCATATGACGACATACAGCGAGCCATGACACACTTTGAACTGAACACCCAGTATAGCCAACGTTAATAGTGTTTCAAAATACACAGTGAGTATTATACTAAAAAGATTTGAGCAGAAATTGCTTCTTTGAGAAGTCTTATGTTAGCATTAGTACTATAACCTTACTTTGTAATAATAGTATTATTCAATAGTAGTAAGTATCCTCTGTACACAATAATAATAATAATAATAATAATAATAATAATAATAATAATAATAATAACGAAATTGAAATAGAAACTGCTGAGCCATTTATACCCGAACCCACGCTTTCAGAAGTCGAAATTGCGATAGAAAATCTGAAAAAGTACAAGTCTCCAGGTATCGATCAAATTCCAGCAGAATTAATACAAGAGGGTGGGAGTGCATTATATAGCGAAATTTATAAACTTGTACTTGCTATTTGGGAAAAGGAAATTGTACCAGAACAATGGAAGGAGTCCATAATTGTACCTATTTTTAAAAAGGGGGACAAAACCAACTGTGGTAACTTTCGAGGAATATCACTTTTGTTGACGTCGTACAAAATTTTGTCCAATATTCTTTTGAGAAGATTAACTCCGTACGTAGATGAAATTATTGGGGATCATCAGTGCGGTTTTAGGCGTAATAGATCGACTATTGATCAGATTTTTTGTATTCGACAGATAATGGAGAAATAATGGGATTATAAGGGTACAGTACATCAGTTATTCATAGATTTCAAAAAGGCTTATGACTCGGTTAAGAGGGAAGTATTATATGATATTCTTATTGAATTTGGTATTCCCAAGAAACTAGTTCGATTAATTAAAATGTGTCTCAGTGAAACATATAGCAGAGTCCGTATAGGTCAGTTTCTATCTGATGCTTTTCCAATTCACTGCGGGCTAAAGCAGGGAGATGCACTATCACCTTTACTTTTTAACTTCGCGCTAGAATATGCCATTAGGAAAGTTCAGGATAACAGGCAGGGTTTGGAATTGAACGGGTTACATCAGCTTCTTGTCTTTGCGGATGACGTGAATATGTTAGGAGAAAATACACAAACGATTAGGGAAAACACGGAAATTTTACTTGAAGCAAGTAGAGCGATCGGTTTGGAAGTAAATCCCGAAAAGACAAAGTATATGATTATGTCTCGTGACCAGAATATTGTACGAAATGGAAATATAAAAATTGGAGATTTATCCTTCGAAGAGGTGGAAAAATTCAAATATCTTGGAGCAACAGTAACAAATATAAATGACACTCGGAAGGAAATTAAACGCAGAATAAATATGGGAAATGCTTGTTATTATTCGGTTGAGAAGCTCTTATCATCCAGTCTGCTGTCGAAAAATCTGAAAGTTAGAATTTATAAAACAGTTATATTACCGGTTCTTCTGTATGGTTGTGAAACTTGGACGGACTCTCACTCTGAGAGAGGAACATAGGTTCAGGGTGTTTGAGAATAAGGTGCTAAGGAAAATATTTGGGGCTAAGCGGGATGAAGTTACAGGAGAATGGAGAAAGTTACACAACACAGAACTGCACGCATTGTATTCTTCACCTGACATAATTAGGAACATTAAATCCAGACGTTTGAGATGGGCAGGGCATGTAGCACGTATGGGCGAATCCAGAAATGCATATAGAGTGTTAGTTGGGAGACCGGAGGGAAAAAGACCTTTAGGGAGGCCGAGACGTAGATGGGAGGATAATATTAAAATGGATTTGAGGGAGGTGGGGTATGATGATAGAGACTGGATTAATCTTGCACAGGATAGGGACCGCTGGCGGGCTTATGTGAGGGCGGCAATGAACCTTCGGGTTCCTTAAAAGCCATTTGTAAGTAAGTATACTCAGTCTCTTCAAAATTATTGTGTTAACTTCATTGACTACTTTTCGTAGTGTCCTATCGTGTCCGACTACTCAACATTTATAATTCCATTTCCGTTAGAACTGTGACTTCCTCTTCCCATCTAATTTTAGCTCTAAAAAGAAATTTTCCTAATTTATGCAGATTGCTGGCGTTTAGGGGACCATTCATTTTTTTATAAGCTACTATAGCGTTTATTTGCAGAAATTTTTTATCCATCCAACCGTTTCTCAAATCATTCGTTGCCTGACACTTTAACGCAATATGCATTGCGTCTTCCGCTAGTCCACACAAAGGATATTTATCCTTCTCTACGTTCCCTCTCTTATTCTTGAGCCTCCAGATACCTAATCTCCACCATGCCATTCCTGTTCTCTCTTCTCTTGAATTTAGTCTAATATATTCTTCCTGTTCCTAAAACTGTTAAACCTTCCTATAGTATTTTAGTGATCCTAGGTCTTTAATATTACTAAAAATATCTTGTCTCGAAATTTCGTTTGTCCTCTCTTTTACTCCTCTTCCAATAGTTTTCGTGTTTATAGACCCTAGTTCTCTCCATAGCCAATTTAGACCTAATCTGTTTATTTCTCGTTTCAACTCTTTCAGCCAATTCGATTTCCAATTAGCGGCTTCCATACAAAAGATACATGTTTATATCGTGATATAAAAATAGTGAACTCAACTCCCTCTCTTATTTTTTTTATTCGTCTGGTAGACGGAAGACCTTCTAGAACATATCGGCAAGAGAGAACAGGAAAGACTACGGCTCAGGTGATTTGACATGTTTGCAAAAGAGGCGGGCAAACAATGGTCGAGGACAGCGAAGCACAGAGTTTCATGGAAAGAACTAGGAAAGGGCATTTGTAAATAGCGAACATCATCAGTGTCAGTTAAAATATTGTAAATAGCAAAGTCAGTGTGCTAGTTAAAATATTGGGAATAGTAAATATTAATCTTAGTGTTTTTCAAAGTTCTGGATTTAGTATTACATGAACATGCTGCGACTAGTTAAAGTTTAACCGTGTTAATAACCATGTCATGACAGTATCCACGACAACTAAAGTATATCAGCTCGCCTGGATTGACTCACCAAGCGAGCACCCATGAGCCACCCCTGTAAAGGGGGTTCTACCCCCAGCACAGGAGGCCTTTCCCAACATGGAACATCACGGCTGGCATTCATTCATTCATTCATTCATTCATTCATTCATTCATTCATTCATTCATTCCATATCGTAGGTGAAGATCTGTCTTGTCTTGTATTAAAATTAGTAGTAAATGTATCTTGGTTTTTTTTTATATGAAACATCACTATCGAAAGAGTGTACTTACAAGTTAAGACTAAGATTTTCAAGTTTTGGACAACCTTTATACACGATGTTCTTTTACCCACGGCTGCCATTATCCTTACAACTTTATTTTATAAAACAAAAATGTTTAGTTTCAGATAAATTGTGCCAGAATGTTAATCCATATTTCATTATAACATGAAAGTACGCAAAGTATTACATTTGAAGTGTGTTCATATTGCTAACAACGTCCACACCTGTGGAGTAACGGTTAGCGCGTCTGGCCGCGAAACCAGGTGGCCCGGGTTCGATTCCCGGTCGGAGAAAGTTACCTGGTTGAAGTTTTTTCCGGGGTTTTTCCTCAACCCAATATGAGCAAATGCTGGGTAACTTTCGGTGCTAGACCACGGACTCATTTCACCGGCATTATCACCTTCATCTCATTCAGACGCTAAATAACCTGAGATGTTGATAGTGTCGTAAAATGACCTACTAAAATTATATATATATATACTTACTTACTGGCTTGTAGGGAACCCGGAGGTTCATTGTCGCCCTCACATAAGCCCGCCATTGGTCCCTATCCTGAGCAAGATTAATCCAGTCTCTACCATCATATACCACATCCCTCAAATCCATTTTAATATTATCTTCCCATCTATGTCTCAGCCTCCCCAAAGGTCTATTTCCCTCCGGTCTCCCAACTAACACTCTATATGCATTTCTGGATTCGCTCATACGTGCTACATGCTCTGCCCATCTCAAACGCCTGGATTTAATGTTCCTAATTATGTCAGGTGAAGAATAGAAAGACTGATTAGAAACTGCCCTTTATAGTTGTGCATTTAGACAAAATTAATAACTTCTCTCCTATATAATATATTTTTATGAAACTTTGTACAACAATTGGGCCTACAGGTAGCATACAGATGTAATCAGAATTTGTACATAAAATATATGCTACCTGTAACTCCTGTATAAAGTTTCATAAAAAATCTATTATATAGGAGAGAAGTTAATTTTGCTTAAATGCACTCCCTCGAAAGCGGTACTCCCTCTTGTGGAACCATAAATATAGTTTGTACACAAAAAATATATTCTACCTGTAATTTCCGTACACTGTTTCATAAAAATCTGTTAAATAGAAGAGAAGTTATTATTTTAGTCTAAAAACATCCCCTATAAAGGGGTAGTTCCTTGTACACAAATGTAGTCAGAGTTTGTATACAAAAAATATGTGCTATTTATAAGGTTTGCACAAAGTTTCATAACAATCCATGGGATGCAGAGAAGTTATGAATTTTGTCCAGCTGGATCTGCGTTATTGCACACTGTACGACGTCTTGGACGGTTTTCAATAATACTTGTCCTTTATTTTCATCTTGCAACATGAATGTTCGTCTTCAAGATAAATTATAGTTTTGTAACTTCAATGCACACCGTGAATCACTTGAATGTAAAAGTCAGCGAGATTGACACAAAGACAGAGGTTGTGTATGTAATAACGCATTTCTATTGCTTCAAGAATCTAAAAAAGTAGAGAATACCTGAATCCTAGGAAATATTTCGGCTAACACCAACCAACCGAGTAAGTTGACTCATGTGTATCGCATGGGACTCGCATCCGGGAGGTCCGTGGTTCGATTCCGACCAACCTGACTGTGGTTTTTCCGTGGTTTCTCACAGTTACTTAGACAAATGCCGTGTTGGAATTTTCCCTTTCCCTCCCGTGTAGAAAAAGAATTTAGAGTTTCATATATCATATCATATCATGTCGTCGGCCTCGGTAACGTAGTTGGTATAGCGCTGGCCTTCTATGCTCGAGGTTGCGGGTTCGATCCTGGCCCAGGTCGTTGGCATTTAAGTGTGTTTAAATGCGACACGCTCATGTCAGTAGATTTACTGGCATGTAAAAGAACTCCTGCGGGACAAAATTCCGGCACACCGGCGACTCTGATATAACCTCTGCAGTTGCGAGCGTCGTTAAAAAACATAATTAAATTATATCATGTCATGTTATATCATATATCATATCATATATCATATCATATCATATCATATCATATCATATCATTCAATAGATGGGAGGATAATATTAAAATGGATATGAAGGAGGTGGGATTTGAGGGAGGTAGGATATGATGGTAGAGACTGGATTAATCTTGCTCAGGATAGGGACCGATGGCGGGCTTATGTGAGGGCGGCAATGAACCTACGGGTTCCTTAAAAGCCAGTAAGTAAGTAAGTATGAAGGAGGTGGGATATGATGATAGATAGTGGATTAATCTTGCACAGGATCGGGACCGATGGCGGGCTTACGTGAGGGCGGCAGTGAAACTTCGGGTTCCTTAAAATCCATTTGTAAGTAAGTGTTCAGACTTTCTAGACAAAAAAAAAATATTCCAACTGTAACTTTTACCGTATATAAAGTTTGATAAAAATCTGTTAGATAGGAAAGAAGTTATTAATTTTGTTTAAATGCACCTGCTATAAAGGGGTAATTTTTCTTGTGTAAACGTAATCAGAGTTTGTACACAAAACATGTGTGTCACCTGTAGGGCATGTACAAAATTTCACAACAATCCGTTGGAATGCAGAGAAGTTATTAATTTTGTCCAGCTAGTGATTTGCGTTTTGATTCACTGTGCGTTTGTTAAGGGTAGATAAAAATGTTTTCAATGTATCTTAACCTGATGTGAATAATTTTGCAGGCCTAAGACACAAGTGATTAAGAACTTACTTATTCCATGATTCTTTTCTGGTGTTTAAACAAAATATGGAACAGTTAACATATGCCCCACCACTGAAAAGAAAAATTAATTACTGATAAATGCGCAAGAACGCACAAACTTTAAAACAAGGATTCAACACTCTAAATGATTCTGTATTAAATGGTAAAACAATTGTTGTATATATTATATTTAGAGAACTTAAAACTAATATTTGTTTCAATTGTAATGTTTAAACCCTTCTGTAAGAAGAATAATACTTCACAAACTTGCAATTGAAGTTACATTAGTAAGAACGTATCTATTTGAACAGATTCCATGTCTCTCAACATAATAAATAACTAAGAATTGGCTGTTCTTCACCCACATAGTAAGCCTCTCTGTCTACGGCTGAACAGGAGCGAGAAGTGTTAGGAAGAACTCATTGTTCATACCCTTCTAAATATAACTTGCCGCTGATAGAACAGTAAAAACTATTCCTCACAACATTCTCCAAATGTTAAAGAATATGAATTCATATTCACTTATGCTTAACTAAAGAAGTCGAAATTTGATTTTTGTCCACCTAGATTGGGAAAATTGCACACTGCGTCGATCCAAAGGAATTTCCTCTTCTTCTACCAAGTTTATATTCTTACATGCAGAATATAAAAACAAACAATAATAAAGCAACCCAATATATTACATTTCTTGTATGCAAACTGTTCTACATATGAGAAGCAGCTATGGGTTACTCATGTGGGACAGTTAAAAGAATAATAAGATGTAACGAAAAATGGAACATTACTGAAGTTTAATTTACAAGATGATGGCTATTTCTGGATGTCTATAATGAAGTTCCCCATAGATTCCGTTACGGATGGTCTCCAAGACGTCGAACCGCAACATGACACTATCTTCATAACGTGCAAATACCCATATCCTAGAGTGGACTGCAGGCCAGAGCTAAAATAGTACTTTTACATTTCATCGCGTTTTTGCTTTAACCTTCTCTAATCTTCCAAAGGACTTGCCACACTTTAATGAGAATTTCTTTCTCGGTACTCGGAATGGTTGCTATACTCGCCCTAAGAGTCCAGATTCATAAACGTTTCATTTTCAGCTGCGATAGGAATTCTTATTGTAGACTATTCCAGAAGGGAAGAAAAACCGATAATGTCGTTTCGCAAGCTTTTTTAGTTGGTTATTTAACGACGCTGTATCAACTACTAGGTGATTGGTGATAGCGAGATGATATTTGGCGAGATAAGACTGAGAATTCGCCATAGATTATCTGGCATTCACCTTACGGTTGGGGAAAACCTCGGAAAAAACCCAACCAGGTAATCAGTCCAAGCGGGGATCAAACCCGCGCCCGAGCGCAACTGCAGACCGGCAGACAAGCGCCTTAACCGACTGATCAACGCCGGTGGCTTTTCGCAAGCTTATAGAAATGTCAAACAATCATTTTCTCGAGTAAGGGTTATTTTTTTTATTATTATTTAGCAATGAAGGAGTGAAGAAAAGTTTTGTCGTATTAATAATACGATTTGACCTGTTGTGCCGACTGAATCCACTAGAAGGTGAAGGTGAAGGTAAAAATCTTGAGGGTGAACTTAAAGAAAGATATTATGGAGATTGACAGGTACCTATGGCATCAGAATGGAAGACTAACTGCGTATACTAACAGGCGCCTCCCGCAAGGTTTACTCAATCAGCACTGTCACTGTTGCACAGAGAGAAAGTCGTAATCTGACTACTCATCTCCATTTGGCACCAACTGAACTTCCCCGCCACTCTGATGATGAAATGAAATGATCCTACTTGATACGAAATATAAACTAGTAGGAAAACTAGAGAATTAGAATTCCTTGAGGAGGACGCGAAAGTACTTGCTCTGCAAACGTCTAAACGCTATTTAACCTCCCGCCAAGTGTTCTGTAGCATTTGTGGAGTCACTAGCGCAGCTGCATTTGTGATGCGTTGCCTCAGTTCCTCAAAAGTCTTAGCTCTGCCTCTTTGGTGCACAGCATTCTCCACAAAGCTCCAGAAAAAAAGTCCAAGGGAGTCAGGTCGGGTGACCTGGGTGGCCAGGCAAGGGGTCCTGAACTTTCAATCCACATATCGGGGAATTTTTTAACCAAGAATTCACGCATCCGTTGGTGAACAAGGGGTGAGGCCCCATCCTGCTGAAAAGCCGATCCTGATGAAGTTGGTCAACAACAAAGCTTTGCAACATATCCAGATACACATTTTCTGTGATTGTAGCCTTCTACGAAGAAGAAGAATGGTCAAATGACGGGTTCTTCTGCTATCCATAGAACGTACTGAACTTTCTGTTATGATGTCCACATGTTTACCATAGCGTGTTCTCCTACAAAATGGCGCCAGGCTTGTTTTAGTGCCCCAACAAAAACAAAAGAATGTTACGCATAAGCAAACGAAAGTTACGCATGCTGCTGTTTTCAAACTTTGTTGCATAAACTTGGACAGTTTCTCTATCTTGTCAGATGTAAATCACAGCGATATCTTTATCTGATTATAAATGGTGAGCATTTATTTCTCGATCCCTCTAAGCGGGACACGGGTGTATAGACGAGATTCTCAACAAGTGGTTTCAGAATAAATAACAGGAACTAAAATTTATATATACTGTGTGTGTGTGTGTGTGTGTATATATATATATATATATATATATATATATATATACTTACTTACTTACTTACTTACTGGCTTTTAAGAAACTCGGAGGTTCATTACCGCCCTCACATAAGCCCGCCATTGGTCCCTATCCTGAGCAAGATTAATCCAGATTAAGACTAGATTTGCAAGATTAATCCAGTCTCTATCATCATATCCCACCTCCATTTTTTCATTCATTTCATTTATTATATTCCATAAATCTTACATTAGCAATGAAGCCTTAAGATGTGGAACACATCAAAATTTTACAAGATTACAATTACAATTTTTACAATATTTTACTATTTTCACAATTTCTACAATTTTTTTTTTACAATTTTCTCCCTCAAATCCATTTTAATATTATCTTCCCATCTACGTCTCGGCCTCCCCAAAGGTATGTATATATAACCTAAGAACTGTTATTCGCAGATGATCAGACAATAATTACGGATGCAGGTGGAAAATTGCAGTTTAATACGTATGAATTAAACCAAAGGTTAAACAAAATGGGTTTAAAATACCATTGACGAAAACGGAAATCATGACTTTTAAGGGAAAGGACTCACTGGATAAAATTTTAAAGCAGCTATCTCTCAGTTCAATGATCATTAAAAAAGTCAATTGGCTTATTTTCCATTATAAATAAAATTATCTTCTAAGTCTATTTGTTTAATAAGGGAACATGTATTATAATTTTTATAAAAATAACCTAAAAGGTACTATTTTCTCTATATAGAAAGGCTAAAATAGCCCTTCAAATCCTAAAAATACAAACGCTAATCACATTTTAACGATGTCGAATGCAAAGTATCTTATAATAATTAAAATTAAATTCAAACGAAATTTTCAAAATACGAGATTGTGTGGGGCAGAATTAGAGAAGTAGGGTAAAAACTCTGCTAAAATTTTATAAATGTATGGCGGTATCTGTTCTTCTTTGGGGAAGTGATCGCTGTGTAATTAAACGGAAACATGAAAGCAGTATACATTCTCTGAAATGAATTTTTTACATGCAATAAAATAATCTCACGACTGGACCACAATATAAATGAAGAAATAAGAAAAAACTAAAACCTTCCTGTCAATAACCAGATAATGAAATAAAAAACAATAGAGTGAACATCTTTAAAAAATGAACAATGGTCGTCATTCAAAGACAGCACGAAAATATCAGCCACATTGTAGAAGAAATTTAAGAAGCCCAAGATAACGATAGAATACTGAAAATGGAAAGGTTAGTAGACCTAACACCCGTGATGATCATGATGATGATGATTTATTGATAAAAACAGTCGCGGTATCACAGATACATAGACAAAGTCAAAAGAAAACAAGATGAACAAACTAAAATATTATATCAACACTAGTTTCCATAAATTTACTATATTTATTTATTTATTTATTTATTTATTTATTTATTTATTTATGTATTTATTTTATTGATGGTAAGTTTCAAATGAATACAAGTTAATACATTATAATATAAACTAGCCCACTCCTGAATGAGTAAGACTCGTACTCAGGAGGGGATTCCAATACAGAAAAAATAAAATTAAACTTGAGAGTGAATAGAGATTAAAAAGTGTTAAATATCTTTAAACCCAACTATAAATCCAATATATTTTTTTTATTTATTTTTTATTAATTTGGAGATGATTACTAGTTAAAATAATATTAGAATACAATTTGTTTAATAATCTAGAACCTTGACTCATGCAATGATAAAGAGCCGGATTGGTTTTACATTTAGGTTCAGATAAACGCAGAGAATTCATGTTTTAGTTCTATATTTATATATATTTTTCAAAGTTATTAAGATTTCTGTGAAAATATTTTAATAAAATAAAATAAATTTGTTTAATGTTGAAAACTTTGAAATGTTTAAACAACAATTCAGTTGAGTAATCTTCCTGCTTTTTTAAACAAATTTTTAATATTTTTTTTCTGTAGTAAAATTAACGGATTTGTAAGTTCCACTCCAACCTATATCATAAAAAGAGTTTTTGATTAGCCAATCACGAATAACACCTAAATCTATTAAAATTAACAATACGTGCACTATAAGCAATTTTATTAAACATAGACAATGAAAAATATACAAATTCACGACAGTTACAATTCTTTCAGAAATAAACAAAGATCTGCAGTGCGAATCAAAATCAGAATCAGCCGAAATGCGTATTGCTCTTGATCAATTTTCTGACGATTTCCCCACAAATGAATACCTTAATAAATAGATTACTCTTGACAATCTAATACACAGGTCATTAATATGACATTCCTATGTCAACTTAGAGTCAAGAACAACACCCAAGAGTTTAACCTGTTGAAGGGTATTATCACATACCTCTTTACGCAACGAAAATAAAATACTCTGACTCTTGTTGTCATTAAGGCAAAGACCATTAGCCAAAAACCAAGAAGCAGCTTTATCAAAAGATTGCGTGATTGTTACTTTAAATTCATTCACATTCCTATCAGTAGCATAAAGTGTAATGATGATGATGATGATGATGGTGATGGCTGCAATTAATCTCTTCCAAAGTTCATCTTGCCAGGCTAGAAGAGAAACCGCAAATTATGAGGTAAAAAAAAATAACTGTTTTATAAGAATTCATCACGCTGGTCGTGAGACATGCATTGGAGGCCATCTAGTGGCGAGTTCTAAATATTGTACAATGTACGTAGATAGGTAATACAGTGAAACAACGCGAGCACCAAGAAGCACGTGACCACAAAATACGCAAGAGCCTTCGCGATGAAAGTGAGAGTTGTTGGCTTGGAGAGGTCATTCTTCTTGCGTGCCCTGAGTCAATGACGATTAGCTGACCGGAAGTGAAAGCTGGAACTTTAACGTTTTGTTCAAGAAGGAGTTCGCAACGGTAAGACGTAATGTAGGTTACTGGATCATTGGACCTCGTTTGGAATCGTTAAAACATTCCTTACTCAGGATGTAGATAAACTGTTTCCTTGAGGATGAATCCACACGGTCATGTGCAACTTCTTCATGATAGAATATCTCTCTTAATACAGAATTATTGACGTGTGTGATCACAAAACTCAGCCCCCCTAGTATCGTGATGCCCTTGGGAAGCTACGATAGGTAGAGAAATCGGTTACGAAAGCCAGCTATAATGACTGGAACGATCGCCGTACTAACCACACAATACCTTTATTCTGGTTGGATGATCGTCCACCTCTGCTTCGGCATGTGGACATAAAGCCAACAACCTGCTGGTGAGTTTAGTCCTTAAAGGGCTGTAGCGCCACGGATTATTATTATTATTATTGTTTCTTTTTAGCTGGGTATTTAACGACGCTCTATCAACTACTAGATTTTTACCGTCGATGTAAGTGGTGATAGCGAAATTATATTTGGCCAGATGAAGCCTAGATTCACCATAGATACCTTATATTCGGTTGGAGAAAACCTCGGAAAATACCCAACCAGGTAATCAGTTCAAGCGAGAATACGATTAGAACCCGCGCCCAAGCAATTATCATTTTTATTGTTATGATTATTATTATTATTATTATTATTATTATTATTATTTTATAAACAAATTTCAGTAAATAAAGGAGATGAGTTGTAGAAATAATATAGAAGAAAAGCAACTAAAGTGGTTCGGACATGTGTATAGAAAGACAAAGGAAAAGAAAGTTAAACAGGCAATGGAGATGCGAGTGGAAGGAAGGACAGGAAGAGGTAGACCAAGATTTAAGTGGGAAAATACTATAGAGAAAATAGCACAACAGCGTGGAAAGACAATGGTTGAAATAAAGAAAATGTGTAAAGATAGAGAGATTTGGAAGAGATGGACGGAGAGAGGTGAACCTGACGCCTAACAGCATCAGGGATAAGAAGAAGAAGAAGAAGAAGAAGAAGAAGAAGAAGAAGAAGAGTTGTAGAAAACATCCCAATTCACAATTTTTACAAAAGGAAACAAATCGTTTGTTCATTAAATTCATATAAGCTAAGTATGGAATCCAAAGTTTATTCTTAATCTATTAGACTTGATTAACATAAAATAACTCATCGCTCTCTGAATGACTAGACCACATTTCGAAAATGTAAACTTGTGTCTACTTTGACAACCATGTTCGGACTAGTACGTTTTCACTGTTATTATCACTGTTTTTTTTTACAAGTAACTTTGTAGTTATTTATGAAACAAGATACTTGTAAACAGGCCTGAAAATACTTGTAACATTAGTTGAAATAACTTATTTGTAACGTACAGCAGTAGTTTTATGAAACGCAGTCTTGTAAAACTTGTCAAGACAATAAGTCAAACACCAGTATTACAAAACCTTTAACTTTTATGAAATAGGTCCCTGCTTGTAACATTGTAGCCCATAGTTGTCCAATTGAGGGGCGTTTTCACAAAACTCGTTATCTACAAAATCTTCTTTTTTTCAAGACAACTCTTTTCTAAAATACACAACTGTAGATACCGAGTTTCGAAAAATCTCTTTTATTTCAAGATCAATTTACTGATATACTTACCAACTTTAGCTTAATTCTGATAGCACCATTGAATTCTCCTGACCAAAAAACATAAGGATACGCTAAAACCTCAAAATCGAAAAAAAAAAATGTAGATAACGAGTTTTGTGAAAACGCCCCTCAATTGTAACTCGTACGACGTAAAACCCGCATCGCATATTCTTTAAGGTCGTTTTTTCTATTTTATATAGAAAGTTATTGACCTTAGCAGGGCGTACTTGACGTGCAATATCTCCTGGTTCTATAGACGTTTGGACACCCATGTTGTAGCCAGAAAGGGAGATGGGAGGTAGTTCACTAAGGCAGACAGACCTGAGTTCGTTGACCTCTTATATCTGTTTTACGAGAAGAGAGGGAGAGCAGTGTGTCAGCGGCGATATTGCCATACTGCTAAAACTGCCAACTCAATTTTCTAATTAACCGTTGATTAATCACAAAACGTAATATAGGTTTTTATATTCATTTAATTGTGCACTATCGTCCATTTCAATCTGCAAGATTATTTAACTTCCACTCTGTATAAAACATTTGTTATTACAGCAAAGATAATAATTTAATTAAAAAATGCTAGATTTCAAAACAACACATAGCATCCATAGTCAGTGGGAACTTCTTACCATAGGCACGGGAGTTCGCTTTGCTACTATCACGTGTTTCTTCAGGGTAAATTTTGTATGTGTACTTCGATCTTTCACCATCTTTCCATCTTTGCCATATATCATCATGTACCTAATGATCTCTGTAGCTTGAGTAGCATGATGTAAATTAACTCATTTACAATTACTAAATACAGTTTTATTTCCCTTAGACCGTACCTGCACAAACAGCGCTCAACGAGCGCGCGCGCTCTTTCGGAGCGGGAGAGCTATGTTTTCAGCTCGCCGAATCGGAGAGGAAGATACGTCAGAGTGACAAGACTTCCATTAGGTAGAGAAGAGGGAAACGACAACTCAGCTATCTAGTGGAGTGCAGTGCGTATTCTCAGTAACTGTTTCACGTTGTTCTACTGCTACAGTACAGTATGGAGGAATCTAAAAGACGGAAAAGTAGTGATCAGGCAAATTCTTTCAATGTTGCATGGGAAAATGCTTATTTTTGCATAGCTGCTGGAGTGAATACTCAGTGCTTTATCTGCCACAACATTTTGAAAGGTAGAAAGAAACGTAACATAATGCGTCATTACGAGTCCAGACATAAAGATACTAAAGATATTAATCTTCAACAATTTAAATATCTCTCTTCAGGGAAAAGGCCAGCTCAGTGTTGATAATTATGTTGAATAAATTACGGGATTTCAGTCGTAAACTTACACTTTTCGTAAGTCAGTTTCGGGAAAGTAATATGGCTTACTTTCGAACGATAGAAACTGCTCGTGATGAAGCCATGTTAAACGATTATGTGCAAATATTAATTGAATTTCAAAATGAATTTAATCCTAGGTTCCAAGATCTTGTCTTAAGGTCTACACCTGTGGAGTAGCGCGTCTAGTCGCGAAACCAGGTGGCCCGGGTTCGATTCCCGGTCGGGTCAATTTACCTGGTTGAGGTTTTTCTGGAGTTTTCTCTCAACTCAGTATGAGCAAACGCTGAGTAACTTTCGGTGTTGGACCCCGGACTCATTTCACCGGCATTATCACCTTCTCATTCAGACGCTAAATAACATAAGCTGTTTATAAAGCGTTGTAAAATAACCTACTAAAAATCTTGTCTTAATTGGAAAGATGTTTAAATTTATCATAATAAATTCTTCAACACCAGTTGAAACAATGTCATATAAGTTACAGGTGGGCCTGGTTGGCGCAGTTGGTATAGCGCTGGCCTTCTATGCCCGAGGTTGCGGGTTGGATTCCGGGCCAGGTCGACTGCATTTAAATGTGCTCGTATAACCTCGGCAGTTGCGAGCGTCGTTAAATAAAACATAACATTTAATGATTTACAGCTCGGATTTATTGCTATTCAATGTGGCCTAAGGGCTAAATATCGTTTGAATAATACTATTAGCCTGATTGAGTTTTACAAGACTAAACATTAGCAATAATATCCACGACTACACAGGCGGGCTATAAAAATGATTGCTATGTTTGGCTCAACATTTATATTTGTGAGCAACTGTTTTCTATAATCAACTTTAATAAAGGCAGACATCGAACATCTGTAACTGATGTTTCATTACGATCAGTAGGCTACTGTTCCTTTCAGCTGCCAACAGCATAAAACCTCCTTTTCATGTACTGATAAATAAAAATATAACAAAATGATAGTGTACATTTAAGTAGGTATAAAATTTCTATTATTTGTGTAAAATAAATATTTCTGTATTAATTAATAATAGTCCAAGATAGTTTTGTAAACACTGAACGGGAATTCATTTCATAAACACTCGTACTAGTACTTCCTTTTGTGTATATTTTGTACTAGATCACCCCTTCTTCCAGCTGATAGGTAGAGCGCAGCTGATATCTGCATTCCGCTCATGAGCTGTGAGCCGGCTCGGGGAGTGCAAACCTTGTGCAGGCCTGCCTTAGACTATGTTTGTTACCTATATTAAATGATGTAATTCACTTGTATTCTTACATACAACACAAATCAATCTTGAAACTTCTATACAAACAATATAGCTATTGTAGAACAGTAATTATTATAAATAATTTCACAATATTTTCAGTTAAAAAGATAGCTTGCAGTATTTACTCTCATTTATTTCACTTCCGCAAAGAAATGCATAATTTCTTCTAATAAAATATTTGACCTCGTTTTTGAAGGAATGTTAAACTCAGCTATTAAAACAATCGTTTTAATAGAGCTATGCAACAGGACGCGCTTAAGGACACCTGCAGGATATGTGTATTAGATTGTATACAAACTTACGTGACGTCTACTTGAGTATAAAAAGGAAAATAGAAGTCAATGTCGTTCGCTCTTAGTGTCATTCTAACGGTTTCATTACAGAGCAATCATTCTTAAGGAAACTGGTTCCCGTCTAATTATTGTATAAGTTGTTGTAGTCGCCATATCGAGAAGTCTGGTTTTGTAATGACGTCATTGTGCTATAATATGCAATATAAATACATGCGGTTTTCGCAATCTGAATGGCTTGATTGTATAATTGGTAATTACTGATTTGATGGAGAAGGGAGTATGTTTATGTTTTTTCACATTAATTTTTTCACCCTAGTTTCCTTCAGATTTTTAAGACAGTTAATATACAGTCTCACATTACGTAAAGCAAGACATGGAATAAAATCGCTATCAAATGTTATGATGAGTAGTAAAAAAGTTATTTTGGTTTAGGGTTACCAGATTCACATCGATAAAAAACGAGGACACAAAGCTTCGAAAAGGAAGACATTGTTCGAAAAAAAGAGGACAGAAAATGTGTGCTTAGATTTAGGCTTAGGCCTGTATTCTACTTTAAATTACGTCAATACCTATTTTATTACAAAATATTTACAGTACAGATTTAGGCTTATATCATACTTAAAAGTATGTTGATATCTATTTTATTACAGAATAATTACGAAAAAACTTAATAATAATGATTTTCCAGTTATCTACATACAACAGTGAAAGAAACTATAATTATTAAAGAGAACACAAAATATCTATATAGATTTATATTCGCACCTGATCTCTCGATTTACTATCTACCTGTGAGCAACGATCATAACAAGAAGGAGCGAAGATAGTTATAATGAAACAGTGGATGCGGGATGACTTAAGGAAAAGTGAAGTTGTTTCGTATCGGAGTATATGGCACGGGCAGCATCGTCCGTCTTTTGTGTACCTGGTGAGTACAGCAGTGTACATAACGAAGGAACCCCGGTCCACATTACTGCAGTTGTGTTATCCTGCTCAAGTATTTAGTACGAGTTGAATAGTGTAGTGCTGATCCATTCATAATGTCGAAGTCAAAACGTTAAATTCGCTTAGAGATGCGAAATGCAATTAAGAAGTATGAGAATGACATTTTATGTATTAACGAAGACAATATCGTGTGTAATGTATGTAAAATTGAAATAAAAACGAGAACAACTCAGGCTATAGAGAAACATTGCAACAGTACATCGCACAGGAAATGCGTTGAAATGAAATCTAAGAAACCATCATCATCATTTAGTTGTGCGGGTCTAACGACACGTGCAATATGATGTTCAGTACAAATATTCCTCTAAAGAAATTGAGTGATCCCCATTTTAGAGGTTTTCTTCAGAAATTCTCTCGATACAAAAGCTGTTTAAGCGATAGGCGAAGACGATTCAGCTTCGAAAACTTACGAGAATATATCGTCGTTTACTGCAACGCTAGTAATTGCATCAATGATGACGAGGACTGAACTTGCAAGGTATGTACTACAGTACGTTATTTTTCTTTTCTTTCTGACTGTACGGAGATAAAGTAGCATGTTGGCGTCGTCTGTTACGTTTATAACCTGTTCAGCAAATGGTCTGAATGAAAAAAATGTAGACTAACATATAGTAAATGTGCACTTATATTCAACGATAAGTCATTCCGCATCCACTGTCTAGTTATAATCGTTGGCAAGCAGTATATTCTGTCGATGCTGCTGCCACCTACTGGAAAATTACTTGAAAAAGCCGTCAAATCAGATAGTTTCAAAATATCAGGCATACAAGTTACGAAAAGGAGGACATTTCATGATTTTTAAAAAATCCGCCCGGACCCCGGACAAAGGCCTAAAAAGGAGAACATGTCCGGACAAAAGTGAACGTCTGGTCACCCTATTTTGGTTCCAATACGACGTTGAAACACGGGAGTTTTTATCATTGTTTTGAAGAACAAGTGCAGTGAGATTGTAATTTAGCAACGACTGAATAAATAAAACGTCATTTATTACAAGGCAACTAGCGAAATGTCTTTTTTTAACAATTATGCCACATTTACAATCTGTCTACAATAGACAATAAGTGAATATGACATGAGTGGAGATGTTATCCCATGACAACACTCCAAAAGAAAAGTAATAATGTTTTAAATAGCTGTAGTAAAAATGAATGGAAGGTCAAGAGCATTGGTCCTTTTAAGTCTACTTCTTATTTGACTATTATCCAGTAAATTTAATGCATGATGATTCGGATGTTGATTTAATCGGTGCAGATATTTTTTGCTGAACTTAGAGATTTCTTCTTTTACAGTTGAAATGTTGAGATCATGATGAATGACATCATTACGTACATACCATGGTGCATTGTCAATGGAACGTAAAGTTTTGGACTGATACCTCTGCAGTATTTCAGCGTTTGAGTTGCTAGCAGTTCCCCACGGTTGGATGCCGTATGTCCAGATTGGTTTTAGTATGACTTTATAAACAAGAAGTTTATTTTCTAGTGACAGTTTTGATTTAGGTCCCAATAACCAATAGATTTTTTATGTTTTAAAATTTAATTCTTTACGTTTAGTTTCAATATGTTTATGCCATGTTAAGCGGCGATCTAAATGCATACCTAAATATTTAACATCGTCTGCTTCAGGAAGTTCTTTGTTGTACAGTGTTACAGGAGGACAGTTTTCAGTTCTGGTTCTGAAAGTAACATGAACTGATTTGCTTTCACTCGCTTGTATTCTCCATTTAATTAGCCAGTCTTCTGTTTCTTTCAAAAATGTCTGTTGGGGTTTGCAAATTTTGAAGTGTAACATCAGTTCAACGTCGTTTCAACATAAGTGTGTTGTTCGGAGAGCTCCGAATTACAAGTCAATAAGGTTATGATGCCGCACGTCTGAAGAAAGTGGATCTGTTAACATTCAATACACTATTCTATTAGTTGCCCTTGTGGGTAGAGGCACGGGCTGGGAACTTCCCTCCCACGTTGGCCGGTTGAGTAGACCCATTGTACTACCCAGAATGGAACGGTGTGCATGCCCTAAGTTCCCCGGCTACGGATTCTTCTCCACTTCAGCCTATAGACTACCTTTATCTTTCCGCGTAGGCATCACAGCGGTCCCTCAACCCCGGTTCCACGAGCTACAATGAGCCCCAGGGGAGAGCCCATGGTACATAGCACTACCACCAGCGACTAATGACCGCACACCACGGGGTAAAAGTTCGGTGGCGGCCGTCAACCGATTCTACATCGGGGCAAAAACAAGAAAGTTACCCAGCAATTCTGCTTCAGTTAGTTGAGGGAAAACCTCGGAAAAACATCAACCAGGTAACTTGTCCCAACCAGGATTTGAACCCGGGACAGCTCGTGTTATAAACATGCACGCTAACCGTTACTCCACAGCGTTGGACAACATGCAATACACTGATGGCTATAGGTGTGTTCTCAAAGCTACTATTCTTATTAGCGCTGGTATGTCAGCATGTACCAAGATGAGTCTCGGACAACTGTGTGCAGATATGGTTATGCCGTACGAAATTGTTCAACATTACTTGAAACGTTACTTTTACCGCACACAACGTGTTCATATGGATCTCCAGAAACGGATCAGGATCACATTTGTTTTTCAGAACAGAGCTACAACAGGAAAACAACACGGACATGATATTCCAGCAGGATGGCGTACTGCCTCCTTGAGGAAAAGAAATTCGTGAATAACATTCGACATCAACTGATGAGGTTGTAGTGGCCAATTACATGGCATCCAAATTCTCAAGACCTGACGTCACCCGATTTTTGTGTGAGTATTGTGAAGAATGATATCTATGCTCTGTGGTCCAGAGATATCGGTGATCTGAAAGGAAAGATTGTCTCAACTTTTGGAAAAAAATCTTCTGATATGGGAGAAATAATCCTCACTGTGTCAATTGTGTTGTGAACGCAGTGGTGGTCTAATGTGGTCGAAATTCCAATAAATAGGATTACTGAAAAATAAATACCAACCGCTCTCATGTTATAGCGTTTTTTATCCTTCCAAACGGATCATCCTGTATATTGTATAGGCAAAGTACCAAATTTTTACATGACGCGTAATGATATTCTTGCAAAAGTTTTGTTTCCCAAACCAGAAATATTAAAAAATATGAAATGAATGAATGAATGAATTAATTAATTTAGCTATTATGTCCCGTGAAGGGCAAAGGCCTCCTATAAAAGAGGTGGCTCGTTATTACTCGCCTGATGAGC
The DNA here is from genome assembly GCF_040183065.1 of Periplaneta americana. Classification (NCBI taxonomy): domain Eukaryota; kingdom Metazoa; phylum Arthropoda; class Insecta; order Blattodea; family Blattidae; genus Periplaneta; species Periplaneta americana. The sequence goes on along the minus strand of NC_091130.1, from coordinate 110,560,202 downwards.
CATTCCAGGCGAGATTTCTCTTTGTCGGTCTGTATACCTTTAAAATTAATGTATACTATCTAGCACTAGTCGTCATTGTAACCCATTAACACTATACAGTACACTGTAACACTCTTAATTATTTCTAGTTCGTATTAGTCCTAGTTCTTTCCACTGAGCTCTGTCCCTTGCTTTTCCTGACCACTGTTTGCTTGTCGTCTTCACAAACATATCCGCCCATCTGAGTCGTGGTCTTCCCTGGTTCCTTCTTCCGATGTATGGGTCCCAAATGGTGGTAGCGTGCCTCCATCTTGAGTGCTCCATTCTCGTCACGTGTCCCCCTCACTTCCACTTCGTCATCATGGCACGTTCTGCTGCATTGGATGTGTTGGCCAATTTTGTAGACTGTCGTTAGGGAGCTTGTCTTTTAGCGTGAGTTCTAATGCAAAAATATGAGCTGCCCGCATTTTAAAAAATTATTAATTATACATTTAGGCCTATTTATATTCCACTTAAAATGTGAGACATCTACTGCTATTCCATGATATGAGAGAATGTTAATTACAAAAAGTAATGGAATAATAATAATAATAATAATAATAATAATAATAATAATAATAATAATAATAATAATAGTTTTATTTTCCCTGGCGGAGTTAAGGCTATCAGGCCTTCTCTTCCACTCAACCACGATCAAATCACATACAGAAAAATACATACCGGTCCACTGCGAAAAAAGAGGCATATAGCCAGGAGTCCACACCTGTGGAGTAACGGTTAGCGTGTCTAGCCGTGAAACCAGGTGGCCCGGGTTCGATTCCCGGTCGGGGTAAGTTACTTGATTGAGGTTTTTTCCAGAACCCAATATGAGCAAATTCTGGGTAACTTTCGGTTCTGGACCCCGGGCTCATTTCACCGGCATTATCACCTTCATCTCATCCAGACGCTAAGTAACGTAAGGTGTTGATAAAGCGTCGTAAAATAACCTACTAAAAATATACAGGGTGTTTCCGAGGTGGTGTTACAAACTTTCAGGGATGACGGCGAAGGGCACATGTATCAATTTGGGATAAAGAACTCTGGTCCGGAAATGACCGAGCCGAAAGTTACAAGCAAAAATAGTTGTGTGGAAATGAAATAATTTTATTCCTTTGTTCATCTTATTTATGTGTATTTATCTGTATATCTTACACATACTGTATTCATCTGACGTTGTTTACGTTGTCTACGTACAGTATTCCATTCAGTGCGCTATCTGAGGGATGGGGACAGGAGACTACACTAAAGCAATGCAGGTAGTGTAATGTGTAACGGACATGGTCGTTCCTGATATGCACGTCTGTAGACAGCAGTGTATATGTACAAGTTGCAGTGTCCAGTCGATCAGTCCTAGTGAAATGGAGGAGTAAACGAGAGCGGAATACGGATGAGCCAATGGGAACAGTAGACAAGCTCACAGATTGTATCGGTACAAGTACCCACGTAGGAGACATCCGGCCCATACCATTTTTCCACGACTGTTTCAAAGCTTAAGGGAAGGAGGGCACGTGGTGCCAAATTACAATTCCATTTCCACACAACTATTTTTGCTTATAACTTTCGACTCAGTCATTTCCGGACCATGGTTCCTTATCTCAAATTGATACATGTGCCCTTCGCCATCATCCCTGAAAGTTTGTAACACCACTTCGGAAACACTCTGTATAGCCAGGACGTAACAAGATTTGCTGGAGAAGTGCGAAATTTGTAAAGGAAGGAACGTCAAAAGACAGAAAGGGAAGTGTCGGAAGAGTCACAAAACCATGATACAATTCCGTTCTTCTGGAGTAAGATGAAGAGTAAGGAAAGAAATGGGTTTCAAGTTATGAAGAAACATACAATTCATGTGAGACTTGCTTTTATTGATCACTGATCATAGAAACAGAAGAGATCATCGGCATAAGTTGCAGAGAATGTTGTACCATGTTCAAGGAGTCCGTTCACTTGATCACTTGAGCAGCACGGGCGCATGCGCATAGGCTGCATAAGCTGGATAAGCAGGAGCGGCGTACGCAGCGGCTACTAGGGGCGCTGCCAACCCGTTGAACCTCTGCGCCACCACCTGGGAACTGTGGGCGGTGACGACGGCCGGAGCAGGGGCGTACGCCACCGGAGCTGCGGCCACGGCGGCCAAAGGTGCAGGAGCCAGGAGGCCGGGAGCAGCTTGCACGGCGCAGGCCACCAGGGCGGCGAGCAGGATGCACTGTGAGAGACAAAAGTATCACTTAGTGAGGAAGCGTTTCATACAACAGGAGAGAACTTCATGGGGAACAAAGGTTTTTTTTAATGTCTCCAATCTAAACTACCAGGCAATGGATGAATACAATGGTAATTCCCTTTAAGGAAAAATCCCTGTGCTTACAGCGGAAATCGAACCCGGGAGCTCTGACCACTAGATCATGAGGCAGGCTAAGGAGTAAGAAAAAGTTATGCTTAGAATTTCTTTGATTCAGAGGCTAAATTGTAAGAATATCATTAGATTTTAAATTAAATGACATAAATTGTACTACAATTTTATTTGCTAATGAGCAAGTGGTCATTAGCAAGAGTGAAAATGCTTTACAACAGGCAGACTTCAAATTAGATCGAATTGCATTAAGTTTTAATATGAAAATATCGACCAATAAAAAGCGATGGCATTTATTGGATCTCAACCAATAAGACTGAAATTGGTTATAGAGAACAAAATAATAGAACAAATCAACACTTTTATATATTTAGGTTGTCCAATAACATATGGCAAAAAATGTGAAATCGAGGAAAAATTAAATAAATTCAATTATTTCTGTGGAACAATACGTAGAACACTGGGAAAGAAAGTGAGAAAGGAAACATTAATCAAGTATTACAAAGTAATGGCAATTCCGTCCCTTCTATAGCTACGGCTGCGAATATTGGGTTCTAAAGGAAAACGAAGAAAGAAAAATTGAAGCAGGTGAAATGAAATTTCTTAGATATGTTGCGGGTTATACACTATTGGACAAAAAAAGAAATGAAGATATTAGAAAAGAATTAAACATAGATAGTATAATTGAACTTATTAAAGAATATCAACATAAATGGAAAGAACATGTAAACAGAATGCCAACAACAAGTATAACGAGAGCAGCCATGCATTATAATCCATCAGGAAGACCAGTAAAACGTTGGCAAGATCAATTTTAATGGAGGCGGAACAGGCCGAAAGGCCTAAACCTTGAAGAAAATGATGATGGTGATGATGATCATTTACTGTCAACATCAATTAATTAATACAAATACACAATGTATAGTGTATTCAATGTTTTAACACTTTTATCTGAAATGGGAAGAAAGTAGGCCTACTAGAACCTTCTATAAAAATAAGCACAATGACCCAATACAACTTATTAGATTGATATGTAGGAAAATACTTGGAGTTACAGTCATTTTTAAATTAGAAAATGTAAATTGGTTCAACACCTAAAGGAAGAAGGCATGCATTTTCAGCCAAAATATATAATCGCAATTTCTTCCAGTCATAGTAAGAAACTTCAACAGGAAGACAAATTGTAAGTTGGTAAACATCATACATATTCAATAGGCCTACATATTCTTAAAATATCTTACTCAGTTATAACAACATTTGCACAATTTCAAACATAAATATTACTGAATAACTTGGATTTGCAAGTAGCGACATACTTTGTGGAGCCAACGTTTATACTTTATTTTTTAAAAATCTGTATATGTATTATTTCTAAGATTTTTTTGGGAACAGGATGCATGTTCAATTTATTTCATAAAAGTTTTTGAACATAAATACATTCTGCCATTAATCAGTTTATTTAGTATAAAATGTAGTGCAATACAGATACTTAAAAAATTCTGTTCTCAACAAGAATCTTATCTGCATGAAATATTAACCAATAATTGGTTTTAACAAATTTACAACTAGATTAATGAGTTACGAGACGATATGAAGAGAATATTACAACCAAAATAATTGAAGTGTAGTGCAATACAGGAACTTTAAAAAAATCCATTCACAACAAGAATGTCATCTGCATGAAATATTAAGCAGAAATTGGTTTTAATAAATTTACAGCTCGATTAATGAGTTACGGGACGAAATGAAGAGAATATTAAAACCAAGATTATTCAAGTGTAGTATATTTTCAGATTATTTTGACGATAATATGCAATAACTAATGTACATGATTTGTTAAACTGAAGTGAGCAGGACAGCGTTCGACTTCAAGCAGAAGAAAGAAATTTTTCTCTCCGTGATAACTTTCAGATTTACTCTGAACTACTGTACCACAGTCTACTATATACAGTCGCGAAGCTCAATATGTAGTAAAAATGCAAACATGGGTAGTTGCCCACCACTAGGATCGCTACTATCGCCTCATCATCGCAGATCTCTCTCCCAGCAGCCGACAAAATATGTTACACTTTCGTTATCGTGTTCTTTTGGAAAAATTAACACCTTCCTTCCATTATTGAAATATTAAATGCATAAAGTTAATTTATTAGTTTAATGAAGTATATTAAATTCCACCATAAACTCGAAGATACCTGCAAGAAATAAGTTAATATAATTTTTGTTTGTGCAAAACGAACTGAAATTTACTATAATAGCTTCACTCATTCAAGATTATAGCGATAATTAACTATGAAACCAATAAATATTAATTTTCATTTCCCTTTACAACAATAATAATGGAAATATGAATTAATGGAGTAACTTACGTGTACCGGTACTTGTGGTGTAGGCTTACGTAGTTAACAAAGTGGGATGAGGTTAAGCAATAATAATCACACCAGAATTGGAAATAAAACGTGATCATAAATTTTATTGTAACAGACTTTTTCTGCGTCTCTAGTAAAGCAACAAATAAAAATAACAACAAAATTAACAGCTATAATTAAAAACATATCCTTTGAAGAAAAAAGTAGGCCAACGCAATAATAATCCCACCAGAATTGAAAATAAAACGTGATCAATAAATTTCATTAAACCAAACTTAATTTTTCTACGTCTTTAGTAAAATAACACATAAAAATAATAACAAAATTAATAGCTACAATTAAAAATATATCCTCTGAAAAAAAAGTAGACCTAACCTTTATTTCTCTGGAAATTTAGCAGCCTAAGTGACAGAACTTTAACCGGTATCTAATGTCCTTTCGGTTAGACTGAAATATTTCATTGTGAAATTTAAGGATATAATGTATTCTAACAGTCACAAAGAACTTCAAATTAACAGTTTTGTTTCTGCACAGCATTCTTGTGGAAACCCAGGAACCTTTCAGAATCTCTCGGAAATCGGAAAAAGGATAACTCTGGCCTCTTTCTCTTACTGTTGCTACAATTTATAGCACTACAAACGTCTCCTCCTTGTCCCATATTATTATTCCAATTATTATATTTTGGCCATTAACATTTTCATTATAACCAATAACGAACATTTCACAAGCATCAATGTGAAATACGCAACGAGCTAGCACTCGATAGAAATATGACACAGTCCAAAGTCGACCATGGACAGTCTATAGTTTCTAGTTGCTAACCGCTTGGAGCGCTTTATCATGATATTTGCAAAAAAAACACCTCAAGCTTCGCGACTGTATATAGTAGACTGTGACTGTACCTTCTACAGAATTGAGTATACTGGAAATTTCTTCTTATCCTTTGGTTGATAGTGACAGAAGTGTGATTCAGGCCATTCATCAAAGACATTTTGCAACATGTTAAAAATAACAGTAATAATAAAAGTAACTGAAGATTTGAAGTAACAACGATCTAAGTGTTATTTTATACTTTCGAGGACATTGAGACATGAGATACGGTAGAAGCTATTATCATATAAAGATCCCGCCATCTATGAACGCCTAATAAAACGATAAAGGGACGAGTCTGGATTTCGATTGTTATTAATGCTATAGGGCTAGAATTCACCACAAATTTTGTTACTCTAGTAAAAACAAAATTTTTCCGAAAATTACACTAGTCCTTATTTAGGCCTACCATTTTAAAATCTCTATTCATCATTATAATGTATCTCTGTATATTATTTATTTTTCAATAAATTCTTATCGTATCGATAGCTACCACATCTTGTTGCAAATCATTAAAATTTTTTTTAAATTTCATTATACATATTTCTAACGTTGATTTACACTTTTTTTTTGTTCATTTGAATTGATTAAGATGCTGATATTTAAAATCAAAGATTTGAACGGCTATCAATGTGATGATACTACTAATCTTCAATTTGTTATTAATATCAGTAATACTGTCTTGTTAACAGATTATGCGTAAACGTCTGCTACAATTCCAATTTATTATTTTCCATTTTTTCTGTATTATTATTATTATTATTATTATTATTATTATTATTATTATTATTATTATTATTATTCGACGATTTTCATCCACGATCGAGGCAAAGTTGTGTATATATATTGTAGTTGCACGCTGTAGAAAATTACGTGAGACCATATTATGTGGAATAATGATGACCGAGTTCCCATATCAAGCAACAGAAGATATGTGATTAAAAATAAACATCCATATCTTGGACGGAATTGAATATGCGATTGTAGTCCCTAACCTGTTCCTTTCACGTAATACGTACTATATAAATTTAAACTTTTTTAATAAGATGAGATAAATAAAATGGGACAAGCATATCTCCTTCCTGTGTAACAGATTGCGTAAAACAATCCACAAATTTTCAATTCTATGCTCTTATTTACCTGTTTATGTTCTGCGTACTGTGTACTTAGCTCTGTTTCAATCAATAATTCAGTATGGTATTTTAGGTTGAGGAGGAATGGCAAAATCGGCTCTCCATCCTTTAAATTTGCTCCAAAAAAGAATTGTCAAAATTTGTCTACATAAACCTTTTGATTACCCATCAAAATTAACTTTTCAGGAATTTGGTGTATCAAATCTAGAACAAATTTATAAACAAACATTGCTGATTTACTTCCATAAAAAACACAATAAATTTAAATTTGATCCTCACGAATACCGTACGAGACAAAACTAGTTTCTTTCTAAATACTCCGAAATCCCACACATCTGCTGGATTAAAACACAGCAGAAGTTTTGGACCCAAAATATATAATGAATTAATTAGAGCTTACCCTGAGCTAAGTCACTTAACACGCACAGATTTAAGAACCGAATCAGATTAATTATTGAATTGTTTAAGCTAATTGAGTTAAAAATTGATACTCTAATATTTATGTACTTTTATATTTTGTATTTGTATATAGACCCTATTATTACATGCTGTATTATTTTACCGTTTATTAATGTTATTGTGCTCAATGAACTCTCTTAATTTTGTGATATATTTTGTATACCTGATCTGAACTGCGCCCGAGCACGAGCTTCTGCTCTTTCGGGCTGCAATGCCTAATGTAGCTCAAGTGTAAAGTATTAAATAAATAAAATAAAAAAATATAATTACGTAGCCTATAAGTACATTATAAAATGTGACAAAATTGCGGCTTGGTAGAGGTTTTTATATTACGATTATAAAATTAATAGCGATACAAATTATGGGTACGATGCACTCATATTTAGTGCGGTCTTAATTCAAACAGCAATAGTGTCATGAAAATGGCTGTAGTGTTTATGTGCAATTCGCTTCAATAAACTACTACAATAGGCTATATTTAAGAAATACAAGTAAGTAGTATTAATATGTCTTTGCAGAATTTTGATAATATTTGACTCATATATTTTGATATAAAACGTCATTGTTTTGTTTAAAATGTTTAGTCTTACAAAACAAGTATAGGCCTTCTGTTAAAATTTCGAAAATAACTTACCACTCTGAAGAACATGGTTGCTTTTTGTCTTCTCTTGTAGAAGGGCGATTGAAATGTGATGCCTCAAAACTGCAGTGGTGATGTTTTTATACTCTGTACAGATGCTCCTTCGCCACACCAACTGACCAGTGTTACGTCAAGACTCCGTGGAGACGCATGCACAGAATAGACAATAGACTCGGTGTCATCAAATTCAGTCACAGTTGAACAGAGAAAGTGACATGCACCCGAATGTTGCATCATTTTCACGTAACCAATTTATTATTACGTTACGGGTGCAATTGATCGGTTACCGAAATAGCCACAGATATGCGCCAAGTCGAAGCTTTGTTTACAGACATCACCTCCATAGCAATGTCAGTTGCAGGCGAGTTCGGTGGTTGTAGAACATTACTATAGAGAACAACTTGCTATTCGGAAAATTGCTTAGTAATTCTCTTTGATCACTATTATAATTATGATTATTATAATTAATCTGTGTAAATTACAAGGATTTCATTCCTCAATTCAGAGCACCAAATATAAAAAAATATATATATACCCAGACATATCCCTCACACAAAAGATATGAGAAAATTTTAATCCACATATGCCCAAAATTATTTCCTGAATACTAAATTTTAAGCGCAGGTGCAAGAATAATATGACATAATTTCGCAATCAATTGACCTGTTATCATAAAACAAGTTCTGGGCATATGTTCTTAATGTATATTATCATAATAAATGCACGAAATGCAATATGAGTATTAGTATAATGCATGTACAAAAGTAACAAAACAAGTTCCACACTGCGGTGTACCTATCCACCCCGTAACACCCAGGCTTGCCGTACCACTGTTTATTTTACCTGGGCCCTCCGTGACCAAACCCACAGGCAGTAGTACATCGTTTATTTTACTGGGCCCCTCTCTGTCCACACCCACAGGCAATAGTACACCATTTATTTTACCTGAGCCCTCCCTGTCGAAACCCACAGGCAGTAGTATACCGTTTATTTTATCTGGGCCCTTCCTATCCAAACCCACAGGCAGTAGTACATCGTTTTTTTATCTGGGCCCCTCTCTGTCCACACCCACAGGCAATAGTAGACCGTTTATTTTACCTGGGCCCTCCCTGTCGAAACCCACAGGCAGTAGTACACAGTTTATTTTATCTGGGCCCTTCCTATCCAAACCCACAGGCAGTAGTACATCGTTTATTTTACCTGGGCCCTCCCTGTCCAAGCCCACAGGCAGTAGTACAAGGATTACTTTACCTGGGCCCTCCCTGTCCAAACCCACAGGCAGTAGTACATCGTTTATTTTACCTGGGCCCTCCCTGTCCAAGCCCACAGGCAGTAGTACAAGGTTTACTTTACCTGGGCCCTCCCTGTCCAAACCCACAGGCAGTAGTACACCGTTTATTTTACCTGGACCCTCTCTGTCCAAACCCACAGGCAGCAGTACACCGTTTATTTTACCTGGGCCCTCTCTGTCCAAACCCGCAGGCAGTAGTACATCATTTATTTTACCTGGGCTGTCCCTGTCCAAGCCCACAAGCAGTAGTACAACGTTTACTTTACCTTGGATCCTCCCTGTCCAAACCCACAGGCAGTAGTACACCGTTTATTTTACCTGGACTCTCTCTGTCCAAACCCACAGGCAGCAGTACACCGTTTATTTTACCTGGGCCCTCTCTGTCCAAACCCGCAGGCAGTAGTACATCATTTATTTCACCTGGGCTGTCCCTGTCCAAGCCCACAAGCAGTAGTACAACGTTTACTTTACCTGGATCCTCCCTGTCCAAACCCACAGGCAGTAGTACACCGTTTATTTTACCTGGACCCTCTCTTCCAAACACACAGGCAGCAGTACACCGTTTATTTTACCTGGGCCCTCTCTGTCCAAACCCGCAGGCAGTAGTACATCATTTATTTTACCTGGGCTGTCCCTGTCCAAGCCCACAAGCAGTAGTACAACGTTTACTTTACCTTGGATCCTCCCTGTCCAAACCCACAGGCAGTAGTACACCGTTTATTTTACCTGGACTCTCTCTGTCCAAACCCACAGGCAGCAGTACACCGTTTATTTTACCTGGGCCCTCTCTGTCCAAACCCGCAGGCAGTAGTACATCATTTATTTCACCTGGGCTGTCCCTGTCCAAGCCCACAAGCAGTAGTACAACGTTTACTTTACCTGGATCCTCCCTGTCCAAACCCGCAGGCAGTAGTACACCGTTTATTTTACCTGGACCCTCTCTTCCAAACACACAGGCAGCAGTACACCGTTTATTTTACCTGGGCCCTCTCTGTCCAAACCCACAGGCAGTAGTACAACATTTACTTTACCTGGATCCTCCCTGTCCAAACCCACAGGCAGTAGTACACCGTTTATTTTACCTGGACCCTCTCTTCCAAACACACAGGCAGCAGTACACCGTTTATTTTACCTGGGCCCTCTCTGTCCAAACCCACAGGCAGTAGTACAACATTTACTTTACCTGGATCCTCCCTGTCCAAACCCACAGGCAGTAGTACACCGTTTATTTTACCTGGACCCTCTCTGTCCAAACCCACAGGCAGCAGTACACCGTTTATTTTACCTGGGCCCCCTCTGTCCAAACCCGCAGGCAGTAGTACATCATTTATTTTACCTGGGCTGTCCCTGTCCAAGCCCACAAGCAGTAGTACAACGTTTACTTTACCTGGATCCTCCCTGTCCAAACCCACAGGCAGTAGTGCACGCACCGCAACGGGCCTCACTAGCCTCTACGGTCGAGTCCCAGGCCGTGTGACAAGTTATCATCTTGGTGTAGGGAGTAGCTTAACTCGCATCAACTTTCAAGTGTATTATTTACTTACGGCTAGGCACCAAGTACTGTACTTATGCGTAAAATAAACATGCAGCACAGATACCAAATTCATGTACAGGAATAATCAAGACTTAGAGGTACTTCCAAAATTTAAGTTGCTTTCGCCATGAAACGAAGTGTCTTATATAAAGGACGGTAAGCTAATCTGGATTAATGACGCACAATCTAGAATTCGAAGATTTCCATTCCTTAGCTAAGTTGTTAAACGTGTCGACAGTGCCGATAATTGTATATTTATGTAGCATTGTTATTTTTATTTTATATTGTCGTGGGATATGTTATTTGGCCTAAAGTTTTAAACGCTTCGTGTGCCATAACAAGGAATGGCAATTTTCGGTCATTTTTCTAATGAGGCTGCAACATTACAGTCGGGAGGATTACTCAGTTTAGTTCAATATTTTTCTCATTTTCCAGTTCTTAGAAATGGTTCAATCACCATCACCAACTGCGTCCGTCAGCAAAATTATATCCAAGCTTCCTATTTTATGTTTACCGATGTACAGTGTCTTTGCTAAATATCCTAAATATGTTGCCAAATGCAAATTGATTATCAACCAACGCGCTGAAGGCGCAATTACTAGAACGTACTGAAGATTGTACAATATCATAAATTATATAAAGTAAATTAAATATTATCATTATTTCAAAACTGAGACTGTTAGGAGAAGTGGCAGAATACGCGGAAAATTTTTATTTTATTCCTAATTACAGAATTCAGATCTAGTGCAAGCGGCATGTTTATTATTATTATTGTTGTTGTTATTATTATTATTATTATTATTATTATTATTATTATTATTATTATTATTATTATTATTATTATTATTATTTATTTTTCAGAACGCACCGCAGCTCGAGGCCTATTATGCTAACGGGTAGAAATGATTATAGCAAAATTGTTTTTACGAGATGAGTCCAAGAATTCGCTATAGAATTACCGAATATTTTCGGTAAACTAAACAGTTAAAACTCAGAAAAAAAAGGCAGTAAAGTAATAGAAATAGTATTTTAATAATTACGAAAATTGACAGTAAGTTCATAAAAATAGTAATAGTAATTTAATAAATGTTATTTAATAAACCTGTGTACCAAATTTCAATACTCAATCTTGTTTTTCTTAGTTACATGCCAAAACATGATAATTTTTCAAGTTCCAACCTAACATAGCCAACCGCCTGTCAGAGAGAATGATTTTCATCATTGAAAAAGATCGTTCTACTTCCACATACGTAAGGCATACTTAAACATGACATTTTGGATGGACTCATATCGGTAACAATAAAGCATACTAATGTGTAATTTCTGCTAATTGCTTTCAATACGATTCGACCTGTCAGTTAATTTATTATTAATTTGTCTCTTTCCGCAGTGTTTTCTTGGAATCTGTAGAAACTGAACCTCTCAGATGAGAGGAACCAACTGCCTCGGGGTGTGAGGTGAAATAGCAGTGACTGGTCCCACCAACACTCTCAGTCGACTAATTAGCTTAGGCCTGTTTTTTTAGGTATGTCGCAACAAATAATGTAAATACATTTATGTGAGGCAAGATTCTCAATAGAGATTCACATTAGGCCTATATTACCGTTTAATTTTTCTAACAGTTGCTTCATTTACAAAATAAAAAAAGTTTTCTTTTAAATTTTTAATATATTCAGAAATAGTACAATATTTCATTGTACTGATTTATTTAATATACAGGGTGACTCACGACGATTTACCGTCATTTACGGATCTTATTTCCGAAGACATTCTGAGCAAAAAATGTCATAAATATTGGTCCTATTCTCAATATTTACAGTTACGTTTCGTTATTGGAACGCATTGCTGTGAACGCGTGATCTCAGTCAGCAGCCAGCGCGAGCGCTACGGAATAAAAAATAGCCGTATGCAGTTACGTAGAGCGACGAGTGCCGTTCACAAGCGTGCGGCCAAGTGTACTCAAGCGGACGGCGACATTTTTTAAAATGTGTTGCAAACTCTCCAAGACTGTAAATTAGGATGCAAAATTGAACTGCAAATAATTAAGTCCGTGGAAGTGGAGTGATTTGTAATAATTGTTGTGATAAGTGCGTAAGAATAATGTAATTTTCTAGTTAAAAATAGAAAAAGATGTCTGTACGTAGCAACTAAGGAGTTCACAGCACATTTTTAGCTTCATAATACTTATGATGAAAGGTGAGTGGAACCCGGGTTTTCAGCTCTACGTGCTGGCGCTCTATCCACTAAGCCACACCGGATTCCCATCCCGATTTCGGATATTCGTATCCCGATGTCGGATTGAATCCCGATGGGAATCCGGTGTGGCTTAGTGGATAGAGCGTCAGCACGTAGATCTGAAAACCCGGGTTGAAATCTCGGTGCCGGAGAGAATTTTTCTCTGTTCCACTCATCTTTCATCATATGAGGACGCAGAATTTCTGCACGGAAATATCATATGTACTTCGGTACATAATAATAATAATAATAATAATAATAATAATAATAATAATAATAATAATAATATATGTAAATATATATGTATATATATATTTCATAATACTTGCCAATTAAAGAAATGATACTTTGGAATGGTTTATTATCTGTTTGTATTATTCTTTTATCTTCAAGCTAAAGAAAAAACGTATTTTAGAAACAATTTTAAATTAGTGTAACTCCGAAAATATTGAGAATAGGAACTATGTTTATATGACATATTTTACAAATATAATCTTCATCTTACGATGTTTGGTGACATATTTTGCTCAAAATGTCTTCAGAAATAAGCTCCGTAAAGGATTGTAAATCCTCGGGAATCACCCTGGATACATAATAGCAGAAAATCTCCATCAAAGGCAAAAAAGACAAACTTTTGGCATTAAACCTTAAAATAGACAACGGGAGATAAAGTGGGCAAAAAAAAAAAACAAAATAAAAACTGGTCCTATCGTTCCGAAATGTGTGGAAATTTGTTTTCTTCCATTAAATTCATTAGTATATCTACCCAGATGAAAAGGCATTTTGTTCTAATTATATGATATTATTATATGATCAATATCAATGTAAACACAGTACTGAAGAAAACGCGATATATATTGTGTGGGATTAAACCCGTCGTAGCTCTAAATATAGCCTATAGTAGTTTATTATGTAAAGGAGAGTTTCGAGATGACAACAATTTCTCGTCAGAAACACAAATCCTTCGCAGAAACAATGCATCACTCACTGTGTCACACAACACGGAAGTAATTCGTAGAATTAATCGATTATTAATCCATGCAGCTCTGCGACTACTGCTCTGGTTTACTGTCTAATTACCGAAAGAGGTGTGCAGAGGCGGAAGAGGAAGCTGTGATCATGAGCTCGGGATGCAGTAGTTAGAAGCTGACACACCTGGAACCTCTCCAGTTTACCCATGGTTCGCATAATGACCCGTGCCTGCGGTTCGCTATATTAGGCTTGCAATCCTCCTGTATTTACAATTACACATCGTGTCTTGGACGCACAAGACCTGCAACATGTACAAGCTGGTAAGATTTTCTAAAGCAAATCAATTATGTAATGTCATTAATTTCAATAGGGTATTCTTTGAGATATTTCAAACAAAGAAGTTTAATGCATTTGGTCGTTTTTGCTTCCTTTTCGAGAAGAAATTAGAATTTATAAAACAGTTATATTACCGATTGTTCTGTATTTTTGTGAAACTTGAACTCTCACTTTGAGAGAGGAACAGAGATTAAGGGTGTTTGAGAATAAGGTTCTTAGGAAAATATTTGGGGCTAAGAGGGATGAAGTTACAGGAGAATGGAGAAAGTTACACGACGCAGAACTGCACGCATTGTATTCTTCACCTGACATAATTAGGAACATTAGGCTAAATCAATACGTTTGAGACGAGCAGGGCATGTAGCACGTATGAGTGAATCTAGGAATGCATATACAGTGTTAGTTAGAAAACCTGAGGGGAAAAGATCTTTGGGGAGGCCAAGGCAGCGATGGGAGGATAACATTAAAATGGATTTGAGGGAGGTGAGATATGATGATAGAGACTGGATTAATCTTGCACAGGATAGGGACCGATGGCGGGGTTATGTGAGGGCGGCAATGAAACTCCGGGTTCCCTCAAAGCCATAAGTAAGTGCATAAACAATATTCTAGCAGAGTTAGGTACCGTGTTATAACATTCGCAATTTCTTTGGGGAAAGCATGAATAATTATTTGCTCCAAGTATCTAGTTTTGATTTATGTCGCGTGTTATGTATGTGAATATCAGATCTGAGATTATATGAAGAAATGTTTCTATGTACGTAAATTAATGAGTAATATATTATAATTAAGTTATAAAATGTATGAATGTACAATTGAATAAAAACGGTTTACAATGTTCATTGTTTATAAAATCTAAAATAGCTCTTATTGCTCTCTTTACATATTAAGTTACCTATAATATAAACTTATGTCACGTTACCCAATCGACTAATATAATACATGATGTGTTTCTTTTAACAATGCAAAATAAACCAGATTTAAAACAAAGAAACGAACAAACATATTTTTACAAATATTTTGACGAGACTTCGTGTTATATAGCCTACATGTAAAATGTAGAATACTATTCTAGCCTTTAATTTCACTGTAATCAGTCTGTGAGCGCAGTCGGTATAGCGCTGGCCTTCTGTGCTCGAGGTTACGGATTCGATCCCGGCCCAGGTCGATGGCATTTAAATGTGCTTAAATGCGACAGGCTCATGTCAGTAGATTTACTGGCAAGTAATATAACTCCTACGGAACAAAATTCCGGCACACCGGCGACGCTGATATAACCTCGGCAATTGCGAGCGTCGTTAAATAAACATAATAAAAAATTCACTGTTTTCACGATGAGTAAGTTTTTTTTTTTTTTTTTTTTACCGCCCGTAACACTTTAGAGCACATCAAATATCGAATGTGGTCTTCCTCTACTACACAATAAAAATTTGGTCTTCCCATTCTTTGTGAAAGTAATTTTTTTTTTCGCTTGCGAAAGCTTCTTAGAAAGAGACGTATTTGTTACTTTAAACGTTACCTGTTTTCCTACGAGACGCTACTGAGAATACGAAGAATACAGCATTGAGTGCGGTAAACATGTCAATCATCCCGTAGAGAGAGGGTGGTTTCCAAGACTCGAACCGAGTGCAATTAGTGATTCTTGTGCGACGTTTGGTCATATTACGCCAGTATAGGAAAATGCGCTTATATTCATTTTTAATATGCCATAGGACTTCATATTACTATTAATTTCATTTTATACATTTGTTTCACTGTGGTGTAGTGGCTAGAGCGCTGGACTGTGGACCCGTGTTCGATCCTCGGTGTACACATCATTTAAATTTATGTTGGGCAAGTCCGTGGTCCGGGTAACACAGGGATTTCCTTCGGGAATTCCGGTTCTCCTGCGGCATCCCAACAAATCTCCATCATCATCTCATCGCGGATGTAGCATCGACCAGCCTCCCGTGGCACACCCGGGAAACTTTGTTGGTAAATTGGTCTACACAACTGACTTCATATGAGTGAATGACGAACTGTCGAGTACCCACCGTTATAAAAAAAAAATTCTTCGCTTCAGCTGAAAGATATTGGAATTATTATTATTAAAATGATGCCGGTATCATTCCAGATCTTTTATGCATTACGGAAGTTCCGTCACTCGTCTGTGTAGTTTGAGTTTTCACGGAAATGGTCTAAAGCAGGCCTGCACAAACAGCGCTCATTGAGCGCGGCCGTTCCTTCGGAGCGGGAGAGTCGTCTAACAGCTCGCCAGAAAGGTACGTCGGAATGACGTAGGCCTGTTATAGGTAGAGGGTAGTCTACGCAGCTATCCGGTGTAGTGTGTATTATCAGTAGCTATTTCACTTTGCCTATCTACGGCTACATAATGGAGGAATCTAAAAGACGGAAAAGTGATCATCAGGCAAATTCTTTCAATATTGCATGAGAAAATGTTTATTTTTTCACAGCAGCTAGAGTCAATACTCAGTGCCTTATCTGCCCCAGAAGTTTGAAAGAAAGAGGAAAACGTAATATATGCTCACTACTAGTCCACACATACAGATACGATGATTTTGTTGGTGAAGATCGCAGTAAAAAGGTTCAGGAGTTGAAAGTTGCATTATTACGTGAGGTATGGTACGTTAGAATTTATTAATCTTCAACAATTTAAGAATCTCTCTTCAGGGAAAAGGCCAGCTCATTGTTGATATGTTGAATAAATTACGGGCTCACATTCCAACGATAGAAACTGTTCGTGATGAAGCCATGTTAAACGATTATGTGCAAATATTAATTGAAATTCAAAGTGAATTTAATTCTAGGTTCCAAGATCTTGTCTTAATTGAAAATAAGTTTCAGTTATAATAAATTCCTTCAACACCAGTTGAAACAGTATCATACGATTTACAGCTTGAACTTATTGATTTTCATTGTGATCTAAGGGCTAAAGATCGTTTGAATAATACTACTAGCCTGGTTGAGTTTTTCAAGACTAAACCTCAGCAATAATATCCACGACTACACAGGCTGGCTGTGAAAATGATTGCTATGTTTGACCCAACATTTATATTTGTGAGCAACTGTTTTATATAATCAACTTTAATAAAGACAGATATCGAACATCTGTAAGTAATGTTTCATTACGATCAGTAGGCTACTGTTCCTTTCAGCTCCCAACAGCATAAAACCTCGTTTTCATGTACAGATAAATAAAAATATAACAAATTGATATTGTATTTTAAATGGCTATAGAATTTCTATTATTTCTGTAAAATAAATATTTCTTAATTAATTAATAATAGTCCAAGATATTTTTGTAAATACTTAACGGGAATTCATTTCATGAACACTCGTACTAGTACTTCCTTTTGTGTACATTTTGTACGAGATCACCCTTTGTTCCAGTCCACCCTTATACAGAGCGCAGACAGTATCTGTATTCCGGTCGCGAGATGTGAGCCGACTCGGAGAGCGCTAACCTTGTGCAGGCCTGGTCTAAACTCAGACGAGCATTATGACGAAAAGAGTGCATTAATAGCCTATTGATAAAGAACGATGAGAAGTGAAGATACTGCAAAATTTGAAATAATGAGTTTAAATCTATTGCAGAAATTCCTGATTATTTCCATGGTGGCTAGTTATGTAGCCGGTGGGGTGCTTCCTGCGGCGGTACCAGCGGCCTACGCCCCGGTTGCATATCCTGCTCCTGCCTTCGTCACAGCCCACAGTTCTCAAGTGGTCGCTCAAAACTTCAATGGCGTAGCTGTTGCTCTTCCTTCGTACCCACATTTAGCATCAGCTGTTTATCTTAGGTGATCCTTGCAGAATGTTGAACACTTCTATTACAGCAATGAAAATACGTACAAAATCTGTAACGATGATCCCTGTGAAATGTATATTTATGAAATATAATAAATTGTAACAATTATATGTGTACTGTGAAGAGCAATGTCATTTAAAATGAAGGCAATTATAAAGTTTGAGTGAAAATCCCACGATTGATTCGAAGAAATAGAAATGATGAATGCATGTGCTCTTCTGGGATGAAAAGAATCTATATCTAATTAATATTCTGTGAATTCTTTTGATTCCGTGACGCCCTTCCACAGAATTTGACACTACGTGAACAGCAAGCATTATGTTTCTAATGCGCACGCCAGTGAGGAGCATAGGAGCCGGGAAAATAAAACAAAAACATTCTTAACCTCAAGAGGAGAGGTGGTCAAAATAACGACTCAATTGTTTTTAGCTCCGAAAACGATTCAATATTAAACTTTGTAGGAAATCGACTGAAACCGCTCTGAACGTCACAATTATGTAAAAAATCTCAACTTCCTGTGATAACGAAATTGTTTGTGGTGGACAGGTTGCAGATTGTGAGGGATTTTCTTCAGCTCTCCCGCTTTTCTCTCTTAATTCCGCCAATATTTAACGGAGGTGTGCCCAATATCGCACACATTTTGAAAAATCTATTTCTAATATCATTAATTCATAAAAATTTCCAATAAACACGGATTCGTAATGTGACACTATTGTGGTTGGCAGCATTAAGTATAATTAAAAATATATAATTTATTAAACGCTGATTTTCAGCAAAAACAAAAGAGCTATTCCATATCAAATCGACCGAAACTTAGAGAAATTTGACCTTACAATTTCTAAATACAATGAAACTTTTTTTGTACGTAGAGAACTGTGATACAATGCTTTGTGCAAAGTTTGAGGCATCAGAACTTCATAGTGTTTAAATTAAAACTATTTAAATTTATCGTATTTTCATAAAATTAGCAAATTTATACTGTTGTAGCTCCGAAACCCTTTCACCCAATGATCAAAATAATAGTTTATTTTGATGCTGAGACATTAAAGTTTATATTGACATATAAACAGATTTTCTTACTTTTTTGGAAATGGAGAAATTTAGATTTTTCCTCATTAAGACGCCTTTGGCTAGGAAAAAAATATAAAAAAATATGTTGTTAGATTCCGTTTTGAAAGTACAAATAAACACATATTTTTTACTGATGGTATGTTGATAAGGAAGTATTGAAAATATCAAATACAGAAAATAAATAGTACGCGCGTGAACTAACTAGCTGACTGTGAGACGGGAGGTAGCCGAGACATGCAAGGCCAGGAGACAAACACGTGATGTGTCGTCTAGCAGTCATGGCTGTGCTAGCCTTATCACAGGTTTTCATAAACACAAGAGTAAAATGACGCCCAACGCTCGCTTATCTTTAGCTCTCGGCCAGTGCGTGCGGTACTGCGCCGTTCAAGTCGAGGCGTGTGAAAATAATCTATTTAATACCCTCGAAACTTATTGCCATACCACTAAGCAAACAATGCCGAATTCCTCTTAATAGTACAAGGTTTTTTCTCAATATTTTTTTACATTTTTACAACTGGCCAAAAAGCCTAAAAGCAAGTAAAATCAGATTATCTGTCTCTCTGTGTATAATAAAAATAAGAATTACTTCTTAACATAACCTACCAAATGCCAGCTTCAAAATAAGCTCTCGTTCAATGTTCT
Source organism: Periplaneta americana (assembly GCF_040183065.1). NCBI lineage: Eukaryota > Metazoa > Arthropoda > Insecta > Blattodea > Blattidae > Periplaneta > Periplaneta americana. The sequence continues at coordinate 110,540,483 of NC_091130.1, read as the reverse complement.
GCAGTAAATGGTTCCAGAGTTCTGAGCGCTGAAAAGGCTTGTTTTTTTTTTATAAAATACGCTAAATTTGTCGCTCAATAATACGAAAACCGTTTGACTTTCGATAGTATATTTTTGAAAATGCACTCCCCGTAGCACCTTGTATAAGTAGGGAAAAAATTAGAGTATAAAATAATGCGAGGTTTTTTACTGATCGATTTGATATGGAATAGCCCAAAAACGTTGCTCGGGCGATATTAGGACAACTAATGTTCCTCTCTATTGTAAACATCGGTATAAGCTATAAAATATAATAGATTTTGGCAACATACAGGTTTACTGACACAAAATTAAGTTATTGTACCAGAATCAATATTAAAATTCCGAACAAACAGCACAAAACAAGCTATTTTAAATTCGTTTACACATAATTAACTTATCGTTCCAAAATCAATAAGAAAATTCCATAGAGCACAAAACAAGGGAAGTTATTTAAAATTCGTTACACATAACTTATCGTTCCAAAATCAATATTTAAAGTTCCAAACAAAAATCACAAATGAAACTTTTGTAGCTGCAATCCTATGACTCGTTTCGAACTGCAATAATTGCAGCCCTCATATCTTCGTGACGCCACTAATTTCATTTTCACCTCCCTCAAATCCATTTTAACATTATTCTCCTATGTACGTCTCGGTCTCCCCAGAGGTTTCTTTCCCTTAGGTCTCCCAACTAGTAATCTGTATGCATTTCTGGATTCACCTTTACGTGCTGCATGTCCTACCCATTTGAAACGTCTGAACTTAAAGTTCCTAATTATGTTATGTGAAGAATACAATGCGTGCAGTTCTACATTGTGTAACTTTCTCCATTCTCCTGTAACTTCATACCTCTATAATTTCCTAAGCACCTTATTGTCGAACACCCTTAATTTCTGTTTCTGTCTCAAAGTGACAGTCAAAAATTCGTATTGTTGTAACCATTAACATCGTCACTCATAAATGAGCTATAATTTCGTAAAACATTAAGATATGATTTCATAGAACGTTTCTTATTTAGTTCTAAAATACAAAATCTGACAGGTGCAGTGCACAAATAAAATTCATTGAAAATTCAATGCTTTTGTCACTATCAGTTTATCTTCCGTATCTTCCGATATAAAAAGAAATTTGACGTCACTCATGAGTCTCATGACATAAACTTCTGTTCATTTCCTTGTACAACTTATTAATTTGTTGTCTTTCGACACCTAAAGATTTACCTCTGATTGAGATTCTGGCTAATGTGTGCATCTATTATCAGGCAGTACACTTCACATGACGATATGTTAGAGGAAGAATAATAATTGTTTGTATACATCTTAAGTCTGGTTAATGTAATATGTTACTAGCCAGTGATGTATGCAATGGAGGGGGAAAGGAACTGGCCATACTACTCCATTGTCTCCTGACTAAGTTGCCTCACGAGTGATGCCTTATTGGTGTCTTACCTATCTTCGAACAGTTGACTCATTAACAACCTAAAGATAATATCAAATGCAATGACAACAATCAATGTTGTAAATAATGACGCCATCGTTTGACCTCGTTGATTCAATTTTATAATATTCACGTAAATCAGGTTATAACATATTATACAGGGTGATTCACGAGAAATTACCGCCACTTACGGAACTATTTCTGAAGACATTCTGAGCAAAAACTGTCACATAACATGTGTCGTATTCTCAATATTTTCAGAGTTACACTAATTTGAAGTTGTTAAAGAATATCTATTTCCTTAGTTTTAACTGTAAAAGAATGTTAAAAATAGAGAATGAATTATTCAGAAGTAGCCTATACTTTCTTTAATTGGCTAGTATTCTGATGCTAAAAATGTGTTGTCAATTTCTTAGTTGCTTTGTAAAGATTTTTTTTTTTTTTTTTTTTCAATTTTATAACTGAAAATTACATTATTCTTACACACTTATCACAACAATATATTGCTACAGATCACACGACTTCTAGCAACTTGATTCTTTACAGTTCAATTTTACATCCTAATGTAAAGCAGTCAAAAAAAATTGGCCGCACTCGTGAACAGCTAATATTTTCTAAGTCAACTTCCGGTAACGATGTTGTTACATGATGCATGCGCTTATAGAAGCAGTTTCGGAACTAAGATGTTTAAGCAGGAGTTGTTCACATCTACGTCTCGAAGAACAGCGGCAATGTGTTCGCTTAATAATTTGTAGGTTGTGAGTTCGAGCATTGTTCAAGTTATTTTATTTTGTTATCGTTCTTTAGCGATGTAAATAATATTCAAGTTATCATTTATATTCTGTTATCGTTCTTTAGCGATATAAATAATATTCAAGTTCTCAGTATATTCTGTTATCATTCTTTAGTGATATAAATAATATGCAAGTTATTTTTATTCTGTTATCGTTCTTTAGCGATATAAGTAATATAAATTTAATGTTAGATTTGAAAGAATACAATTGCATAATACTAGTGTTAGTTTTTTCTTCTGACTATTTTGTAACACAATAAAGTGAAAAGGAGTGACGAAGATTTGAACATGAGACGTTTACATCTAAATGTCGATGTTCTTCCGACTGATCTACAGGTGCACAATTAGAAAAGCATATGAGGAAAAATTGTCCCAATCCCCCTCCAAGACGTCCTGATGGTTTGTGGAAACTCGTTCAGGATGCCTGGGATGCCGTGACTGAGAACTGAAAAGACTAGTTGATTCCATGCCCACTGGACTGCAAGATGTGATCGAGATGGAGGAAGAGGGACTAAATATTGAATCGTGGCTTTTTGTTTTGTTTTTTTTTAACTTTTAATTGATTGAATGTTCTAAAACAGACGCCAGTAAGTCTGTTTTGTTCATGCCACGGAAGATATCTTTTGTTGAGAATGTAATCTTTCTTTCTTTCTTTCTTTCTTTCTTTCTTTCTTTCTTTCTTTCTTTCTTTCTTTCTTTCCATTTGCAGCCATAATGTCATAATAAATAATGGCATAATACATTCATGAACCTGATGTTAATTATTAAAACGTTATAAAAAAGATAGGAGCATTTATATTTTCTCTCTTTCTTAAAAATAAAACATAAAAAAGCATGAGATGTTTGAACGCACTACCTTACGAATAACAGCCTGAAACGCTACAATTACGCTACAACTTTAATATGGAGAACGCTTTAATTATATCTGTAGATATCAGGAAACGTGGTCCAACAACATGTAACATTGTCCGTCTCCGAATTGTAGGGGAGATACCCGAAGGGAACTTAGTTTCTGGAGAGTGGCCACTTTTTCTTTTGACAGCTGTACAATGTTAAAGAGTTTACAAGAATGACGTGATTTGTAACAATTGTTCTGATAAATGCGTCAGAAAAATGTAATTTTGAACTTAAAAATTGAAAAAAAAAATCTGTACGAAGCAATTAAGGAATTAACAACACATTTTTACCTTCAGAATACTAGCCACTTAAAGAAAGTATACTTCACAATAGTTCATTTTTTATTTGTAACTTACTTTTACCCCTAAATTAAAGAAAGAATGTATTTTTCTTTAATTTCGAATTCGTGTAATTCTGAAAATATTGAGAATAGGACCTATGTTTATATAGCATTTTTTTGCTCAAAATGTCTTCAGGAATAAGCTCCGTAAGTGGGGGGTAACTCCTCGTGAATCACCCTGTATAACATGCCTTTTCTTTTCCACATTTTATGTTGATTACTCCATTTACTCCAAATGACAAATAAATTCAATATTTTGAAGTGTCACCTTATAATATATGAAGAGTCCACTGCAAGAATGATTGATGTCACTGTCTTGTCGAAAATGAACCAAGACTCTCAATGCATAGCTTAAGACATATACTGGATGTTCAGTTCAAAGTGTGTGTATATGCCGTCATGTGGCTAGCCGATGAGCCTAGAGAATTCAATCTTCCTACACTTCCGCAGAGGTGTATAACCTATGAGGCAGAGAAGTTGCCTAGCAAGTACGGCGTTCATTCCGAAGAGTACGTACCGATACGTACGGTAACGCCGGTAGTGGCAGGAATGCGAACTGTTTGGAAATACGTACTGTCGGGATATGGGGAGAAGGTTAAGACGATTACTTACGTATTTGTTGACATTAACTTAGACGGTCAACATGGACACGGATCATTTGATTTGTGTTGTGGAATGTTACCGTACGCAACCGATGATAACAAATACCCTGCGTACGACTTGCTGGCGCAAAACACAGTTCGAAAGAGGTTATGGTAGCACACAGACCGTACAGACCGCCATCTGTTGCTACGACGTTCAAGTTATACCGTACACGTTCTCAAGTTCAGATTGAAGAACGCCTTAAATAATAGGCAACTTCTCTAACATATGAGCTGAAACTCGCTTCAAATCGGTGACCAAACAACAGTGACGTCATGACACACTTTGAAATGAACACCCAGTAGAATGTACATACAGAGTTATAGGGCATTAACACTGAGAGTCATTGTCCAGTAATGATCGGAAAATCACAGTTAAGCTTTGAGCGCTAAGCATTTCAAACTTTCAATTGTTTTTCCTGGAAAATGTATTCCAAATGACATTCTTGCAGTGGACTCTTCATATCTAAAAATTTTTATGTTGAAAATTTACGTTTGATATTCGTGTTTCTTGTTAGGAAGACCTTGTCATTACGTGTGATAAGATCAAATGTCGCACCATTACAATATGCGTGAGTTCTGAACTTCTGATGCATATAAAGGCAACAGCCCATGCAATCTCATATCCATCTAGTTTGAAGAATCTTCCATCAAGATGTTTTTCCATAATTCCCTTTTGTGTAATGTTGAAAAGCGGATAAAATTGAAGAGTATGATCCCAAAACGCGTTAAGTCCATTTTTGTAGAAAAACTTTGCTATTTTTTTATCCACCGGTTTACGGACTGAACGAGTTTTCGAGTGACATGCACAGTAACACAACATTTTATACAAGAATCGGCGTTGTTTTGAAACAACACAGGCTTAAAATTAATGATAGATGTCTCAAACATAATCATATGTATAAATCATAAAAATGGGCAAATGTACTGACCGAAGTTTGGGATCACACTCTGCAATTGTGCAGACAAAATATCAAAAACAATTTGCGTATATTTTGGTTAGAACTCCAGAATACCAAGGTGGAATTTGTGTTAAGTAGAGATGGCGTTGAGGAGGAGTTTTCTCGAAATATTTCCTTGTTCTTGTCATAACTGTTCCATTTCTCCAGAGTTAATTGAAGGATTCACAGCCATAGTGGGCCAAGCACCATTTATTAAAAACGGAGAAAGCAAGGATTAAAGTTAAGTGAATACCATAGTTTAATGAAGATTGATTATATCATTTAGTTTTAATGTGTATACTTTATATTATTTTCTATATGTTTCCATTGAATTATGGTAATAACTTCATTTTAACCCTTGCTTTCTACGGTTCTAGTAAATGGCGCTTGGCCCACTATGGTTCTGAACCCTTCAATTGTCAATCATATTTTTGCACAAAAAAGTGGAAAAATATCTCATATTACTACTGTCGGTGACTCAGGAGAAGACGAGAGCGGACTGAGGAGGAAGGGATGTGAACAGATAACGTACGACAACACGTCCAATATTTGTACTGCAGTAAGCGGAAACAATAGGTCTCCTTCTGTTCAACTTAGCTTTAATTTCCATACGCATTGTTACTCATGTTTCCTGCACGAGTAATAACCTGGCTACTGGGATGCTTATCTGAGCGATGTTTATAATAATCAATATTTGTACTGTAGTAAGCGGAAACATTAGGTCTCCTTCTGTTCAACTCAGCTTTAATTTCCATACGCTTTGATACTCATGTTTCCTGCACGAGTAATAACCCGGCTACTGGGATGCTTATCTGAGCGATGTTTATAATAATCAGCAGCGATAGTCAAGAAGGTCACATTCTTTCCGCTCGTCTTCTCCTGAGTAACAGAGAGTAGCTTCTGAGGATACTATTATCATATGAAAGGAAGGATGGGTTAAGTGGTTGTGAAAATTAGTAGTTCTTTTGTAATGAATAAAACAAAAATTAAGTTACAGGTACCGAGACGATTTTATTTAGTGTTGACAATTTAGGAGTGAAGTGCAGTGAAGTGACATGATGATGGAAGGAATTTGAGTTGCCTAGAAATAGTGCGCTCCGTACACTCCATGGTAACCCAGAGGGTAACCGAAGGACTTGACGACGGGGGCGGCAACGACGGGAGCGGCGTAAGCCTTAACCACTGGTGCAGCCACTACTGGGGCGGCATAGGCAAAGGGGGCGGCGTGGATGGCAGGAGCTGCATATGCTACGGCGGGGGCGTGCAGGAAGCCAGGCTTGGGGGCGGCAGCAGCCACGGTCAGGACGACGGCGAGGACGATCTGAAAGAGAAAGCATGGAGTTTATACGATGCCAGAAATAACTGTACTTATCTCCTTATTGAGGGATATATTTATATTAGATACAAGATACGGGAATTTACCGTCATTTACGGAGCTTATTTCTGAAGACATTTTGAGCAAAAAATGTCATATAAGCATAGTTCCTATTCTCAATATTTTCAGAGTTACACTAATTTAAAGTTGTTTGTAAAATACGTTTTTTCTTTAGTTTGAACGCAAAAGAATAACACAAATAGAGAATGTACCACTCAGAAGTATTATTTCTTTAATTGGCAAGTATTATGAAGCTAAAAATGTGCTGTGAACTCCTTAGTTGCTTCGCACAGACACCTTTTTCTATTTTTAACTAGAAAATTACATTATTCTTACGAACTTATCACAATTATAACAAATCACACCACTTCCACCGACTTAGTTATTTGCAGTTCAATTTTGCATCCTAATTTACAGTTTTGGAGAGTTTACACATAGCATATTTTTAAAAATGTCCCCGTCCGCTTAGGTACACTTGGCCGCACGCTTGTGAACGGCACGCGTCCAAGATCACGCGTTCACAGCAATGCGTTCCAATAACGAAACATAACTCTAAATATTGAGAATAGGACCCATGTTTATATGACATTTTTTGGTCACAATGTTTTCGGAAATAAGCTCCGTAGAGAACGGTAAATCCTCGTGAATCACACTGTGTAACAAGAGGAGATATCTCAGGTCCGTTTGAAAATTACATGTAGACTCTGCAATAAGTAGCGATATATTGGGAAAGCGACGTTTATGGCTATAAATTATGAACATTAATAACCATTTTTGTGGATGGCTTCATATGCTTTCATACGATTATACAATTTGTTTCAAGGGAAAATAGGACTGAGTTTTTACAAAAAATAGTCCAAACATCAATTTTTGGTTTTTTGTAAGAGATTATTCCTTGAGCATTTAGGAAGTTGATAGTAAGAACGATGTAAGAGTAATGGAACGGAGAAAAATTCTCTCCGGCGCCGGGATTTGAACCCGGGTTTTCAGCTCAACGTGCTGATGCTTTATCCACTAAGCCACACCGGATACCACCCCGGCGTCGGACAGAATCGTCTCAGATTAAGCTCCAACTCTTGGGTTCCCTCTAGTGGCCGCCCTCTGCACTACGTCATAGATGTCTATGAACGTAGGACCGAAGTCCACACATGTGCTGAGGTGCACTCGTTATGAGTGACTAGTTGGCCGGGATCCGACGGAATAAGCGCCGTCTTAAATCACGAAGTGATTTACGCATATCATATCAGACCATCAGCACGTAGAGCTGAAAACCCGGGTTCAAATCCCGGCGCCGGAGAGAATTTTTCTCCGTTCCATTACTCTTACATCGTATGATGACGCAGAATATCTGCATGGAAATATCATATGTACTTAGGTACATTAAAATAATATATATGATAGTAAGAAGTTGTTTGACTCTACGTCTTCTTTGAAAACCAGGAGCGATTTCTTTATAGGCTGCTCCATATGCCAGTATTGTATCTCTTTTCACAAATTTCCCTTCTACTCGAAACGACGTTTTTGATTTTCAAAATGCTTCATGTGCATGCAGTTTTAACCAAATTCAATATTCGTACGTGACCATGCGTATATTATCTGAGGTTTAACGTTGAGAAATGTGAATGATCTTGAAAATTAAGAGCAAAATATATTATGTAAATAAAAAATATCAATAAATAAATGTCTGATATTGAAAAATTCATTACGCCTAAACTAACCAACGTATGATGAATTTGTCAATGTTAATATGTTGCCAGTGAATCAGAGTCCTTATAAAAATATGAAATTGTTGTATTTAAATGGGTTAGGTACAGACTACAGCAGTAAAATTGTGGAAATATTCAACTTTTTTTCCTCCATTACTGTACGATAAGGAAAATTGGTATGTGTAAAACAATGTCCTGCTGTATGAAAAAAAGTATGGTTTAAAAAAATTATTTACATTTTTTTTTTCAAAATTCAGTTCACTGTGCAGTGATGAAGCTTTTTCCACAGATCTCAAAAACTATCCAACATTCCATGATAAAATTTTTTGTGTGTATTTATGCTAGTCATATCTAAAATATGATGTAAGATCACTTCTCTGCCTTTGATAGATTGTCTGATAAAAAATAAATTCATTTTAAAAATGGTAAAATATCAGTATTTTCTTTAACACAAAATAAAAAAAAATATTTATTAATGAATGTAGTTGGAAGAGGATGATATTGTAAACATGAGTTTCAGCAATAAAATAAAAGAGAGAGAATATATAAAAGTTAACACGTTTATGAGTTATGAGGGAAACGCTTCATCACTGCACAGTAAACTGCCACCATTTTGATTGAAAAAAAAAATATATATATATATATATATATATATTTTTTAAATCGTAAAAATATTTTTTTTTCATATAGCAGAAGGACAGTGTTTTTAACATACCAATTTCCATTACTATACAAGATACAGTAATAGAGAAAACAATGTTGAATATTTCCAAAACTTTTACTGCTGTAACTGTATCTAACCCTTTAAATGCAATGCGCGTGGAACATATTGATTATAGGCCTAAGCCTATCACTAATTTGCGTAATTAAAATAAAGTTAACTTCGAAACTAGCAGTCCGATCAAGCTGAAAATTTGCACACACCTTATTCTAAATGCATCTGACAAACGGTGAAAAAATGAAATAAATGGGATTAAAATTGTAAAAATTTCAATACTCAGTTCTGTAATCCCGTCGCTCTTATTTCCGGCAGCCAATCACGTTGCAGGTCGGCTATGTTTAAATGTGTGCATCTTGCCATTCGCTTCTGATGAAGTTATGGACTACCTAAGACTCGATAAATACTTAATATAATTGCCCGCCATTTTGGTTCTTTCGTTGGCGTTCGCAGAAAGCACATGAGGACGTTATTTGCCGCTCAGTTATTTGCTCAATTACAGTGCGTTTGATTTATTATCATAGGAGCTACGACATGATAATGTTTAGCGGTGTGGCAAATAGATTCCTCGTCTGGTAGCTCGGCAACGAAAGAACAAAAATGGTGAACGATATATTTATCAAGACTTTATAGAGCCTTCACTTTCTCAGGCGTAAGCAAAGGGGAGGAGTCACGCCGGAAATAACAGCGACGCGAATATAGTATCTCTTAATGGTTGATATACTATAAAAGAAAAGTCTTTATATTGCGTTAGACTTTTGTTGAGAATGAGAAAACAAGACATTTATTGGATTTATAATCTGTGAGTTATTCCTATACGTCATAGGGTTCCTGTAATAATATTTTACACTTTCATAATTAATAATAATTTATCGCTATCGCCATCATCGCAGAATGAACCGATTTCAAATCATTCTTTCATATACTGAAAAAAGAAATTGATTTACTCGTAAGAAATTCTAAATTACTAAGTTTCAGATAGACTTCGAAAGACAAAGATACCATTGAAATATATTGAATACCGTATACAATAGTTTCATGCTGTTTGGAGTGTTTGAATGTCAGCTTACTATGGTCCGTCCCGGGAATCTGTAGAGTAACTTCGTGTATATTGAGGCGGAGTCTATCTGGGCCGGAGTGTGTTGCGGGCAGTATCAGCTCGAGTCCGCTAAGGGGTAAGATGCTCGTGGTAGAAAGTAGAGTAGAATTCAGATTGCTCGCTTCGTTCAAGCAATGCCTCCTCCCAGAGTAGTCATTGGCCCTAGCCCCGCCCACATACCACATGCGCAGAGGCCTTGTTTCGTCTTTCTAATCCACAGATCCCTGTGACGGACCATAGTTCATCGTAAAGCTGGCATCGTCTTTCATCAACATCTTGCAAAATGCCCCGCAGTAGAATTCATCGGAGTGAATAATCAGACTTAAAATGCAATATACAGTACGAGTATGTCCTAATTTACAACATTAGTACTCAGACATATACAGGGACATCATTTTATTTTTACTAAAATTTTAAATAATAATCTGGCTATACCTTTAGAGAACCGGAAACACTGTTTACTACCCCCTTCCACTACTGTAGTTCGATGATACTGGCTTAAAACACAAACAAATCACTCTACTAGGTATAGGAAGGAAGACAAGTAGTTCATCCATTTACGTAAACTAGGAAATATCGCGATTTTGAGTTCGACAATTTTCATTGGGTTTTTGTGTAATCAAAATACAGTACTATATTAAGAATAAGTATTTTTACTCACGAACTGAGTTATCCATGCGAACGTATTCATTATGCAGTGTATATTATATTGTCTACAGAAAATTAGCGTACAATATAGAGAAAGAAGTTAAATTGAAAAATAATCATAATATGAATATTTAAATATATTTTTGAAAATGGTGGCCGTTCATTTCGATACAGGCTTCAGTTCTAATGGGCATATTATCGCACTATAGACTACTGCATCTAACTCCAGTTGCCAGTTTCGTCCTTCGTACTAGTAAGTAATTCATGTTGAAATAATTCTGTACCTACTCTATAAAAGAGTACCTTACGTACTGTAAATTCAGTCTTCACTTCTGTACGTCCAAGTAGTTACGCCGCAGGATCGTAGAAAGGGGGGAAATCACGTGACAGTTAATTACTTAACGAGGCCCTTTTATTTAAGTTAAACAGTTGTATAATATTACGTAAACGTCCAATTTCTAACAGAAATTAATGTTTTCAGAAAAGAGCTAAGACAGCCCAGCTTTTACAGAGGAGCGCAGCAGAAACAGGTGGGGGAAATCGGGATGCGACGTAGGCAAACGGACAGTACCTTGCGAAAATATGATTCAATATTGAAAGCTTTTTCGTCACTGGAAAACGCGAACATATTTCTGGAACTTACTATACTCACTAACTCAGCGATGTTTACTATATGCGGCCTCCATTCTGTGTGGAAGGCAGTTGGAACTTCATTAGTAGAATGGGTGGGAGTGAAGCACATTCAAAACTCAGGTACAATAAAAATTGAAGTAAAAATAAAATGATGTCCCTGTACATTTAATGTACATTTGATATGTTTTAATAAGTTTGAACTAATATATTTTGTCAGATGTTTTTAACTATGTGACCTTCATAAAAAAGGAGCAAAATGTGTTTCTATTCTCTAACGTGAGTCCTGGCACGATGCCTTGAACCACGACGCTACGGCGCGGGACTTCATTCAATATAAGTTTACATAATTACTTATGAGGACGGAGGTGTATAATTTTAAAAAGTAAAGTGATTATTATTGCTGTTAAATTTGCATGAAACCAGAACCTACATAATGCATTAAGTGAACTTAAAATTACACAAGGATGTTAAACTCATTTTAAACTACCTATCCATATAACAAAAAGTTAATATAGGATGACCAAACATCCCATTTTTAACGGGATTATTCCTTTTTTCAGTCTCTTATCCGATTTCCCAAGAAAGTCGTTCCTTTTTCTAATTTTGTTTCCGTAAATCCCGCGATTAGTTCTAGAATTACTTCGAGTAGTGTACAAGCTGCTGAGAGGTGGAGTTAAACATTCAAAGTGTTGAAAAATGAAGACATTAGTCTTAAGAACATTGTCCAGATTGTGACTTTTGTATTGGTAATCCCTGGTACCAACGCATCTTTAGAAAGGGTGTAGATTGTGATTTTTGTATTGGCAATCCCTGTTACCAACGAATCTTTAGAAAGAGTTTTCGTTAATGAACTTTCTTTAAACTGATTAGAGAAATCAGTAAAGGCAATATTGATTGCAAAATGGTATTTCAAGGATATTTTTGCATGGAGCTCTACAGTCTTCTGACGAAAGACCACAAATTTAGAGGAAATGCAGTCGTCACAGAAGTATGGCACTCATAATGTAAATAATTTGTCCTGAGCCAGGAGTATGTTAAAATGTTATGTTAATTAATATAATATATTTCTGGTTGACATGGAAAAAGGCCGTGTAGTGAATGCACGTAGACAAAATATCGAATCATGCCAGTTTGCAATGAGTGTTCTGTTTTTTATTTATTTTGGAAATCTGGTCACCCTAGGTTAATAAGAGAAAACATAATTTTTAAGTTATATTATAGTAGGGCCTAATTTAAAATCTTAAAAAAAATTATTATTCGTAAATTTACTGCTATTAAATTTAAATTCTTAAGCTAATATGAGGCGAAATTGCTGAGAGCTGTCATTAGCGAAAATTATACATTTCATTTAGAATTACAAAATTCATAATTCATACTATCGGTTCCCTCTAAAGTCAGAATTGACTATAAAACAGAGAAGTACACGAAGTAGTTGATTAAAGAATTATTTAATTCTGAAAAGTAATGTGAAATTTTGAAGTTAGTTTTTCCATTTCCTTTACCATCTTAAGGGGCCAGACCGACCAGCCGGCTGCTGACCTCACGTCCACATGCCGAAGCAGAGGTGGAAGATCATCTAACCAGAATGGAGGTATCGTGTGGTTAGCACGATGACTCAGTAATAGTATTTATTTAATAACACTTTCAACTGCAGAGTTTATTCAATGTAGAAATTGAACATGTGTGGGAAATGGCCAACAAATTTTCCCTCGAGCCCTCTGTCAGTAATAGAGCTCTTAAATCCGCAATACATTTCCTTCACAGAGCAAGTCGTGCATACGGTTTTATAGCTCTTTTTTAAATCCATCGCCATCGGCAGAATTTGAACTCGCGTACCTCAGTTCCACTGCTACGCAATCGAAGACGACTTTTATCATGCTATTTACAGACAGATATACTAAATGTTTCGTGAAACGAAGCACCGTGATATTGGTATTTAGAACAGATTTGTCAGCTTCAAAATATGCGCTTATTTATAGCATAATTGGTACAATAATTCCATAGCATAAAGTTGTTTTATACACAGTTTGAGTTATACCAACTGAGACTGTCCAAAACCATTTGGTATCTTGATACATAAGCATTCTAATACGTCAATATTAATTATATTAAATTTATTTTTTATATAACTGATTAATATAACTACAAAATACAATTAAGAAACATAGCAACAGCGAAATAGTAGTTACGAATTATTTTGAAATTCCCTTCTATTTTCTTCTGTGAGAATTGAAGAATGACTCGGCCTGGGTAGCGCAGTCGGTATAGCGCTGACCATCTGTGCTAGAGGTTGCGGGTTTGATCCCGGTCCAGGTCTATAGCATTTAAATGTGCTTAAATGCGACAAGCTCATGTTAGTAGATTTACTGGCATGTAAAAGAACTCCTGCGGGACAAAATTCCGGCACACCGGCGACGCTGATATAATTTCGACAGTTGCGAGCATCGTTAAATAAATCATAATTTAAATGTTTAATAAATTGGAGAATGTCGCCCTCGGTAGCGCAGTTGATATAGCATTGGTCTTCTATGCTTAAGGTGCGGGTTCGATCCCGGCAGAGGTCGATGGCATTTAAGTGTGCTTAAATGCGACAGGCTCATGTCAGTAGATTTTCTGGCATGTAAAAGAACTCCTACGGGACAAAATTCCGGCACACCGGTGACGCTGATATAACCTCTGCAGTTGCGAGCGTCGTTAAATAACCATAATTTTACGACGCTGTATCAACTACTATGTCATTTAGCGTCGATGGAATTGGTGATAGCGAGATGGTATTTGAAGATATAAGGCAGAGAATTCGCCGTAGATTACCTGACATTCGCCTTACGGTTAGGGAAAACCTCGGAAAAAAATTCAGCCAGGTAATCAGCCCAAGTCCCTCGCCGTGGCATCGTGGTCTAAGGCATCCTGTCTAGGACTCGCGTTACGGAATGCGCGCTGGTTCGAGTCCTCATGGGGGAAGAAATTTTCTCGTGAAATTTGGGCCAGTGTATGGGACCGGTACCCACCCAGCATCGTGATGCACTTAGGGAGCTACGATAGGTAGCGAAATCCGGTTGCGAATGCCAGCTATAACGGCTGGGGGAGATCATCGTGCTAACCACACGATACCTCCATTCTGGTTGGATGATCGTCCACCTCTGCTTCGGCATGTGGGCGTGAGGCCAGCAGCCGGCTGGTCGGTCTTGGCCCTTCATGGGCTGTAGCGCCACGGATTATTTATTATTATTATTATTATTATTATTATTGTTATTATTATTGAGGAATTACTTTTCAATAAGTTTATTACGCACAATATACTTAACTTTATTTCAGTCGGTAATTATATATGGAATTATAGGATGGGGTAGCTTATTAAAATCCAATTTTAATCCACTTTATTTATTACAGAAGAAAATAATTAAAATATGTCTTCATAAACCTATTGCTTTTCCAGCACAAAAATTGTTTTTAGACTTTAATGTTCTTAACATAAGACAAATTTATTATATTGTATTAGTAAAATTCATACATAAAAATTGAAATAATTTTGAACTGTATTTTCATAGTTATGGAACAAAAGGTATGAATTCTTTAAGATTGTTTGAACCAAAATGCAACACTGCTACAGTATTTAATCATAGTAGTAATTTAGGCCCAAGAATATATAAGAAATTTATATTTAAATATCTTAACCTTGTCAATTCTAATAGTTCTATTATTAAATTAAAAAAAGTTATGTATGGATTTTATAAAAATTGTAAATTTAAATTATATATTCTTATTGCGTAGTAGACATAAGACAAATTGTATTATATACTTCTTAATTTCAATTCAGGAATCCGCCCCTGAGCACGAGTTCTACTCTTTTAGGGGCGACAAAAGTTTTTCTATATATATTATATGTTATGTTACAATTATTAGCAAAATAAAATAAATAAATAAACTTAACGTCGATGGAACTGGTGATAGCTAGATGGCGTTTGGCGAGATGGGGCAGAGAATTTGCCATAGATTACCCGACATTCGCCTTACGGTTAGGAAAAAACCTCGGAAAAAACTTAGCCAGGTAATAAGCCCAAGCGGGAATCGAACCCGTTTAAATGTTAGGAAAACTGATAAGTAAACTCACGAGAGCTCACTATGTATCACGAAATATTACGAACAAAGCAAGAAATTATAAAAAATATTCTTGTTATAACTGTTATTAATCTTGAGTTTTCACCAGTGTGATTCTGAAACTCTCTCACTTAGTCTAAACAGTGATTACCCTTTACTACTAGTATATTAGTATCTCTAGTGTTCTTACTTGTTAGTACCGTCCAGTAGTAGAGTGTAACCACAGTCTAGTATATACAGTCGCGAAGCTCAATACGTAGTAAATATGCAAACATTAGATAGTTGCTCACCACTAGGATCGCTAATATCGCCTTATTACAGGCACTGCAAAATAGTACCGTCACAGTCTGTTGTTTCTAGCACCCTCAAAACTCAAGCTTCGTAACTATATATAGTAGACTGTGGTGTAACATACAACTTACCAGCTTGTACATGGTGCTGGAGTTTGTATTTGCTTGCTACTGCAGGCTGAGCTTGTGTGGAGATATTGGTACCTGTCTTGGATGTCGAGGGTGTTTATATAGTCGAGAAAGACTTCGATCCGCGACTAAAGAGAGGGGATACAGATCTGTAAGAGGAAGCCACCGAGTTCGGTGGCCAGGGTCACGCTGGAAGCGGTCCCACAGTGCAGCCAGTCCTGGTGACTCAAGACGTTTTTTGCGTGGAGGTATTTCCTTGTTTATTTCGTAACTTGTTCCCACGTAAATTAAGATTAAATAATGAGCAAATATTTTAAGTTGTAATATTATATTTTTGAAGTTACAGAATTCCTTCTTCAAAAAGCAAAATCTACGATGTTTAAATTTTATTGCATAGCTGAAGCACTACGCTCGCTTGCCTGCTGATTCAGACTTGCACACGGGAATGGGTTCAATTCCCGCTTCGACTATTAACTAGTTGGGTTTCATCAATATTTTCCCCAATTTGAATGCGAATTCCAAGTAATACATGGCGAATCCTCGCCCACATTTTACCAAATAAGCTACTATCTTGCTATTTATTTATTTTTAGTAGGTTATTTTACGACGCTGTATCAACATCTTAGGTTATTTAGCGTCTGAATGAGATGAAGGTGATAATGTCGGTGAAATGAGTCCGGGGTCCAGCACCGAAAGTTACCCAGCATTTGCTCATATTGGATTGCGGGAAAACAACGGAAAAAACCTCAACCAGGTAACTTGCCCCAACCGGGAATCGAACCCGGCCACCTGGTTTCGCGGCCAGACGCGCTAACCGTTACTCCACAGATGTGGACAAGTAAGACTTGCTATCACCAGCCATTGACGCTAAATAACCTAGTAGTTATTACAGCGTCGTTAAATAACGGATTAAAATTAAAGATATTACACAGGAAGTTTTAAAAGAAATACACTCTTTCCTTTTAGTAATGTAAATAAGTTGTCATTCTTTTTCAAGATCAATCAATCGTGTCTTCTGACAAAAAAAAACCGTATTTTGAAACACAACGGGATTTGGGAATTTTGTGCTGGATAAATCGGTTTTTTGGCAGGGTTTTTCGAAGTAGTTCCATTTACCCTGCCCTCAAAATTATTTTATTATCGTCATATCATTGTGATACCGAATTTCAGTTGCACTTGTGTTGATAAAAATTATCATATCTCATCCCTTTCTAGAATGGAGGTTGGCCTCTGTGAAAATTTCTGGCGACATAGGAATCAGACATCAGTACTAGACATATTTTGTCTTTTTGAACAAGTTGCTGCCATGACATAATACACAGAAAAATAATAGTATTTTATGTAACGAACCTACAATGGTAGTGATTAAGACGCGAGTATGTTTATGTAACGAGCATAAGCGAGTTTCGTAATTTTCATAAGAGCGTCTAATTAGCACTATAGGCAAGATGCATACAACTGTTTTTGTTCGACCATAATTAAATATCTAAGTTTAGAGTTTTCAAATATCTTATCTTATTACTTCAATGATAATGAAATGGTGAATAGGATACATGTATTTTCAGCTTGTTCTCGACTATTGCAATAGATGGCACGAATGTGAGTGTCTTTTCAGCGTATTCACGAGTAGTGCAACAGATGGCAGGCGCGTACGCCTTATTTATTGATTTTTTGCAGGGCTTGGTATGAAGAAACATACATTAAAACACAGGAAATTAACTCAATTTATTAGAATATTAAAATTAACATGAACAGAATTTTTTTTTTCATTTTAAATACATGTTGTTAATTGTGCAGTTTGTGAAATTTATCTGGAAATGACTCCCAGTGGAATGTTTGAAGTTGGGTTAATGTTTATTGAGTGATTCGACCAATTTTACTTTCAAAACTCGCGCTTGCCATTTTGGATTGGTGCTCTCAAGGCTTGCGGAATGTTGGGCGCACGATATTAGTCAATATCGCATATGCTTAGTATGGAAATCGATAGTTACAATAACATAATGAATAGCAGTACTTTAATGTGTGTCATTAAGATACAGTTACGTCACATGTAATCAGCGCATTATAGTATGGTCGAGCAAAGATTAATATTAACTGTGAGTTAAAGAGTTATACATGATTTTAGGCAATTTTACACCGAACATGAGTGTGTATCATGTTGTTTGTTGTTTAGTCAACTCGAAGACAGGTTAGAATCTCATAAGCGACACCAACTAAGGTATCACTCATGAGGAAACTAAGCAAGGAGGAAATGGGATAGAGTGGCCAAACTTTATTGTTATAACAAATAGGCCTACTTGTCAGTGAATTAAATTTTTTACTGAGAGAAACCTAGAAACAGAAAATGACAAAAAAAAGTGTATGCATAATCTTATTTCAATTTTAAGTAGCCCCTGAGTATTCGTAATATGTTCCTTATCATTATCTTTTTAATTAATAATGTTAATTAAAAGGGCTCAATGATGCTTTTCTTAAATCTGTTATGTAATTACTGTATATTTTTTGTGCGCGGTAAAAAAGGCGTAAATCATAAACTGCAAGTTTTCAGTAGGGCAAAAGCAAAGTTAGAAAGGAGGAGCAACACATTACGATGGGCTGAAAACCTGACGCTGTACATCATTATGGAAGAGGATAGACATAATATGACTTTTATACCATCTGAAGAAGTACTTAATTCAAAATCACCTTGCATCATATATATTTCCAAAGTCTACGGAATTTTTCTTGACAATAGTGTTTTCGCTTACAATTTTCAAAATTAATATTCTGAATATTGACAGATGAATTTGTGGCACTGCACATCACGAAGCAATATTACCCTAATGACTCCAAATTTGAATATCTCAAAATTTTCCAGGAATTTATATCTTTGCTTACCTGCCTTTTTTAAGAGAAAATGTGAATAAATATTATAAAAGATCAACCATACATGATTACGGCACTAGGTCATGTGATGATTTGAGTTTTAAACATTGTCGCACTACCAAAGCACTGAAAAGTTGGGAAATTATGGGAACAAATTTTTGTAATGCCTTACCTGTTAATTCCAAATGTGTCGCTCTTTCTCATTTTAAAAAAGTTCTCTTAAAGTGGTTAACTAATAAGGCTTTTCCCACTGTTGACGAGTTCTTTAATGTGGAGGTGAATGATCTTGTCTTTTAATTTTTAATTTACAATCAATTTTTAATGTAGCCTATAATTAATTTGTAATTTGTAATGTTTCTTCTTAACGAAGTCTCTTGTAATTTTAATTATTAAATAGCCAATAACATATTATTATTATTATTATTATTATTATTATTATTATTATTAAGGTGCTAATTGTGAAAATATATGTATTTGAAACAAGTAAATTATTTTCATTTCTTGTATTGGTCGTTCAACCTCCCCTATTATTGGTCCTACATACCAATGCCTGAATGAAGAGATGATTCTATGAACACATACATTAGACACTGACATATTTTGTAAGCCTTTCTAAGCGTAGAATCAGCAGTGCGTACCGGCTTCACTGAGGTACATACAGTACAGAACTTGAGTAAATAATTATAATTCACTAAAGAAACTGACTTAAATATAGTAACTTATATATGTATGTTGAATCGTTTTAATTTGTCTTTCTAACTAAATTCATTACTATTATTTACATTTTGATCTTAGTTAAAAACATAAACCACAAATTTTTCTGGCAAAAATTATTTCGTTCCTTCACTCATATGCAATTTGAAAGCAATTGATATTTGAAAAACTTCGACCCAGCTGAAATTTTTTTTCAACCTCACTGTCACTGACCCGCTGACATGCAGAGCACCACTTTCATTTAGCGTTGTTGTAATTTCCGTTAAGTAAATGTGAGCCGTTCTGAATACCTTTGTCATAAATAATTTCATTTGTATGCTGTAGTGCATTATTATTGAGAAATTCAATTAAGCAATTTCCGATTTCTCGTTCTCTGTTATAAAGCACTTCAATTGGATTGGACAACTTTCCAGGCTAAACAATACATGCAACCAGTTTCTACGTACATTCCTTTAACTGTAACATCACAAACTTTGAACTTTAGATGCAGGTATTTGTTTTTGATATTACTTTCACTGTACTGATATGAGAATTTAGTAAGCTTTGTGTTATACATTAAATGCTTATTTATAAGTTCTTAATTTATACATGTACGAAAGTAATGTTGTAATGAACCAAATTATCCAGAAACTAATAGAATAAACTAACAAAGATAATATTATACATAATTTTTTCTTTGCTTGGTTATTTAGCGTCGATGAAATTTGTGTTAGCAAGATGTTATCCATGAGGCCAAGAATTCGACATAGATTACCTGATACTTGCCTTTCATTTCATTCATTTACTGTTCTGCCCAAGGGCAGGTCTTTCACTGTAAACCCAGCTTTATCCAATCTTTCCTATTTTCTGCCTTCCTCTTTGTTTCCTCATATTATCCATATATCTTAATGTTGTCTATCATCTGATATCTTCCTCTACCCCGAACTCTTCTCCCGTTCACCATTCCTTCCAGTGCATCCTTCAGTAGGCAGTTTCTTCTCAGCCAGTGATCCAACCAATTCCTTTTTCTCCTTCTGATCAGTTTCAGAATCACTCTTTCTTCATACACTCTTTCCAACACAGCTTCGTTTCTTATTATGTCTGTCCACTTCACGCTTTCCATTCTTCTTCATATCCACATTTAAAATGCTTTTAGTCGCTTCTCTTCACTTCGTCGTAATGTCCATGTTTCTGCCCTATACATTCCACACTCCATACAAAGCACTTTACTAGTCTCTTTCTTAGTTATTTTTCCAGAGGTCCGCACAAGATGCTCCTTTTTTTTTTTAAAGCTTCCTTCGCCATTGCTATCCTCCTTTTGACTTCCTGGCAGCAGCTCATGTTACTGCTTATAATACACCCCAAGTATTTGAAGCTGTCCACTTGCTTTACTGCCTCATTTAGAATTCGCAAGTTTATCTTGTGATTGGGAAAACCACGGAAAAAAACCAACCAGGTAATCAGTCCAAGCGGGAATCCAACCCATGGTCACGCGCACACTTAACTCTTACTCTGAAAGTTTGTTATTAGAGTTAAATATTCCTTATTTAATTGTACTTCAGATACGAAAAGAATCAAGATATGTCAGTTCTTACAAGACATGTTGAAACTTACAGTTCTAGTTGTCATCATTGTAATTTCATAATTCATATTTATAGCCTATAATATCCGTACTCTAGAAAGAAAATTGTAGCCTATTTCATGTGGAAAATGAGTACATTACACTTAACATTCTTCTGAATTTCCTATGCTAATAAAGCTTTCATGTGCTTCCTTTTATACGAGGTCAATATGTTGATTATCGTTATTTTGTAAACATTTTTTTTTTTTTTTCAAAAATTTAGATAAGAATTTTTACACATTTTCTTGGAGTACTCTTTTTTTCTCTCTCCCCTTTGCACTGATTAACCTAACTCATTTGACCTTGAGGTAGAGTGCGGTCATCCGGCCAGGTGATGACGTATTCCCCGGAAGGTGTTAGAGGCGAAATATTTGACAAGCCGCTTCGGCTGAATATAGATTACATTGGAATAACTCATCATCAAAAAGAATTTAGATTCATACGTTTTCCTCAATAACACTTCCTCCCTAGACAACCTTTCATTCTATGGAGGACAACTTGAGGTTTCTTTGTGCTCTCCGTATCTATTGCTTTAAATTCTCCTTTGCCGATGATGCGTGTTCTTATTCGCTTCCTGGTTGTCTTACAACATTGTACCATGCTGCGTGGTAGCGTGCTCGGGTAGTCTGGCCCCCGAGGCAACTTATTTTTCTGAGATATTAATAGTTGTCTTCTATTTTCTTCTCAGAAAAAAAATATATTAATATTGCAACTATTTTCTGTAAAGTTTCTCAAACATTAACATGTGACGATCACTACTACTACTGTTACTATTATTACTAATAGTAATAGGTCTAATAATAATAATAATAATAATAATAATAATAATAACAAAAACAACAGTATTTTACTCTTTCAGGGGTGAGCTAAACTTTCTTCTGCTCATATTACATTTTATGTTACAATAATTAGCAAAATAAATGAATAAAAAAATAATAGTAATAATAATAATAATAATAATAATAATAATAATAATAATAATAATAATAACAGTATTTTACTCTTTCAGGGGTGAGCTAAAGTTTTTTCTGCTCATATTATATTTTATGTTACTATTATTAGCAAAATAAATTAATAATAACAATAATAATAATAATAATAATAATAATAATAATAATAGTAATAGTAATAACAACAACAACAGCATTTTACTCTTTCAGTAGTGAGCTAAAATTTTTTCTGCTCATATTATATTTTATGTTACAATAGCAAAATAAATGAATAAAAATAATAACAGTAATAATAATAATAATAGTAATAATAATAGTAATAATAATAGTAATAATAATAATAATAATAGTAGTAGTAACAACAACAGTATTTTACTCTTTCAGGGGTGAGCTAAAGGTTTTTCTGCTCATATTTTATGTTACAATTATTAGCAAAATAAATGCATAAAAAATTAATAATAATAATAATAATAACAACACTATTTTACTCTTTCAGGGGTGAGCTAAAGTTTTTTCTGCTCATATTGTGTTTTATGTTACAATTATTAGCAAAATAAATGAATAAATAATAATAATAATAATAATAAGAAGAAGAAGAAGAAGAAGAATAGTAATAACAACAAGAACAGTATTTTACTCTTTCAAGGGTGAGCTAAAGTTGTTTCTGCTCTTATTGTATTTTATGTTACAATTATTAGCAAAATAAATTAAAATAATAATAATAATAATAATAATAATAATAATAATAATAATAGGCCTAATAATAATAACAACAATAGTATTTGAACGCTGTAGTTAAAAATGCCCTTAAAATGAAAACGAAAACGTATAGCCTTTTTTTGATAATAGAAATGGAATATTTTCTCTATATGTCTCCGCATTATTGTTGAAGTGTTATTTATTACTTGTTTTACATTTTAATGTTTATTTCCTTAAATTTCAATGTAGTTTTCGAATATTATATAGTCTCTGTTTCAAAGTTTCCAATGTGTCGGCACTAATTAATAGTTTCTGTTTAATGGCGATCAATAACAGTTTTCTGGAAACAGAACAGTCAGGAAATCAGAAATGCTGGAAACTTTGCAAGAAATATAATTAAACACTTAGAAACTCTATTTTTTAGTTGGTTATTTAACGACATTGTATCAACTACTCGGTTACTTGCTGTCGACTGGATTGGTGAAAGCTACATGGTATTTGGCGAGATGAGGCCGAGGATTCGCCATAGATTACCTGTCATTCGTGTTATGGTTCAGGCAGACCTCTGAAAACCCAATCAGCCCAAGCGGGAGCGCAACTCTGGATCGGCAGGCAAACGCCAGTGGCTCTCGAAACTTTCATAAAACCCAGACAACGTAAAAGCATAAAATCTGTTTTTTTTTCTTTTACTGACCTACTGTATCATATTTATTTTTATAGAAAATGTATTCCATTAAGTTTTTTTTATTACAACATAAAACTATATACAACTATAGCATTAACAAAAACAATTCAAGCAGACAATACTTAATAAAAGAATGGTCCCGAAACAATGTTGAATAATGTGATTGAGAATCACCTAGTTCAACAAAAGTAAATATTTCTCTACATATGATACAAATATTATACTTCCTACATATTACAAACCATACGAAAGAGAAACATTGTGACACTGTATATACATTACTTTTACATTTAGTTCAAAATTATTTCAATTCATTTACTTAATGTTGTTAGTTATCACATAACTATGTACAAAAAATAAATATCTAAAAGTTAAAGACTCTTAAGTACTTGTTAAACATAATAATTATAATAATCACGAATAATTGTGAGGGAAAAATTGTTCCGGGGCCTGGTATCGAACCCGGGACCTTCGGTTAAACGTACCAACGCTCTACCAATCATAGGTCCCGGGTTCGATACCCGGCCCCGGAACAATTTTTCCCTCAAAATTATTCAAATCAAATTTACAGGGAGTTATACCTGAAAGCTTGATTTGTATAATAATCACATCAATAATAACAATAGTGTACCCCCAAAATATATTCAGTGACCATATTACCAGTCAAACAGCAACAATTACTGTACTGATAAAGAAAATGATACCCGTCCTACATCTTACAATTGTATAAAATCGTACTTTCATTACATTATTTCCATATGTGTGTGGACATTGCATGAACATTTATTCCAACATTGTTTCCATAGAAAGTGCTAATCGCTTCACAATAGTTGCCTGTGTTATCTTTGGTTTATAATAAAAACTTGGCTTGAATATAAAGTTTAAATCTATATATGTTACAGGGGATATGCGCGATGTTACTAATATCCTGAATTGTAGTTTCCCAATATTGTTTAGTCCTCGGACACTCAATAAAGCGATGTTGAAGATTGTCCTCTTCCTGACAATAGGTGCAAAGTGCTGTCCGAGCTAATCTGATATTGTATAATTTGCTGTTAGTTGGAAATATATCATTGACCACTCGAAACCATAGGTCTTGCTGTTTAAAGGTCAAAACATTGTTTCGTATATTCTTCTAGATCCGTTTCCAATTATACACAGGAAAACGGCTCACAATTTTAGGAGCTGGCAAACTTCTATTCATATACTTATAAATATATTTAACCGTGATAGAAGCTGGGATATTTTGTGGTATGTAGCTGATTTCCTGTTTGAAAGTGCGTATTTGTGGTGCATGACTTGGCAGACATCGTAAATCCGGTGGATTATCTAACGGTGAGTGGGAGGTACACCATTGGCCTGCAAAAATTTAGTGTAATTCATTTGTTTTATATTTCATCTACTATGAAAGCTAAATGAACAAAACTTTTCATGCGTAATATACGTACATACATTACACTATTCTGAATATTAAAATAAGTAATAATTACATGGAAAAAATAATATCAAATTTGCATAATTTTTTACAACCGTAAAGGATTTACTGGAATATTTTGAAGACCTATATCAACAACATAGTCCAGGATCTTTTACCTATTCCTTCAAGAAATACATATATTTTTTAATCGTTACCTTCAATATTAAATTGGTGAACGGGAGAAGAGTTCGGGGTAGACGAAGATATCCGATCATAGACGACATTAAGATATATGGATCATACGAGGAAACGAAGAGGAAGGCAGAAAATAGGGAAAATTGGATAAAACTGGATTTGCAGTGAAAGACCTGTCTTTGGACGAACACTAAATGAATGAAATAAATGAATTAATATTACATTTTCTAAAATTTTTATTAAGAAAAACATATTTCCTGAAGGAATAGGTAAAAGAGCCTAGACTATGTTATTGTTGTAGATTAGAATATTACTGTAAAAGAATCATGCAGATATTTAATTAATTGTATATATTATTATGTAAATGCTTTACGGTTGTAAAAAATATGCAAATTTGATATTATTTTTACTGGTAATTATTAGCTATTTTAATATTCTGAATAGTGTTTTATAAAGTGTAATGTATGTATATCAAGCGTGAAAAGTTATGTTCATTTAGCTTTTATAGTAGCTGAGATATAAAACAAATGATTTTCACTAAATTTTTGCAAGACAATGGTATACTTCCCACCTTACGTTGCTCTTTCTTCATTTCCGGTCACTTCTTTTTCACTGTACAGTTGCGGCAAAAAAACCGGACCGACCCTTGTAGCTTATTTCAGAGCCTTGTTCACTCAGAGCACGATAGACTGGTAACTAAGACTTTCGTGGTTCGAATCCTGCGTGGGAAGGAAACTTTATTCTTTTTTTGTTCTTTATTCAAATTTATTCCCAATACTTTCCGATTGCAGCGATATTTTACTACTTACAGTAATTAACTTATTATTCCCAGAACATGAATTTTGCCAGCAATCGAAAAGTATTGGGAATAAATTTAAATAAGAACCAAAAAAAATGTCCTTTAGTTACCAGTCTACCGTGCTCTGGAGTGAACAAGGCTCTGAAATCAGCTACAAGGTCGGTCCGGTTTTATTTTCCACTACTGTACATAAAACGATAGAGTGTTTCGTATTATATGTCTATAGCAACCAAGCACAAGGTTTCCTAATTTTTTTCGTCTGAAAGTATAATTTGTTACTAAATTGATACATTTCAATTCTTAAGAATTTATTCTTTAATTATATTCGCAGACTTTTATTGTACGAGCTTACGTTTCTTACTCAAAGCTAATTTTCAACGAATCACAGTGCAATTAAACCAGTTTGGAGCAAATTGTACTCCAGATATTGCTTGACGTGATTAGAGTTTTACGATGTTGAAAGTTGGGTAACTATGAGAATGTTCCTAATGTAAGAATAGTATGTGAACACCAGGATCCAACCACTAGCGTTTTCACTCATTCTTCTACATTTCATGAATACCAAAACGTTTCTCTTTGTGTGAATAGTCTAAATTTCTTGTCTCATGCGTGATCGCGATAAAGTAGATAAGAAATCTACGCCTTTAGTTAACAATAATTGTCAAGTGTGTTTGGACATGGGATAAAATTACAGTTGCAGAATTCTTTCTTATTTTCATTTAATTAATGTGCAGTATTAAAAAAAAAATATATTTTTTTTTCGTCAAGAATATGATTCTAAAGTTCACAATAAATACTTCAATTTCTTCTTTGTCACTTAAAACTTATATACAACATAGAGTTGATACTATTTCCATTCAGTAAGTCAAAGTAAGTTAACGTAAAAAAATCTGCTGATCATTAATCCTTCTTCTGAATGTGAGACAAGACGTTCCATATGAAACACAACGGTTTCCTTAAAGTATATTCAAATTTTTTTATTTTTGTTATTTCTTGTCACACCTGTTAATAGTATTTTCTCAACCTTCACACTTTCGCCATTTTCACATCATTTCGATATTTTCGTTCAATCGTATTCACTATTGTTTCTTTAGTATTTATTACCGTTTTTACTCCAAAATAATTTCATTTTTATGTTTCACATTTATGTAGAAATGAAGTGCTTCAATAATAAATTATTACAAAGCTGCCAGTTGATTCATCTTTCCATTTCGTTACTGCCACATGAAATTCTGAATCAAAAGTGTTAAGCAGAAGTTTCTATAATTAGAACGAAGAAAATTACATCATGTTAGTATCCATTATTCTACAATAGTCGACAAAATACACTGTATGAATTTTGTCATCGAGAATAGTTAGTTGAATTTCGCTGATTAACTGTTATGTTATTTAAATTAAATAAATAACGACTTCACTGCGTTAATATTTCGTCACTTTACAAGCAAAACACACTAAGTTAAAAATATGACTTTTGAGAAAAAGGCGTTTATCATGTAGATAAGGTATATGAATTAACTTAGAGTTGTAATATGAAATACACAAAAGGAAATAACTTACTAATAATAGTGGAGGATTCAGTTTTGTCAAGTACAGTAGAACCTCTATTATCCGTGGTAAAGAACGAGGTGGACCGAAGAAATCGGATAATCCGTACCAGAAAATATTTTCGTAAATTTAGTGATTCGTGATTTCCTCTATGGCCTTATCTTCAACACGCTAGGTAGTGGACCAGAAGTTCACCAGATTTTTATCTGGTTGTTAAGAACGGGTTTTTAAGAGGAAAGGAAAATCTTTGTTATGGCTGTCTGTGGAAAGATACGAATAGTGGAGTTCTCATGTTGTAGATTTACATACATTATACACTTTATCCTCGGATTTTTATTGAATTGCAAACAGTTGTGATTTCAATCTCGTTTCCTAATCCACTCAGTTATTTGCACGTTTTATACTTAGCACAACACGATTTCTTTTGATACCCGTGAAGACCTTTAATATATAAATTATACAGCACGACAACTCGACTAATAGACCATACTGTGTAAGGATTAAAGTCTTGTAATAATTCTTTCTAGAAAAAAAAACAACGTGGTACTGTAATGTACGCCCACAGTACTTCATATATTTCTGTAGTAAAAAAATGCGAGAGAGAGAGAGAGAGAGAGAGAGAGAGAGAGAGAGACAGTCGGATAATCCGCCAATCGGTTAATAGGGTGACGGATAATCGGGGTTCTGCTGTACTTTCAAACGTTTTTTTTTTCTTTTTTCAGAAGTCATAGTTTTTACTTAATGTGTTCTTTTAGAGTCATATTTTCTGATAAGTCAAATGGATACAAGCAATTGAATAAATGGATTATTCCATATAGAAACTTACCTAAGGAAGTTTTAGGTTAATAACCCATTACACTATTTAGTTATCAATTAAATCATATGTTTTTATTAGTGCAATGGGTTATTAACCTATCACTTCCTTAGATAAGTTTGTGGATGGAATAATCCATTTACACACACACACACACAAATGGCTTTTAAGGAATCCGCAGGTTCATTGCCGCTCTCACATAAGCCCGCCATCTGTCCCTATCATGTGCAAAATTAATCCAGTCTCTATCATCATATCCCACCTCCCTCAAATCCATTTTAATGTCATCCTCCCATCTACGTCTCGGCCTCCTCAAAGATATTTTTCCTTCCGGCCTCCCAACTAACACTCTATATGCATTTCTGGATTCGCTCATACGTGCTACATGCCCTACCCATCTCAAACATCTGGATTTAATGTTGCTAATTATGTCAGGTGAAGAATACAATGTGTGTAGTTCTGCGTTGTGTTACTTTCTCCATTCTCCTGTTACTTCGTCCCTCTTAGCCCCAAATATTTTCCTTATAACCTTATTCTCAAACAACTTTAATCTCTGCTCCTCTCTCAAAGTGAGAGTCTAAGTTTCACAATCTTACAGAACAAGCGGCAATAAAATTGTTTTATAAATTCTAACTTTAAGATTTTTTGACAGCAAATTAGATGACAAAATCTTCTGAACCGAATAATAACAGGCATTTCCCATATTTATTCTGCGTTTAATTTCCTCCCGAGTGCCATTTATATTTGTTACTGTTGCTCCAATATATTTTGAATTTTTCCACTTCTTCGAAGGATAAATCTCCAATTTTTATATTTCCATTTCGTACAATATTCTGGCCTCAATTGCTTAATGTGTTTTGCTTGTAAACCGAGGATTTAAATTGTGGTGTTATTTTACGTGATTGACTATTTTATAGAATTCAGAGGGTGATGGAAATTACATTGAAACTAGTCAATCTGCTGTTATTTTACCTGATTAACTATTTTCTAGAATTCAGAGGGTGATGGAAATTACATTGAAACTAGTCAATCTGGTGTTATTTTACCTGATTCACTATGTTCTAGAATTCAAAGGGTGATGAAAATTACATTGAAACTAGTCAATCAGGTAAAATAGCACCAGAATTTAAATATTAATGCAGTGAAATTGTTACTTATTTAATTTTAAAAGCTTAATAAAATGACACCAGAATTTAAATATTAATGCAGTGAAATTGTTACTTATTTAATTTTAAAAGCTTAATAGTTCATCAGTTACATATAAGTGTTGAAAGAGTGTAAACAGAAAAGTATTACATCTTTCTTTCACATAATTTTCTTTTCTATCATCCACAGAATCAAACTCTTCACATCTTTCTTGAGAAATAACATCATATAACTAGCTTACGTCTATGACTGTAATCGATAATGTAACACCTTACTCATCCTGATGGTTTGGTCAGTCTAAATTTAGTGGCATTTTCAGTTACAGGAACAGAGAGAGGATATTCCAAAGATGATGGGGATGAAGAACAAGCGCTTTATTGGAATTATGCAGAAAATATAGATTGCTTCAATTTTGAAACCCATGCAGGTTCATAAGCTTAAATTGTCACGTAACAACGAAGCTGTACATTCAGGAGTGGTAATAATTAGTTACTCGTGACCTTCCTCGAATTAGACTGGTAAACAGTACACGTGCTCGTATGTGTGTCATTCCAGTGTTCCATGTTTTGTACTTGTGTAATTTTCCAGATTACTACTTAATTTGTTGTAGACGGAAGTTGTAAAGCACTCTAGGTAGTTGGCCAACGTGTGTAAAGCCCGAGAGGCACGCAATATACCCCCCCCCCCAGGGACAGCGCCGAAACAGTAGGCGTGACTGAAAAATGAAAGGATACAATGCTGCTGCTGCCATAACTTCAGGTCGTCCGTGTGAACCAGTTGCCGTTTATTAGTACACATAACAATTGAAGGATTCAAAGCCATAGTGGGCCAAGCGCCATCTACTAAAAACGGAGAAAGCAAGGGTTAAAGTTAAGTGAATACCATAGTTTAATGAAGATTGATATATCATTTAGTTTGAATGTGTATACTTTATATTACTTGCTATATGTTTCACTAAATTATAGTGTTCACTTAATTTTAACCCTTCTTTTCTGCGATTTTAATATATGGCGCTTGGTCCACTATGGCTCTGAACCCTTCAATTGTTTGGATCGAGAGATTAGTCCAGTATTTTTTTTTCTAGTTCTCCGTACAGCACTGGAAGGTTGCGTAGGACCTTCAAATTTTGCACACTGATATAATAATAATAATAATAATAATAATAATAATAATAATAATAATAATAATAATAATAATAATGTTTTATTTTCGCTGGCAGAGTTAAAGCCATAAGGCCTTCTCTTCCACTCAACCAGCCTTAATACAATACATAAATTTAAATTACAAATATTTACACTACACTTAAAAGGTTCTTCAGCAATATTCTTCACTACATATTTATTTAAATTTAGATAAATCTATAAGGTAAAGTAGTAACTTAATTTATGAGCTAATTTAATTTAATGAATTATAATTAATTTAATATTTGAAATAGCTAGTAAAATGACAAAAATTAATTTAATATAAGCTCACTAGGACTATGTTACAGGGAGAATATATATATATATATATATATATATATATATATATATATATATATATATTTCTATTTCTATAATGAGAATATTAATGTAATTGCCATTAGAGGTTTTGTAAATCTATTTAGAGAAATTAATGATGATGATAATAATAATAATAATAATAATAATAATAATAATAATAATAATAATAAGAATGAACAGATGTTAGTTTCATTATAAGTAACAAATATTAATCAGCAATTAATCTGTTAAGTAAGAATTTATGTAATTTTGACCTAAATGAAGTTATTGTCCAACAACCCCTTATATCACTCGGAAGCGAGTTCCAATTTCTAGCAACTGAAACTGTATAGGATGAAGAATATAAAGATGTCTTGTGGTAGGGTATGGTAGGGAGGAGATATGTTTTATTAGTATAAGATGTGCCAAAAAAAGTTGCGAAAATAATATCCAAGGTATTAAAACGATGTTCTGAATATCGCTGTGAATCTAGTAGTTGCGGAGCCTTTTCAGTGTAGCGTGTGACAGAGATGAGGGAGAAATAAGGTTGTAACTCAACTTTTGTAAAGAGCAGAGTTAAATGTGGTCTATCATTAAGAACAAAAATATGGACTGATTTCATTGAATTAAACAAACTCATAGTACATTAAATTGGTATGGTATCGATTAATATTACAGGAGAAAAATTCACTTCGGCGCCGGGGATCGAACCCGGGTCCTTGGTTCTACGTACCAAGCGCTCTCACCATTGAGCTACGCCGAAATCCAATCGTCCTCTGATATTAATTGTTACCATAACAGATATATTCTTTAGGACCAAAAAAAAAATAATAATCTTAATAAATTCTTCTGCAACAGTGCATATTTCTGTACAGATTACTGTGCATATTACTGTGGAATCCCGGCCACCAAGTCACTCAACTGAGTGCGCTCCTTGTATAATAGCAGCTGACTTAATAACATGTCAACATACATGCCCAACTTGGAGTCAGGCTACAAAGGGAAAAACACTGGACGAGAGGAGTTCGATCCGGTGCTATGGATTGAAATTCGGCGTAGCTCAACGGTGAGAGCGCTGGTATGTAGAACCAAGGACCCGGGTTCAATCCCCGGCGCCGGAGCGAATTTTTCTCCTCTAATATTAATTGTTACCATAACAGATATATTCTGTAGAACAAAAAAAAGTCATCTTTAGTAAATCGGTATGGTATGTTTAACCCTAGAACACTTTCCATGAGTAAATTTTACTCACTCCGCACGATTTCACTTTACTCGAGAGCCCTAGGCTAATTACTTTGAATGTCCATTGTAATATTCTTCTTTCTGAATTTAATGCTCAAATTTACAGAGACAATGTGCTTCAGCAATACAGTAAATACTGCATAAATTGATGTTTGAATCTTAATTTACACAATATATCGTGCTCAAATTTCTTATCCATATAAAAGAAACATGAAGGTAATCATAAAATACTGTCTTAAGATTTTAGTGGTGATTGAAAAATATATGAGTAAGTTTTACTCATGATTAGTATGCAAGGGTGTGGAATATCGTTAGTATTCTAGGGTTAATTATCTTACAAATTAAACCGATAACAGTTAGTTTACAATAAGTAGGCCTACACAAACACAATACCGTACAATATAAAGTCCACAGACTCAAGTTCGTCTTTCTTAGAACCTGTCCCTATCCCTTCTTTATTTCTCTTCATCTGTCCTTCCACCCATTCTGGTTGTCTATAGACACTACAGTCTCACTGGACATAAACAGAACAAAATTGTGAATTGTCAATGAACTGATGAAAGCACAAATTCTTATCGCACCACGCACAGCAAATGAAACTATTATTACGGCATCCTACATAGGCCTAGTATATTTTTAATCAGTAATATGTTTAATGGACTCACTTTTCGTGTTCAGAACCAGTAATTTAAACTACTGCCCATAAGAACACACGCTAGGATGGTACGAAATTCAGGAGAAATTATGTTAGATGATAAACTAATTATGCAATGACTCAACAATTACTATAAGCTTATATTTTTCATATTATGGCTCTTGTGCTCAACTTAAAATAAATTTAATAATCAAATAAATGAAATAAAAACTTTCTATCTTATGTAATTTTCAATACATTTAGCTATGTGAAGTTACCTTGAAACATCAAAATACTGTACAACGTGAATTTTCTACTCAATTACTAACTAGGCAAATTATTAATTTACCTTTATTTTAGGAATTATGCATCGATGTATCTTTGAAACACAAAAAAACTAATAAGTAAGCAGTATTTACAATAGTAACTTAAGATTCTCTTTAATTGATTAACATAATTTCATTCAAGTTACTAATTGCTCGTGTATATGAGAATGTAGTGAAAGATTCCATTCACATGAACATTTAGACTAGTATCACAGTCTAAATATTATACAGTCACGAAGCTTGAGGTGATTTTTTGCATTTCTCACCATACAGCTTTCCAAGCGGTTAGCAACTAAGAGTACTAGGAACAATAGACTGTGCGATCATACCGATCCTAATGGCTAGCAACTAAAGTTCAACTGTCATTGGATGCATATTCCCTAAGTATTGAGCTTCGTGACTGTATATACTAGAGCTAGACTGTGCTAATATGGCATTCAGTGTCTCTGAAATTAAACGCATAACAGACTCTATAACTACAGGGCATTGCTATGTTCGATGTAAGAATGGGTACTAGCTGGTCATTGCCTCGCGATATAGACAATAAATACATAGAGCTTGCTTTCTTCAGAGGACAGCAGCAAGACCCAAGCTACCAAACTTACAAATATTCCAAGTACTATTTAACTGTCTTATAAGTCGATTTCAAAGATTTTTTCATAGAAAATATGTTATAAATGTGACCTTTCAGTGTACAAAACTTGAAGGCACAATCCAACATTTCAGTGTTGAACGTTCCCTTGTGAGACAAGTTACTTATGAAAATGCAAAATGAATTCTGCTATAATATATCAA
This sequence comes from Periplaneta americana, assembly GCF_040183065.1. Lineage (NCBI taxonomy): Eukaryota > Metazoa > Arthropoda > Insecta > Blattodea > Blattidae > Periplaneta > Periplaneta americana. The sequence continues at coordinate 110,506,811 of NC_091130.1, read as the reverse complement.
TCATTTCAATAAGGAAGACGAAGGGAGGAGAGCTCTGTCTCCCACATCACCAACTTCGGTCTTGGGCATAGAAACGCATGGAGTTCAGAACTCACGGACGTTTAGTGTTGTCTTGGTCGAGTGGAGTGAGAGATGGAGCGCGCCGTTACTTCGTGTCTCAACATGTAAACAGTCCGTCACAAAATATATTTCACCCTGTACAGATGCAGTATATGCAGTACATTTCTAGTGTAGACAATAAATGTCTACCATTAAAGCATTAACGTGAGTTGTAACCTTCAATCAGGTGTCCCTACGCCGAAGCCAAGCAGCAATAGGCCTACACACAACAGTAATGCACATTACGGACCCACCTGTGCTGTTGCAATCGGGTGACTGCACACGGGTCATGACGTCATTTATACTCCGTGTACTCTGAACCTCATACTGGTTACTCTGTGGCCCTAGGCGAAGCCTGCACATCACTTACATTACTTATGCAGCAGGTCAGAGTACGTACAGGTACACAGCCCTACAGAACAAGAGAATGCTCGCTCTTGTGCATACCAGTAGCGGAATTCAAATTATGTTACGTACTGTGAGACATTGCTTAAATCTGGTACTTCTATAACAAGAAACTATTTTAAATGACTAACAAAATCGATTTTTGAATCAGTCAGTGCTGGGGTTCCATCCGTTGCCACAGAGAAAAGAAAAATGTTATTCCCTGCTATTTTAAATTTTGTTGCTGCTCCTTTAGCTGCCTCAAAAATGTCTTTTGAACAATTCTTTTAAAATGTTGAATTCAGAATCAACACCAAATGAAAATTACTAATCATGCCATACAGGGGCGGACGCAGGATTTTTTTTTTTTTTTTCGGGGAGGGATTTGAGGAGATAGTAAAAATGGAGTAATGAGAAATAAGTTTATATACTCACAATTTGTTTCCGAGTCACAAACATTTACAAGTTGGCCTGAGTAGCGTAGTCGGTATAGCCTTTTGTGCTCGAAGTTGCGGGTTCTACCCCAACCCAGCACGATGGCATTTAAGTATGTTTAAATGCGACAGGTCTCATATCAGTAGATTTACTGGCATGTAAAAGAAGTCCTGAGGGAAAAAATTCCGGCACACCGGCGACGCTGATATAACCTCGGCAATTGCGAGCGTTCTTAAATAAACCATAATTTTTTTATTTTAACATTTACAAAGACTCCAATACAAACACAATGACAGGCGACGAGGCTTCTTAGACATTTCATCCAGTACTTCATGAGCTTTTACTTCTAAATTTTTATGTATATACATCAAGGCCAGTCTATTTAATCTGTCTGCTCCCATCGTTCTCCTCAAGTAAGTCTTCAAATACTGCAAAGTTGAGAACGACCGTTCTGTTGTTGCTGTAGTTACAGGCAAAGTGCAAAAAAGTTTCAGCGCCTTGCGAGTGCAGGGAAAAATAATTTCATTGCACCTGTTCAAAGATGATATAAAATCAGTAGGTATTAGGTGAAGATTTTTCTGATCAAGGAAATTTCTTCTTCCCATCTTCAATTCATTGAAGAAAGACTCTGGTGATGCATCAACATCATTGGGACACTGATTTACCATAGCCTCAACAGCAGTTTCTAAATCTTTATCTGATGCTCGCACTATGTTTTTAGGCAGCAAAGTTTGTATGGACTTTAGGATTCCCTTATGATTTAAAAACCTGTCCTTGAGCTGACTAATGAAATAGTCTAAGAAGAGAAGGAAAATTAGAAGCCTAAAATACTCTTCATGACTCTCTGTCTTGAAGTAAGAACGCTGTGTTTGTCTTCCTGCAGTTCTTGGATTTTAACATTTTAGCAAAGAGAATTTACGTGGAAAATTCTCTAATTCCTATGTACATTCACGAATTAAAATTAATATTATTTTTGTTCCTTGTTTCGTATTTTTCTCAAAATTTCGGGAGGGGATATATTCCCTTAATCCCCCCCCTTGCATCCGCCCCTGATGCCATATCTCTGGCATCATTGCTTTCGTCATGAGCCAGAGAAGAACACTTTAACTTTTCAGTCCTTCCATCACTTGATTCTCAATGTCTTGAACCGTATCTGTGATTCTACTGACCACTGTACTGACAAACTCATAGGTGTCGCCCGGACTATGTTATCAAGATAATCCTTGGAACTGCATGACATTTATTTTCTCCTTGCTTTGATAGAAAAATATATATATATTTCTTTAATACACTAAACATCTCTCTGGTTGCAAGCCTGAAAGTGAACAAGAATAAAAAAATAAAAAAATTATATATAGAGTGTAACGAAAATAGTGGACAAGACTCAGATGTGGATTCCTCATATGCAGAGAAGAAAAAAAGGTTATACCTGTATGAATGTAGGTCCGGAAATGCCTGATTGCCGCGTTATAGGAGTTACAAGGATAATATGTTACTTAGCGTCGATGGAATTGGTGATATTGAGACAATATTTGGCAAGATGAAGCTGAGAATTCGCCGTAAAATATCATGCATTCACGATACGGTTGTAGAAAACTTCAGAAAAGAACTCTACTGAGTAATCAGCCCAAGAAAGATCCGACTCCATACCCTAGGCAGCTTTCCGTTCGCTTCTTTCTTTCTTTCTTTCCGTTCGCTTTTCCTTTCTTTCTTTCTTTCTTTCTTTCTTTCTTTCTTTCTTTCTTTCTTTTCGTTTGCTTCTTTCTTTATTTCTTTCCGTTCGCTTCTTTCTATCTTTCTTTCCTTCTTTCTTTCTTTTCGCTTGATTAATTATTTCTTTCTTTCTTTCTTTCTTTCTTTCTGTTCGTTCACTCCTTTCTTTCCTTCTTTCCGTTCGCTTCTTTCTTTCTTTTCGTTCGCTTCTTTCTTTCTTTCTTTCTTTCCGTTCGTTTCTTTCTTTCTTTCTTTTCGTTCGCTTCTTTCTTTCTTTCCGTTCGCTTCTTTCTTTCATTCCGTTTGCTTCTTTCTTTCTTTCTTTTCGTTCGCTTCTTTCTTTCTTTTCGTTCCTTATTTCTTTTCTTCTTTCCGTTCACTTCTTTTTTCTTTCCTTCTTTCTTTTTTTCGTTCGCCCTTTTCTTTCTTTCTTTCCGTTCGCTTCTTTCTTTCTTTCTTTCTTTCTTTCCGTTCGCTTCTTTCTTTCTTTCTTTCCTTCCTTCTTTCTTTATTTCGTTCGCTTCTTTCTTTCTTTTCGTTCGCTTCTTTCTTTTTTCTTTTTTTCTTTTCGTTCGCCTCTTTCTTTCTTTCCTTCTTTCCGTTCGCTTCTTTCTTTCCTTCTTTCTTTTCGTTCGCTTCTTTCTTTCTTTCTTTGCGTCCGTTCGCTTCTTTCTTTCTCTGCTTACGTTCGCTTCTTTCTTTCTTTCTTTCTTTCCTTCCTTCTTTCTTTCTTTTCGTTCGCTTCTTTCTTTCTTTCTTTCTTTTCGTCCGTCCGCTCTTTCTTTCTTTCCTTCCGTTCGCTTCTTTCTTACCTTCCTTCCTTCTTTCTTTCTTTCCATTCGCTTCTTTCTTTCTTTTCGTCCGCTTCTTTCTTTCTTTTCGATCGCTTCTTTCTTTCTTTGCTTACGTTCGCTTCTTTCTTTCTTTCCTTCCTTCTTTCTTTCTTTTCGTTCGCTTCTTTCTTTCTTTCTTTCTTTCTTTTCGTCCGTTCGCTCTTTCTTTCTTTCCTTCCGTTCGCTTCTTTCTTACCTTCCTTCCTTCTTTCTTTCTTTCTTTCCATTCCTTCTTTCTTTCTTTTCGTCTGCTTCTTTCTTTCTTTTCGATCGCTTCTTTCTTTCTTTCATTCGTTCTTTCTTTATTTTCGTTCGCTTCTTTCTTTCTTCCTTCCTTCCTTTTCGTTCGCTTATTTTTTTCTTTCCGTTCGCTTCTTTCTTTCTTTCCGTTCGCTTCTTTCTTTCTTTCCGTTCGCTTCTTTCTTTCTTTCTTTCTTTTCGTTCGCTTCTTTCTTTCTTTCTTTCTTTCTTTTCGTTCGCTTCTTTCTTTCTTATCGTTCGCTTCTTTCTTTCTTATCGTTCGCTTCTTTCTTTCCTTCTTTCTGTTCGCTTCTTTCTTTCCTTCTTTCCGTTCGCTTCTTACTTTCTTTCCTTCTTTCTTTCCGTTCGCTTCTTTCTTTCTTTCCTCTTTCTTTCCGTTCGCTTCTTTCTTTCTTTCTTTCCTTCTTTGCGTTCGCTTCTTTCTTTCTTTCCTTCTTTCTGTTCGATTCTTTCTTTCTTTCTTCCTTTCCTTCTTTCCGTTCGCATCTTTCTTTCTTTCTTTCTTCCTTTCCTTCTTTCCGTTCGGTTCTTTCTTTTTTCCTTCTTTCCGTTCGCTTCTTTCTTTCCTTCTTTCCGTTCGCTTCTTTCTTTCTTTCTTTCCGTTCGGTTCTTTCTTTCTTTCCTTCTTTCTGTTCGGTTCTTTCTTTCTTTCTTTCCTTCTTTCCGTTCGGTTCTTTCTTTTTTCCCTTCTTTCTGTTCGCTTCTTTCTTTCCTTCTTTCCGTTCGCTTCTTTCTTTCTTTCTTTCTTTCTCTCCGTTCGCTTCTTTCTTTCTTTCTTTCTTTTCGTTCGCTTCTTTCTTTCTTTCCGTTCGCTTCTTTCTTTCTTTTCGTTCGCTTCTTTCTTTCTTTTCGTTCGCTTCTTTCTTTCCTTCTTTCTGTCCGCTTCTTTCTTTCCTTCTTTCCGTTCGCTTCTTTCTTTCTTTCTTTCCTTCTTTCCGTTCGCTTCTTTGTTTCCTTCTTTCCGTTCGCTTCTTTCTTTCTTTCTTTCTTTCTTTGCGTTCGCTTCTTTCTTTCTTTCTTTCTTTACTTCTTTCTGTTCGCTTCTTTCTTTCTTTCTTCCTTTCCTTCTTTCCGTTCGCTTCTTTCTTTCTTTCTTCCTTTCCTTCTTTCCGTTCGGTTCTTTCTTTTTTTCCTTCTTTCCGTTCGGTTCTTTCTTTCTTTCTTTCCTTCCTTCTTTCCGTTCGCTTCTTTCTTTCTTTCCGTTCGGTTCTTTCTTTCTTTCCTTCTTTCCGTTCGGTTCTTTCTTTCCTTCCTTCTTTCCGTTCGGTTCTTTCTTTCCTTCTTTCTGTTCGGTTCTTTCTTTCCTTCTTTCTGTTCGGTTCTTTCTTTCTTTCTTTCTTGCCTTCTTTCCGTTCGGTTCTTTCTTTCCTTCTTTCCGTTCGCTTCTTTCTTTCCTTCTTTCTTTTCGTTCGCTTCTTTCTTTCTTTCTTTTCGTCCGTTCGCTTCTTTATTTCTTTTCGTTCGCTACTTTCTTTCTGTCTTTCCTTCTTTCCGTTCGCTTCTTTTTTGCTTTCCTTCTTTCTTTTCGTTCGCTTCTTTCTTTGTTTCTTTTCGTCCGTTCGTTTCTTTCTTTCTTTTCGTTCGCTTCTTTGTTTCTTTCTTTCCTTCTTTCCGTTCGCTTCTTTCTTTCCTTTCCGTTCGCTTCTTTTTTTCTTTCCTTCTTTCTTTTCGTTCGCTTCTTTCTTTCTTTCTTTTCGTCCGTTCGTTTCTTTATTTCTTTTCGTTCGCTTCTTTCTTTCTGTCTTTCCTTCTTTCCGTTCGCTTCTTTCTTGCTTTCCTTCTTTCTTTTCGTTCGCTTCTTTCTTTCTGTCTTTCCTTCTTTCCGTTCGCTTCTTTCTTGCTTTCCTTCTTTCTTTTCATTCGCTTCTTTCTTTCTTTCTTTCTTTTCGTCCGTTCGCTTCTTTCTTTCTTTCCGTTCGCTTTTTTCTTTCTTTCTTTCCTTCTTTCCGTTCGCTTCTTTCTTTCTTTCTTTCCTTCTTTCCGTTCGGTTCTTTCTTTCTTTCCTTCTTTCCGTTCGCTTCTTTCTTTCTTTCTTTCCTTCTTTCCGTTCGGTTCTTTCTTTCTTTCCTTCTTTCCGTTCGCTTCTTTCTTTCCTTCTTTCCGTTCGCTTCTTTCTTTCTTTCCTTCTTTCTTTTCGTTCGCTTCTTTCTTTCTTTTCGTCCGTTCGCTTCTTTATTTCTTTTCGTTCGCTTCTTTCTTTGTTTTCGTTCGCTTCTTTCTTTCCATCTTTATGTCATGTTGCATCTTTTCACGGTACAGACTTACAACCCATTGTGGTGTAGGGCAGGGTATATATTTTGACCAATACAAGACAGGCACACATTGTGGGACTCTCAGACTTGTGGTCAACATGATACATGGCCACCGCTAAGATAGCATAGGACAATACATGAACAAGCACTCAATTCATTGGCTGAAAGGTAAATCTCTTCCATTGTCCACTCCGGGAACAGAACCTTAGACCACTTGATTGGAACGTGCATGCGCTATACATAGAGCCATGGAAGGGGACGTTTGGAAATTTCTACCAGTATAACATGATTTGATATTTTATATATTACTCTGATATTAAAAAGAGAATGTTTATTCGTTTCTTCCCTTTCCTGTTACAATTGCCTAAACAAAACTTCTACATTCAATCTTGCGTGTTAGATAAAGACACAAGCAATTAGCGTTTTAATATAATTGCAAGAATTTTGTTACTTAACATTTTGTCATAAGAATTATGTAATTTCTTCTGTCAAGTGCTTTCTCTAAGAATGTAAGGTCTTATATAGTTCAACGTAAAAGAAGAATGTGTTACATCTGGCGTATATTAATTTTGCGAGTGTTTCTATGAACTACATACCTTATTTAACAATGTCACACATTCTTATGATGGGAATACGCACGGTCATGTAAGCTTAATCATGATCACCGCATGATCTTGCAACTATAATCCACGCTTTATACTAAACAAAGGACATGTTTTCAAACCTTGCTCGAAGTAGAAGTCGAGTGAGAGGTGGCTTAGCCATTAATTATTCACATAACGTGAGAAACTGCGAACGATTTGTTTTGAATCCGTCTTCCCGGATGTTACATCAGTTAAGTGCCACACCTCCTCCTGTTTCCTGAGGCTGATATAATTGAAAGTATAGGTTGAGGTCCAAAACTTTCCATAGATTTCGTATGTGAGAACTGTCGCATGTTTTATGTATAAGTTCCTTTTATTCTTGCTTGAACGAACATTGGGGATCGTTGTGCCAAACTGCTTTCTTCTGCTTTAAAAATAGTGTCTCATTGAGACACGAGGTTAATATTTTAGCTTTAATCAAGCGCTAGGTATGGAAGGAGAAAGAATTGTGCATATGAATAAGCAGCCTGTTGTATTAAGAAAACAGTGGTGCACAAACTTCAAACGGAACGTGAAATTTTATGTCGTTATTTTTAGATGGCATCTTAATGTTTAATATTATCTATATTGTCTGTAAAACAAAAGTACTAACACTGATTTCTTAATATTGCACTTGTGTTTTAAATCTTAATAACATAATAGAGAATTAAGAAGGAATATTCACTTAAATTCCATAGTAGTATAATATTATACTGTATTAAGTGGATGAAACACATCATTCATAAAGAAACTGATATTCCAAAGAAAGAGATTGAGTATAACATGATAAGTTGAAATTTATATTGATGGTATCTTTAGTCTTACAAAAGTAATCAATAATCTAATCAAAACAATATTACAGTACGAAGCAAAGTTACCTAGATACTTTATCTGTTTTAAGTGTAACTAATAGGCCTATTACATATCAAAACTCTTATAGCATTATGGTTTTAAGGTGATATTTGTGAGCAACTTCCTATCATCAGGATATTAAATTATTTTCTCGAAATCTGCTGAAGCTGTAGAGCTGACATTTTTACAGCACATGGGCACGTATCTTTTGCTTATGATGTAAAAGTAGTTGCTTTGTTAATTCATTTCCTTACAAACAATTTCCATGCGAATATTTTCAAAATTTTCAATACACTATCTACAGTAATACGTATATACGGTATCTTACATTTACGAAAACATTCTGTAAGGCTAATAAATAAATAGGCCTATATCTGAAAATTTCACTTTTCTATACGAAAAGTTGAGAAAATATTTTTTTTTTAATAAAAAAATCAAACTTGTGAAAAATGAGCATTAAAATTAAAACTTACATTCTTATAATGCACTTATACTTCTCAGGCAAATCTAAAAATTAACATGGATACAGTTTTAATAAGTTCTCTTCCCTTTATCCATTGAATCAGTGCTGGCCATCCCTGAATAGCCTATAGCTCGACCAAGCGGCATATACCACCTCTTTCGTCTGTCGCTTTCCTTTCCGCTGTAAAGCGCTCAGGCTCTCCTGGGCTCTCAAGCGCGCGCTTACTCCTGTGTGCATCAATTGACATGCCTGCTGTAAAGAATTATGATCATTTTAAGATTTTCCGAATCAAGTTTATGCTGACGATTTAAATGTTTTCCTCTGGCGTCACGAGGTGCTTGTCTATATATTTTAAGGACCTCACAATATAATAAATTTTACCTTTCCCAGTGCTACATATGGGAAGGAACGCTTTCTGACACACACACACACACACACACACACACACACACACACACACACACACTGTACTCTTCCACTATTCCATTAACAGTAAAGCGAACTCTAAAATTATATGAGTCTCTCGGAATAGAGACTCATCACAAGGGGGCGGATGCTGATGAAAAGTCATCTTCTTATTTTTCACATTAGGACGATGCCTATTAATATAGAAATCCTTTCTATGTTAATATCAACGTAAAACATTCTATTATTGCTTTGCATTTTTTGAACTAATAGGTCATTTTTATATTTTTTCAGCAATTTTTTTGGGCATTTTTAATACTTTGAAAAGCTTTTAGATCATTTGGAATACATTTTACTTTCTTCTTTACTGATAGGTCTATTAAATAATTTTCTAAGCAAATAGGTTAATAAGTGAATAACAGTGAAGTTTGACTTTTATAGTTTGGAACAGATTCTAAAGTCCGTCTCTCATTTCACTGAAGGCTTCAATTCACACAACGGAAGTAATATAAAATGCTTCACAGCAACTTAGTTTAAGTGAGGGCTTTGACCGCTACTGTTCTTTTGTCGGTACGAGGGTATCTTTAAAATTTATGTTTGGAAGGAGGAAAACTTTCACCGTGTCCTGGACAGGACGTTGTGTCCTCAACATGATTCGGAAGGGATATCTACTGTAGTAGGCAGTATTTTTAACTCAAAGAGTCCAAGAATACACGCTGCGCCCACAATTTTTATCATTCACACTCCCTCATCTGGAAGATCTGATAACAAAAGTGAAGCGCGGAAGGAAGAGGAGACAGAGAATGAAGGCACCGACATGGACCACCGTTGATTGAAACACATTGTAAACCCTCATTAAAATCTATAGTTTTCCCTTAAAACCTTCATTTTGTTGCATGTTCTTTTCCTTTATCTTAGTCAAATTCCAGGAAGATGCCTCCTCTCTCTGAGATTTGCAGGACAGTCATTGAAATAAGATTACTGATTTTTAAGAAGTTGTGGTGCGAGTACGATGAATACTATTTAAATGTCATTTTCTTTTAATTTTATGTAATTTTTCTATTAGTTTAAGGGCATTTTAATGATCATTTTAAGTAAATTTTTAGGTCACCAAGTCGACCTGGTTGCCGAGTTGGTATAGTGTGCTTAAGTGCGACAGGCTCATGTCAGTAGATTTACTGGCATGTAAAAGAACTCCTGCGGGACAAAATTCCGGCTCATCCGGCGAAGCTGATATAACCTCTGCAGTTGCGAGCGTCGTTAAATAAAACATAACATTTATCATTTTAGGTCATCAACATTCGCCCCCTACTCATCATCTTTTCGTAGCCTTCTTTTTTTTTTTTTGGATAGGGGAAAATAGTAATAAGTCCTCTGAGATACAAATTAATTTCATCATTGATTTTAATTCATTCATCCACTTTCTTTTCTTGCCTGTGATCTTCACCGACTAACTCAAAACACTTTTTTCTACATTTAAATCACTTCCTGTCTCATGGCTCTGCACGCTTTAATGCTCATTCACAATGAAAATTAAACATAACGTAAGCGTTAACTTAAGAATATAAACGTTACGGTAAAATCAAGAAGTCATACCATCATTCACGATGGGAACATAAACATAACAGCAAACATACTTGGAAACATAACAACGACGCCATTTCTTCATATTCTGTCGTATACTTCAGCGCTCCACGATTGTCTTCTGTTTGCAAATCACGTAAGCATAAGCATAAAAGTTTGGAGTTTGCAAACTTTCATGTTAACGTCTTACGGTAATGTTTATGTCAATGCTTATGTGAATTATTGTGAATGATCCCATTTGGTAGCCTGGGCGCAAACTTCTGTGTTTATGTTACGGTTATATTTAATTTTCCTTGTGAATGGGCCTTTAGTTTCCTCTAAACCACACTCAATGGATCATAATTTTCCTTTCCTTGGTGCATGGAGGTATCGTAGTTTCACTAGTAGCTTCAGATCCAGACATGTTTATAGAGTTATCCCTACTGACAGGCACGTCACGAACCAAACGGATATCATGTTAACATTCTATGCAGAAGACAAGAACGCAAGTCCCTGAAAATCCATATTTGGTCGTTCTTATACGTTACTGTCTTATAAAATAACGAAATTAATTAAATTGCATTCCAAATTGCGTACTATGCAAGTCCTGCTCATCTACATATGAGGAACTCGACCTCGCAGTGTGTACTGCTAGTTCTAGACAGAGGAAGGGAACGATCGGTTTTCTTCTCTTGAGATCTGCCTTCACGTTGATCGTGATTCGGGCGAGGTGATCGAGCCAGCTTCTTCCGGCAAGGTTACAGTCGTGCTCTTCCGTTAGCAACCCTGACATCCAGGTCATAATGAGAGGATTGTGCTGTGAGAAATATCTCACTCCGCACCGCCTTGTAGGAACAAATGTGCGTGTGCGTGTGTGTGTGTGTGTGTGTGTGTATGTGTTGTTTCTGTATGTGTGTGTGAAGAATATGAACTTCATTCCGCTCTATAATTTTAATCCTCATAGTTCACAATAATACATATTTGTTTAGTTGGTTATTTAACGACATTGCATTAAATACTCTGTTATTTAGCGTCGTTGGGATTGATGATAGCGAGATGGTATTTAGCGAGATGAGGCCAAAGATTCGCTAGGATTACCTGACATTCGCCTTACGGTTGGAGAAAACCTCGGAAAAACCCAACCAGGTAATCAACCCAAGAGGAAATCAAACACGCGCCAGAGTGCAACTCCGGATCGGCTGGCAAGCGCCTCAGGCAACTGAGATTCGCCGATGGCTCCACAAGACTATTTTCCTATTATAATATAACGTTATATGATATTATATTATATTATATTATATACATAAGGTAACCGGGGGTAATAAGGCTCACCTAAGGAATAAAACGTTCTTTCTTTGAAATGGAGACGTTTAACAATTATTTTTAAATAATGGAACAGCATACTTTTATACTGGGTGTTCATTTCAAAGTGTGTCATGACGTCACAGTTGTGAGTCAGCGATTTGAAGCTAGTTTCAGCTTTTATGTCAGAGAAGTTGCCTATTAATCAAGGCGTTCAATCTGAACTTGAGAACGTGTACGGTATAACTTGAACGTCGTAGCAACAGATGGCGGCCTGTAAAGTCTGTGTGCTACCATAACCTCTTTCGAACTTTGTTTTGCGCTGGCAAGTCGTACGCAGGGTATTTGTTATCATCGGTTGTGTACGGCAACATTCCACAAATACAAATCAAATGCTCCGTGTCCATGTTGACCGTCGTAGTTAATGTCAACAAATACTGTATGTAAGTAATCGCCTTAACCACAGTCTAGTATATAAGTCGCGAAGCTCAATACGTAGTAAATATGCAAACATTAGATAGTTGCTCACCACTAGGATCGCTAATATCGCCTCATTACAGGCAATGCAAAATAGTACCGTCACAGTCTATTGTTTCTAGCACCCTCAAAACTCAAGCTTCGTGACTATATAGTAGACTGTGGTCTTAAACCTCTCCCCATATCCCGATAGTAAGAAAAAAACTCACCTCAGTACGTGTTTCCAAACAGTTCACATTCCTGCTACTACCGGCGTTACGGTACGTATCGGTAAATAGGCCCTACTCTTCAGAATGAACGCCGTACTTGCTAGGCAACTTCTCTAGCACATAGGTAGTACGCCTCTGCTGAAGTGTAGGAAGATTGAATTCTCTAGGCTCATCGGCTAGCCACATGATGACATACAGCGAGCCATGACACACTTTGAACTGAACACGCAGTAGTTATGCTATAATATTTTACTTCAAATAAATATTCAAACAGGCACATAAATGCTGTGAGCAATGAAAATTAACATCATGTCACTGGGTCTTATATCCTGCTGTGACAGATAATAAGGCCCACAATAAATAATATAAGTGTTGAACATAATTTGGGCATACAAAGTCTTCAGTTTTTTCCTCAGTGAGACCTACACATTCATCGTGCACCCATCATTCACAAGAGACACACACATGCATATCTACAACAATTCTCTTCGCAGACAGAACACATCCGTGTCCCCTGGATGTTTACAGATCCTGAAGTTGATGGTTCATCCAATGCTCTTTCTTCATTAAGAACTGTCAGTCTTTCGTCCGTTACATTTCTTGCAAAAAAGAATGTGCTTCAGAGTTTGAACTTTATAGTTCAGGGACTTCTATGAACTTGTGGGCGTTTCCACGTATTTATTTCATGGGCCTTACTTCCTGCACTGTTACTTTGCGCCAATTTTAATTTATTGAGTGCTCATATGCTCAATAGCGAAAGTTTCACAGTAGCCCCAAACTTCTTAATGTTTACATAATAACGCGCATTTAATATTATATTACTAACACACAGTAAAACGATTAAATATCAACTTAAATTTTTCAGAATTTTATAATGAAAGCAGAAATAATCACACATAACTTGTTGCCACCAGTGAGCTACAAACAAGAACGAGAATCTAATTTCTTTATACCTCACTCGAATGCAAGAAGAAATAGGTCTTAAGAACTGTTGTTCTCTTTTGCAAAAGTGTATAACTAATGGCAAAACTAGGTAGTGGGCCTTATAAAATGCTGGGCCTTAATACCCCCAGGTACCTTAAATAAGTGTTCTGCCCATGTGCAGGTCTTTCACTGTAAACCCAGCATTCCCCAATCTTTCCTATTTTCTGCCTTCCTCTTAGTCTCCGCATATGGTCCACATATCTTAATGTCGTCTATCATCGGATACCTTCTTCTGCCCCGAACTCTTCTCCCGTTCACCATTCCTTCCAGTGCATTCTTCAGTAGGCAGTTTCTTCTCAGCCAGTGACCCAGCCAATTTCTTTTTCTCTTTCTGATGAGTTTCAGTATCATTCTTTCTTCATCCACTCTTTCCAACACAACTTCATTTCTTATTTTGTCTGTCCACTTCACACGCTTCATTCTTCTCCACATCCACATTTCAATAGCTTCTATTCTTTCCTCTTCACTTCGTCGTAAAGTCCATGTTTCTGCCTTATACAATGACACACTCCACACAATGCACTTCACTAGTCTCTTCCTTATATTATTTCATGAAGAGCACTGGCATTCTTATAGCAATTCGAATAGATGTGTTTATAAATTTCATCGTCGAAATGCAAACGTTTTATTTCATGTTGATTTTTTACATTAACCCTTATATTGTGTTTAAATACCTTCTCATATAGGGACTCATTAAGCAAGTCGTATTATGTTATATCATGTAAAGTATTCTTGCTTACAACATATAGTATTTAGTATTTTCCTCATACGAGATATTTTTGTTATTCCCATTCTTTTACTTAAATTTTCTCTGCAGCAGTAACAAATATAAATGACACTTGACAGGAAATTAAACACAGAATAAATATGGGAAATGCCTGTTATTATTCGGTTGAGAAGCTTTTGTCATCTAGTCTGCTGTCAAAATATGTGAAAGTTAGAATTTATAAAACAGTTATATTACCGATTGTTCTGTATGGTTGTGAAACTTGGACTCTCACTTTGATAGAGGAACAGAGATTAAGGGTGTTTGAGAATAATGTTCTCAGGAGAATATTTGGGGCTAAGAGGGATGAAGTTACAGGAGAATGGAGAAAGTTACACAACGCAGAAATGCACGCCTTGTATTCTTCACCCGACATAATTAGGAACATTAAATCCAGACGTTTGAGAGGAGCAGGGCATGTAGCACGTATGGACGAATCCAGAAATGCATATAGAGTGTTAGTTTGGAGACCGGAGGGAAAAGACCTTTGGGGAGGCGGAGACGTAGATGGGAGGATAATATTGAAATGAATTTGAGGGAGGTGGGACATGATGATAGAGAGTGGATTAATCTTGCACAGAACAGAGAACGATGTCGGGCTTATGTGGGAGCGGCAATGAACCTTCGGGTTCCTTAAAAGCCATTTGTAAGTATTATGAAGTCACGAAGTGCGCAGATGAGAATTATGTTGAATGCTTTCCGCTAGAGTAAATTATATATTATTATAAATGTATTATTTTCACATGTGTGTGCGTCAGTTTAAATCTTTTTATTCCAGTAGGTCTATCAAATGTATTAAAGGCTATCAGCAATTAGAGGCTAAATCTCAGTAGTATAAAAACGTCGTGTACATATTCTTTCAAAACACGCATTTAAATATACCCATTGCACACACCCATAATAGTCAACAATAAAACATACTAAAAACAATAAGAAGTATACAAGCATACCAGAACACACAAACACACACATACTAAGTTCACATTTAACAGCATTTCACATATAGCCCGATCAGAATGTTATTACTCTGGCCTTGACGGCGCTGCTGTCTGCATACACTACGTTATCATTGGTAGGAATCCGCGGGTTGTTGGGACGAACGAATTTGTACACAGATGTGTTCCGATTTCTGCCACGGGTAATAACATTCTGGCCGAATTATACACTCATAGACATCATAATAAACAAAGGCATCTCCACTTCATAGGCCTACATAGCCTACAAGATTCGAACGCTAGTTTAATCTTGGTGCGTGTTACACCTATTGCACCTATGCAGTTTCAACTTCAAATTTTGTGAGATTCAAGCAGTCAATAATACTGTACTTTATTATCTTTTTATATCTATCCAAAACATGAAATACGTGACTCCCATTACAAAAGCCGTATTGACATTGCACTTCACTGAAGATTTATAATGTAAAAATGTTTTTGAACTTTCAAATGTAATGTTGAAGTGGAGAGACATTTATAGTTGAATATTGGAAGGATATCGCACACAAAGTTATTGAGGAATTCAATTACAGGCTAATTGGTTTTACTTTATAGAGTAAACTCAATAAAGACCTTTACAAAGGTTCCAAAGTAATTAATTCCCTTTCACTAAATAATCGAGTTCGCACAGTCACGATTACTTGAAGTCACTAAGGAAAAGCAGAGGTCAATTCTTCAAGACCGTAAGCACGTGTTATATTATATTATATTATATTATATTATATTATATTATATTATATTATATTATATTATATTATATTATATTATACTTACTTACTGGCTTTTAAGGAACCCGGAGGTTCATTGCCGCCCTCACATAAGCCCGCCATTGGTCCCTATCCTGAGCAAGATTAATCCAGTCTCTATCATCATATCCCACCTCCTCAAATCCATTTTAATATTATCCTCCCATCTACGTCTCGGCCTCCCCAAAGGTATTTTTGCCTCCGGCCTCCCAACTAACACTCTATATGCATTTCTGGATTCGTTCGCACGTGCAACATGCCCTGCCCATCTCAAACGTCTGGATTTAATGTTCCTAATTATGTCCCATTCCGAGGCTCATTTGAAGGTTTCGTAACAAGCTGTTTTCTACGGTGATGGGTTGATAGCCCTTCGCCCAACCCCCAAGCTGGAAGACCACCCCTCATCGGCTGTCCGCGACTGCTTATTCAATATATTCACAGCTACCCTCCATATCTTGAGGCCGTCTCCTCGATCCGCAACCTGAGGACGCGCCATGCCGTGGATTGGAGATACAAGTATTAACTTTAATTTTATATTTCAAACCATTAATAATGTGAAATTTAGTTAACGAAACTATAGTGAAACGAAGTGTTTCGAAAATTTTTGGGTGAGTAACTTCATTTCTCGAAGAAGGAATTTTGGATTTTAGATTTGGAACCGGAATGTACCAATTGAACAATATATAAGGTAGGGTTTATAAAAATAAAAATTCTTAAGCTTAGTATTCAGTATATCCTGATGTAAAAATCTAAGTAAATGCAATGGTTTTTTACTTTCGACTTCTCCTCCTCTCCGACCTTTAATAATGAAATCGTTCGAATACTTACACTTCTTATCATCGCTCCTCAATTACCTTTGCATATTAAAATAAATTAACTGTTTCCATATCTATACTAATAATAAATCTGTAGCCAAAATTTTTCTGGTAAATTTCGATTTTCCAAAAATAATTGGTGTTAACATGTATAATTAACCATCCTGAGACCGAAAATCGCTTTTTTGAAACTTTTGTTTGTATGTCTGTCTGTCTGTCTGGATATTTGTTACCTTTTCACGCGATAATGGCTGAACCGATTTATATGAAAATTGGAATATAAATTACGTTCGTTGTAACTTAGATTTTAGGCTATATGGCATTCAAAATGCTTTATTTAAAAGGGGGGTTATAAGGGGGCCTGAATTAAATAAATCGAAATATCTCGCTTATTATTGATTTTCATGAAAAATATTACATAACAAACGTTTCTTTAAAAATAATTTCCGATAAGTTTTATTCTAAACAAAATTTTGATAGGACTGATATTTAATGAGATAAATGAGTTTTAAAATTGCAATAACAACGTCATCTAAGGTGCTGTATTGAAACAAAAACAAATGACTTCATCTATAAGGGGCCTTGGACAACAACAATCGAAAGCTATTAAACATAGCCTAAGAGAATGTTTCTGTGTTTGTATTGAAGTAATATCGGAAGCTAATTAATTGTTTAATTATTATTTCACCATTGGAAAGTGTAGTTTCTCTAGATGGACATAATTCTACAATGTTATTACAGTAACTTCTGAAAACTAAAGCAAGTAATATAAAGTGTACACATTAAAACTAAGTGATATGTCAATCTTCATTAAACTATGGTTGCATGTAATAACAATTAAGAAACATGTTAAAGGAATTGTCATTGCACCAAATGATTGCTCTCTGGACCAAAATGACCGCATTTTAATTATTTAAATACAATTTAAATTAAGTAACATATTAAACGATTTATGCTTCTACCAAACACGAATGTTCCCTGAATCAAACGTCCTATTTTAATTATGTAATTACTTTATATTTATTACTAACAGGTGCAGCGGAGCGCACGGGTACAGCTAGTATTGAAAATAATAATTTCTTTTGTGCGAGATCGTGCGTATTTGCTTGTTTTTCGCACAGAACCAATACACGGTAAGTGTGAAATACTACATTCAGTATTCCCAACGTAACACACATAACAATTTTCCTCTTCTTACCGCTTAAGCGCGACATTCATTTTACTGCTTTAGGCTTTTAACATATTATTTTTAGAGATGTTTAACATAGTAATAATTATAAATTGGAAACTTACCACTGCAATTTCACCTAAATTGCAATGTTAATTATTGTTTTTAAATATTTGCAAAAATTAAATAAAGTCTACTACTCCATGAAACTTATTGCATTCCTGATACAAGTAACATTAAGGAAGCCGTGAAAAAATCAACAACATTCCAGTAGCCGATATTATTACTGCAATATGGTATATAAATAATATTGTTAAAATATTAAAATGAAAAATAAATCATTACATAACTTACCGTTTGTTTTAAGTTCGCATTTATAGACGGGGGGGGGGGGAAGACAGACGTATATCACGGCCTGCTGGAGTATAGTAAACACAGAAAACATTTTATAGCAACAATGTTGAAGAAAGATATTTTGGTTTTCCGAAGCTGCCGTCATTAAACAGAAACCAACATGGAGATTTCATTGCAACTAATTAGAAATTCGTCTTTCAGGTATGTAATAAACGATCTTCGCACAAAATAATGTACGATACACGAGCGGTATGTTTGTTTTCATGTTCTCGGAAATTAAAAAAGCTCAACTACGTTTCGCTTTTTCAATCTTTTCCTCGACCATGAAAACGTCAACATACCGCTCTTGTAACGTATATTACTATTGCATATTAAAATAAATTGTTTCCATATATTGAATATAATAATTTCTTTTCTTTTCTTTTATCCTTTGACCTCAGAGGACTCATTACTTCAAATTTGTGAAGTTTACTTTTATTTTACTTCCACATTATAGAGTACGGTAGGGCGATCGTATGTCGAGTTTTCACTGTTTTCAATACAGTCTCGGTTTTTCTTTTCATGTTCTCATTAACTCAATATTTGTGTGCAATTACAATTTATATTTTGTTTTATAAATCAACAAGTACAGAAAGACAGTTCGAAGTTATTTCACGTCCTTGAAAACAGGCAAATAATGACGTCTAATTCGAACGGTACTCTCCGACATTCTGAATATTTTGACCCCACCTCGCTTTTTTAGTGAGTAACAAGAAAGTACGCGCGTGTACTGTTTAGATCGTGAGTGCGTTCAGAGATCATTAAAGTCTAATCGCGCGTGAAAGGTCGAGTGTCCATGGATACGGGAGGTTGTTTTGTCTGCTTCAATGTTAAGCACTAGGTTGCCCAATGAAAATGTTGCTCTTTTTCCACGTTAACCGCTAGCTATTACAGTTGTAACTAGCGTTGATCTGGAAGGAGGAGAAATGTCTACGGTCTGCAGTCACGCACATCGCCGTCTTCACGAAGTATAAACGCCTGGGTCATAAACTGGTTTCACCTAACTGCAGAACATCACAATGTCTTCGGACGCTGCACTTTCCATTTCTTCTACTGCATTACGTTCGTTATTACTATAATCATTGCTACCATAATAAACTTGTGAGTAGCATCATTTTGTAGTATTGTTCCTCCTCTTCGTCATCATTAGACTCTAAATTTAAATAATTTATAGATTGTGAATATATCGAAAAATTCACTCTGTGTTACATTCGATTAATAATTAAAATGTGTCTCAGTGAAATTTCAGAGAGACTCAGCAGAGTCCGTATAGTCCAGCTTCTGTCCGATGCTTATACAATTTACTGCGGACTAATGCAAGGAGATGCACTACACTTTTACTTTTTAACTTCGCTCTAGAGCAGGCATGTCAATTGATGCACACAGGCGTAAGCGCGCGCTTTAGAGCCCAGGAGAGCCTGAGCGCTTTACAGCGGAAAGGAAAGAGACAGACGAAAGAGGTGTTATATGCCGCTTTGTTGAGCTATATTCAGGGATGGCCAGCACTGATTCAATGGATAAAGGGAAGAGAACTTATTAAAACTGTATCCATGTCAATTTTTAGATTTGCCTGAGAACTGTAAGTGCATTGTAAGAATGTAAGTTTTAATTTTAATGCTCATTTTTCACAAGTTTGATTTTTTTATTCAAAATAAATATTTTCTCAACTTTCCGTATAGAAAAGTGAAATTTTCAGGTATAGGCCTATTTATTTAGTAGCCTTATATAATGTTTTCGTAAATCTAATATACCGTATATACGTATTACTGAAGATAGTGTATTGAAAATTTTGAAAATATTCGCATGGAAATTGTTTGTAAGGAAATGAATTAACAAAGCAACTACTGTTACATCATAAGCAAAAGATACGTGCCCATGTGTTGTAAAAATGTCAGCTCTATAGCTTCAGCAAATTTCGAGAAAATAATTTAATATTCTGTTGATAGGAAGTTGCTCACAAATATCACCTTAAAAGCATAATGCGATAAGAGTTTTGTTATGTAATATTAGTTACACTTAAAACAGATACAGTACCTAGTTAACTTTGCTTTGTACTGAACAATTTCAAGGAAAAATTGTTCCGGAGACGGGTATCGATCCCGGGACCCTTCGCCTAGCGCGCGAACGCTCTACCAACTGAGCTACCCCAGGAACTATACACGACACCGTCACAATTCTTCCTTTTATATACACACAACTCAAATGAGCTGACAAGACGCCAGAACTCAACAATGAGTGCACACAATACTGTGTGACATAATTTGTGGCTTTCTGTTAACGTACCTCCAGTAACGAATGAAAACCAGATTTGTATTTGCTTTGTACTGTAATATTGTTTTGATTAGTTTATTGATTACTTTTGTAAGGCTAAAGATACCATCAATATAAATTCCAACTTATCATGTCATACTCAATCTCTTTCTTTGGAATATCACTTTCTTTATAAATGACGTGTTTCATCCACTTAATACAGTATAATATTATACTACTATGGAATTTAAGTGAATATTCCTTCTTAACTCTCTATTATGTTATTAAGATTTAAAACACAATTCATTATTAAGAAATCAGTGTTAGTACTTTTGTTTTACAGACAATATAGATAATATTAAACAGAAAGAAGCCATATAAAAATAACGACATAAAATTTCACGTTCCGTTTGAAGTTTGTGCACCACTGTTTTCTTAATAAAACAGGTTGCTTATTCATATACACAACCCTTCCTCTTTCCATACTTAGCGCTTGCCGCCCGTGCATGACGTCAAGGTCAGAAAAATGCTCTTGCTTTGACATCACTGCTCTAGAGTATGCCATTAGGAAAGTTCAGGATAACAGAGAGGGTTTGGAATTAAACGGGTTACATCAGCTTCTTGCCTATGCGGATGACGTGAATATGTTAGAAGAAACTCCTCAAACGATTAGGGAAAAGGCAAATTATATGATTATGTCTCGTGACCAAAATATTGCACAAAATGAAAATATAAAAATTGAACATTTATCCTTCGAAGAGGTGGAAAAATTCAAATATCTTGGAGCAACAGTAACAAATGTAAATGACACTCGGGAGGAAATTAAGAGCAGAATAAATATGGGAAATGCGTATTATTATCCGGTTGAGAAACTTTTGTGATCTAGTCTGCTGTCAAAAAACCTGAAAGTTAAATTTGTAAAACAGTTATATTACAAGTTCTTTTGTATGGTTGTGAAACTTGGACTCTCACTTTGAGAGAGGAATAGAGATTAAGGGTGTTTGAGAATAATGTTTTTAGGAAAATATTTGGGACTAAGAGGGATGAAGTTACAGGAGAATGGAGAAAGTTACACAACGCAGAACTGCATGCATTGTGTTCTTCACTTGAGATAATTAGGAACATTAAATCTAGACGTTTGCGATGGACAGGGCATGTAGCACGTATGGGCGAATCTAGAAATGCATGTAAAGTGTTAGTTGGGAAACCAGAGGGAAAAAGACCTTTGGGGAGGCCGAAATGTAGATGGGAGGATAATATTAAAATGAATTTGAGGAAGGTGGGATATGATGAGAGATGCTGGATTAATCTTGCACAGGATAGGGACCGATGGTGGGCTTATGTGAGGGCGGCAATGAACCTCCGAGTTCCTTAAAAGCCATTTGTAAGTAAGTTACATTGGGATTCCTCTGAAGTTTAAAACTTATCCAAAGAAACAAAATTCCTTCTAAATTACTTCTATAACAAAATGAACGGTTACAAGCAATACATTGCTTAATATTTAAAATTTTCCGCAGACTTAATTTTTATGTTTCGTAGAAGCCTGCTTCTGCAAAAAAATTAATCCACCTACAACAGTTAGGTTATACTACCTCAATATTTTTCTTCTTCAGATCGGGTTAAAAGGTGTATCCACGTCACCTTGTACAGTTGTCAAAAGAAAAAGTGGCCGCTCTCCAGAAGCAAAGTTCCCTTCGGGTATCTTCGCTACAGTTCGGACCCAGGCGATGTTACATGTTGTTATATCACGTTGCCTGATATCTGCAGTTATAATTAAAGTATTATTTGTGTTACTTGATAGCGTAATGGTAGCGTTCTGTCCTCTTATTCGTGAGGTCCTGCGTTCGAATACAACCTCGTGCTCTTTATGATATTTTTTGTTTTGTTTTTAAGAGAGAGATACAAAATATACATAATTGCTTCTTTCCCTTTTATAATTATTGCAGTAATTAACATCAGGTTCATGAATGTATTATGCCATGCCTTTATCATTACTTACTGTATTATGGCATTATGGCTGCAAATGAAAAGAAAAAAATATTTTATTCTCAACAAAAATATCTTTCGTCGCATAAACAAAAGAAACTTACTGGCGTCTGCCTTAAAACATTCAAACAATTAATCGTTCAAAAAACAAAACAAAAAGCTACGATTCAATATATTTAATCTATCTTTCCCATATCTCGATCACATCTTGCATTCGATTATTTTTTTACGACGCTTTATCAACATCTTGGTTATTTAGCGTCTGAATGACATGAAGGTAATAATGCCGGTGAAATGAGTCCGGGGACCAGCACCGAAAGTTACCCAGCATTCTTGCAGTCGAGTGGGCATGGAATCGACTAGAGTCTTTTCAAATAACTACTATTCTCAGCCGCGACAATCCAAGCATCCTAGACATACATAAGCGTTCTGCCCATGGGCAAGTCTTTCACTGCAAACCCAGCATTCTCCTATCTTTCCTATTTTCTGCCTTCCTCTTAGTCTCCGCACATGATCCACATATCTTAATGTCGTCTATTATTTGATATCTTCTTCTGCCTCGAACTCTTCTCCCGTTCACCATTCCTTCCAGTGCAACCCTCAGTAGGCAGTTTCTTCTCAACCAGTGACCCAGCCAATTCCCTTTTCTCTTTCTAATCAGTTTCGCCATTATACATTCTTCATCCACTTTTTCCAACACAACTTCATTTCGTATTCTGTCTGTTCACTTCACACGTTCCATTTTTCTCCACATCCACATTTAAAATGCTTCTATATGTTTCTCTTCATTTCATCGTAATGTCCATGTTTTTTCCCCATACAGTGCCACACAAAACACTTCACTAGTCTGTTCCTTAGTTCTTTTTCCAGAGGTCGCAGAAGATGCTTCTTTTTCTTTTAAAAGCTTCCTTTGCTAAAGTTTGCAGTTTTTCTTGGGAAGGATAAATGCGTTAACTTGCCGTTGCTTTCCGCACACCACTGTCCCTTTCGAATCTTAATAGATTTTAGGGGGTCCAAGCGTGGCGGTGAAGAGAGTGGATTTTACTAATTGGGCCCTCCGGACTTCACCGAAATTCACCGCAAGGGTTAAATATTAGTTCTATCAGGATTTTTGACCCGATCAGATACCGGGAAATCCCAATTAGCCTTTGTCCCCGGCATCCTGGACGAACTTCTACAAATCATCAGAAAATCTTGGAGGGGAATTGGGCCAATTTTTCCGCAAATGTTTCTTTACTTGTGCCCTCGTAGTTCAATCGGAAGAACTTCGGAATTTTGATGTAAACATCTGAAGTTCAATTCCT
Source organism: Periplaneta americana (assembly GCF_040183065.1). Taxonomy (NCBI): domain Eukaryota; kingdom Metazoa; phylum Arthropoda; class Insecta; order Blattodea; family Blattidae; genus Periplaneta; species Periplaneta americana. The sequence continues at coordinate 110,483,536 of NC_091130.1, read as the reverse complement.
CCTCACTCCTTTTCATTTTATCGTGTTTGAAGATAATATAATGTAATAATTTAAAAAGAAAAAAACTAACACCAATATTATGCAACTGTATTGTTCCAAACCTAATTATTAAATTTATGTTATTTATGTCGCTAAAGAACGATAACAGAATAGAAATGATAAATTGAATATTATTTATATCGCTAACAACGATAACAGAATATAAATAATTTCAATATTATTTATACAGGATCACTAAAGAAGGGCAACATAATATAAATGATAGATATCGGTTTGCTTAATTAATATAAGATATTATATATAATTAATTATTTAAATAAAATTACCTATTTTACAAAGAAAAATGGTTATTTATATTACAATAATTTCTTATATAAATTCAGAGTATTTATATCGCGAAAGAACGATAACAGAATATTAATGGTAACTTGAATATTATTTATAACGCGAAAGAACAGAATACAAATTATTATTTGAATATTATTTATATCGCTAAAGAGCGATTAAAAAATAAAATGAAAACTTGAACAAGAACCGAACTCCCAACTTTTCAATCATTAAGCGAGCACTCTACCGCTGGTCTACGAGACGCAGACATGAAGTAATTCCATAGTTCCGGAACTGCTTCTACAAGGACATGCATCGTGTAACATCGCCGTGACCCGAAGTGGACTTAGAAAATTTTCGCTGTTCAAGAGTGCGGCCACTTTTTTTTTTTTTTGACAACTGTACAAGTAATTACTAATTTATAATATGAAAATTATAAAATAATAATTTCAGGAAAAACGAAAACGAAGCTTGTAAAATTATTAACAGAAGCGTAAGATAAGGGTGTTGAATATTGTCTTTTCTTTTTAACATATAGTGTAATATCAATCACATATTTCTAAAATGGAAGCAAAATTTTAATTTAGGAATATTAATAAATCAATTAAAGAAACTTAATAGTTTATTATTGATGAAATAGTTGTTTTAAAATAATTATGAAAACGATTTACATGCTGTAGGCCTATAGATCAGTTACAATAATTTTGCTAAGAATATAGTATTAACATTTCAAAATATAAAACGAAAATTAGGACGTTCTGGGAGAAGAATATGATCTTCTTCTTCTGACTTTCCGGTTTGGACACTTTTCTGTTTCCGTTCACTCTTCTAACCACCTTATTTGTGATCTTCATAGATCGCATCGTCCTATTGGCTTGTATGATACAGCTGCCTTTCGATAACGGGAATTTTGTATTCTTTCAAAATGTTTCTATTTCTCTTTGTATTCTACTATTTCTGTTATTATATTTTTAACTTTTAATTTTTCTCTAATATCTTCATTCTTCTGGTGGTCTAATCTTGTAAATCCTAAATTTAAATTTACATTTTTTTTTTAATTTTCGTCGTTGTTCCTGCAATAACTCCTATGTGCAAAATATAAAATTTTTCAGTAGGAAGAAAAAACACATTTATTCATCCTATGGCAGCCGTACATAGGAGACTGTGAATTCTTACATTTTCGAAACAAAGAAATATAATTACATATAGGATATTTTAGAGAGAGAGAAATAACTCGTCCGGCCTTAATTAAGGATGACCACGAGGATCCGGAAATTAATAGAAAATAAATACAATTAATTAAATATGAATATTGTTATAAAATAAAATGTAATAGTTAAGCACCATTGATTATCAATTATAATATAAAATCTGAGAAGATGACTATAAAATTATACTTATAAATAAAAGATTTTATTTAAAATTAGCATATCGTTAATTAAGGCCTTCTGAGTGGTATAAATGAAACTGTATAATCTGCAGGGAATCTTTAAGAATTTGCTAGATGATTTTTTGAATTTCAAAAGATGATATTGATAATTGTTTTAAGAAATCATATGTAAATTTTGGTAAAGAACTCCGAGCACCAAAAAATAAACCTGTCACTGACCAATTGAAGAGAGGGACGTTATACTTGACACTAAGGTAGGGAATACAAGGTTCATAAATGGCCCTCTTTTCCTGATCAACCTGATGAGCTTGGTTTAGATCTCTCTCCATGCGTATAGTTGGATCTATGATAATAGTCTTTTGTTGTTGCTGTATCACTATTTAAGCTATTTAATTAATACAGCAAAAATGTGAAAATCGATAAATATTTCACATAGGAGTTATTGCACGAACAACCAAGTTTTAAATTTTCCCAGAATATTATTCGAAAACTCATTACCGAGTTGAAATATGCAAAGTATATTGTTTTTAAGGTATTGATATTTACTATCTCTTGCATAGATATAATAGCAAAACATGCTGAATTTAGTTTGGGGGTAATTTCTTTTTTAATCATACGATTTTTCCAATTTAACATATTATGGATTTGTAAGCCAAGAAATTTGGTTGTTGTTGTTTCTATTAAGAACCTATTATTAATTATTGTGCTTCAAATGTGTGAGTTGAATTTGGGCACGATTTAAATTTGATAATTTAATATTAATTTATTGACTAAGAACCAATCAGATAACATTTTTAAATAATGCTTTATTTAACACGCCCCCAACTGCAGAGGTTATATCAGCGTCGCATGTGTGCCGTAATTTTGTCCCGCAGAAGTTCTCTTAGGGCCTACATGCCAGTAAATCTACTGACATGAGCCTGTCGCGTTTAAACACAATTAAATGCCATCGACCTGGGCCGGGATCGAACCCGCAACCCCGAGCATAGAAGGCCAGGGCTATACTAACTACGCTACCGAGGCCGACTCAATCAGATACATTTTGAGGAGCATTTCCTCTGTTGAAGATTGGAATGTGTTGGAGTTATGGGCTGTAATTACTATACTTTTGACATCAGAAAATAATATGTGATGACCTACAGCTTTTATTAGGAGGGTAAGATTACCTACGAATAGGCCTAAGTAGGGGACCTAATATTGAGTCTTGTGGATGAATATTACTTTGAACAAACTTTATCCTTTGTAGCCTCATTCTAAGAAAGAATCAAATGGATCAGTATGTTATAAGATTGCAAACTTTCCATTTCACCACATGGCTGAAATACCAAAAAGTTACACCAAGGGATCATTATGCGATCCTCTCACTCTTCTTATCCATGAACTATTGTTGCACCATCACCTAAATTGTATGTGACGAAAACATATAATGGTGGTTGTTAAGATGAATTAAAAGTAAATTGTCTATAGTAATGATGTGCACATGTTGCAATGTTTTAAATCTTTTTATACTGTAACTGACAGAAAGGCGGTTATTCCTTGCACTTACATGTCGATGTTAAGTTGTATACCATTTTAGCGGCGAGCGCAATCTGTTATTGACACTCTCCATTTTATGATTTGTAGTATATCGGGACTATTCGTCCACTCAAAAACGTCCACGTGCATATTTTATTCATGAAAAATAGTCCATGATATTTCGTTCTGTTAGGATCGTCCATAGAGTCATTTGGTCCATATTGAATGGTTCACAGTTTATGAATGTCCACGTGTACATTTAGTCCACTAATAGAAGTCCATAATAGGTCAAGAAAAAAACATGATTATTTGGATATAGTTTACTAAATAGTATGAGTATTTTGTGCATAATTTATTTAAAAAATGAGTATTTGGTGTATGACTCACATTCATTCATCTTCTTAATCGTTTCCTACCTGGATGACATTAGTCAGGAGTTAATAGGAAATTGCTTTAAAGTACATATCGACGGCCCAGTTCAAAAGGTAAATGACTCAAAATTAAAAGTATTGTTAAATCTGTATTTTAAAGCTTTATGTTGCTATGAAAAGTCAAAGAATCATTGGAATTACTCCAAATTCTGTTAATGATGTTTTATGCAGGGTGTTAAAAAAATATCCAATATTTTAGGAGGTGATAGCATCCATCAAAATAACAAAAAATGTCTAATAAACATGGGTCCTACAACACATACTTTCTGAGATCTGAACACTTGTTCACAGGAGGTGCTCAATGTGACGTCCATTTATGACAATGCATTTTTCTGCCCTACAATACACGAGACTACTAGATAATGACACCGTAGTTGACACCCCTGGCAAGGAATACTGAAAACAAAAGTTTGCTTGCGTATATGAGCGGGGTCCAACAGAGATGGTGTTGTGAATTTCCGTAATCAGCATGTGTGGGCTGATGAAAATTCCCTTGCACTTGGAGAAACAAGGCATCAGCACCGATTCTCAATCAACGTATGGGCAGGCGTTCTTGGCAGTAGATTAATGGCCATACGTGCTACCACAGGGATTAACTGGGACTCGTTATCAGGATTTTCTAATTAATATATTGCCTACCTTGCTGGAGTATGTGCCATGTCAGCAAAGACTACAGATGTGGTTTATGCATAATGGCACACCAGCACATTTTTTCCACAATGAGCGTGAACACCTGACGCTGACATTTCAGGACCGCTGAATTGATTGGGGAGGCACCACACCTTGGCCTGCTCGTTCCTCAAATCTAAATCCCCTAGACTTTTGTTTATCAAGAACAACCACGTCAGTTTCAACGAGTGCGTGATTCCTTACGCCGAAGGGCAGAGGAATGCATTGCCATGAATGGACGTCACATTAAGCACCTCCTATGAACAAGTGTTCAGACCTCAGAAAGTATGTGTTCTAGGACCCATATTTATTAGACATTTTTTTCTTGTTTTGATGCATACTAGCACCTCCTAAAATATTGGATACTTTTTTCTTAACACCCTGGACATACTATAAGTTTCAAATTAGAGTGTGTTAACAGGAGTTTTCACAGCAACATGGAGCTTTGAATAAAATTCAGATTTCTTAAAATTTTAAATTTTGATTTGTTTCCCTTTCGAACAGTGCCGTCGATATCAAACTGATCATTGGCTTTATATTCATTACACGTATTTGTTGACATTATTAACTATATGAATTAGATTTTCTCGGTATCGCCGTGAAGTTGAATGCGGCACTTCCGTATGATCTCCAAGATCCTGGGTGATGAGTTGTTCGTTGTTGTGTTGTTCATCTTTTAAAATGTCAATGAATTTCCAAATTGAAGGATGGTGAACAGTGGCGGCTGTCGAAGGGGGGCTGCGGAGCTGCAGCACCCCCAGACATTTGTGGCTCTTGGCTCGTTTTATGTTGTGAAATACATTTTATTATACAGTCTCTCTTTAGCGGCTCGAATTTTTTTAAAAAATTTCGCTCTCATTGACATCCACGCAATCTTTAGTGAAGTCACTTCCGCCCCTGGTGCTGCCAGAGCGAAACCAGAGACAAGGACTATGAGTGAACGCACTTCCTCCCCTGGAGCTGACAGTCTCGTCTCGGATACTTTGCGCGTAGTTTTACCCCTCCCCCTGCTGCCCCTTGCCTTGAATCAAATGTTTCCAGGCGCTGCAAATTTTGCACCAGTTTGTCAGCAGTTTTACATAAATTTTCTTTAATGTTGTGAGTATAACAAGTACAACAGTGTTTAATTCTGTACAATATTTACAGTCTATTCAGTTCAGTACCTTAAAAATTCAGGAGAAATGTGAAATTAAGTGCTCATCAGTTGAATCTCATAATGGAAAGAGCCGATAAACAAAATACAAATGCTCGCATATTTTTTTCTAAATTTATCCAGTATCCCTGCTTTCTTCTCTCGATCTCCACACAGTCTGTATTAGATTAATGTGTTTCAAAGATAATTCCATCAGCTGGGGCAACAAGATGGAGTTTTAAAATAACGGTAAATGTTGTTTATGAGAAGAAGGAGCCATTGCTAGAATGTTTTCAAACCATAATGGAATCTGAAACATCTAACAACATCACAATAAATGAGGCAAGCGCCCTAGTGCGTACTCTTGAAGGTCCTGAATTCAATTTCTGGCTCAGTTTTTTTCATTTATTGATGTATCGTGTAGATACATTATAAAACCAACTACAACATCACCAGTTAGATATTTCTAAGTTTCAAATCTGCATATAAAAAATTAAATTATGGTTTATTTAACGACACTCGCAACTGCAGGAGTTATATTAGCGTCGCCGGTATGCCGGAATTTTGTCCTGTAAGATTCTTTTAAATGCCAGTATATCTACTGACATGAGCGTGTCTCATTTAAACACACTTAAATGCCATCGAGCTGGGCCGGGATCGAACCCGCAACCGACTATGCTACCGAAGCCAACTCTGCATATCAAGCTTTGTTAATGCCATACAGACAATACGGAACAGTGCACAGTTGAGCAGCGAGATCTGTGAAATTGAAAACACAAAAAAGCGTCGTAAGATCGAAGGCATTCAGACAAGGTTGCGGCAGCCAAGGAAGTATGTGGCCTCATTATCATACAAGCTAACACCCGATTCCAGTTCATAGATCATCTGGTATTATCTTCTCTTCTGTGTCAACAAAAATTTGAATGCTACAAAAGCTCCAGTAGCATTTCCTGAAAATGATCTAAATGTATGTGTGAAGCTCTTTCCAATGTTCGATAAAGACAAACTAAAAGCGGAACTCACTGTGTTGTATCAGAGACAAGAATTCAGAAACATCAGTGACGCAGTCAAGCTCTTGCAGTTTCTTCTATCTGAGAACTTGCAGGCCTCATTTTCAGAAGTTATGAAACTACTACCCATAGCTATGACCATACCAATGACATCTTCCGAACTAGAACGTTGCTTTTCGTGTGTGAAGAGAGTGAAATCCTATCTTAGAAATACGATGAGAGAAGAGAGGCTGACCGCATTAGCTATGTTTTCCATTGTAAAGTCTATGGTAAACGACATATCGGATTTTAATAAGATGATTCAAAAGTTTGCAACCTACAAGACAAGGCGCATGGAACTAATCTTTAAATAAGGTAAGTTGCATGGTTTATTTTTGTATGCAGCCCCCCTTAATTCAATACCCACGAGCCGCCACTGATGGTGAACTAAAATAACTTTGTTCAAGTTTATTATGTGAGCCTTAATCATCTCATAATCACCGTTTACAATGGAAGTATAAACATTCTAATTCTCAGATGAAGATCTTGAAGCTTCAGGTCTCCTTCTGCCTCTGTCACGCCTATCACGGACATAATATATTCTCTAGTTCAACTAAATTTTGTTCTGCAACTCAACAATGTAATCAAAGACTTTAATATTGTGAAAAAACAGAACATATCCCGAGAAAATATCTGTCATCCTTAATGCTAAGTCGGGATAGGGGTTCGCTTACATGTCTTGTCCTCATAGGGAATAGAGAATTCTGACAAAAGTGTAGTAATTTCAGTCATTAACTCCAACACATTTCAATCTTCAACAGGGGAAATTCTCTTCAAAATATTTGATTGGTTCTCAGTTAATAAATTAGTATTAATTTGTAACAAAACTAACATAGGCTAATTCAATTTAAATCCTGTCAAAATTCAACCTCGCAAATTTCAAGCGCAATAATAATTAATAATAGATCTATTAGAAACAACAACCAAATTTCTTGGCTTAAAAATCGATAATGTGTTAAATTTGAAAAATCATATTAAAGAAATTACCCCCAAACTAAATTCAGCATGTTTTGCTATTAGATCTATGCAAACATTGTAATCAGAAAAATGTAGTGTAAACCTTAAAACATTAACCATGGCCATAAGACTGTCAGTGTATGATTGAACAGCAATTGCTGCTTGAATGGAGGTGTGGCAGTCCCCAATTATGGTGCAGAGATGGTGGAGGATGGTGAAAGGATGAAATGTTACGCTGGACTACCAGACCATCAAGAGACTTCACGCCAACTTGATTCGCACTGGCTCAGTTACGCAACAGAAGGGTGCTGGCTGACCAAAAACAGTGATCACAGAGGGGGCCAAAGCAGCCGCTACTGAGGCCTTCCAGAGAAATCCTAAGAAATCCATTTGACAGTACCAGCAGGAATCTGGTGTATCCTATGGGTCCGTGCAGCGGTTGCTAAAGGAAATGAATTGACGGCCATGGAAGCCACACTTTGTGCAAGCTCTGTCATGTGAGGACTGTGATATCAAAATGGAGTTTGCGGAGTCTCTAATAGCATGGATTCAAGAGGAACCTAACCTTTTGCAACACATTCTATGGTCAGACGAGAGGAGTGTGGCCGGGTGCCCAATGAAATTCTTGTGAGAGCAGTACGGAACGTTCAGCCACGTCTGGAAAAATGTGCAGCAAATGCTGGTGCTTACATCGAATTAAGCAATCCTAATGACTGTACTATTATAGTCCCGTCGCTCTAATTTCCGGCAGCCAATCGCGTTGCAGGTCGGCTACATTTAAACGTGAGCGTCTTGTGATTCGCTGAGGAAGACGTTATTCATTTCTTATGGCTCGATAAATACTTAATATAATCGCCCGCCATTTTGGCTCTTTCGTTGGCGTTCGCAGAAAGCACACTAAGACATTATTTGACGCTCAATTATTTGCTGAATTACAGTGCGTTTGATTTATTATTATAGGAGCTACGACATGATAATATTTAACGGTGCGGCAAATAGATTCCTCGTATGGTAACTCGGCAACGAAAGAACAAAAATGGGCGAACGATACTACCTACTTAGACTTTATAAGGAAAGAGGAGTCACGCCGGGAATAACAGCGTCGCGACTAAACTTCATGCTAATTTGATCCTGTCATGTTAATTCATTTACTTGAGATAAACGAATAAAAAGTTGAACATAAATACGGGTCGCTCTATATATCACGTAAATCTTTACACGCTTCATAGAATCTCTTAATGAAATAAATGCCCATTACGGCAAGGAACTAGACACCTGCGGGGCTAAGTTGTTTCGGTTGAGTTTAAACGGTATTTTGTTGTTGCTGTTTGCAGTTATAAAGGAAAATACTTTAAATGATATTTTTTACTATTAAACGAAGGGCAATAAATTAGCTTACAAGCAAACGTTCTGATGGAGGCAGATAAACAAGTTAATTATTTTTCTTTCACCATGTTAATAATGTCAGAAGAAGTGCATATACAAATTTTGGCCACTCGACCGCAATTACGAGGCCGTCCAGAAAGTGATTTTCCCTGGGGCCGTTTATAGAAAAAAGCACAATTGCATAGAAATATTTATTGAAACAGATACAGCAATTGTTGCGCTATTTGTCAACATATCTCCCACTAGAATTGAGATATTTACCATACCATAGGATTAACTTTTGTGTCGTAGAAATCAGCCGCCTCAGATCGGCTGCGTTTGACTGCGTCTGCACACGTCTCTGTCGATCCCATAGTATGAGAAATGTCTCAATTCCGATGGAAAATATGTTGAAAAATAGCTCAACAATTGTTGTGTCCGTTCGAATAAATTTGTTCAATGAAATCGTGTTTTTTTCCTGTTAGCGGCCCCTGACGAACTTGTTTTTCACACCCCTCGTAATTGCGGTCGAGTGGCCAAAATTTGTATAAGCACTTCTTTTGACATTATTAACATGTTGAAAGAAAAAAAATTAACTTTTTCATCTGCCCCCATCAGAACGTTTGCTTGTTAGTTATCAAATGTATTCTTACTACCGCTATTTTGCGAAAAAGAATGTTTTAATAATGTGTAAATGGCCAAATTATGAGAACAATATTCATGTAGAATGGATATAATTTAGATACGGATGCACATACTTCTTGTATGTACTAGGCTAAAACTAAATAGGATAAAATGAATCCTTGGAATTCAAGTTATACAAAATAATAGGAGTGAAAGGAAAGATTAGTGACTTTCTCGAAGTAACACGACTGCAAACGTAAACAACACAAACGTCACATCTGAAGGAACTTAGTCATAGAATTGTTGAATTTATTGACTTGACTATTAAAATGCTGGATACAATTAAAGTTAATGACTATTTCGTTATTCCATAAGGTATGCATTATGTGCTAATTTAGGGAAGAGCAAATTTGGAGAATTGATTTTTTTTATGAATCTGTATTCCGAGAATTTCCTTGAGCACTAATATGTCAGTCTCAGGCTCATGTCAGTAGATTCGCTGATACGATAAGAGAACTTAAATGAGAAACACTGGAAAACAGACGTAGAAAAAACTAGAATAACATCATTGTATACAGCACATATAGATCAAAAAGCATGAGTGGACATAATGGCTCGGTTAGAGAAGTCAACGTACTATGATAGGAACGATTCTTTGAGGGCTGTCGTTCCTTAAGGAGATTAAAAAATAACTTAAAAAGTTGTGCATAAAGTATAAATGTTACGAAATATACGTTATATAACTTAAAGTGACATGTATTTACTTAGCCTCGCCAGTTATTCCTTTGGTTTGAGTTGTAAATTAGTTTAAAATACCTTGTATGAAGGTCTAGTCTAGCAATTTTTAGCTTAATATAGTTTATAAATATGATTCTATGGAAAAATAAGGGTATAATTGTTTGTCTTGATGTGTTGTGTCAGTGAAACAACTGTTTACAATGAAAATAAAAACTTTCAATCAATGAATATTTATAGTATCAATGAAATTTGTTCCGTAGAGTCAGTGAAATATTTTATATAGTGTCAATGAAATCTGTCACGAGAGTAAAGTGAACGGCTTCGTGGATAAAGCATCAGCACATAGAGCTGAAAACCCGGGTTCAAATCCCGGCGCCGGAGAGAATTTTTCTCCGTTCCATTACTCTTTCATCGTATGAAATATCTGCATGGAAATATCATATGTACTTCGGTACATTAAAATAATATATATATGATATGCGTAAATCACTTCGTCATTTAAGACGGCGCTTATTCCGTCGGATCCCAACCAACTAGTCACTCATAACGAGTGCACCTCAGCACATGTGTGGACTTCAGTCCTACGTTCATAGACATCTATGACGTAGTGCAGAGGGCGGCCACTAGAGGGAACCCAAGAGTTGGAACTTAAATTGAGACGATTCTGTCCGACGCCGGGGTGGGTATCCGGTGTGGCTTAGTGGATAAAGCATCAGCACATAGAGCTGAAAACCCGGGTTCAAATCCCGGCGCCGGAGAGAATTTTTCTCCGTTCCATTACTCTTTCATCGTACTTTGGATTTGGTCCTAAGTTTCAGAGTTAATTTAAACTCAGTTTTTTGCTTTTCTTGTAAAATTTTCTTTTTGGCGGTTAGCAGGTTTACACTCTAAGCGACGGTATATCAGACGAGTGGTCATTACTTTACGTAGTAAAAGAAATTAATCATTCATTCATTGTTTTCTGCCCAAAGTAGGTCTTTCACTGCAAAACCAGCATTCCACACTGTTCTCTATTTTCCTCCTTCCTCTTCGTCTCGACATACGATCTCTCTTAATGTTGTCTATCATCTGATATATTCTGCTCTGAACATTTTTCCGTTCACCATTCCTTCCAGTGCATCCTTCAGTAGAACGTTTCTTCTTAGAGAATGACCCAGCCAATTCCTTTACCTCTTTCTGATGAATTTCAGCATTAAATTTTCTTCACTCACTCTTTCTAACAACGCTTCATGTCTTATTCTGTATGTCCATTTCATACACTCCATTCTTCTCCATATCCACATTTCAAATACTTCCAGTCGTTTCTTTTCACTTCATCGTAATGTCCATGTTCCTGCCCCATGCAATGCCATGCTCCACACAAAGCACTTCACTAGTGTCTTTCTTAGACCTCTTTACAAAGGTCTGCAGAAGATGCTCTTTTCTTTATTAAAGGCTTCCTTTGCTATTGCTATCCTCCTTCTGACTTCCTGGCAGCAGCTCATGTTACTGCTTATAGTACATCCGAGTATTTGAAACTAACTGTCCACTTGTTGTATTACCTCATTTCGAATTCCCATCTTTACCTTCATTTGTCTTCCGATAACCATGGCCTTCGTCTTATTTTCATTTATCTTCATTCCAAACTGCTCACAGCTGTCATTTACCTCCAGTAGCATATCCCTTAGTATCATCTTTTCTGCCAACAACGTCATATCATCAGCAAATTTTACACACTTTATTCTTTTCTTAGTAGGTTATTTTACGACGCTGTATCAACGTCTTAGGTTATTTAGCGTCTGAATGCGATGAAGGTGATAATGCCGGTGAAATGAGTCCGGGGTCCAGCACTGAAAGTTACCCAGCATTTGCTCAAATTGGGTTGAGGGAAAACCCCGGAATAAACCTCAACCAAGTAACTTGCCCCAACCGGGATTCGAACCCGGGCTACCTGGTTTCGCGGCCAGACGCGCTAACCGTTACTCTACAGGTATGGACCACTTTATTCTTATCCCTCTACTACCACTCCTCCCATGTTCTTAAAAGAGTTCTTCACTAAATCGTCCAAGTAGATGTTGAACAGAGTAGATGATAAAAGAGCAGCCTTTACGTACTAATTCTGTCCCTATTTCGCTTCCTCCTGACATTTCTTCTTCTAATCTGACTTTGACTCTTTGTTTCATATAAAGATTATTGAACAGCCTTCTCTCTTTCCAATCCACGCCAATTTTTATCAGGATTATAATAAATTTATTCCAATTCACTATGTCAAATGCTTTTCCAGGTCCACATATACTACATACACATTTTTATTTCTCTCTAGATACCTTTCTCCGATTGTTCGTGCAGTCGAATTGCATCTCTCGTAACTTTTCCCTTTCTGAAGCCAAATTGCTCTTTTTCAAACTCTCCTTACATCTTATAACATGCCTATAAACGTCGATTTAATATTCGCAGGAGAATCTTCCCGAGTGCGATATCAAGCTGATAGTCCTGAACTCATTCCATTTCTTCATCTTCGGTATTGGCAGCAACACTGTCTCAGTGTAATCTTCAGTCCATTCATCTTTCTGATATAACTTATTCAATTGCATAATTACTGAATTTCCTTCTTTACTTTTTACCCAAGCAGTTCACTAATTTCAATGTGGGTTTCAGCAACTCATGTTGCTAATAGCTAATTGAACTTCTTCCCTTAGAATAGGAAATCCCTTTCATTCTTCTGATATGATTGCTTCATCTCTTCTACATATTTCTTCCATATGTTCAGTATTATTTTTTGTCTGCAATTTCATTGCCGATTTCGTTTTCTATCAACGACATGGATATCCAGTTTTTATTTATGAAATTCAAGCATTTTACTTCGCATACATTAAATCATGTCTTCCCTTTCTCCATCCCTTCGCATTTGTTTCATCCAGTCTTTCTTCGCTTCAACAGTTTCGTTTCTTAGTTCGTTGCTAAGTTTCCTATAGCTTATTCTACATTTTTGTTTTCCATTTTCTCCTTTTCTCTGTTTTCTTCAACATTTTCCCTGTGACTTATTAGTTATTAAATTTATCAGATGTGTATTCTAATTTAGCGGCTTTCTACAAGGTGAGTCAGTCAAACGGAAAGATTTGATGGGAGTATACTGTTCATATGAAGAGGGTGAGAATGAATATAACCTACTTACTTTACAATTTGTGACTTCTTAGTGTGGCTAACGAGAAAGACAGGCTTTGGCACGAATTGGAGTCACGTGATTATCATGGTCTAGTCATGGCCCTCTTGACAGTCGCCTAATATAAATACATGTTCACAGTTCTAAAAACAAAGAAATTGCTATATTAAACTCCATGTTAAACGTGCATTTATATATAAACTTGTTCAGTGTTGGCCATGTTATGACTAAGAATGTGACGTCACACCGTAGCCTGTCTTTCTCGTTAGCCACACTTCTTAGATGGTGACGTCACTATCTCCGCGTTCCCTAGTAACAAAGTTATTATCTCTAGCATGTTTTGTTAAATGGTACTCATCGTTACTGCAAACTGCAATTAATTGATTTCAATGGTCATGAGAAACCTCTCCATGCCCAAAAGGTAACGGTATGGTGCGCGGTTTCATCAACTGGAATAATCGGCCCATTCTTTTTTGAAAATGAAACCGGAAATGCAGTGACTGTTAATTCAGTACGATATGTTGAAATGATACAGAACTTTTTACACCACAACCCGCGCATTTTCCAGTGAATGAAAACACGCTGTTTCAACAGGACGGAACAACAAGCCACACCGCAAAAATTTCGATGGATGTTGTGAATGGTTTGTTCCCGGGCCGCGCCATTTCTCGGAAAGGGGGTATCGCTTGGCCGCCTAGGTCACCTGATTTAACGGTATGTGATTTCTTCCTATGGGGACACCTCAAAACGAAGGTGTTTGGGGGCAATCCATCCAGAACAATTCCAGCCCTAAAACAACGTATACGAAAAGAGGTCGCTGCGATACCTGTCAATATGCTGACAGGGGTTATGCAACAGTTCGTGGCCAGACTCTAAGAATGTGTGCGTTTCAATGGAGGTCACTTGGCTGACGTAATTTTTAAGAAATGGTTTCTTTCTTGTTGAATACCTATAGGTTATTCATGTACTTGTCATTTCTACTCATTAAATTGATATAATAGTAACTTTTTATTCTTTTTCTTCGCCTTGAAATCTTTCCGTTTGACTGGCCTACCGTATATTTAAAATTTTCTTCGAAAATTTGCTTCACTCTCTCTTCTTTCCTCTTCGATCTTCAGTTTTTTCATATCCAGTTTCTTCGTTACCTGTCTTCCCTTAACTTCTTCAAACGATTATTTACTTCGCCTATCAGTATGACATGATCGGAGTTTCTAATATTAGTGTATTTACGTTTTTTAACAATTTCATAATCTTTCCTGTATCAGTTCTTTCATCATATTTTTCTGCCTAAGTGCAGGTCTTTCGCTTCAAACCCAACATTTCCTAATCTTTCCTATTTTCTGCTTTCTTCTTATTCTCCGCATACGAATCATATATCTTTATATATATATCAGCTGACAGCTTCTTCTGCTGCGAATTTTCTCCCGTTCACCATTCATTTCAGTGTGTCCTTCAGTAGGCAGTACCAGTATAGAATCTATACGATTCTCTTGGACATGTCCACGTGCATCTTTTTTATGTTCCTGAAATAATATATTTCCAACAATCATTATATTCCTTTACAGCAATGGTGGGTATTCCTGCGGCATTGCCGCAGTGACGTCAGACCTCAGCGAAGCATCAAACGTACCCCCTACCTTCCCCTTCCCCCACTCCATGAAAATACTGCGCGTGTACGTAGGGGATTATACTGGATTGCTGTACTTCGGAGCTTCATTAGTGATACAATGTCTTTCGCAGAATCATATGAATCGAAAGGATATCACACTTACAAGAAAGGCGGTTCTTTCATTTATCATGTTTAGGATAAGTTACTAATATTCTGGACGCGAACTTAAATAAGTATATCCTTAAAATAGATCGCCTGTTATACTAGTTCAGAGAACACAGATTCAGTGATTTTCAAAGGATGGAAAAAGATTTCAATATTTTTGCCACCCTTTTTCATGTTTAAATTGAAAATGTTATCCCAGAATTACAGTTAGAGGTACTGGATTTGCAGAATGTTGGCTTCTTGAAAGCAGAATGTGAAGGTCTACTGGAGGCTAAATTTTTTTTAAAGATGTCCAGTATTACATATCCACTGCTTAGACAGTTTGCTTAAAAAATAATGACTACCGTCATTTCCCATAACTATGGTCCTGGAACATAAGTATTGTCCACGATGCAATTATTCAAATTTTGTACTACATAATGTAATACCTCGTTTAACTATATTCTTGCTGTACTGTAGTTTGAATTCAAGTCATCGTGGATCATAGTTGTGTTCCAGGACCATAGTTATGGAAAATGACGGTATGTATTCATCAACCTACCAGTGCGAACAGCTGTTTTCTAAAATGAAATTTATAAAGTCCAGCCACAGATTCTGCTTAAGCGATGCTCATCTCCTCGCCCAACTGAAAATAGCATGCACAGATATAAATCCCAATTTCTTCGAAATTGCTTTGAAAAATGATTAATTAAATATCACGTGAATGGACTATTCTAATTACATATCGTAGGTAGGAGTGTAGTGGCGCAACTGTCTGTAAATCCGTCACTGCACTGTAGAGTGTAACCCCTTCCACAGTATGTAGTTGCCATTTAAATCCTGTCTTGTGGGTTGCCCACCACTGCTTTACAGAAATTAACGAAAGATTCTCCTTAGTCATTTATTTTTCCCAATCTAAATTTTCCACCTGGTCTTCTATCTTGTCACTCTCCTACTACAGCGTTCCAGTCACCCATTAGGATAGATTTTTCTACCTTTCTCAACATGTGTAACACTAAAGGTGTAATTAAAAATCCCGCGGCAGACTAATATAATCTAAACCAGCAGTTCCCAACCAGGAGGGAATTTTGAGGGCTTTAGGAGGGAATGAGGATTATAAAATACAAATAAATTAGATAAATGTTTGTGAATTAATATATAAAATAGAATATTTTCAATTATATATGCATTAGTTTTAGTAAACACATGGGGGAATGGTAGTGTGATGCATGGTGAAAGGCTGATGTGACAAAAATATTTGAGATACACAGTAAAAAATACACATTCACAAATAGAACTAACACACTTTTTTGTGTTTTCATTTGAAGTTTATGTTAGAAATGTAAAATTTTATGACGGAAAATTGTTGAAATGCAATATTAGTGTGACTATTATACTCTTACTACGTCATACTACTTTTGACCAATAAAACGGTACGAAAGGACGTATTTCAACCAATCATGGCTGCTTATCGCACAATTTTATCGCGTCCCTAGCATTTGTTTAATTTTATGGCGTCCCTAGCATTTGTTTCTTTGTTTGCCAACATTTGAAACTGCGCTGGTCTGGACGTCAAAAAAAAGAAAAAAAATTATATATATATATATATATATATATATAATTACAAACCACTCCAGTCGATGCACAGCAGTTTCAAATATGACTCGCATTGGCATTCAAGAACAAGAATTAATAAAAATCACTGATCATACCTATGCATCTTCTGAAATCCGATTTACAAATAAATGAAGAGCACCATTCGGAAATCCTGAATAAGTTGAATACACCATGTAGGCCTAATCAACGAGTTCCACTTCTATTACGCACACGTCCAATATTACATCAATTGAACCACTAACCACATTCAAATTTGAAAATTGTATATTCAATAATTATTCCTTTTAAAATTATTCATTCGGAAATCCTGAATAAGTTGAATACACCATGTAGGCCTAAATCATCGAGTTCCACTTCTATTGCGCACACGTCCAATATAACATCAATTGAACCACCAACCACATTCAAATTTGAAAATTGTACATTCAATAATTATTCCTTTTAAAATTATTCATGTTTATTTTTTATGTCATCGTCGTTAATTAAAACTTTTCTAACACTTGTGTATATTAGTTAGGTTATGTTATAGCTTCTGCTATATGATATTATGGATAGTCACGTATCAGAGATTGTTTAATATTAAGATTTATTGAAAATCATCTGTCAATTGACGTTGATTACTGGGATTCGGATAATTGAAGTGAAATGCAACTGTATTGGTTTTAATAAAAATTAAACTGAATCAACAAAGCCTTCTTGACTACTAACATTGCCATCGTCTATAGATCGAGAACTTCTCGACGAGAAGGCATTGCTAGTAATCATTACAGTGTCTGTATAAAAACACTACTGCCATCTAGCATGCATCTAGCGTGATATTTGTAATGTTGAGATGGTACAATAATACATTTGAAGACAGTTGTATTTTCGTAAGTCAATTAATATTTTATTGTATTGGAGTACTTCGCTACTTCTAATCGTGTAATAGTCAATTAAATCCCACTCGAGTTTTCATTTTCTCTAGGTAAATCTGCTCGTGTTCCACTCGCATATTTATCGATAAAATCAAAACGTCTAGTGAGATTACTGTTGATAAATACATTATTTTTTTTTAATTTGTAATTTAGGAAATATGGAAATAGAGAAAATATTATTACATGTTTTGCCGAAGTATTTAATGTTTTATATATATTTTTTAAATATAGATAAATAACGTAAGATATTTTTTATGATTAGTACGATATTTTAACTTTAATGTGACGTCTATCTGCGCATCAGCCATTTTCTTCTCTGCCACTCGCACACCTACATTGTGTTTACTGAATGTTGGGTTGTGTAGAGTTCGCTGAAATTTGAATCTTGTGGACTCACTTCTTTCACTATTTTTTTCACTTTTATTGTTCCAATTTCTGTTACGACAACCTTTACTATTTTCATTTTCTCACGACACAACAGTTCAAATGGCCGCATTAGGATTACGAGACATAATCATCAGGCTTCGAATTTTGTCACACTGAATTTATCGACAAATATAGCCTTGTACGGAGGGGGTTCAAATGTCTGACTCTCACTGCATTATTGGCGGCAGAGTAGGCCACCTGGAATGTACATAATGGAGCATATTCTGACAAAATGCAACTTAATTTTAATGGTTTGCACAATTGAAACATTTTGAACAAATATGTTTTCCACGCCATTGATTATAATTGTATTTCAAAATTAACAATCTGATATGAAATATACCTACAACAGAAGTTTTAACTTGCTTACAGATGGCTTTTAAGGAATCCGTAGGTTCAATGCCGCCCTCACATAAGCCCGCCATTAGTCCCTATCATGTGCAGTATTAATCCAATCTCTATCATGATATCCTACCTCCCTCAAATCCATTTTAATATTATCCTCCCATATACGTCTCGGTCTCCCCAAATGTCTTTTTCTCTCCGGTCTCGCAACTAACATTCTATATGCATTTGCCCATACGTGCTACATGCCCTACCCATCTCAATTGTCTGAATTTAATGTTCCTAATTATGTCAGGTGAAGAAAACAATGCGTGCAATTCTGCGTTGTGTAACTTTCTCCATTATCCTGTAACTTCATCCCTATTAGCCCCAAATAATTTCCTAAGAACCTTATTCTCAAACATACTTAATCTCTGTTCCTCTCTCAAAGTTAGAGTCCAAGTTTCACAACCATACAGAACAACCGGTAATATAACTGTTTTATAAATTCTAACTTTCAGATTTTTTGACACAGACTAGATGACAAAAGCTTCTCAACCGAATAATAACACGCATTTCCCATATTTATTCTGCGTTTTATTTCCTCCCGAGTGTCTCTGTGGTTGCTCCAGAGAATCAGTCCCATTCCGAAGCTTATTGTATGGATTTGTAACAAGCTGCAAATCAATATTTCAGGTATAACTCCCTGTAAAGTTGATTTGAATAATTTCGAGGGAAAAATTGTTCCGAGGCCGGGCATCGAACCCGGGACCTTTGGTTTAACGTACCAACGCTCTCCCAACTGAGCTACCCTGGAACTCTACCCGACACCGATCCAATTCTTCCCTCTTATATCCGCAGACCTCAAAGTGGGCTGACAACCGTCAAGCAACCAACTTCGAGTGCACACTAACTCCGTGTAACTTAAATTGTGGTTTTCTGTTCACGAACAGTGACGTGTATTATGCAAATCAAGATTTCAGATATAACTCCCTGTAAAGTTGATTTGAATAATTTCGAGGGAAAATTTGTTCCGAGGCCGGGCATCGAATCCGGGACCTTTGGTTTAACGTACTGAGATCGTCGTCTCGGGTATCCCTCGGGCACCCCCGGGTAACCTCGTGACTGCTCCAGATAGCGCTATCCCTATTTAACCCATTACTACTTGCGTGCACGTTACCAACATTGCGCTCCTTGGCGTCTTCTTCTCGCAGAAGATCTCCAGGGAGCTCGTTCCGCTAACGAAACCGCGACTTGTCGCTATCTGATCCCACCGGTAGCTGCCCCCAGTTAAATTATGTCGCGTCCTGCAGATGTGATGTCGTTCTCCGCATTAACCAACCCAATGTCTCTTCGGAAAGTGTGTGGAGATCGGCAGAAAGCTAAGTCTCTCAGATTGATTCAGACAATCTTTATTCAACAATTTCGAACCAAATAAGCGATGCTTTGAGCGTTACAGTAATATTTATAGATGTCAGCAAGTTAGGGGTGAGGGGCCAAGTGATATGACGGCTTGGGGTAGCGTCATCTTTAGTTAGGGGCCGCGATGCCTTCTAGATGTTTCCCCAGCTAATTAGAAGTCTTAGTCATATACAGCTGGCTAGAGCTCGGCTGAAGGGTCGCAATAATAAACATATGGTCATTTCCGGAGGGATGTATTAAGGAACGATCTATACCTGCTTGCTGATATCTTTACAGTTTCTTTGCTTATACTACATTCAATTTATTGTCGTGTACATGATTTTAAACTTGTAATGATAATGTACACATAGCTTGGTGCCTCTGACACGGGCTCGTGACACCTGCTCGTGACACTGATATGACACTGCCATGTTAATCTTCTATAAAGTTTTATTCCGAGATATTTTGTGTTTGTTGCATATGGTATATCTTTGTTATTAATTTGTAATGGAGGTGGTATTAAAGGTCTTCTTTTTGTGAAAACTATTACATTTGACTTTTCTTCATTTATTTTAATCCTCCACTTTGTACACCATGAGTTAATTCCTACAAATGACTTTGGACTGTATTTGTTGAATTTAAAATACTGAAGTGTTTAAAATAAATTACCATATCATCTGTGTATTGAGCAATTTGACATGATCCATGAGGAGGTAGATCAGATGTGTAGATATTATAAATTGCAGGAGCCAAGACTGAGCCCTGAGGAACACCAGCCAGTATTTTTCTGGGTGATGACAATTTTGTTTCCATTTTAACTTGAAAAAGTCTATCATGTAAATGAATTGCTTCATAAAGAAAGGGCATCAGTCCATTTAGCTAAGTTGTGGGAAATGAAGAAAAACTGTTCGGACCGATGTCCTTCCTTTACAAAACGCTGACATTCCGATCACAATTTAACAATGAAGGAAACGTTGAACTGGCTTCCTTTCTTGATAAAACGATGTGTTGAACATTCAAGATGGGAAATTCTACGTTAACTCAATTTCGAAAAAATATGACTGATGCCCTTTCTTTATGAAGCAATTCATTAATATAATGCAGGTATGAAAATAATAAATTCTGAAAATTTTAATTTGTATTCATTTGTATAGAAGCCCAGTGTGCCATACAATGTCAAATGCCTTTTCGACGTCCAAGAAAGCTGCTGTTGTATGTTCTTGTGAGTTAAATCCTGTTTGAATATATTCTACAACTCTTACGAGTTGCTGGGTTATTGAACGATGTAGCATGAAACCAAATTGGGTATTAGATATAACAGAATCTATTGTGGCAGTCATGTGAGCAAGAATTACTTTTTCATATATTTTTCCAATACTACTTAAGAGACTAATTGGTCTCCGATTACGAGGATATATTGCGTTTTTTCCAGGTTTTGGAATTGAGATGATATGCGCAATTTTTCAAGGTTTTGGAAAATAATTAAAAGCAAGCGCCTTGTTTATTAATTCTGTAAAGTATTTTGTGACAACATGAGAAAGATTTTTGAGAATTTCATTGGTAATATTATCAGGACCTGGAGACTTTTTAGAATTTGTATGTTTTATGTACAGTTTTATTTGAGATGCTGTTACAGTAATGTCACCAACAGATGATGGTTTATTTAAAAAATCAAGTACAGCAGATCCTATTTCCTGATGATTTCTTCTGGTATCTAAATCATCATGAGGATGAGGCTGGAACTGTTCTTGTAAAACGTCTGCAATCGCGTTTGCTTTATCTTTGGGTCGATATAATATGCCATAATGTCCTTTAATAGCATTTGAACGCATTTTAGTTCTGGGCTTAAAACGTTTCACCACTGGCCAGATATTGTTTTTCGAAACTGCCTCCTCAATGTCATCATCTAATAGTTTAAGACGATGACTTATAATTAGGTTTTGAATTCATTTGGTCAGAGCATTTAATTCTGTTTTATCTTCTGCTTGCCGAAATCGTCTGTATCTTCTACGAACTTGTTCCGTAGAGGAAAGTAATTGGTCCAGATTTGGTATTATATATTTAGCACTATTGTTTGTAGGTATTATTATAGCAGTAGCAAATTTCTTTTCTTGTACTATTGTATTTACTAGAGTATTAATTTCTTCGTCTAATTGTGGCTTTGTATTGATGTTATGATACTTACTGAAACAAAGAAAAAAGAAACTGGGCAAGAACTAATTGATGATTATATCTTTTTCTGGAGTGGGGTAGCGAAAACAACAAGAGCAAAATCAGGGGTTGCAGTCCTCTTGAAAAATAAATGGAAGAAGAATATAATAAACTGGAGAGAAATTAATGATAGGATAATACAAATAACAATGGACATACATGGCATAAAATTAGATATTATAGGAACATATGCCCCAAATAATGATGCTCCAGTAATTGATAACATAAATTTTTATGATGATTTAAGAGAAACTGTAGATAAATGTCCTGATGGGCATGAATTGTTAATTATGGGGGATTTTAATGGACATGTTGGAAGAAGAATCAGTGATGAGACTGTGGGACCTTGGGGAGAGGATAAAGAAAATGATAATGGACAGAGATTGGTTGACTTCTGTAAAGAACAGGAATGCGTTATAATGAATGGAAAATTTAAACATAAGGACATTCATAAGTTTACTTGGTTAAAACCATAAAAAAACCAGAAGTCAATAATATACTATATTATTGCAAAAAAAACGTGAGCAATTAAAATACAGAATGTGGAAGTGAAGAGAGGATTAGAATGTGGATCAGACCATCATGCGGTTATTGCAAAAGTTGTATTCCCATTAAAGGCGAAATTTAAACAAGTAAAGAAGGAAAATGGTAATGGAAGGAATGTAATAGAATAACCGATATATATGGTTAATCTATTGCAGGACGAAAGTATAAGGTTTTTATATCAGAGTAGATTATCCTTGAAATTGAAGGTGATAAATGAAGATTGGGAAGCTAAAGAACTATATGAATTTCCTAAAAAGTCTATAATGGAGGTGGCAGAGGAACCTTTAGGAAGGGAGAGACAAAGTGGAGGGAGAACAGAATGGATAACCAAGGAAATACTGGAAGCAATAAACTCTGTATAATAAATGGCTTAGAACAAAATCTAATGAGGATTTGGAGCAATATAGGGAATGCAAAAGAAATGTTAAGAGACTGGTTAAATCAAGTAAGAATTAATCCTAGGAAAGAATATGTGGTGAAATAGATCATGAATTGGGATATAATAGATCGGCACAAGCTTGGAGACTGCTACGTAAAATGAGAAAGTCCAACAACCCTTCACCAGTACTACAGCTCATAACTATGAATCAGTGGGAAAACTATTTTCAAGATCTGCTAGTTGAGAGAAGGAATGAAAAGGAAAGTGATCAAGATATAACTATTAGGAATGGAGTGGAGCCGATCTCAGAAGAAGAGAGAGGTATTGAAGAAAAGCAAGAGTGGTAAGGCTAGTGGACCTGGTGGTGTTACAGCAGAGTTATGCAAATATGGACCTCTTCTCTTAGTAAGGCTTATTACTAAGATGTTCAACCAAATTCTTGAGGGAGATGAAATTCCAGAAGACTGGAAAATATCATGTATCTCCGCTATCCATAAAAAAGGGGATAAGAAGGACTCCAACAACTACAGGGGAATAAGTGTCATGCCTTCCATTAGCAGGATTTTTAATAGTATCATTAAGAATAGATTAGAGGAAGAAATAGAAGGGAAGATATCGGAAGATTAGGCAGGCTTTACTACAGGAAGGAGTTGTATGGATAATATATTTAATTTGAGACAGATAAGTGAAAAAATGTATGCTAAAGGAAAGGAAACACATTTAGTATTCATTGACTTAGAGAAAGCATACGACTCGGTTCCTATAAAGCAGTTGTGGGAAGGAATAAAAGGTATTGGTGTTAGTTTACCCCTAATAGCGTTAATTCAGAGGCTATATAAAGATTGTCAAGCTGCTGTTAAGATAGGAAAAAGGTTATCAGCTGCCTTCTATACAACCAAAGGCTTGAGACAAGGCTGTAGCATATCCCCTACCTTGTTTAAAATATATATCCAGCAGATACTGAAGCAGTGGAATAATTCATGTCGAGGAATGGGAATTCCAGTTGGAAATGAGACAGTGCACTCGTTGCTATTTGCAGACGATCAGGTGATAATTGCGCAATGTCGAGAAGATGCAAAATTTATGGTAAGGAAACTCCTTGAAACATTTGAAGCAGGGGGACTGAAAGTTAATATGAGTAAAACCGAATACCTGGTGATAGGTGGAGATGGACGAAATATAAAGTTGCCCCAAGGAATAATTAAAATAGTGAAGGAGTTTAAATATTTGGGGTCGGTTTTGCATGAGACTGGAAATTGTAAAGCGGATATAGATTATAGGATAATGCAGGGTAGAGGAGCAATAAAGATGTTGAATTGAGTGCTATGGAGCAGGACAATAACAATGCAAACAAAAAAGAGAATTCTTGAGGTTATAGTGGAAAGTATATTGACATATGGGGCTGAAGGTTGGAGTCTATCGGAAGGCCAAAAAAGTAAGATACAGGCAGTTGAAATGGACGGCATAAGGAGAGGTGCTAGAATATCCAGGCTGGAAAAGAGAAGAAACGAGGATGTTAGAAGGATAATGAACATGGAAGAATCGGTGATTTCAAGAATTGAGAATAGACAACTTCAGTGGTATGGTCATGTAAGGAGGATGGATAAGGGGAGGTGGCCAAACGTGCTACTTCAATGGTCTCCAGCTGGTAGAAGGAAACGAGGAAGGCCTAGAAATTCATGGAGGGCTGGAATATTGAGGATGATGAATGATAGGGGACTAAATGAGCAGAATTGGAATGACAGACGCAGATGGAAAATAGGAATAAAGGGTAACCACTGAAAAGTGGAGAGGCCCTCAAAAGTAAGTAAGTATTGATGTTAATAGAAGTTGGAAGAACATTAGCTAAATTTAGTCTTAATAGAGGCCAATTACAGTAGTTATGGTCATTACTTTTATTTTAAATATATTTCGCTGAATGTTTAAGTCTATTTTCATAATGATGTGAACCCCATATAAAGAACATGAGCATTACATCTCTTAAGTTCTATATCTAATACCCAATACATCGTTTTTTTTTCAATATTGTGAGGAAAGTAAGTATGTTCAGTAGAACCCAGAACTTCATAATTATTAGTTTCAGTGTGCTTGATAAGGTGATGACCTCTTTTATTAGTAAGCCTGGAATTCCAGTCTGTATTTTTATAGTTTAAATCTCCAGTAAATAGAAAATGAGATGCTAAATATTTCATATTATCAAAGTCATTTTGAAGAAGTGGATAAGATGGTGAATGGTACAAGGCACCTAAACAAAGCTCGCATTTTTCAGTTGGTAATTTAATAGTGGTTATTTGTAGGCTATGAAATGGTGGATTTTGAATTTCATAGTGAGGAATGCACCTTTAATTACAATAGCTGTTCCACCATAGGGAGGATTTGGTCCTGATGTGTGATGTAAGTCATAATTCAGGATTTTAATGTTAGTACTAGGTTTGAATTTCGTTTCACCCAATAATGTCACATCAATTTTTGATTATTGTAAGAGTTGGCTGAATAGTAGTTTATCTCTTTCCAAACCATCACAATTCCAATACATGATTTTTAACGGTCATGAAAGTATAACATTGCCACTAGTTGCCTTGGCCATTTTAAAATATTGAAAGTAAACCAGAAATAAAAACAATGCATTTGGAAATTGTATCATTTTGCTTCGATACATTTTCAAGAACGTTTTTTATACTAGCCACTACATTTCCAAAGTTCAATGATTTAAGCAATGAAATGATTTCTTTAATATCACTCATTGTCGTAGAACTTTTATTTTGATGGTACTGTTTTATGAAACCAGGAATATCACTTCTGCTGGGCTTCAAACAAGGAAAATTTTTATTTGTTACATGGGGTGGAGATGGAGAAAATGTTGAAGTTGATGCCCCTGTTGAGGAACTTGCTTTTGTAGTTTTAGTATAAGCTTGGTATTTAGGACACTGACGATAATTTTCAGGATGTTCTCCATTACAATAATTACAACATGTAGCTGGAGTGGCAGGATCTTTCGTCCATTTTTTTGTGAAGTGCGAACCTCCACATTTCACACATTTAGGATCGATGTTGCAACCTACTGCTTTGTGTCCGAACCTTTGGCAACGGAAACACTGAATAGGACCTGTACTACCAATGTATTCCTCTGTTTTAACAGTAAGGTGAAGAAGTCCAGTCATATTCTTTATTTTTCCTATTACACCTTCTTCATTGTGCAGTCAAATTACCCACAATGGTAATGCCACTTTGATGCGTTCCTCTGATATTGCACAATAATTGAGTTTCTTAATCTGGCGAAACGAAATAACTGGATATTGTAAATTCTGGAGTTCTACTAATATTTCCTCCTCAGAGATTGTTGGTGTTAGACCTCGTAAGACCACCTTCACAGGAATTTGAGACGCTTTCTGGTAGGTAAAGTATTGGATCTCGTTACTTGATAGATAGAACTGTAAAGCATTGAAAGCTTCATAGCAAGAAGTTTGTACTCTTAAGCCTTGAGTATTGTACAAGGATTTGTATTCTTGCTTTATGTGCTGTTTAACCCAGATAAGACTGACGTCCTATATATAGGACACCGGACATTTCACACAAATATGTTAATAACAATGACTATGACAGACTAAATATAAGAAAAAAAATGAAGGCAATTTATAACACATAAGGATTATGGTATCATGATTGCCGACTATGAAAATCTTACACAGCAATGTTAAAAAATAAAACGTTCCGTCCTATATATAGGACGTCAGTCTTATCTGGGTTAACTTGTCCCAGAAGTTTAGAGTTTACATTCTTCTTGTCCACTACTAAAGGTGGTGGTTGTGTAGTTTTCTTGTTAGGATTATTATTTGATGGTTCGGCTGTACTTGAAATTGTACTAGTAGTTATTGCCTCAACTACTGTCACGGGAGTGAAGTAATTATTTCTACTTATAGGAACTGAAATGACTTCTTTTGCTTTGACTGTTTTGTCAGGGTTTATGAATTCCTATGAAAAGAGAGTACGTTTTTAAGTTTTTGTTGGTTTTGAACAGGAAGTTCTTCAGGTGTATCACATCCAGAATTGATTTCTCCTCGCGTTTCACTATCCATTATGGTATTTACTTCATTACTAAACGTATCTTCGAGCTCCATATTGTGGAACCTGCTATCAGGAATAGCAAGATCCTGATCTTGAGTCTCGCTCAATAATTCAGACACTTTAGAGTATACTAATATTTCTACTGCACAATTATCAACTATAGAACACAATTGAGTAGCCAATTTGCAAAACCAGCTATTTGCAAGTTAGACCAATTTTGGCAAATGAGGAAAATTGTGTAAAAACTTAACCACAGATGCTAGAGGCATGATTTCTAGTTTAATAAATGGGGAAAAAATATTTAGTTTGTGTTCCTACAGCTCAGAAATATATGATTAATAGGTAATTAGTTATATTGTATATTAATTTGCAAATAGCAGGTTTTGCAGCCGAACAGAGCAGTTAGCAGGATTTGCAACTCTATAGGTAGCCATATTAACGATACATTAGTTTGCAAAACCTGGTATTTGATCAATGTTAACAGTTTATCTGACAAGACTAACTTGGAAACAAACTGACGGTAGAAGAGAACATTCTTATTTTCGTTACATACCTAAATATTATTAAACACACAAATATTGTACCATAAAAAAGTAAAAAAGGAGAACATAATACTAATGTTATAGTTTGAAGGTTCCCTTATGTACTACTGTTTGTGAAAAATGCAACACCCAGAAAAAATGGCCCGAGCCATCCCAAACTCGGGAGATGTGTAAAACAGAGTACCAAATGTAGTGTGTTCAAACGAGTCCCGCTTCAACTTGTCCTACAGTGATGGTCACATACGTGTTAAGCGCTACAGTGGTGAATGCAATCTGAGAGCCTGCATTGTTGAGCGGCATTGCGGACAAGTTCCTAGTGTGACACAATATGCGATCTCGCTTCCTACGTATTCAGGACAATCTGAACTTCAACCGCTACATTAGAGACGTCTTAGAGTCCGAGGTACTGCTCCTCCCTCAGGCAACTCCACATGCCATATTTCAGCAGGACAATGTCCGGTCACATGTGGCGAGGATTGTGCAAGTCTTCTTCGAAGAACGACGGGTATCACTGCTTTCCTGGCCTGCACGTTCGCCAGACATTTCGCCCATCGAACATGTCTGGGATATGGTTGGTCGGCAACTTGTTCGTCATGGTCCTCCAGCACACACTCTTGACGCTTTGTGGACTCGCATACAAACTGCGTGGAGGGAGATTCCTCTGGAACATATCCAGGAACTCTTTGATTCCATACCACGACGCTTACAAGCTCTGATTGCAGCGCATGGAGGCTTCATTCCATACTGAAATCTCACGGTCACAGATCAGGTACAGTTCTGTAATTCTAATCCTTGTGTATTGTCATGTATCTAAACTGTGATATCAATTTCATTTCAGTCACATGTATCCTTCTTGGTGTTGCAATTTCCACAAACATCAATGTAATATATACAAAATGTTCGGTTCTTCCTCATCCATGAGTTCGAAGTCCACTACATCCTTATGTTCATCCTCATCTTCACTCAGGTCTGCAACAGCAAGGTCTTGCTGCTGGTTGAACATTTCGGTGTAGAGGTTTCGGTTTGCATTCCGAAACCAGTCCTACCCGAAGTGCAATTCCAGAAGTCTTTCAATGTCCCTGATGTTTGCTTCTTTAAGGATGACACTCATTGGAATGTAGTCCTTTTGGAAATGTTTACCTTTATTGTTAAACTTTTGGATTCGCCTTTTCACTGGTACCATTCTCTTCATCATCTGTATCTTCTCCCTCAACACTAACAGAGTTATTGAAACAGGATACACCATATCCATCCACACTCATTTCGGCAAAAGTCGAAAAAACTGCAAGATAGGCCTAATCGCAGTAACCACTTCAAGACTTCAACACACTTAACATAAAAGGTTAGAAGTCCCCGATAAAGCGCGGGCAGAAACTCTCAGCTGATGTCTTAAATGCAGCAGTATAGTCAATTTAACTATACGAGCAAAAAGTAGCTTTATTATCAGCGTCTAATAATATCTTATTCGTTATTTTAGT
This sequence comes from Periplaneta americana, assembly GCF_040183065.1. Lineage (NCBI taxonomy): Eukaryota > Metazoa > Arthropoda > Insecta > Blattodea > Blattidae > Periplaneta > Periplaneta americana. Next base: position 110,454,541 of record NC_091130.1, on the reverse strand, counting down.
ATGCTCAATGTAATCCTTATGGAGATCGAAATAGCAGCTTTTGCATCCGTAACTCTCAATATGGCCATATTGTCTCAGTGACATTTAGCAGGTTTTGCAAAAGTAAACATGGCATTGTGCAGTTAGCAGGTATTGCATCCTTACGCTCTCCACACTTAGCAGGTTTTGCAACCGTATGCAATTTTATTTACTAGATTTAAAGGGTTTAGAGTTGGATTTGTAACCGAATGTATGGCTTATTACGTAGCTAATGACGAACTGAAACCATGGTTACCATTATCTCATTTTTCATTTTTTTGGCAGTTAGCTGGTTTTGCATCTGGGCTACTCAATTACAAAACAACTAAATACAACAAAATTACTTAAAACTTTAAATAACTGAATTAAATATTGCAATATTTGAAATAACCGCCGTTGCTACAACAAACAATTGAACACTCATTTTCTCTCTTCTCTTCCGTGTTCTTGATTCCCTCTTACATCCATAGATGGCAGCACTCGACATATTTCTTGCTACAGACATTATTTAAATGACTTACACTGTCTTCTTAAACGTAATTTAATTAGTGATAAGCAATATTGTTTTATTTCACTATGCTGTCCTTCTACTTTATCCCACATTTGTTCTGTTTCATACCTCTCTGTGTTTCTTCATTCTCATAATTTCTGGATTAGAACCCTCATGTGATTTGCGTTCTTTTGCCTATATAACATTTTACCGAGAATGTAATGGTTATGGAGTGACTATTGTAAAATTTTTAATTTTTGTGGATGGCAGTAATTTTTTTTTTTTTTTATTCAGGAAGAGATCTTAATGTGATTTCGAAAGCAAAGTCAGTTTAGTACATACAGTGTTGAGATAAACTGCTCTTTTGTGATCACTGTTCGACCTGTGATTGCTCATTTATAATCACGGTGATCTTAGACAGTGAAACAGTGATTGACCAGTTCATTCTTCCCCGCTCATCACAGGTGTTTCAATGCTCTCGATATTTCGCACGTGGTAGGAGAAGGCGAGAAAATGTTGAGATTATGTGTTTGTGCTTCACAGAAGTCAAGTGTAATCACAATACTGAGACGTAAATATAGGCGTTTCATTATTTTAAAACCAGAGTAAAGATTTAAAAGTTAGTGTTAATTTATTTATTTAATCATTAATTTAATCTAATCCTATAGACAAACTGAACATTTGTCATCTGGCTACTCAATATAGGCTAATGATTTCCATTTGATCTTGTCCAGTATTACTGAAGTGAAATATTATATAGGAAATAACGGAAAATTAGTAATTTTGACATAATTCACACATCACTCAGAAGATTAATGAAAGATTGTTGTTTTTTAAATCATTGTCATATTTCGTATAACTTTGTTATTATTGCAGTTTTACTAGTTGAATAGTGTAGCCAATTAATAACGTAGCTGCTTAAAATAATGGAATCAATTAAGCAATGTAAAAACCTGCCAGATTTTCGGCTGTCGGCTGACAATAGTGTATTTTCCGGCTTTAAGGAATTTAAATCTGCCAGGATCAGCCTGAAATCTACTGAGTGGCTACACTGAATGTATTGTTAAAGTCGGGCGCTCACAGTTCGCGGGCGTAGTTGTTCCCAGTGTTGTCACTAGGTAGCATAAGTACAGCACCGCAGGGCACGCAGTGAGAAAAGAACGTGAACTGTTCAGCTGGTGAGCAGTTTAGCTCTCGAACTGTGATCACTGTTTAAAGAGCTGTTTAATCACAGGTGTGATCGTGATTTTTCGATCACCGTGATAAAATCACAGGTCAGTGATTTTCTGCTCATCACTACATACAGTCATGAAGCTTGAGTTGTTGAGGGTATTACTCTACCGAGGCGAGTGGAGTAGTGATGGAGGAAATAAATTAAATACCGATATATTTATATTGTAAACCTACTTTCGATAAACAGTATATATCGCACGATTATCGATATATCGCTATTCAGTTTTTCCGTAATCTAATTGCGTTTTCAGGCGTACAATTACTGTATTACAATAAAATTACTCATATTTTAATATTCCTTTTTACCATTGAAATTAGCGTCGTAACAATCAAAAGCATAAATATAAAATTGTTACAATAAACAATACATTTTCAATACCATATGATGTACGTGGTACAGTCATTAAGTTCTGACACTGACGCGTGAAGGGTAGGCACCCACAAGAATCTGGATGTCTCAGAAGATGCCGCGTGATACGGCGTACACTTAAACAGATCGACATCCTCCCTCAATATAGTCGCCGTTGGCCGCTATGCACGTCTGCCAACATTGGTGTAGCTGCTGGAAGCACCGCTGAAAGATGTTGGCAGGAAGATGCCGTACGACTTCTCTTGTGGCAGTCATGACCTTTTCGGCCGCATAAAAATTACGCCCTCGTAGGATTGATTTCATGAGGGGAAAGAGAAAAAAAATTGCATGGTGCGAGATCAGGTGAGTACGTAGGGTGTGGCAAAACAGCGACCTGTTGCCTTGTAAGTTCCTCTTGGACAAGGATGGAGCGATGTGCAGGGGCGTTGTCGTGTAGCAACAGCCAATTCTTCCTATGCCAAAGCTCAGGACGCTTACGACAAATTGAATTGCTTAAACGGCCAAGAATCTCTTTGTAGAGGATCTTGTCTACAGTTGCACCTTGTGGGATGAATTCTATGTGAACAATTCCATTTGAATAAAAAAAACAGTTAAAGCATCACCTTGCCTTTTGACCTGTCTTGTTGCGGATTTTTCTGTCGTGGAAATAATGGCGTTTTCCAGGTGGCGGATTGTCGCTTCAGTTGCGGATCGTAAAGGAAACACCATGTTTCGTCTCCAGTTATGATCGGTTATAGCAGTTTCGCCTAATTTCTGACAGAACATGACGTTTGCCCGTTGCTCAAACTGCAACATACTCGAGTTCCGACGCGCGCATTCAAATCACCGTCACAACAAAGACCGTAGTTCTGCTTACAGTGCATGCACTCAACTGTCTCTTGTTGGGTCGAGAGACTAACTGACAAGGTAACATACCATGGCGCCACCTATGCGCTATAGTGCACCACAACGCCACTATGCGCTCAGTATTAGAGCTTAATGACTGTACCACGTAAATCCTATCCTAAATAAAAATTATGATGGAGCAAGGAAGCTTAAATGATATATAGTGCGAAAGAGTTAAGTGAACCCTACATGGTTGAGTATTTGATATTGGAACACAATTCAATTATTGCAATGTTATATAGGATTCAATCCAGGACACAGATATAATGCTTTTTTCTATCTAACAACGTAATCATTTTTAAATGTAAGTAAACAGAACTTGTAATTATATTTAAATGCAAGTAAACCGTACTTAGAATGTTACAAGTTTTAACAAACTTCACAGTTGATTTGATACAATCCGTCTATAGTAAGTTCCCATTGCAAGTTATTGTTACACTCCAACATTCCAAACAACAATGGTGAAGATTATAGGGATAGAATTTTTATGCACTAAGAGATATAAGAAAACAATGTCAGCACTAGGTTGTGCTTAGAAATCATAGACGTAAACAAATTTCACATCGGTATTAAACCCTTGTTTCTCTTTCTACCCTATTTCAGAATATAGAATTAAAGTTTTGATACCCGTTTTTAGTTCAGACGGTTCCCTTTTAGAGTGGAAGTTGCTCCTGTCTTGGAGAACATTAATAACAATATTAAAACAGTAGTAGATAAACCTCCTGTCTGTCTCACGTTCGCACACGCTGCATTTTGAATTTGGTGCTGCATATTAAACAGTTTGAATTCGAATTCCAATCCAGTCAATTAGAAAAAAAATATTGACTGAGTTTGCACAATTATGTAACTGTCCACCTTCATTTGCGCCATCTTTAGGGAATTATCGGAGTTGTCTAGTGTGGATTTTGTTGTTGTTAATAATGATAATATTTCCACAAAAAAACCTGATAAATATTTATACGATATATTGAATCCAAATTTCGATCGCTATGTCGAAACGAAAATATCGGTATTTCGTAAAAACCGATTTTTCGTTCCCATCTCTAGAGTGGAGCCGCGGGCGTAATGTCAATGTGAACTATCGCGATGCGGTATTACGAACGCAGGAGCAGTAGTGCCACGGCTCCGGGTTGCAGGACTCCACTGGCCTTGGTCGAGTAATACTAGGAACCATAGACTGTGCCGGTACTACAGGGACATCATTTTATTTTTACTAACATTTTTAATATTAACCTGGCTATACCTTTCTATTAACGATTGAAACAGGAAACACCCTTTGCTACCCCTTCCACGACTGGAGTTCGATGATACCGGCGTAAAATACAAATCACTTTACTAGGTATAGGAGGGAAGAAAAGTAGTTCATCCATTTATGTAAACTAGGAAATACCGAAATTTTGAGTTTGATAATTTTCATTAGGTTTTGTTTAATCAAAATACAGTACAGTATTAACACTTAGTGTTTTTACTCACGAATTGAGCTATCCATTCGGACGTATTAATTATGCAGTGTATATTGTACTGTTAGAGCACATTAGCATACAATATAGAGAATGAAGTTAAATTGAAAAATGATCATTATATGGATATTTAAACACATTTTTGAAAATGGTGACCGTTCATTTCGATACAGGCTTCAGTTCTTTTGTGCATATTATCGCATTATACACTATTGTACCTAATTCCAATTACCAGTTTCGTCCTTCGTACGAGTCACTCATGTTGAAATAATTCCGTACCTACTCTATAAAAGAATACCTTACGTAGGCCTACTGTAAATTCAATCTTCACTTCTGCCCGATCCGAAAAGATAAAATTACTCAGAAATGCTATCTACTGTCCGTCCAAGTGGTTTTTTTTGCAGGGTCGTAGAAAGGGAGGATGGAATCACGTGACAGTTAATTACTTAACGAGGCCCTTTTATTTAAGTTATTTTAAACACTTGTATAATATTACGTAGACGTCCAATTCCTAACAGAAATTAATGTTTTCAGAATAGAGCTAAGATAGCCCAGCTACTAGACTTAACAGAGGGGCGAATAGAAGCAGGTGGGGGAAACCGGGATGCGACGTAGGTAAACGGACGACAGTACCTGTACGAAAATATGATTCAATATTGAAAGCTCTTTCGTCACTGGAAAACGCTAACATATTTCTGGAACATACTATACTCGCTAACTCAGTACTGCTTACGCGCCCTCGGCTCTGTGTCGTGAACGGTTGGAAGTTTACTAGTAGAAGGGGTGGGAGTGAAGTACATTAAAAAACTCAGGTACAATAAAAATTGAAGTAAAAATAAAATGATGTCCCTGTACTTCACAATGTCTGTGATGAGGCGACAGTAGCGATGCTAGTGGTTAGCAACTATCTATGGATGTATATTCCCTACGCATTGAGCTTCGCGACTGTATATACTAGACTGTGGCAAAACCATGAAATGTAAATAGTTTGCTGTCAGGGTTGTCAAAGTTTTGAAAATTAACATTGGAGTAAAAAAATGTGATGCTGGATATCACTAATTAAAAGCAAATGACTAATGAAACCTTTTCTACAGTACAAACTAGACAAATAATTATGTCCCAAAAATTCAAGGGTTGTACACAGGAGTGTCAGTCACATAACGAAAAAGTGCAGAAATTTGGTACTTTAGAGTAAGTAGGATAGATTTAAGATAGAAACTTGTTCTTTTCAGATCAGTTGCCTTTCCTTTAAGTTGTTGCAATAATGTATTTCCAACAATCATTGCATTTTTTTACAGATTCACCAAATATTCTCCTCTATCATTTCTTTTTCCCAATCCATATTTCCAACTGTTCTATCTTGTCCTTCTCCTACAAATGCGTTCCAGTCACCCATTAGAATTACGCATGCTCCTTTTCTTCTTCTTCTTCTTCCTCTTCTTCTTCTTCTTCTTCTTCTTCACAACTATCTCTTCTATCTTATCGTAGCTTTCTTCTACTTCATCGTCTGTCTACCAATCCACTATGTGGCGTGTAAATTTTCACTAGCACTGTATCTATTTTCTTCCCTAGTAGTCTCGGCATTATGATCCGGTTATCTACATGACGGACTGATATTACTTTTTCTTCCACACTTTGTTCCAGTAATACGCCAACGCCATGACATCCTTCATATTCACCATATGAATAAAACATCCTAAATTCTGTTGCCATGTTGTCCATCTTACGTGTAAGCGAGAGCGCTGCCGATAGAGTGCAGTAACAACAGCTGACATGAACGTATACATTACTAACCAATTTGTTGAATAATATACATTAAAACTAGTACACATTATTATTTTTAGCAGCAGCAACAGCACCGGTGTTTTTTAATGCAATGTAATATTGTTAGAAAAGCGTTGAAAGAACTGTAAACTGTAAAAATAAATTTAAATTTAATACGATACCTTTACTTTTATGAGTGCCAGTATTCCTCCATGTAATAACTTATTGTTAGAAAAACATCTTGCTGGAAAGCATTTATATTTGTTACACTTTTCTCCACTTTTCCCTTTTTCCCAGAGTTTCAAGTCTTGAGGACCCTGCGTCATCTTCATCTACGCGGTATTTTTCTTTTCCAATATCGATAACAGTGCTCTTATTAATTTTAAACAAGCAGCAGTTCTCATTACGACTTGCGCCAAAGGTAAAAGAGGCCTGCCATTATCTTTTTCCCTCTCAAAATACTCTCTTACATTACACACGATCTCTTACGCTTGACTCTTTCTACAATATTCTTTGTTCGCCTGTTTTTCCTTTCTTCCGACATTGCACAAGTCACCTGTTTAGAAACTCTCGCAGAAACTAGAAAACACACACTAGTCACATACTCTACCTATGACAACGAAGATAATACTTGTAATATAATTTAAACACAATAATTATCATCATCATCATCCTTCACGAATTAGGCCTCTGTAGATCTGTTTCGGCCCCATCTAGCAGTCTTCTAAGTAGTCTTCCTGGTAGACGATGTCCTCTAGGTTTATACTGCATCATAATTTTTGGGATTCCTGAATTTTCCATTCTTCTTACATGATCTAGCCAATTGAATTTGTATCTGTTGATTTTTCTTCTACTGAATCTATTTCTAACTGTTCTAAAATTTCTTCATTCCTTTTTCAGTCTAAAAGAGTATATCCTGTTGTCCTCCTGAAGAATTTCATTTCCGTTGCTTTGATTCTGTTCATGTCTTTTTCTTTAATGTCCAAATCTCGCTTCCGTATAAAAGGGAGGGTAATGCTCAGTACCATGGGTAATACTAGTGTATTATATATTTTTATTCTTGTAGATTTTTGTACTAATTTAGCTTTTAATGTATTGTTTATTGTTCCTAGAATTTGTGTAAATTTGGTAATTTTCTTGTTCACATCTTTTTCATTTTTATAAGATATTTCGATCATCGATTATCGATACACTAAAACAATAATAAAACCAACAATATTTTTAATTCATACAACGCACTCGCTAACCAGCCAACTCAAATTCATCCCGGACATTGTATCCACGTGCAATGGCAACACAGTCCCGTTACCATGATTACGCGTCTCTCGTGATTGGTTGATTTGAATGGTTGCCATGGTAACATGCTAAAGACGCTATTTGTAAGGTCGGAAGTAGTTTTGGACACATCATACTTACAAACTCACTCTTGGTATCCGCATTAAATAAACTCATGTCTGACCGTGAAACGAGCGGGTTCGAGTTCGAATTCTTGTTCAAACAAATTACCTGGTTGAGGTTTTTTACGGGGTTTTCCCTCAACTCATTAACAGCAAATGCTGAGTAACTATTGATGTTGGATCCTGGACTTATTTCGCCGGAATTATGATCTTCATATCACCCAGACGCTAGGTAACCTCATCAGTTGATTTTGATTTATTTTATTGGGTTATTTTACGACGCTGTATCAACATCAAGGTTATTTAGCGTCTGAATGAAATGAAGGTGATAATGCCGGTGAAATGAGTCCGGAGTCCAGCACCGAAAGTTACCCAGCATTGGCTCATATTGGGTTGAGGGAAAACCCCGGAAAAAACCTCAACCAGGTAACTTGCCCCGACCGGGATTCGAACCCGGGCCACCTGGTTTCGCGGCCAGACGCGCTGACCGTTACTCCACAGGTGTGGACTCATCAGTTGATAAAGAGTCATAAAATAACCCACTAAAATAAAAAAAACTACTCTGTAAACACATATTTCCGTCAAAATTTACAAATCAATAAATATGGGAATAATCTCATACACACATGCTGTCTCTCTCTCTCTTTCTCTCTCTCTCTCTTTCTCTCTCTCTCTATCTCTCTCTCCCTCTTTCTCACGCACGCACACACAAATTATATGAGATCTTAGAAGTGTGAAAAAAATTATGAACTGTATATCTTAACATATAAATGTTGCAAGCTCTCGCGTTGGCAGCGAAATGACTTCGACGTACTAAAAACAATAATTTCAGACGATCATTAGTGAGTGACGTGCAAGCTCGCACGTGGTACTTCATGTTGAAAGCGCTATATTAGAACGAGCGACATATCAACTTCTTGGGGAAAATAAAGAAAGGCTTTTTCTCTCGTCTTAAATGCCAACGCACACAGCAGCATTGTGACATTCACTACTTAAGGAGGCTAATGACGTGTTGTGTTGACATCACGCTTTTGTGATGTATCACTGTTTAACTATTTGCTTGAAGCATCGACCCTCATCACGCGTTTTATTTGCGATGTGACAGCGATACAACTAGAGCCTAGCGATACTGCTGGTGGCAAGAAGCTTAATGAAAATACATTTTTGTATTTCCGTGAATGAAAAGAGTTTCGAAGAAACAATTCTGAAATACATACGTATCAGTTTTAAAACATTCTTTCTTTCGATGTCGCGTATTATGTGCAATGTGAATACGAAACCGGTCCATGCAATTTGCAGTGTTCATAACAGAGGACTTCCATTATGAGCACCAAGTTAGAGATTACAAAAATTTTGAAGGTGGAAATATCATGCTGCAGTTCATGAGGTATTATACGGGATTCACCTCACCGGCCCTGTGAAGAATGCAAAAGGAATGCATTACCTGTTACACACTCCAAAGCTACTTGAAACCATGCCCCTATTAGCCAGTTTTATTTTATTTCATTTTTTTTAATGTAGCCTGTCAAATCTGGACTCTGTTTTTTTTATTTATTTATTTTTTTAAGTTTACCGGCCAGAGGACGTTTACCGAAGCAATCTTTGTTTTCCTGTTTTCTTTCATTTGTTTCCTCCTACTTAAACTAATATAGGGACATCATTTTATTTTTACTTGCATTTTTATTGTACCTGCATTTCTGAATGTACTTCACTCCGACCCCTTCACTAATGTCCTTGCTCCCGTCACACACACAAACTTACGGCCGCTGTTGCATTCAAAGTCTTCAAGCAGTGAAGTAAACACTGCAGTGTATAGTGTGTTTCAGAAATATTGTTGCGTTTTCTATAGAAGAAAGAACCTATATTAATAATATCGTACTAAAAAATTATATTCAAGAAACGATAAATTCAATTTCAGAGAATATGTTTCAAAATGTTTTTAATAATATGCGTAAAGAATTGAAGCCTGTATTGTAATGAACGGCAACCATTTTCAGCAACTTGTTTAAAAATTCAGATTAGCTTATTTTGAATTGAGGTGGCTAGAAGCAAAGGAATGCTAGTGACATTTGTAATAACATGAGTTAAGTGCATCCAGTGTAAGCTAAAGTATCTAAAATTTTAGTGGCAAAGGGATATTTTAATCTCATCACACATTAAAATTTAAATAAAAATTTCACCGATTTTACGAAAGCTTAAATATTTAAACCCTATTTTCTTAAAGGTAACTTAAGTGCACTTACAGCCATTTACTTATGACCCCCTCAATTTAAATGCACTCTCTATATTGTATGTTAACATCAATAATTAATATGCTAAATAAAGTAGACATGACATAATGAACATAGCCGCCTGAAAAGTTGAGTTTTTGAAAAAAAAAATGTTACTACTCTACTGTATTTTGATAAATTCCATAAAAGTGATGATCAAACTGAAAATCGTAATATCGTATTTCCGTACAACATAAATGGATACACTACTTTTCTCTCCTCCTATAGCTAGTAAAATGATTTGTTTACATATTGCACTAGTAACATCAAACTTCTGTAATGGAAGGGGGTAACAGTGTTTCCGAGTATAACCAGGTTAATGTTAAAAATGTTGGTAAAAATAAAGTGATGTCCCTGTACAAACACAAACACAACGCCCAAGCCCGAGGCGGGACTCGAACCCACAACCCTTTGGACAGTCCGTGCCTCTAACGCTTGCGCCACACAGGCCGGCTCCAGTTTTCGAACTGATAACGTCCACAGTAGAGATGGGTGAAAAAAGCTGGAACACTTTATTTGAAACTGTTTCGTATCGAAACAGTTTCGTGATATAACCTGTTCCAACTGTTCCAAAGGGTGTTACACTGCTCCAGTGATAACTTCAACGTTCCACATGGTTCCAACAGATAAACAGTTCAGTTTCTAAACAGTTTCCCTCTTCTTTGTTGTCTGCAAAGGCCGTGTGTAGCGCTATCATTGACCTCCAATCAAAAGTAGATATAATATCCATGTTCCACACGGCTTTCGTGCAACAGTAGCCTATGTAGGATCGCGAAATTTAATTCTACGATTCAAATTCGGAACGGTATGCCGGAATTTTGTCTCGCAGGAGTTCTTTAACATGCCAGTAAATGTATCAAGATGAGCCTGTCGCATTTAAACACACTTAAATGCCATCGAGCTGGGCCGGGATCGAACCCGCAAACTCGAGCACACAAAGCCAGCGCTATATCAACTAGGTTATCCAGGCCGATGATATATGATATATGATATATAATATGATATGTGATATGATATGATATGATATGATATGATATGATATGATATGATATGATATGTGATGTGATGTGATGTGATGTGATGTGATGTGATATGATATATGATATGATGTGATGTGATGTGATGTGATGTGATGTGATGTGATGTGATGTGATGTGATGTGATATGATATCATATGATATGATATATGATATGAGATATGATATGATATATGATATGATATAATATATGATATGAGATATGATATGATATATGATATGATATTATATGATATGATATGATATGATATGATATGATATGATATGATATGATATGATATGATATGATATTATATTATATGATATGAGATATGATATGATATAATATATGATATGAGATATGATATGATATGATATGTTATGATATATGATATGATATGATATGATATGATATGATATGATATGATATGATATGATATGTTCTGATATATGATATGATGTGATGTGATATGATATGATATGTTATGATATATGATATGATATGTTATGATATATGATATGATATGATATTGAGGCGTTTAGTTGCAGAATCAGATACATCACTGAAACATATTTTTTTCAGTATGAAACAAAAAACTTTGCAAGGAACTAAGAATTTGCAACTAATACTATTCTTTCATCATACAAATCCATGTGATGTATCTGGCTTTGGAGCATAACAGTGCTATAGCAGTTGTAGAATCATATGAAGATATTAAATATAACATCAACTCATTTTCGAAAGAAAAAAAAAAGTGATGTATCTGATTTTGCAACTACACACCATGAAATCTAAATTATTTTTGTACAGGGAAGAGGAAGGGAAATGGACCGTGGCAATGAAATTTCCAACCCGGCATTTGCCTAAGTAACTATTGTCAAAGTAACTGTGGAAAACCTCGGAAAACCCACAGTCAGACTGGTCGGTCAGGGGATTTGAACCCCGGACCTCTCGAATGCGAGTCCCGCCACCTCGCTCGGTTAATATAAAAGGAAATTGGACTGTACTTGAATCAAATTTCTAGGTTGTTATATATTTACATATCGTCTTGATTTAATGATAATATAATCGTTCGGTGTAGAAGAGAGGTTAGAAGTATAAATCCACTTTGTTGATATTAGAAACGTGTACCGCCGGCAAAATAATAATAAAAAAAAAATATCATTGCAATACGACGAAACGTTCTACTGTACATGCTTCATATAAGAAAAGGAGCTAAACATGTTTACGTGATCAAAATAGAATGTTTTCGATGCTATGTAAACTAGCGTACAACAAAGTTCCTTGACAAAGTAAAAATTTTATTTCTGTGCACTCTTTCTTACGTCTCTCCATAATTATGAGTCATACAGCTTGTTTTCACTACTTTCATCTAATATAATTGCACTGGTAATTCAAAAGAGATTTCTAACTTGTGTTCATTCTCAAGAGAGAGAAATTATACATCACAGTGCTTTAGAGAGACACGTGCCTTCTCGTATCAACAGTCCCGGAGGAGAGACTTCACATCAAAACACTTCGTTGTGAGCATAATGTAACACAATAAAATCCTCTACATTATTTGACGAAATAATTACGCTTGCCGCAAAGAGCTTTCGTTTCGAGATGACAATAGCCACGTTCTTGCCAGCTCCTTTTTGAGCATCCTCCACGTGTACATAGCACGTGTAGGTCGTTAGCCGATGTAATCGATTTTTTTTTTACTATCAATTGTAATGGGGATATTTCTTATAATCGATTCTGTTCGCTTGATATTATTGGCGGAAATTACAGCAGTAGAGCAACCAGTTTGCTGAGCTATCATCAACGATAATCACCTTACTTTCAAACATCGTTACATTATTATTGGTCTAGAACAATGCAGGACTTCAGAATAGCTGTAAAATTCAGATATAACTTCTACACATACAATATTTACAGTATAGATGCCCCACATTATTACACATCTAGACTTACTTACTTAATTACCTACTTACTTACTTAGTTACTTACTTACCTACTTACTTACTTACTTACTTATTTACTTACTTACTTACTTATTTACTGGCTTTTAAGGAACCCGGAGTTTCATTGCCGTCCTCACATAAGCCCGCTATTGGTCCCTTTCCTGAGCAAGATTAATCCATTCTCTATCATCATATTCCACCTCCCTCAAATCCATTTTAATATTATCTTTCCATCTACGTCTCGGCCTCCCTAAAGGTCTTTTTCCCTCCGGCCTCCCAACTAACACTCTATATGCATTTTTGGATTCGCCCACACGTGCTACATGCCCTGCCCATCTCAAACGTCTGGATTTGATGTTCCTAATTATGTCAGGTGAAGAATACAATGCGTGCAGTTCTGTGTTGTGTAACTTTCTCCATTCTCCTGTAACCTCATCCCTCTTAGCCCCAAATGTTTTCCTAAGCACCTTATTCTCAAACATCCTTAACCTATGTCCCTCTCTCAAAGTGAGAGTCCAAGTTTCACAACCATAAAGAAAAACCGGTAATATAACTGTTTTATAAATTCTAACTTTCAGATCTTTTGACAGTAGACTGGATGATAAAAGCTTTTTAACAGATTAATAACAGGCGTTTCCCATATTTATTCTGTGTTTAATTTGCGCCCGAGTGTCATTTATATTTGCTACTGATGCTCCAAGATATTTGAACTTCTCCACCTCTTGAAAAGATAAATTTCCAATTTTTATATTTTCATTTCATATAATATACTATTCTCGTCACGAGACATAATCATATACTTTGTCTTTTCGGAATTTACTTCCAAACCTATCTCTTTACTTGCTTCCAGTAAAATTCCCGTATTTTCCCTAATCGTTTGTGGATTTTCTCCTAACATATTCACGTCATGCGCATAGACAAGCAGCTGATGTGACCCGTTCAATTCCAAACCCTCTCTGTTAGCCTGGACTTTCCTAATGACATAGTCTAGAACAAAGTTAAAATGTAAAGGTGATAGTGCATCTCCTTGCTTTAGCCCACAGTGAATTGGAATAGCATCTGACAGAAACTGACCTATACGATCTCTGCTGTACGTTTCACTGAGACACATTTTAAGTTACACATCTAGACACCAAAAAAAAAAATAAATTCATTATCATTTTCAGCAGCAATTAGTTCGTAATTTCTCACTTGCGAACCCAAAACAAAACGAAGGACGTTATTTGGTGCTGAAGATTAAGAATTGGCAATTCAGCAGCAACTTTCTATGTTTATACATCTTGATTACACAACTTTTAACACTGTATCACTTCGGAATATGTATTATATGACTTTCTTGTGTTGAATACTATCGTACCTTGTTTACATGTTTCGACCTTTTATGGGTCATCCTCTGAACTGAGGATGATCCATAAAAGGTCGAAACATGTAAACCAGGTACGATAGTATTTAACACAAGAAAGTCGTATAATACATATTCCGAAGTTTCTATGTTTGTTAAAAATGGTCTACAAACGCCCATAATATTACAGAGATATCATCATACGTCCCAGAAAAGTGTTGCCAGCTTGTTGGCCATGCCCTGCGTGGTTTCCGCTGAGCGCATAACCATTTCTCCGGCGCTTCTCCAATATATAACAGTATTAACAATAAATGTTCAATAATTTGGACTTACCATGCTCACAGTCATTGCTGAAAATGGCCCCCGTTTGCCGCCACACACAACTGACATCTTCTGATAAACGAATGAACAACACTCTGAAGTTCAACATCAATGATAGCTTGGATTTCTTCTCGTATATAGTCTTTTGATTCATCTATAGAATGAGAATTTTTTTCTATAAACCCTAACTTGTATTGTTCCCCATAAATAAAAGTGACAGAGTGTTATATCTGGGCTTTGTGGAGTCCACAAATTATTACTGATTAGTCTCGTACCGAAAATACGCCTCAGTTCCCTCATTGACACGGCAGCTGTATGAGCAGTGGCGGAATCTTGTTGGAAATAAACTGACAGTCATCCCGCGTAAGAACACTACGTTTTCTGCTTGATTTTCGATTCTTCACTGAGCCCATTTCTTTAAATCTTTTAGCGAGTCATGTAATTGTTTTGGCAGAAGGCACAGATCTGTTCGGAAATTTTATTCGAAATTTTTGTCTTGTTTTCGCACACGACCTTCTGCCTTTTATGTACGTATTGTACATAATTAAACATTTTCTTACTGCGTAGAGTAGGTTTACTTTTTACTTAATTAATAAAACAAATTTTTTCTCTCTTCTTAACTTTTACAAAAAAACTGTCTGGCTATTATTATTCAGTCAATCTTTTAGTAGTTTGATTTTTATTGTATTTGTAAATTTAATATTAATTGTAATTATAATTGTAATTGTATTCTTAATATTGTAGTTGTAATCCCTTGGTAGAGGGGAAGAGAAGGCCTGATGACCTTATCTCTACCAGCTTAAATAAATAAATAAAAAATAAATAAATATACACGTTCACAAAGTGAGAATTAGTTGCTAAATACACAATAATCACTAAACTTTATACTGTACACTTGAAGAATCGATAATTTCATTACACGGCATTCTGAGCACACTGAATGCCATATGGCTACTGGAGCTCGATTGCGCGGGAGAAACGGTTAGCACGCGGCAGAAACCACGTAGGGCGCGGGCGGCCGGCCGCTCTTTTCTGGAACATATGATAATAATAGCTCTGTAGGAAGCAGTAACATGAACTGCGGCCAGAAAGTCAAAAGGAGTATAACAATGGCAAGGAAACGTATATTAGAAAAAGAGCATCTTCTGCGGACCTCTGGAAAAGGAACTAAAGAAGAGACTAGTGAAGTGCTTTGTATGGAATGTGGCATTGTATGGGACAGGAACATGGACATTACGATGAAGTGAAGAGAAGCTAATAGAAGCATTTGAAATGTGGATATGGAGAAGAATGAAATGTGTGAAGTGGACAAATAGAATAAGAAATGATGTTATGTTGGAAAGAGTGCATGAAGAAAGAATGATGCTGAAACTGATCAGGAAGAGGAAAAGGAATTGGTTTGACCACTGGCTGAGAAGAAACTGACTACTGAAGGATGCACTGGAAGGAATGGTGAACGGGAGAATAGTTCGGGACAGAAGAAGATATCAGTTGATAGACGACATTAAGACATTTGGCTCATATGAGGAGACGGGGAAGATAGGAAATAGGAAAGATTGGAGAAAGATAGATAGATAGATTTATTCGTTCCATAATATTCTTACATTTGCTCAATAGCATAGAATAAAGAACATGTCCAATTCTTACGTTTAACAATAAAATGCAATACATATAAAATGCAAATATGATATATGTACAGAATTAATACCTTAATAACAATAATATTTTATACAATGTAATATGATTACCATTTAATAGTATTATAATATTTACACAGCAATGTGGAATGTCAAGAATTCATCTACAGAATAGAAAGTGTGAGATATTAAGTAATTTTTTAGTTTTACCTTAAATAATGCAGGGTTTTGGCTATGATTCTTAATGTCTTCAGGAAGACTATTGAACATTTTTATCGCCATGTAACGTACTCCCCTTTGAAAGCATGATAAATTTGATGATGGCGTATGAAAATCATTCCTTCTGCGGTTATTTATACTATGTATGGCTGAGTTAGTTGGAAAATTTTCTTTATTACATAAGAGGAAATTTATTGTAGAGTATAGGCTATGTATTGATTTGTTAAGGTTAGAATCTCTAATTTTTTTTAAAATAATCTACATGATTCTCTAGCCTTTGCTCCAACTATTATTCTAATGGCTCTTTTTTGTAATAAGAATATATTTTTACTATCTACAGAATTTCCCCAAAATATTATTCCATAGGACATAATGGAATGAAAATAGGCAAAATATATTGTCTTTAAGATACTGCTGTTTAGAAATTGTTGTAACGACCTAATTGCGAAGCATGCTGAGCTAAGTTTGGGGGTTATTTCTTTGATACGATTTCTCCAATTTATTGTATTATTAATATGCAAGCCAAGAAATTTGGTTGTTGATGTTTCTAGTAGAGGTATATTGTTGATAGTTGTGTCCAATGTTTCAGAGATTAAATTTGAAGTGGCTTTAAATTGAATTATGTTAGTTTTATTAATGTTTAATGCTAGTTTATTGGTTGTAAACCAGTCATAAATTTTAAGGAGAATTGTTTCTGTTTTATATTTGAATGTGGCAAAGTTCTTGTCTGGATTTGCAGTGAAAGACCTGCCCTTGGGCAGAACACAAAATGAAGTGATCCAAAACAGTTTCCGCTTCTAATTTTTTACTTGAATCGCTAATGTCATTCACATGTTAAAATGGGCGCTTAAACCAGCCGCACCGCATTGCTGGTGCTGAAGCATATCACACTCTGAACAGAACGTTTAGCGACATATCCACTCCTTTGTTCGGGCATTCACTTCAGAACAATATCCAGTCCCACGTACGGCGATGTTACGTGAAGGAATGACGACGCTTGTTTTCAGCGTCCTACATGGACTGTGACGTAGACCCGCGCTGCACCCGGAGCCCACTCAGCGGCTGTTAGCCCCTAATGAGTTCGATAGTCACCATCATCATGATCGTCATCCCTAATACCAATTACTAGCCTATCTCTAAACTTCCCGTGACATAAAATCTTAAAGCTAGAAGAGACGTTAAGTCGGTGATTCGTATCTGTCGTATTCTAATCTAAATTCAGTTTCGTCTAGAGTCATTCTTACTACTTACATCCTTAATTTTGGCTTTCGTGAAATTCTTAATCACTAGAGACCGGATTCTTATATGATTATATACTGTATTCCTTTACTTGTAGACTACTGAACATAACAAATGTCGGCGATTTGTGGTTCTGATATGTTTATAGTTGAGTTTCATTTTACATATTTTTACATATTCTTAGTAATATTACATATTTTACATATTACGTAAAGAATGTAACATTTTTATACATATCTAGGCAATTACTGAGTTTTTAATTTTTTTATTAAATTCTTTTTATTTTTCAGAGTAAATTATTGATTTTTTTTTCATTTATACTTGGACATAATGTCTTAACGTCCCGTCCCATTACTCCAATTGGAGGACCATCTTTTGTTCTCACTATATAAACGATGCTGGTAGTTTTGTTGAAAACTACAAAAAATACTTCAATTTCTAAAGCTGGCTTAAGAGTATAGTTCTTTTATAAATTAAAAAAAAAACATAAAACTAGGGTAATATAAAATAATGTTTATTTTAATATTCAGTCTAAATGACTTATCATAATCTGAAAAACATTAATAACACTTACAAATGTAAATATTCATTGAATGTTACAGACAACTAATATACTAACGTAATATAACATAATACTATTTTATTTAGAGTTCAGTCTAATTGACATATCACAGTTTAAAATCAAATGTAAATGATCATTGAATATTATGGAATTGGAATGCAAACGTTTTCGCCCTTGGGCATCATCAGGCATTAAACTTACAATATCTTATACAAATTTTCGTATCTTTGCTGTGAAATGCGTACCAGATAATTAAAATTTACAGTCTTGTATATAATAATAAATATTTACATGATTAACTCTATGATAAATAACAATCTGAAATTTAAATGAGTACAGATATTAAAATTATTTTGATAAAATTGTGACTAAAATTGTAGTGTAGATCTTATGCTTCAAATTGTAAAATTGTGAACCTTAAAACAACATACACTTGGCCTATTATGAAGTTTAAAGAGGAATCATATGGTTTTTCATCATGTTGTTTCAAGGTTCACAATTTTATAATTTGAAACATAAGATCTACACTACAATTTTAGTCACAATTTTATCATAAATAATTTTAATATCTGTACTCATTTAAATTTCAGATTGTTATTTATCATAGAGTTAATCATGTAAATATTTATTATTATATACAAGATTGTAAATTTTAATTATCTGGTACGCACTTCACAGCAAAGATACGAAATAGTACATTATGCAACGAGCCTATAATGAAGGTAATTGAGAAGTGAGTATGGATATTTATGAAACTCGCTTGCGCTCGTTTCATAATTTTCATACGAGCTTCTTAATTACCATTATAGGCGAGTTTCATACGACTTTTTATGCTCGACCATATTTCTAACTTGATATTATTAATTTTTTAGCAATGTCCCGTATGTTGTGAGATGTGCGCAGACGCGAAAGTATTGATTTTGTTTCCGAGGAACAGATGTCCACATTGACCTTGCTGGGCCATAAGAACCTACAGAGATAACATTGAAATTAAATTAGACATTGAAAAACGAGATGACAAATTGAATTTATTTGAATATTATTTACAATTAACGCTAATTATTATAGTAACAGAACATAACCTTCTGCGACAGTATTGGATTTCCAGCCTCCGTGACTTTTCGCTAATTCTCTTTCGATTGCATATCCGAGAATAATCGATACTTGCGGTTTTATAACTGTAGGAAGCTGACCTGTCATTGGCTGAACAGTTGTAACCTGAGTCGTCATTGGCTGAAAGACCTGACCTTTAATGAGTAGGTGTACTTTAATGACATGCATTAAAGGTCTGCTACCAGGTGTATAATTACTACATTTCGGCATGGTCGAGCATAAAATTGTATAAGATATTGTAAGTTTAATGCCTGATGATGCCCAAGGGCGAAAACGTTTGCATTCCAATTCCATAATATGCAATGATCATTTACATCTGTAAGTGTTAGTGATTTTAAACTGTGATATGTCAATTAGACTGAACTCTAAATAAAATAGTATTATATTATATTACATTACATTGACTATCGGAATATTTCTATCATCATGCTTTCTAAGATAATGTGCGCTTGGGCATCTTCAAGCATTTGACCCAACAATATCTTATACAAAATTTTACCATATGATGGCTGTGAAATACATATCAAACAATTTGCATCTAACATATTTAAAGATCATGTGTACAACATTAAATAGCAGTTTGAAAAGATTATCTCTATGGTAAGCAAGTAATATGAAATTCAAATTAAGTTACAGATATTAAAATGAAAATATATTTGTAATAAAATTGAGTGTGATTAAAAATGTTGTTAGTAATCATATATTTCTTGCTTAATTCATAATAGTGTGATTATTAAAATAACGTAGTAAACCATATGGTTCTTATTAATCAATATTAAGCTTCATAATAAGCCAACATCAATGATTTTCTGTTAGTGCGGATCCAGTTCTCACTGAGAGGATAATCAATTCATTAGTAGAATCCGTTATTTAAGTTGACAGAGAGGCCTTATATGTGATGTAATAGATTATATACATTTACATTTTTGAAGTTGCGTTTGTATTAAAATCAGTTTGGTGGAATAGGTTTATTAGGAACTATGGCTAACGTGGTTACGATGTATCCTGTCGACTGATGTCGTATGAGCGACCTGCGTATTATGAAGCTTAATATTGTTAATAAGAAACATATCGTCACCTGAATGCAAGAACTAGGTAACTTGATTTTTCATATTTTGTGACATTGCCTATTTACTTATTTATTGCACTAAGGAAAATGTCTCGTTTTCTTGTACCTATTTGTTATATTGGAAAATAGATGTTGCTGGTGTCATTCGATCAGTTACCTAGTGCTTGCATTACATTTTGTGCGATTTTTAATATGCTATAACAGATATAACTAAAAAACGCAAATTTCGAGTTACCTAGTTCTTGCATTCAGGCGACGATATGATTTACAACGTTATTTTAATAATCACACTATTAAGACTTAAGTAAGAAATATATGTTTACTAACAACATTTTTAATCACAATCAATTTGATTACAAATATAATTTCATTTTAATATCTGTAACTTAATTTGAATTTCATATTGTTTGCTTACCATAGAGATAATCATTTCAAATTGTTATTTAATGTTGTACACATGATCTTTAAATATGTTAGATGTAAATTGTTTGATATATATTTCAGAGCCATCATATGGTAAAATTTTGTATAAGATATTGTTGGGTCAAATGCCTGAAGATGCCCAATGGCGAAAACTTTAGCACATTAGTTGTCTATAACATTCAATGAATATTTACATTTGAAGAGTCCACTGCAAGAATGATGGATGTCGTTTGGAATACATTTTGCAGGAGAAGCGATTGAAAGTTTGGAATGCTTAGTGCTCAAAGCTTAACTGTGATTTTCCGATCATTACTGGACAATGACTATCAGTGTTAATGCCATATAACTCTCTATGTACATTCTATTTGTCTTAAGCTATGCATTGACAGTCTTGGTTCATTTTCGACAGGAAAGTGACATCCATCATTCTTGCAGTGGACTCTTCATTTGTAAGTGTTATTTATGTTTTTTAAATTATGATAAGTCATTTAGACTGAATACTAAAATAAACATTATTTTATATTACATTGTATATTGACTATCGGAAGATTACTATTACCATGCTTACTAAGATAAAACTAGGGATTCCAACCCTTTGTCTGTAAAACACTGTAGTTCGGAGTGCCTCAACTCTATACATTTGCCCTAATGCTTTCTCAGAATCTGGGATGGTCAAGTGCGCCGGTCATTTAACTATGTCACAAATTGAAAGTAGGCTATTAATAATAATGTGAGAATTGCGCACAAATGTGCAATTACGAGAAGGATGTCACAGTTCACTAGCGTAAAGCAGGCTATTAGCGAGGGGTTTGGGTCGGGTGTCATGTGAATCAAAATACCATTATGTTTGTCAAAGAAAAGCATTTTTCTAGCAAATCTTAAGGCACAAGAAAAAAAAAGCATAAATTGTGCCAGAGACAGATTGTATTTGCAAACTATACAACGAGGTGGAAATGACAAGTAATTTTCCAGGCTATATTCTCCCACTTCAACTGACCACTTAAATTCTGACGACATTTTTTTTTTTGTGAATTTAATGGATTAATAAATAGTGATTTTAAATTACATATTTTATTAATACTACATATTTAATTACATATTTCCCCGACATTTACTACATTTTTATGTATATATTTCGCACTTTCATATTACATAAAAATCCGGGGCCTAATTATCAACATTAATCTCACTAGAGGTTTTGATTTTATCGATAAATCTGCGAGTGGAACACGATTAGAAGAAAGTATATAAAGATTAAAAGTAACGAAATACTCCAATACAATAAAATATTAATAATGACTTATGAAAATACAACTGTCTTCAAATGTACTATTGTACCATCTCAACATTACAAATATTACGCTAGATGGCAGTAATGTGTTATGATTAGCTGTTTTCTCCTTATCAGTTGTGCGGGGCTTATGTGAGGGTGACAATGAACCTGCGGGTTCCTTAAAAGCCATTTGTAAGTAAGTAAATAAGTAAGTAAGTTTATCTACAGTTCAAACCCTATGTGGATGTGGATGTAACACTCAAAGAATTATACCCTCGAAAATACGTTTATTAAATAATCATATTTCGATATACTGTACCACGGTCAAGCTATAATGGGAGGAGAAGGTAAATTATGTCCCCCATAACCACGTTGTATGGGGATTCTATGGTTTTGCTTTGCCCCCTCAAGGAAACGGTTCTCTCTCCGCCTATATTGAGAAGATTTTCCTAGACGACGATATGGTTATGTAGCGGTAATGGAAAAGCGGCTATATCAAAAGTTTCACAGAATGTCTGGAATAAAACTACTGTTTCCTTTCTTAAGAAGTCGTTAGTTACACCGTCATTGATTTAGATGTGGTTGGAAAAACCGGTTATAGAGAAATGCACCGAATGTGTACCTGGAAAAGTGTTCGCTCAGAGTAGAGCATTTCAGAGAATAATTTACTACTAAATCATTTCGATACCAGGAAATGCACACAAAGTTACAACATAAATCCACTTGCTTATAACTGACTACGAAATAAAATCATCAATAATGGCCTCTGTGTATAAATCCTGCATGCATAGCGGCAGGTAATAATGAATAGGTAACCAGCCGATGGAAGGAAATACGACAAGCGCATAAACCGTTACGCAATGGCCGTCCCACGTAAAGCATTCAATGTTCTAAAATTATACCGCGGACAAACAGACAGATGGATGTTAACCTGGTAAACAGTGTTGTCATGTCCACTGATGCACCGTGTGAAATGCAAATCGAACGTGGGTGCCGTGAGAAGGTAGCAAATCTTCGAAGCGTGGACGTAGTTGCAAGTCCAATTGTTCTACATACATTAGCGAGATCAGTGAGTTCAGTTACATCACTTACACAAATGTGTTTTCGTTAAGTAACAAATATATTTATTCCTGAGTATCATCTGTACATGCCACAAACAGCTACAGCTAAATCGCAGCTTTAATTTCGCATGGAAACTACAGTCGCGCTGTTCACCGCTGCAAAGTGTGCAATTTTCCCGATCTGGGTGAACAAAAATCAAATTTCGACGTGTTTAGTTATGCATAGGTGAATATGAACTCGTGTTGTTTAATATTTGAAGAATGTCGTGAGTAATAGCTTTTACTGATTTATCAACAGTAATCTCACTAGAGGTTTTGATTTATCTAGAGAAAATCAAAACTCGAGGGGGATTTAACTGACTATTACACGATTAGAAGAAAGTATATAAAGATTAGAAGTGACGAAGTACTCCAATACAATAAAATATTAATTGACTTACGAAAATACAAAACTGTCTTCAAATTCGTACCATCTCAACATTATAAATAGTACGTTAGTAGATGGCAGTAGTATGTTATTATTAGCTCTTTTCTTGATATCAGTTGTGCCAACTATGGAATCAACATTGAACTCTGTGGAACGTTAGTGGTCAAGAAGGCTTTGTTGATTCAGTTTGATTTTTTATGCTCGACCATGCCGAAGTGTAGTAATTATACACCTGGTAGCAGTCCTTTAATGCATGTCATTGAAGTACACCTACTCATTAAAGTACAGATGTTCAGCCAATGTCAACTCAGCTTACAGGTGTTCAGCCAGTGACAAGTCAGCTTTGTACCGTTATAAAACCGCAAGTATCGATTATTCTCGGATATGCAATCGAAAGAAAATTAGCGAAAAGTCACGGAGACTGGAAATACAATACTGTCGCAGAAGGTTATGTTCTGTTACTATAATAATTACCATTAATTGTAAATAATATTCAAATAAATTCAATTTGTCATCTCGTATTTCAATGTCGAATTCAATAATCAAGCTTATATCAAGTTTAACGGGATTACATCAAGGTCAATGACATTATTGTTCCTCGGAAAAAATCAATACTTTCGCGTCTGCGCACACCTCACAATTCACGACCTAAAACAAGGTCACTTCCGATCTTGTCAGATACAAATAAAATGTATACATCTGAATAATTTCAAGTTAGAAATATGGTCGAGCATAAAAAGTCATATGAAACTCACCTATAATGGTAATTAAGAAGCTCGTATGGAAATTATGAAACTCGCTTGCGCTCGTTTCATAAACATCCATACTCGCTTCTTAATTACTATCATTATAGGCTCGTTGCATAATGTACTATATTAAAACAGTTGCATTCCACTTAAATTATCCGGATCCCAGTAATCAACGTCACTTGACAGATGATTTTCAATAAATCTTTATATTAAACAATCTCTGATACGTGACTATTCATAATATCATATAGCAGAAGCTATAACAAACATAACCTAAATAATATAAACGAATGCCAGAAAAGTTTTAATTAGGGATGATGAAATAAGCAAGAAACGTTTTAATTAACGATGATGAAATAAAAAATAAACATGAATAATGAAAAAAAAACAATTATTGAAAGTACAATTTTCAAATTTGAATGTTTTAGTGGTAGGTGGTTCAGTTGTTGTTACATTGGACGTGTGCGTAAAAGAAGTGAACTCGTTGATGTACATGGTGTATCCCTCAACTTATTCAGGATTTCCAATGGTGCTCTTCATATATGACCAGTGATCTTTATTAATTCTTGTTCTTTTGAAATGCCAATGCGAGTCATATTTGAAAGTGCTGTGCATCGACTGGAGTGGTTTGTAATTTTCTGTTTTTTGACGTCCAGACCAGTGCAGTTTAAAATGTTGGCAAACAAAGAAACAAATGCTAGGGTAGTGATAAAAATAAACAAATGCTAGGGACGCTATAAAATTAAACAAATGCTAGGGACGCGATAAAATTGTGCGATAAGCAGCCATGATTGGTTGAAAGACGTCCTTTCGCACCGTTTTATTGGTCAAAAATAGTGTGACGTAGTAAAAGTGTAATAGTCAGTGGAAAACTATATTTAGAAGGGTATAAACTATGAGTTCTTACTAACACTTCTAGCTCCGGTTCAGTGGTAGATAGAGAGGCTTACTATGTGGGTGAAAAAGAGCCAACTGTTAGTGATTTATTGTGTTCTGAAACATATAATTTGTTCATATAGGTATATTCTTACTAATGTAACTTCCTTGTTACAGTAGGGTTTAAATATTACAATTGAAAAACTTATGTTTTTAAAGTTCTCTAAATATAATGTGAGTTTTAGTATAGCCGGTCACTTCCGGTTACAACAATTCTTTTACCATTTAATACAGCATCATTTAGAGTGTTGAATCCTTGTTTTAAAGTTTGCGCGTTCTTGCGCATTTATCGGTAATTAATTTTTTCAGTGGTAGGGCTTGACTTAACAGCTGAAAAGAATCACTGAGTAAGGAAGTGTTTTAGGCCTACAATATTATTCACATGATATGAAATATCAGTTTAAAAACACATTGGACACATTTTTATCTAACCTTAACAAGCGCACAGTGAATCAGAACGCAAATCATTAGATGGACAAAATTAATACTTCTCTGCAGTCTAACGCATTGTTATGAAACTTTGTACATGACTTACAGGTGGAACATATGATTTGTGTACAAAATCGGATTGTTTTTGCACAAGTAAAACTACCCCTTTATAGTTGGTGCATTTAAACAGGATTAATAACTTCTCTCCTATCTAAAAGATTTTTATGATACATTGTACGGAAGTTACAAGTAGCATATATTTTTTGTGCACAAACTATCTTTACTATTCCATAAGTGGAACTACTCCTTTTAGGGATGCATTTAAACAAAATTAATAAATTCTCTCTCCTATCTAACAAATTTTTTTATGAAACTTTATACCGAAGTTTCAGGTGGAATATATTTTTTTTGTCTACAAAGTCTGATTATGTTTCTTAAGAGGAATTGCCTCTTTATAGTGGTGCATTTAGACAAAATTAACAACTTCTCTCCTATATAATATATTTTTATGCAACTTTATGCAATTACTAGACCTACAGGTAGCATACAGATGTAATCAGAATTTGTACACAAAATATATGCTAGGCCTACCTGTAACTCCTGTACAAAGTTTCACAAAATATGTTATGTAGGAGAGAAGTTCATCTTGTGTAAATGCACCCTCTGTAAAGGGGTACTTCCTCTTTTGGAACTGTAAATATAGTTTATACACAAAAAATATATCCTAACTGTAACTTCCGTACAATTTTTCATAAAAATCTCTTAGATAGGAGAGAAGTTACTGTTTTTTGTCTAAAACCACTCCGTATAAAGAGGTAGTTCCTATCACACAATCGTAGTCAGAATTTGTACATAAAGAATATGTGCTATCTATAACGGCTGTACAAAATGTCATAACAATCCGTTGGAATGCAGAGAAGTTATTAATTTTGTCCAGCTAGATTTGCGTTATTGCACACTGTGCGCTGTGGTGTAATGGTTAGCACGTCTGACCGTTAAACGAGCAGGCCTGTGTTCTAATCCTGGTTGGGGTAAGTTACCTGGTTGAGGTTTTTTCCCAGGTTTTGCCTCAACCAATTGAAGCAGAATTGCGGACACGAACTGACATTCCTCGCACGCAGGCCGCTCGTGTGAGCCCATTGTACGAGGGTAATCCAGGAAGTAACGACCGTTTGGCTTTAATTAATTAAAAAATATTTTATTAACCAAAAATATGTCACTTACAAATTTGAAGCTTACTTTATTTCTCCACATAATGACATCCGTTATTGAAGCATTTGTTACATTTGTCCACGAGCTTTAAAATTCCCGTGTTATAGTCATCTGCTGCCAGTTCTTTAAGCCTGTTGTTCACTGCATTCTTCAAACCATTATCACTTCCAGAACGTTTCCGACCCAGAAAATCCAAATCCAAAATCGTAGGCGTGGATTGCTTTCCTGTAGTGTTGTGCTTATTCACGATAACGCCCGCCCTCACACTGCTGCTGCAAGCAAACATTTGCTGCTACAATTTCTATGGGAAATTTTTGATCACCCACTCTATAGTTCGAACCATGCTCCTAGTGATTTTCACCTTTGACGAAGCTTAAAGAGTTCCTGGGCGGGAAACGTTCTGATACTACTGCGAGTACTACCACTACTACTACGAGTAATACTCCTACTACTACCATAACTACAACTACTACGAGTAATACTACTACTGCTACTACGAATACTACTGCTACTGCTACTACGAGTACTACTACTACTACTACGAATACTATTACTATTACTGCTACTACGAGTACTACTACTGCTACTACGAGTACTACTACTACTGCTACTACGAGTATTACTACTACTACTGCTACTATGAGTATTACTACTACTGCTACTACGAGTACAACTACTACTACTGCTACTACGAGTACTACTACTACTGCTACTACGAGTACTACTACTACTGCTACTACGAGTACAACTACTACTACTGCTACTACGAGTACTACTAATACTGCTACTACGAGTACAACTACTACTACTGCTGCTACGAGTACTACTACTACTGCTACTACGAGTACAACTACTACTACTGCTACTACGAGTACAACTACTACTACTGCTACTACGAGTACTACTACTACTGCTACTACGAGTACAACTGCTACTACTGCTACTACGAGTACTACTACTACTGCTACTACGAGTACTACTACTACTGCTACTACGAGTACTACTACTGCTACTACTACTACTACTACGAGTACAACTACTACTACTACCACGAGTACTACTACTGTTACTACTACTACTACTACTACGAGTACTACTACTGTTACTACGGGTACTACTACTACTACGAGTACTACTACTACAACTAATCTACTACTACTACTCTACTACTACTACTACTGCTCTATTACTTCTACTTCCACTACTACTACTCTACTACTATTGCTACTACCACTACTACAACTTCTACTCTACTACTACTACTACTCTACTACTACTACAACCACTGCTACTACTACTACTCTGCTCTACTACTACTACTACTGCTACTACTTTACTCAACTCTAGTACTACTATATTCCGGATCAGCTTACTTCATAACCTATGGATGAAACCTAACCCTTTTTTCCTCCCATTGCTACATATGCTAGTGGATTGTGGTGATTTTCTAGTTTGCGGGTTGAATTTTCTTTTGCCAACTTCGTTTCGAATTTCGATATTGACAAATACTACAAATGATAGGTAAGTAGTAGCCTATGTTGGCAGCTGTGACAAATATCGACAATATTTGTCGGTACTTGAGTTCCATGAAATTGAAATTGTACTAGATTTTTGAGACTGTTACTGGAAACTAGTGAAATTTGGACATACTAATAATTAATTAATATATGTGTTCCGTTGTGGTTTTAATTCAAGAATATAATCAGGTAAGTTTTCGGAGTTAGTACTAATAATTTCATGTGGTCAAACAAAATACTTTTTTAGGTTAGGTCTCTTGAGTTTGCTCAAACCGATGAATTTCGTATTGCCAAACAAAATACTTGACATGTTGATCCCTTTCCCCTGTAATTTGTCTACGAAAATATGTTACAAATTGTGGAATTATTTAGAATAACCTTCCAACATAAAGTACGGTAAGCAAATAAGCCATTTAGTACGAAGGATCGTGTGATATCTGATAACAGTTGGCAACACTGACAAGACGGCAATATTTGCTGTTTAGGAACTATTCTTATGTGACCCTCACTATACTTACTTATTACTTACTTACTTACAAATGACTTTTAAGGAACCCGAAGGTTCATTGCCGCCCTCACATAAGCCCGCCATCGGTCCCTAGCTTGTGCAAGATTAATCCACTCTCTATCATCATATTCCACCTCCCTCAAATCCATTTTAATATTATCCTCCCATCTACATCTCGGCCTCCCCAATGGTCTTTTTCCCTCCGATCTTCCACTAACACTCCATATGCATTTCTGGATTCGCCCATACGTGCTACATGCCCTGCCCGTCTCAAACGTCTGGATTTAATGTTCCTAATTATGTCAGGTGAAGAAAACAATTCGTACAGTTCTGCGTTATGTAACTTTCTCCATTCTCCTGTAACTTCATCCCTCTTAGCCCCACATATTTTCCTAAGAACCTTATTCTCAAACACCCTTAGTCTCTGTTCCCCTCTCAAAGTGAGAGTCCAAGCTTCACAACCATACAGAACAACCGGTAATATAAGTGTTTTATAAATTATAATTTTCAGATGTTTTGATAGCACACTGGATGTCAAATGCTTCTGAACCGAATAATAACACGCATTTCCCATATTTATTCTGCGTTTAATTTCCTCCCGAGTATCATTTATATTTGTTACTGTTGCTCCAAGTTATTTGAATTTTTCCACCTCTTCGAAGGATAGATCTCCATTTTTTATATTGCCATTTCGTACAATATTCTGGTAACGAGACATACCTTCACTATACTACTATTACTTTTAAGTTAATAACTTTTAAACTACTGAACCTAAAAAATGTTAAACTTAAGTATCTACGTCATAACTGATATCAGTAGGAATACGGTATGTGTACAAAAAATCAAGTCTCTAATTTATAAAGTAATATAAAATAGACATTTCACCCATTATGGCCTTTAAATTGCAAGTGCGTCTTTCTGCGAGCATATATCACGTTCATTTTTCAGATAAATTCTGCCATCTGGCAATCTTGCATTCAATTTAGAAAATCTAGTAAAACCAAATTCTATCTGAAAATATTTTGCTCAGGGATAAAACATATTATGATAGAAACAAATACAGGGACATCGTTTTATTTTTACTAACATTTTTAATATTAACCCGGCTATACCTTTGTATCAACGCCGTTTGCTATCCCCTTTCACGACTGGAGTTCGATGATACTGACGTAATATACAAACAAATCACTTTACTAGGTATAGGAGGGAAGAAAAGTAGTTCATCAATTTACGTAAACGAGGAAATATCGCGCTTTTGAGTTTGATAATTTTCATTAGGTTTTTGTTTAATCAGAATACAGTACAGTATTAACAATGAGTGTTTTTACTCATGAACTGAGCTGTCCATGTGGACGTATTCATTATGCAGTGTATATTATACTGTCTACAGGACATTAGCGTACAATATAGAGAATGAAGTTAAATTGAAAAATAATCATAATATGGATATTTAAACACATTTTTTAAAATGATGGCCGTTCATTTCGATACAGACTTCAGTTCTAATGTGCATATCATCGCACTATATACTATTGTACCTAATTCCAATTAGGCCTATCAGGTTCGTCCTTCGTAACTAGTAACTCATGTTGAAATAATTCTGTATCTATTCTAGAAAAGAGTACCTTACGTACTGTAAATTCAATCTTCACTTCTGCACGATCCGAAAATATAAAATTACTCAGACATACTATCTACTGTCCGTCCAAGTAGTTATGTCGTAAGGTCGTAGAAGGAGAGGAAATCACGTGACAGTTAATTACTTAACGAGGCCCTTTTATTTAAGTTGTTTTAAACAGTTGAATAATATTACGTAGACTTCCAATTCCTAACAGAAATTAATGTTCTCACAAAAGAGCTAAGACGACAGCCCAGCCACTAGCTGGCGAATAAAAGCAGGTGGAGGAAAATGGGATACGACGTAGGCAAGTGGACGACAGTACCTGTGCGGAAATGATTCAATATTGAAAGCTCTTTCGTCACTGTAAAACGCGAACATATTTTTGGAACGTACTGTTTACTATGACCGTAAGGCTACTATGACTGTGTATGTGGTCTTGGATCTGTGTGCAGACGGTTGAACTTCATTAGTAGAAGGGGTGGGAGTGAAGTACATTAAAAAACTTAGGTACAATAAAAATTGAAGTAAAAATAAAATGATGTGTCTGTAGAACTCGCAAATTGACAGCTACCGTCTGCATCTGGAGCCTGACTAGCCGTGTACGTACGCTGAACTACTATGCCACAAGCATTGTGGGTGTCGCAATCCGCCAAGGTGCTCTATTTCGTAGTACGTAGAGTAGTTAGTGCGCTGTACTACGAGATGGCTTCGTGTAGCTTTCACCTCCTCCATCACGACACGCACAACTTATAACTCAATTCATGTTTATAGTCATCTAATTGTCCTGCGTTACGAAATTTGTTGTTGATTCATTTGTGTTTCAGAGCCGTTTACATAATCCATAAGTTATGTGCTCAGCGCCGCACACATGCTCCTCGTGAACGGAGCCTAGCCAGCTGCCGGCTCTCACGACGGAGCACATACTGTAAGGTTACTGGACGAAACGGCTCTACTGCAAGTTTCCCCCTAGAACTTTCATGTCTGCCATTATCACTGTACAGTATTAATAATAATAATAATAATAATAATAATAATAATAATAATAATAATAATAATAATAATTCTTTATTTATACTGGCAGAGTTAAGGCCATAGGGTCTTCTCTTACACTCTACCAGGTCACAAAGTATACAAGCAGTTAAAATTTAACAAAACTTTAAAGAACAAAATAGGCCTACTAACATATTACAAAAAAAATAATAATAATAGCATAATAAAATCGACACTAAACAAACACGAAAATAATACCAATATAGAAAAAAGAAAGTAAAAGACATTGGAATATAGTAAAAGCAACTCATTTAGTACAAATGGTTAATATGGAAAACGTAAGGAAGAATATAACAAAATAGAATGTAATAAAATAATAATAAAAAAGAAAATAAATACGAATATTAAATAAAATTCACAATGAAAAGGCTATGATAATAAATTCATCGGCTGATAAAGAAAACAAAAAGGGGAAAGGAAGGAAAGAAATATATAGCCTATATTTTTACAAAACTATTGCAGTGAAAAGGGCTTATAACTGAAAGGAATCTGAATTGAAAAAGTGCAATTTTAATTTATTTTTGAAAGTAGACAATGTCCGACAGTCTCTGACATGTTGTGATAGAGAGTTCCAGAGATGAGCTGCAGAGACTGTGAAAGATGAAGAGTAGAAGGATGTTCTGTGTTTAGGAATGGAGAGTGTGATATGGTATTGTGAGCGAGTAGCCTATCTATTTCGTGATATGAGGACAAATGTTGAAAACGAGAAGTTAAGTAGCTAGGGTTAGAGGTTTGAAGAATATTGAAGAGCAAAGTGAGAGAGTGAATAGTTCTTCGCTCTTTGAGACGGACCCAGGACAGCATATTTAGTGAAGGTGTGATATGGTCAGATTACGTACGTTGCAGATAAATCGAACACATGCATTATGAACACGCTGTAGTCTGTCTGTCAGTCTCCTGTTAAGGTCAGTGTAGAGAGTGTCACAGTAATCAAAATGAGGCATCAAGAGCGACAGCACTAAATTCTTCTTGGCAGACAACGGAAGGAAATTTCGAAGTCTTTTTAGTGCGTGAATTTTCATAAAAACTATTTTACATGTGTGTGTGATTTGAGTATTCCAACTTAAGTTTTTGTCCATATACGTAAATTCCTAGTTTTTTTACTCTATCACTGTAAGGGATCATTAGGGATAATAAGTATTAAATACTGACTAAATTTTAGTCTTATAATAATTAATAATAAAATTATTATTATTATTATTATTATTATTATTATTATTATTATTATTATTATTATATCTGGCAAACTTAAGTTCGTAAATATGCAGAGTCCTTCAATAAGAGAGTCCTACTTTTAACACATAATAGCTGCCGTGTGTATGAAGCTATTGCTATTTTTCCTATGGTTACCCTACAGTTGTTGTGGACAAATAGTAATCTAACGTTATAGGTCCCGCAAGCAGGGAATGCCGACGGAGGGAATGCGAATGAAACAATGCGATAAGAAAGAGCGGGCGACAGGAAAGGTCACGAGATAGCTTAAATGATATTCAAGAGTACAGTCGAAAGAGAAATGACATCGACACAATCAATCTTGCGTTGTGATAGTTACATTATGATTTTAGTTTGTTCCATTGCATGTGAATCCGTGTCTTGCATCGCACGGTATTATTATTTCATTCGTAAACATATATTTGCGCGTTTAATTAGCTTCGAATTTTTCTCTTTCTACGTTCTTTATTTCCACAGCGATGTCCTCATTTGTTCATCTTCTTGGAAGAGACAGTACTTCCATCAGCCAGCACCTCTCGCTCCTTCGGCGTGCCAACATACACACGTCAAAACAGACAGCAACGCCACTATTGCTTTTCGGTAATCGTTCCTTGCGCGAGCTATACACAATGCCATAACGCATAGAAATCGTTAGAATTTATTTTCAAAGTACACTGTTTTGTTAAAAAAAAATACCACTTTTGGAGCAATAAAAATGCATTGGAGACTCAAGAACGACAACTTCATCCCCAAAAGATTACCGTCTAGTGTGGATTTTGTTACGGCTGATTATTGGTCCATGTTTTTTCCAAGATGAACAGGAGGGGTTCTGACTGTCAAAGGAGAAAGATACCTGGCTAGCATTATTTTTGGTCTCGATTGGAAGGTATGGATTCTAGAAACGTCTGGTTTCAGCAAGATGGCGCCACGTGTCATACTGCTTACAAAACAGATAAAGAGGAGAATCAAATAAAGAACAGAATGTAACTTTCAGTGAATAAATATATTGATAATAGGATTGACATGAATATTAAACAATTTATTAAATTTTATTCTTACATTTATCGAAATTAAAATTACCTATGTCAAGATTTACTATCAGTTTGGAGTTGCGTAACATTGACCCGTAATTCTGACTGTAATGTAGTTCATGATTCTGCAATATTTTAGGTTTCGCTGAAAGACATGTCAAATTTCTTCTGACAGAATAAACATAGCCTACAGTTGTCCATATTTTTTACGATTTTATTATAATATTTTAAAATGTATATTTATATATTTTTCAATTTGGAAAACATTGGTATCGGAATAAATCAAATTTGTTGGATAATCAATAGACTTCTTTCTGCAGATTTCAATTATACGCTTTTGAAGCAATATCAGTGGAAAAGGTGTAAATTTTGTTGTTCCTCATCATCCGATTACACCTTATTTGATGACAGATTAGACCAAACCTACGAATTGTTGATTCACTCTAACAAAATTTTGAATTTATGAAACATTTTCACAATACAATTATACTAGGTCTATACAGAGTGTTTCCGGGCTGATGTTACTAACTTTCAGGGATGATGGAGAAGGGCATTTGTATCAATTTGAGATGAGGAACTCTGGTCCAGAAATGACTGAGTCGAAAGTTATAAGGAAAAATAGTTTTGTGGAAATGGAATTGTAATTTGGCACCACGTGCCCTCCTTTCTTTAACCTTTGGAACAGTCGTGGAAAGATGGTTTGGGTCGGATGTCTCCTACGCGGATACTTGTCCGATACAATCTGTGAGCTTGTCTACTGTTCCCATTGGCTCATCCGTATTCGAAAATCAGGTCTGCTTATTCCGCTCTCGTTTACTCCTCCATTTCACTAGGACTGATCGACTTTACACTGCAACTTGTACACATACACTGCTGTCTACAGACGTGCATATCAGGACCGACAATGTCCGCTACACATTACGCTATCTGCATTGCTTTAGTGTAGTTTCCTGTCCCCACCCCTCAGACAGGCACTGAATGGGATACTGTAAGTAGACAACGTAAACAACGTCAGATGAATACAGTATGTGTAAGATGTACAGATAAATACACATAAATAAGGTGTACAGAGGAATAAAATTATTTCATTTCCACAGAACTATTTTTGCTTGTAACTTTCGACTCGGTCATTTCCGGACCAGGATTCCTTATCTCAAATTGATACATGTGCCATTCCCCATCATCCCTTGAAAGTTTGTAACACTAGTCCGGAAACACCCTGTATATTCTTATATAATGAAACGGATGCAAATTCACACCTAAAGAGGTAAAATACAATAAAGACGTATTTTCTTACTACTTCATTATACGCGGCAATTAATAGTGATATCAATAAAATCCTCACATTAATCTTACAGCGGAAATTCTTCCGCATTATATGAGTTCATCACTATAATTATTAAAAAAGTTAAATAAACCGTTGTGGAAGTTGTAGTAACTCGTTAAAAATAATGTTAACATCTCTTTAGGAAATTTCTTATCTCAAAAGTGACTACGTTCCCTCTTGTATTAAATACTCATTGACGAAGCCTGTAGTTATGCAACCCACCATACTGTTAATTTGGTTGCCGCAACACCCGGCGTATAAACAGCTACATACGAGTTACATGCATTCGTGTGATATTCTGAATTGTGTCCGAGTTGTTCAGTAATGTCATTCCGATCCATACATTTCTTATTGTTGATTTTCATTCAAAATTCTTGTTGTAATTCCTAAGTAGAAGATGGATTTACTTTGATATTGCCAAAAAGTATACTTGAAAATAGTTTAATCACATACAGCAAAAGACGATTCGTATTTCATATTATTTATTACTAAATTTCTTCATTAAGAAATGCTACATAGCTCATTTCTACTTTGGTGTTACTGAGTCTATTCATAATGACTAAAATACAAATACATTTTTGATAATACCAATCATATTTTAATTACATATCTTTTCAGATACAGTTCAAGCAAACATTGTTATCAAAATAGTGTTTGGCTGAACGTGCTTCTTCCTACCTCTGTATTTCTACAGGGTTTTGTTCTTTTAATTGATTATTTAAAGGCGCTGTATCAACTATGAGGTTATTTAGCGTCGATGCGATTTGTGATAGCGAGATGGTATTTGGCGATATGAGGCCGAGAATTCATCATAGATTACCTGACATTTGCCTTACGGTCGGAGAAAACCTCGGAAAAACCTAACAATTTAATCAGCTCAAGCGGGAATCGAACCCGCGCCCGAACACAACTTCAGATCGGCAGACAAGATAAATAGCCGACTGAGCTATGCCGGTGGCTCCTATATGTTATCTTTTAATAAATTAATTGGCGATTTAATGGTAATGGCATTTCATTGCTTAACGGGCTTTGTAAAATTCTTAGTGTGGTGATACAGCTACCATTCATCATCTGTAGTTGAAAGATGATAGAAAAAAGTGAAAATTTCACGAGAAATGTCCTCACAGCTGCCCCTTATGTAGCAAAATTCGTATAGTATCTGCCAGAATTCAAACTATAGGCCTTATCTTTAAAAGAACCTGCCTAAAGGTTACGCTATTTGTGAACTGCATAGCATTTAACCTATCGAACAAAATTGAATTAACGTTTAACAATTTTATCCTCAGAGAAATATTTCTTTTTTATATATAGTCATTAACATAAAAGTAACAATATATTATTTAAGTGGAGATTCCACTGAAAATCATGAAAAGTTTTCAAAATGTTGTTATTGATAATTTAAATTCTTTAGATTGTATATTTTCTTACCAGAAATGGAGTCAGTTCAGTTCTGATTAAACAAATATGTTTGAAATAGATATTGAAGGACGAAGACCTGTCAAAATTATTTTTTCACTAAAGCATTCTTTTTTTACAAATTTCTGATTACGAGTCTAGTAACTTTTTGTTCTAAAATTGGCTTCCTGAAGTTACTAGATGAATGTATTGGAGGAGAATTTTAATAGGTATATGTTACATAACTACTCATTTTACTTTCAAATCTATTTTTCCCTAAGTTAATTTTTCTTCATTCAACACCAACGTTTTTGTACCAGATATTAGACTTAATAAACCTGGATAAAATTTTTACTGCAAGTATTTATGAGGTATTTGCATGCCCATATACGTACATTTATTTTGTAAGAAATGCTGATAGTTTATTTTATGACTTTTTCATGAATTATAGTAAAGATAACATTTTGAAAAATTCGGAAATACATTTAAAGCGAATTTTAGATTTAGATTTATTTAATAATAACATGTATATAAAAAGTTACATTAAAGTACCCCGAAAGAGCAAAGCTCGTGTTCGGGGACAGTTCCGTTTTGATAGATATACTTGAAAATGACATACAATTTTACATTGTTCACCAAACATACCTATTTCTTCTGCACTAAAATTTAAGATTCTGATTACACAGATTATACATACCGGTAATTTACAAAAATAGAAATCTCTACTGTTTCTAAAATAAAATTTAAAAATCTTGCACTAAGATCACATTCTTAAGAAGAGTAGATAGAAACATAAATAAATATACATACTTTGTAGGCAAAATACTTAAGAAAAAAGGTCACATAAAGATGATAATAATAAAGTTAGTAATAATAATTCTAGTAATAACTGAATGAAAAAAGAGACGATGTTGAGATTGGTGGATTAATATTAAATTATTATTAGTAGTATAATTAGTACATAGGTCATGTTGATATAGTAACCAAGATAAGATAAAAAAAATATACTTAGGATAGAAATAAACTTGTTTTACAATACATGGTACATAATATAATACAGGGAAGTCTATCATATAAATTTTTTAATTCTGGATCTGAAAATTTCATAGCTTAAATTAGTCAATTCTGGATGAAATTTTATTATCGAGTTATATAGACGTGGTCCATAATTTGTACTGTGTAGTAAAGCAGCAGATGTGAAACATTTAGGTTCAATTAAATTAAGAATTTCATTTCGTCTTGTTATGAATGAATTATATATTTCATAAAATGAATGCATAAAAATGCTTCTCTATATCTTGTGGATGTAACAAAAAAAAAAGGAAGCTGAAAAATTGAGATCTTCTACCAAAAGCTTGGGTATGAAAAGATTTATAAAAATAGAAAAAAAATAAATAAATGAAAGGCAAAAACATTTAGAAGTTCAACATTTGTATTTTGTTAGTCCTTTACATAGTAAACATCCTCTCAAAATTTGGTTAAAATGATTGGAAAAAAGTTGTCATTTTTAGCGGAGTGTCTCCTTAGTTGATTTTTCTGTTTAATATTCTCTCTTGATAAGAACTGTGTTAATAGAGTTTCCTTAACATGTTTAGTTAACAAATGTAATTCATTTTTAATATGAAATGAATACTGCTTACACAAATTATGTATAATATTTATGAAAATATGTCATACCACGAGTTGATTCATTACTTTCATGTGCATTAGCTCTTCTGTTGCTTATCCACCATAAGTTATGTAGAACACCCGCATAGCTCAGTCGACAAAGACGCTTGCCTGCCGATCCTGAGTTGCACTCGGGCGCGAGTTTGATACCTGCTTGAGCTGATTATCTGGTTGGATTTTTTTCTGAGGTTTTTCCTAACCGTAAGGCGAATGCCATGTAATTTACATTGAATTTTCGGCCTCATCTCACCAAATACCATCTCGCCATCACCAATCCTAACGACGCTAAATAATCTATTAGTTGATACAGCGTCGTTAAATAACCGACTAAAAAATAAGTTGTGTAAAAAATTGAAAATTGAGATGTTAGATGTGTTTTAACAACAATGGTGGGGAATTTGAACAACATTTTTAATTTTATTTTGATTGACCTTAAATAAAAATATTGGTATAATGGTGGGACGTTGAGGTGTAATGTGGGTAAAACTCATATCCTCTAGAATATTGTCCCCCTCATGCCAAAATCATGAATGTGCATTTTCTTAGTTCTGAGGAAAAATGAGTTTAATATTTGGAATGTACTTATAAATTCAGAAAAACTTAATTTTAATCAACATATTATGATATAGGAAGTCGATTAAAATTGAGTTATCCTGAAAACAAACAACGAAATATCACAGTACAATCCGACTAATTAACTGGGGTGAACAGGAACTTACGCGCTAAATAATAAATTCAATTTTTAACATCAAAAGGGACGTGGATGAAATTTCTATTTTGTACATTTTTCTAAGTATGTCCTTGTTTTTTGTACACAATCACGGTGTGATTTATAATGATGAATTCAAAAACAAAATGATGTGGTAAAGTTTCGTTTCTGTGAGTCAATTAGTTTCTGAGTTATTGAAAACAATTTTCTGAAAAATTTGTATATTTAAAAATGAAATGTATCGCTCAATTTTTTGGTAAATTGTTTGAATTTTTTGCAAGAAAAATATCACATATCAGTTTTCCTATATCTTTACTATAAAAGGGGAATTTTTTTTATAACCACTGCATACCTAAAAATAGAAATGTTTCATTGCCACTATAAATATTTCATCTTTTATTTCAAAAAGTATTCATTTAATCATAAAACCAATGCGCTATTTTGTTAACCTTAGTTTATAGAACACGCAGTAAAAATTTCGTGTTTCTAGCATCAAAATTGTAAGAGCCTTTACACTTCGAACCTGACGGAATGTGCTGAAAAGGTGTGAGAAAAAACTTGTAAAACTTGCATGGAATTGAAGTTCAAGGGCACAGTCATTTATATATTCCGTAATTGTTATGCTTACGAGCGTCTCAGAGCATTGAAACTTGCTCAAATATAAATAAGAGATTACTGATTCATTTTTACAGGAAAACGAAAATGCGATTTTTGACTGAAAATGACCAAAATTTCAGCCGATTCTCTATGAGATCAGAGGTCATATTGTTGTCTCGAGAGTATCTGGAAGCTACATAATTATCCCCGATTGCTGGTTTAGTCAATTGGAGGGATAGTAGGATATAGATATGTGAGGAAGGAGTTCACAATGGCAAAGAATGGAAGAAAACAAAACCAGACACTCTAAAGGATAAAAATACAGGGACATCATTTTATTTGTACTCACATTTTTAATATTAACTTGCCTATACCTCTGGATCAACGCCGTTTACTAACCCCTTCCACGACTAGAGTTCGATGATACTGACGTAAAACACAAACAAATCACTTTACTAGGTATAGGAGGGAGGACAAGTAGTTCATCCATTTACGTAAACTAGGAAATATCGCGCTTTTGAGTTTGATCATTTTCATTAGATTTTTGTTTAATACAAATACAGTACAGTATTAACAATGAGTGTTTTTACTCACGAACTGAGCTATTCATTTGGACGTATTCATTATGCAGTGTATATTATATTGTCTAAAGCACAATAGCGTACAATATAGAGAATGAAGTTAAATTGAAAAATAATCATAATATGAATATTTAAACACATTTTTTTAAATAATGGCCGTTCATTTCGATACAGGCTTCAGTTCTAATGTGCATATTATCGCACTATAGACTATTGTACCTAATCCCAATTACCAGTTTCGTTCTTCGTACTAGTACCTCATGTTGAAATAATTCTGTATCTACTCTATAAAAGAGTACCTTACGTACTGTAAATTCAATCTTCACTTCTGCCCGATCCGAAAAGATAAAATTACTCTGACATGCTGTCTACTGTCCGTCCAAGTGGTTATGTCGTAGGGTCGTAGAAAGGGAGGAAATCACGTGACAGTTAATTACTTAACGAGGCCCTTTTATTTAAGTTATTTTAAACAGTTGTATAATATTACGTAGACGTCCAGTTCCTAACAGAAATTAATGTTCTCAGAAAAGAGCTAATACAACCCAGCCACTAGCTGGTGAATGAAAGCTGGTGGGGGAAACCGGGATACGACGTAGGCAAATGGACGACAGTACCTGTGCGAAAATGATTCAATACTGAAAGCTCTTTCATCACTGAAAAACGCGAACATATTTTTGGAACTTATTGTTTACTATGACCGTAAGGCTACTATGACTGTATATTCTGTCTTGGATCTATGTGGAGGACGGTTGAACTTCATTATTAGAAGGGATGGGAGTGAAGTGCTTACTTGCTTACTTTCTTACTTTATTACTTACTTACTTACTTACTTTTAAGGAACCCGGAGGTTCACATAAACCCGCCATTGGTCCCTATCCTAAGCAAGATTAATCCAGTCTCTACCATCATATCCCACCTCCCTCAAATCCATTTTAATATTATCTTCCGACCTACGTCACGGCCTCCCTAAAGGTCTTTTTCCCTCCGGTCTCCCAACTAACACTCTATAAACATTTCTGAATTCGCCCATACGTGCTACATGTCCTGCCCATCTCAAACGTCTGGATTTTATGTTCCTAATTATGTCAGGTGAAGAATACAATGCGTGCAGTTCTGCGCTGTGTAACTTTCCCCATTCTCTTGTAACTTCATCCCTCTCAGCCCCAAATATTTTCCTAAGAACTTTATTCTCAAGCACCCTTAATCTCTGTTCCTCTCTCAAAGTGAGAGTCCAAGTTTCACAACCATACAGAACAAGGTGGGAGTGAAATACATTGAAAAACTCAGGTACAATAAAAATTGAAGTAAAAATAAAATGATATCCCTGTACAACTGTTACACGATTATATGTTTTATAAGAAAAACATTTATGATGTCTGTGGGGGATGGAAATAGCGAAGTACACCGGAAAAACATGTGTCTCTGTCTTCCACAACGTCTTTGTCCAATGCAGATTCCATTTCGATTCTGAAGGCCTCTAGCTAGGTAAACCGACGAAAGCTGAAGTTTCTTGATTCACAACAAAGACTTGAATGTTACTGAACAGTGAATATGTTATGACTATTTAACTGCAATATGATACTGTAAGAAATCTATGGAGAAACCAAAAATGATCGTAGAATGTATCCTCGTGTATATAGGCCTATATGTATGCAATTTGAGAGAGAAAATTACTCATCAAGTGCGCAGCATGCCTGTGCAACATAGGAATTCAAACTCCACGTGCTGTCTCAGTCGTGTAATTGTAGGATCATTGATTCTTAATGTCGCAAACATGCGTACAGAATACGTGCTAGTGGTGCATTCCTGGAAAACAGACACAGGACGATGCACTTAAATGGCTCAAGCAAATAATCGTAATAGCTGATGTTTCACGAGTCTCTTTTCATCCTTTCTCCATATAATTACGTCACTTTCAAACTTTGATTGTAACAAATTGGCAAGATTAAGTACGCTACGCAGACATTTATTATCAAAACAGTCCAATGCCTGTGTTTTCGTCCTCTGACATTTATAGCAATATAACATGAAAAGCAATTGATGAGAAAGAATCAATTAATATTTTTTTCATATAACATCAACAGTAGCG
Source organism: Periplaneta americana (assembly GCF_040183065.1). Taxonomy (NCBI): domain Eukaryota; kingdom Metazoa; phylum Arthropoda; class Insecta; order Blattodea; family Blattidae; genus Periplaneta; species Periplaneta americana. The sequence goes on along the minus strand of NC_091130.1, from coordinate 110,412,374 downwards.
GTATCATACATAACCTTCGTCGTCAATAAAAATTTAAGACTTTCTGCTATGGTCAACATACGAAGGTACGAGAGATGCAATTAGACTGCTACGAACAATCGGCGAAAGATACCTAGAGAAGAATAAAGAAGTGTATATATTATTTGTGAACTTAGAAAAGGAGTTTGACAGAGTGGATTAGATAAACTGATGGATATCTTAAAGAAAATTGGCGTGGATTGGAAAGAGAGAAGTCTGTTCAGTTACCTTTACATGAAACAACGAGTCAAAGTTAGGATAGCAGAAGAAATCTCATAAGAAAGTAAATTAGGGAGAGGAGTACGACAAGGATGTCCTTTATCATATACCCTGTTCAATATCTATTGTGAGCATTTAGTGAAGAACTGTTTTCAGAACATGGGAGTAGTCATAGTAGGAGGAAGAAGAATAAAGTATATAAGATTTGCTGATGATATGGCGTTGTTAGCAGAAGAGGAGATGATACTGAGGGAAATGCTGGAGCTAAATGACAGCTGTGAGCAGTATGGAATGAAGATAAATGCAAAAAAAAAAAAAAAAAAAAAAAAAAAAGACGAAGACCATGGTCATAGGAAGAAAAGTAAAGAAGGTAAACTTGCGAATTCTAAATGAGGCAGTAGAGCAAGTGAACAGTTTCAAATACTTGGGATAAACTATAAGCAGTAACATGAGCTGCTGCCAAGAAGTCAAAAGGATAATAGCAATGGCAAAGAAAGCTTTAAATAGAAAAAGGAGCACCTTCCGCGGACCTCTGGAGAAAGAACTAAGGAAGTGAAGTGCTTTGTGTGGAATGTAGCATTGTATGGAGCAGAAAAATGGACATTACGACGAAGTGAAGAGAAGCGAATAGAAGAATTTGAAATGTGGGTATGAAGAAAGATAGAGCGTGTGAAATGGACAGATAGAGTAAGAAATGAAGGTGTGTTGGACAGTGTGGATGAAGAAAGAATGATGCTAAAACTGATCAGAAAGAGGGAAAGGAATTTGCTGGGTCACTGTTTGAGAAGAAACTGCCTACTGAAGGATGCACTGGAAAAAATGGTAAAAGGGACAAGAGTTCCGGGCAGAAGAATATATTAAATGATAGACGACATTAAGATATATGGATTATATGCGTACACAAAGAGGAAGGCAGAAAATAGAAAAGGCTGGATAATGCTGGGTTTGCAGTGAAAGATCTGCCCTTGCGCAGAACACTATGAATGTATAGTTTAAGGACACCTTAAGGTATACTTATACGATTTTTAAAACTTCTACAATCTTTATCCAGCTACAGAAATGTAAGGATATGCATCACATTTTTTTTTCCAAAGAAACCAAATCTGTGAGATTCCTACGGAGAAATGTCACATGTAATGAAAATAATATTATATGCTGGAAAGAAAACACAGTAAAGCTATTTTGTGTTCAGTATTTAGACCTAATTGCTGCACATAAAATATCGTATTGTCTCCACATCCTCGTATAAACCGCGCACCCCACTTTGGAAAGGCAAAAGAAAAAGCACAGAAATTACAAAAATGAAACTTTCAACATATATATTCACGACAAACTAAAAAGAACATCAATTGTTGAAGTTTTTGACACGAATTAAAGAAGATATATTACACAGGTAATGATAACTATGGAATTATACATTTTATGTCTGTTCAGAAACATAAGAAAATATAGGATGTGGCAGTGGGATATGACGGTTTTTACAGCGCTGTTGTGGGACACTCAGGACGAATTAAAAGAAAATACATAGATATACTGGAAGTAACCCAGTACAATGCAATGTATTAATGTTTAGTTACTTTTAAAAACTACATTTAGTAAGTAGTCTCCACAACAACGAATACATTAGTGCAATCTGCTATGAAAGTTGTGCATAACTCGTCCCAACAAAACAGTTTTGTTTCAGCTAGATGATGGTGCAAGGCTTGTTGCGTACACCCTACTTTTGAGATAACCTCATAGTAAGTAATCTGCTTCAGTCAGGTCAGGAGATCTTAACGGCCAGGCAATTTCCCCAAATCGTGAAATTATTCGTCCTGGAAACATGTTTCGCTGACAGTCCATTGAACCATGAGCAGTGTGTGCTGATTACTTCCCATGGGGTTATCTCAAAAGTAGAGTGTATCGCAACAAGTCAAGATCTCCTGACCTTACTGCAGCTGATTACTTTCTATGGGATTATCTCAAAAGTAGGGTGTATCGCAACAAGCCTCACACCATCATCCAGCTGAAACAAAACATAAGGAACGAAATTAGTGCCATCGAACCTGTTTTGTTGGGGCGAGTTAAGCAGAACTTTCATAGCAGATTGCAGGAATGTATTCTTGCCGTGGAGGCTACTTACGAAATGTAGTTTTTAAAAAGTAATCAGGCATTAATAAATTCATTGTACTAGATTACTTCCACTATATGTGTTTTCTTTTAATTTGTCCTGAGTGTCCCACAGCAAGGCTATAAATATCGTCATATCCTACTTCCGCACCCTATATATCACATAGGTTTGATATGTTCGATTTGTAAACGTGAACATTTATTTTGTGTCGTACCGTGACGGAATGTTTACATGTTGAGGCAAGGAATAACTGCACTCTCAATCTCCCATTCCCCTCGATCTATAACAATACGATTCGGTACCCTGCACCACAGTCTGTTCATAATGTAGTTCATCCTATTATAGCCGAATATCCATCGAAATTAACTGCTGTTTATATTCTTTTTGTTATTGAGCATTATTGAGAAGATTAACTCCATATGTAGATGAAATTATTGGGGATCATCAGTGTGGTGTTAGGCGTAATACATACTAGGTTCAATAAGTTCCCGGAATTTGCTAGCATCATAGAAACAACGTACCTTAAACACTATTCTACAGCATTCCCTTCAAAATAGTTGCCTTCCGCAACAACACACTTTTGCCAACGCGTGTAGAGTTCCTGTAAGCAGGCCTGGAAGCCATTTTGTGAAACCCGTCTTAGTGCTCTCGTCGCGTTTGCGATAACCTCTTCAGCATTGAATCTCCGTCCTTTCAGATGACTTTTCAGACGGGGAAACAGAAAGTAATCAGGTGGTGAGAGATCAGGAGAGTATGGTGGGTGATCCAAAGCAGTTATGTTGTGCCTGGCAAGAAAATTCTTTACAATAATTGCGCGATGAGCAGGTGCATTGTCATGCATAAGGAACCAGTTGTTTTCTACCCACTTTTCTGGACGTTTCCTTCTCACTGCGTCCCAGAGGCGACGGAGGGTTTCTACGTACAATTCTTTCGTTACAGTACGACCTTCTGGAATGAACTCATGGTGCATGAGACCCTGAGAGTCGAAGAAAACTTCCAACATAACTTTACTTTAAGTGTGCTTAAATGCGACAGGCTCATGTCAGTAGATTTACTGGCATGTGAAAGAACTCCTGCGGGACAAAATTCCGGCACATCCGGCGATGCTGATATAACCTCTGCAGTTGCGAGCGTCGTTAAATAAAACATAACATTTAAAATAACTTTGCCTTTGGAAGTGTCCCTAGGAAATTTTTGCTTCCGAGGAGATGTTTTCGATTTCCACTCAGATGACTGTCGTTTAGGGACTGGGTCGTACAAGTAGCACCAGTTTCATTTTGTTTAAGAAATCACCATCTTCATCAGCCATACTGATCATGTCCCCAGCGAAACACAGAACTTGATGTTTGTACTTTGCTCTGTGGACATAATTACAAAATGCGACGAACAAACAAAACACTATGATAAACAATTGCCTACAACTCAAAACCAATAATTGCCATTATCAGCAAACTTTAAGGAAATGACATCATGAATGTTACCAACAAAACAAATGTATAATATCCCTTGTTATATATTAATACGAAAAATGGTAGTAAAATTCCGGGAACTTTTTGAACCTAGTAGTAGATCAACTATTGATCAGATATTTTGTATTCGACAGATAATGGAGAAAAAATGGGAGTATAATGGTACAGTTCATCAGTTATTCATAGATTTCAAAAAGGCATAAGACTCAGTTAACAGAGAAGTTTTATATGATATTCTTATTGAATTTGGTATTCCCAAGAAACTAGTTCGATTAATTAAAATGTGTCTCAGTGAAACGCACAGCAGAGTCCGTATATGTCGGTTTCTGTCAGATGCGTTTCCAATTCACTGTGGGCTAAAGCAAGCATTATATCAATTTACTTTTCAACTTTGCTCTAGAGTATGCCATTACGAAAGTCCAGGATAACAGAGAGGGTTTGGAATTGGACGGGTTACACCAGCTCCTTGTCTATGAGGATAACGTGAATATGTTAGGAGAAAATCCACAAACGATTAGGGAAAATACGGGAATTTTATTTGAAGCAAGTAAAGAAATAGCTTTGGAAGTAAATCCCGAAAAGACGAAGTATATGATTTTGTCTCGTGACGAGAATTTTGTGCGAATTGGAAATATAAAAATTGGAAATTTATCCTTAGAAGAAGTGGAAAAATTCTAATAACTGGGAGCAACAGTAACAAATGTAAATGATACTCTGGAGGAAATTAAACACAGAATAAATATGGGAAATGCCTGTTATTATTCGGTTGAGAAACTTTTATCATGCAGTCTGTTGTCAAAAAATCTGAAAGTTAGAATTTGAAGAGTCCACTGCAAGAATCATGGCTGTCATTTGAAATACATTTTGCAGGAGAAGCGATTGAAAGTTTGCAATGCTTAGCGCTCAAAGCTTAACTGTGATTTTCCAATCATTACTGGACAATGACTATCAGTGTTAATACCATGTAACTCTCTATGTACATTCTATATGTCTTAAGCTATGCATTGACAGTCTTTGTTCATTTTCGACAACAAAGTGACATCCATCATTCTTGCAGTGGACTCTTCATTTATGAAACAGTTACATAACCGGTTGTTCTTTATGGTTGTGAAACTTGGACTCTTACTTTGAGAGAGGAACATAGGGTAAGGGTGTTTGAGAATAAGGTGCTTAGGAAAATATTTGGGGCTAAGAGGGATGAAGTTACAGAAGAATGCAGAAAGTTACACAACGCAGAGCTGCACGCATTGTATTCTTCACCTGACATAATTAGGAACATTAAATCCAGACGTGTGAGATGGGCAGGGCATGTAGCACGTATGGGCGAATCCAGAAATGCATATAGACTGTTAGTTGCGAGGCCGGAGGGAAAAAGACCTTTAGGGAGGCCGAGACGTAGGTGGGAAGATAATATTAAAATGGATTTGAGGGAGGTGGGGTATGATGATAGAGACTGGATTGATCTTGCTCAGGATAGGGATCAATGGCGGGCTTATGTGAGGGTGGCAATGAACCTCCGGGTTCCTTAAAATCCAGTAGTAAGTAAATAAGTATTGAGCATTAGACATGACAGTTATTGCATTTACGTCACGAGTTCATAATTTATTTTGTACAATTAAATGTGTTACGAGGTAAATATTCGTGTATAATTCACATGTTGTTATTGTAATAAAACGGAATCATTTGTTTTAAGGAACTTGCAGATGAACTATGAAACTGTGTTCAGTTGAAATACGCACAATGCGGTCTACGAATTGTTTTATACAATGTTGAGAATTTATTCTGTCATTAAATTAAATTATCCAGTTCAAATGTACTGTATATGTGTTTTCATATCTCATTTATTCCTTTCAGTATATCCATACAATTTGAGAAAATGTATGTATATAAAGAGGGTTCCTTCTTGTGAAGTGTGTCCCTGAATTGTTTTTCGCTGGATGAAACATCTCTATCTGTCTGCCTCCGTGAATTTTCTAGTGCTTTGCTTATTATATTAGTCAGCGGGAGGTTTTGTATCAGTGTTTTATCGGTCTTTCGGTAGAGCACAAGAGCAACATGTGAACATTTCCTTTCTTCATATAACCAACATCACACACAAGGGGGAAGAGACTGTCTTATAAAGGTCGGAGACCTCTACTACGTCCTTCTTACACCCACAAGAGCACAGAGTTTATCAACCTCTGCAGAATCAAAGTGCCTTCAGAAAGATATAAAAAGAAAATCTCCAAAGCAGTACGCTACCTCTGTAGTTGAGAGGTTTAATGACATAAGCAGCTTTGATAAATGACAGGGCGATGAAGAATTCCGCACAGGAATTTAATTATTACCCTCATTTTTCTGTAATAGTATACGACGATGAGGAAGTGTGTTTACTTTCGAGAGGTTGGAATTAGGACTTATCACTACAAAGAATAACAAACGATCATTACAATCCCTCCTCTCTTTTAATCGCATCTCACATCTATCTTGGAAAATGTATGTAATTTATATGAACTCCTTAGTTAGGTAATTCAGTGCTCTTTTGATACGAGTCTATCTGCAGGGTGACTCACTTCCGGTATTTTCGACATTCGAATCAAATTTTCACTTAATTCTGGCAGGTTCATGTATACATCCGTTCCATGTTAGACCAAAGGCGGGTACTTTATTCCCACGTATTTAAATTTATTATAAATCTATTTTTCACTTCTATCAATCAAACTATTATTTAAGTTATACATCTTGATTACACAACTTTTAACACTGTATCACTTTGGAATAGCCTATGTATTATATGACTTTCTTGTGTTAAATTCTATCGTACCTGGTTTACATGTTTCGACCTCCTATGGGTCATCCTCAGAACTGGTCGTTGTTGGTTTTGGCGCCTTTTGTTTTGTTTCCTGTGAGGGTGTGTTCGTGTGGTGTCATGTAGAGTCAAAGAGTGTGTGTGTTCTGAAATTGAGTTTTGTGTTGAGAATTTCATTGGGGTGTGTTTTTGTGGGTCTGTATATTTCATATTGTTCTAGTGTGTTTAGTTTCTGGCTTTTTGGTTGGATGTGTAGTATTTCCATGTCTGTATTGATGTCTCTGTAGGTGTGGTTAGCATTGTGATGTGTTCTGCATAAGTGGAGGTGTTTTGTAATTTTGTTATGGCTGTGATGTGTTCTTTGTAACGTGTTTGAAATGATCTGCCTGTCTGTCCTATGTAGAAGTTTTTGCAGGTATTACATTTGAGTTCATTATTTAAGGGTTTAGGTACAGCTTACAGCAGTAAAAGTTTGAAAATATTCAACATTTTTTTCCTCCATCACTGTATCTTGTACAATAATGAAAATTGGTATGTGTAAAACACTGTCCTTCTGCTATATTAAAAAAAAATATATTTTTATTATTAAAAAGAAATTATTTCCTTTTTGTTTAATTCATTTCACTTTGCAGTGATGAAGCATTTCCCACATAACTCACAACCTGTCCAACATTCTGCGATGAAATTTTTTGTGTGTATTTATGCATGTTATATCTACAATACGATGCAAGATCACTCCTCTACCTTTGATACATTGCCTGATAATAAATTCATTCAAAAATGCAGATGTATCAGTAATTTCTTCTACACAAAATAAAAAAAAATATTATTTATTAAGGGATGTAGTTGAAAGAGCATGATATTGTAAATATCACTTTCAATAATAAAGTAAAAGAGAGAGAGAGAACATGAAAAAGTTTAAAAGTTTATGACTTATGAAGGAAACGCTTCATCACTGCACATTCAACTGCCACCATTTTGTATTTGTAAAATATATATATATATATATATATATATATATATATATATATATATAATATTTTTAAATCGTAAAAATATATTTTTTTCATATAGCAGAAGAAGAGTGTTTTACACATACTAATTTTCATTATTGTACAAGATACAGTAATGGGGGGAAAGATGTTGAATATTTCCAAAACTTTTACTGCTGTAAGCTATATCTAACCCCTTTAAAGTCAGAAATATCTGCTTATTAATAACACAATGAAATGTTATTAAAATTACTGAAGAAGTAATACAATCGAATTTTATTAGAGACGAACACAAATAAAACATTTTCTCTAGCATTTAAATTTGTTTTCCATTACTCATACAGTACAAGCACAGTCTACTATATACAGTCACGAAGCTTGAGTTTTGAGGGTGCTAGAAACAATAGACTGTGACGGTACTATTTTGCATTATTTGTAATGAGGCGATATTAGCGATCCTACTGGTAAGCAACTACCTAATGTTTGCATATTTACTACGTATTGAGCTTCGCGACTGTATATACTAGACTGTAGTACAAGTTCAAGTTTGTGAATGGTTGTAAGCATACCATGGCTTAGTAAACAATGATGATGCCAGTTCAGTTCAGTTCAGTTCAGTTCAGGCACTGACACCAAGCACATCACAGACGGTAAGAGATGTCTGTCAAGCGAATGTCTTGAAACATGCAATGAAAACTCAAAGTTATTCGCCGAATTGAAAATGGCGAACACTTCAATCGTATCTCAAGTAATTACAAAATTTGTGCTCCCACGCGATTTATAATGTCACTGTTTGCTAGACTAAAATTTCCACTGAAACTGTGAAAACGAGGTGGAATAATTTACTTACATATGAACAGGCAGCGCATTTTCGTTCCCAAACGTACAGCGGATCGAGTAGCTTCTTCTGGTAGCTAAATCTATTACGTCACGTGAATTCACAAGCAAGGTATAATTGCAAGCAGGTACGCAATGAGGTTATTAAATAATAATGATGTAATGTATTATAAATATGCCCCTGTAACGTCATACGACGTAGAAAGAACATTATCTTTGTTTAAACAAATTTTATGTGATGTTCGTAAAAGATTTGCATTTCATAACCTCAATATATATATATATATATACATACCCTGTATATACATATATATATATATATGTATATATGTACATACAGGGTATTTCCGAGGTACTGTTACAAACTTTCAGGGACGATGGGGAAGGGCACATGATCAATTTGAGATAAGAACCCTGGTCCGGAAATGACCGAGTCGAAAGTTATAAGCAAAAATAATTGTGTGGAAATGAAATAATTTTATTCCTCTGTACACCTTATTTATGTGTATTTATCTGTACATCTTACACATGCTGTATTCATCTGACCTTGTTTATGTTGTCTACTTACAGTATTCCATTCAGTGTACTGTCTGAGGGGTGGGGACAGGAAACTACACTAAAGCAATGCAGATGGCGTAATGTGTAACGGACATGGTCGGTCCTGATATCCACGTCTGTGTACAAGTTGCAGTGTCCAATCGATCAGTCCTAGTGAAAAGGAGGAGTACACGAGAGCGGAATATGCAGACCTGATTTTCGAATACGGATGAGCCAATGGGAACAGTAGACAAACTCACAGATTGTATCGGAATTAGTACCCACGTAGGAGACATCCGGCCCATACCATCTTCCCTGACTGTTCCAAAGGTTAAGGGAAGGAGGGCACGTGGTGCGAAATTACAATTCCATTTCCACACAACTATTTTTGCTTATAACTTTCGACTCAATCATTTCCGGACCAGGGTTCCTTATCTCAAATTGATACATGTGCCCTTCCCCATCATCCCTGAAAGTTAGTAACACCCATCCCGGAAACAGCCTGTGTATATATTTTCGTTCACTACAACGGGATAGGTTTTGATAAACGAATTATTTGCACATACTGTGTAAAATGTAAATATTGATAATTTGTGTATTGATTTTTGTTATTACTATTTTGTCCCTGTAACGTCATGTGACGTAGGAAGAACATTTTCTTAGTTTAAACAAATTTTTACTGGCAGTTATAATAAAAGATATGAATTTCATAATATCAGAATATATGTTTTTGCTCACCGTAACTGAGTTTATTTCGTTAAATGAATTAAATGTATATATTATATAGGTATAGAGCATTTGAATCGCCTCCTGCAGAAAGGGATTCAGTCCATTAGACCTAGTTTTGAGGAAAAAAAAAAAAACATTCTGTACATTATATTATGAGTTCAAAGCTTATGAAAAAAATTGCGTTTGTTTATTGACCTAGCAAGAATGCCTCACATTGTTTCAATGACTTTGAAGTTTTTTAAATGACCAAAAAAATATTGTTTTATGTGCTTGACTGAAGCCCTTTCTGCATGGGGCGGTTCATTTACAGTTAATGTGTATCATATTTACTATTATGTTCTATAATATATATTGTATATACTAGTTCAGTAGTATTGTCGATGAAATCATATTTTCTGTAATATGTAGCACTAATATTATGTACAGCGCTTGTTTCGCAGTGTTAGTGCGTTTATCTGGTCAAAAAGTAGCTAGGCAGACCATTTCAATTTAGTAGCAATCCCACTTACATTCATCACGCTCCATTATTATTACTGTATGTACCGAAGCTAGGTTATACCTTTCGTAGCGTCCTGACGTAAGCATAGGGTCAGAGCTAGAACTCTAAAACTCCAGGATATACTAACCGATAACTTTCCTAACTTGTTTGGGAACGAAAATGCGCTGCCTGCATATGAAGTTGAAAAGGAGACTTCTGAATAAAGGAACCTCATGTAAAATCCACCAGTCATTATCCTGCATGCACGATTCTTATTAGGGCCGTTTGTAAAATACTATTCAGTTTTCTTTAAGAGCAAAGTAAAACTATACGTGTAAGTTTGTTAGGAACTCTTTCAGTCCTGAAATATCCCTATTACAGCTCATAAAACAAAAAAGCTGTATCTTTGATTAATGAAGATGTAATTTGTGTTTAGTGTTAAACTAAATGGATTGTGTTGAACAACAACCTCGTATCTTCGTATATAAAAAAAAATCAATTTAACAAGAGAACGAAGAACCTTTTTAGTATCTTGATAAAGAACAAATCTCTGACATAAGAGGGTATTTAAAAATCTTCTTGTGAAGTTTTTAAGATTTAAGATGTGTCTGCAGAAGTTTCGGGAAAATTTCTTTATTGGACATCAAATTAAATCTTATTGTGTTCATTTCTTTTGCATACGAAGTTGCTGTTCAACACCACCGAGATGTTACATTATGCAGGATGGAAGTTAAGGTAGTACATTAATTGTAGGGTGTGATTCCTTAATATATAACGAACAAAAAAGTATAATATCATTTTGCTCGTTTTCACGAGGTTTTTGAAGCAATAATACTTTTATGCCGACGTTTCGATTGCGAATTTTACGAATACTGTTTAAAATACGGTTTAATTTCTTCTATAACAACGAAGAGAACGTTTGTTATGTTCACGTTGCAACAGTATTTCAATTAGGAAATTCACAGATTTCGAATTAATCGATTGAAGAAACGTTAGAAACATTGATTGTCAGTCACGTACAGGTCTAAAAATCTGGCATCGCTGTCGGGACGGCCGTCTCGTAATACTCGCAACTGATCAGCTGTTGTGATGTTTACATTGCACTAGTGTGCAGTTGGACGTACAGCGATACGGTTTAGTTTATTTCAAAACTACGAGATGCCAGAGTTCACAAATCGTGAGTACTTAGACATGATCCAGGCCGCGGAAGAAATTCGGAACAGTGAAGGACTACTGGCCAGAGTTCGTCATAAATGGACTAGAAGATGTGAAAGCTGCACGCACGCTGAGGGTGGACATTTTGAATAGTACCTGTAAGATGCGAATGGAATGTGGTTTACAGAGTTTATTACTCTTTATTTCATTATTGACGTCCAGAATTAGTGATTCGTAAAGCAACAAATTGTAATGTTAATTAAATTTTGTTCACAAAGTTACATCAGTTTTTTTCATTGTAACTGAAACTTCAATCCGAAGTGTTTTCACTAATTTGGACGTAACTTCTTGATTTTCACGTTATTTCTTGTCATGGCTGTACGTATTTCTTCTTACATTAAAATTATTACGCCATACTTAGTATTGAATTGTTAGTGTATTGCATTGTGAGTTGATAATTCTGTATTCATTGTCGAACTGCGCCCGAACACGAGCTATTTTGTTCATTCGGGTTATTAATTTACATTTTCTGATATTAAATTTCACAAACTAAACAAATAACAGTTACGTCCCTATCCGGAGTTTACGTGGGTCATTTTTGTGCGAAGATTTATCCCCAGATTAGCTCGCGAAGTATTGCACCGAAACTCATTACATTTGTTCGCTGCCGTCCTCCCCTCACCTGCTGCAAGATACACGGTGAAAAGTAGTTGAACTTAACCCACCGCCTTCAAGTCGCTGACCGCATGGGGTGTGGGGTACTACTTATGCGGCGTTGAGACATCTTGCGATTGCCGTCAGCGCTTTCGAAAAACTAGTAAGTATCTCAATATCCGTAAATCCTATAATTTGTTTTATTTCACAAAAATTTACTCTAAATAATGATATCTATGGCTCCTATCAATTAATATACTACCTTACCTTCCACCCTGTACAACACTGCGTACTTACTTGTAGTACTATCGTGATTATGGATCTTTTCCTAATGCGCTTGCATCGCTGAAACTTTGGTAAACCAAAAGAGATGAACTTTTTCTGTGAAGAATTTAATACAGAATTGGAATTGAACTGTACTGGAACAAAATTTCAGTCAAGTTCTCGCACCGAGTGCTCTTATATCTTTGACCACGGTGGACTATGGGAGGGTACATTGTGCCAGTATGACTCACATAAATTAAGTGGATGTAGATAAGTAAAGAGTTCATAAACAATATTTTTGCACATGTTTGGAGTGACAATTACACAGAGTTGGCGAAAAGTCGCTTTCCCAAACTCTATAACAGCTATAACCTGATCTTAAAGTGAAAATTGCACTTACCATTTACCATTTCTCCGTTACATTTGTCGGAATATGAAAATATCCACCTCAACCATATTTAGCTATCTTTAACTGGATAGCTTTAGACTTCATAGACCCCCTGGGAGGATTATAAATGGTGAAATATGCCGGAAGACATTTCCTCTAAATATTTTCCAAGAGACAGAATACAATGCTGTGTTTTGACGTCAGAGCGTCGATATAGCATTATGCCTGCTTGTTGGAGTAATTGTACTTGAACATCCCACAAGCTACGTTACAGGTCACTTGTATGCTTCTTTGAGTACTAAAATGGTTCAAGTTATAATGGGTTGTGCGTGGTGTATTTAAGCGTCGGTATTTCATGCGATTGCAATTGGAAATACTTTAAATCCTAGTTATAAGAAAGTGAGAACTTTATTATTATTATTATTATTATTATTATTATTATTATTATTATTATTATTATTTCTTGAGATTAAAGTTGAAAATATTTTAAATTGTGCTCTGTAAATAAATAGATCTTTCTAGTTATAAGAAGGTGAAAACTATATTATTAATATTATTTATTATTATTATTATTATTATTATTATTATTATTATTATTATTATTAGCCGTACCCGTGCGCTTCGCTACACCTATTAGAAATAAATATAAAGTAATTACATAATTAAAATAGGACATTTGATCCAGGAAACATTCGTGTTTGATAGAAGAATAAATCGTTTAATATGTTACTTAATTTAAATTGTATTAAGAAAATTAAAATGCGATCATTTTGATCCAGAGACCACTCATTTGGTGCAATGACGATTCCTTTAACATGTTTCTTAATTGTTATTACATGCAACCATAGTTTAATGAATATTGACATATAATTTAGTTTTAATGTGTATACTTTATATTACTTGCTATATGTTTCCATTGAATTATGGTAATAACTTAATTTTAAACCTTGTTTTCTACGTCTTCAGTAAATGGCGCTTGGCCCACTATGGTTCTGAACCCTTCAAATAACTTAAATAGTGATACGTGATATGTAATTATATTTCTTTCTTTCGAAAATGTAAGAATTCACGATCTCCTATGTACCATTGCCATGGAATGAATAAATGTGTTCTTTCTTCCTATTCAAAAATTTTATATTTTGCTCACAGGAGTTACTGCAGGAATAACAACGCTATAATCTGAGGCGGCGGTGAAAATGTATTGTATTGTTATTTTAAAAGTTTTGTATATCCTTAAATATCAGTCCTATCTAAATTTTGCATGGAATAAAAATGTACAAAATAGCCTATCAAGTTTTCTGTGCATAAGAAGCTATTTTAATCTTACCAGTCCTCGATTCACTCAGAAATTACTGTAGTAACATAATGGGCCGTATTCATAGATATTCTTAACGCGGGCTTTCGGTATCAGCGAACTAACGTTTTTCGTATTCATAAACCAGTGTCAGCGATATGATAAGATATGAATCCTGTTTAGCACGCTCGTAGCCCGGGCTAGCGAAATGTCTATGAATAGCACCCTATAGCATTATGTCCATCTAGAGAAACTACACTTTCCAATGGTGAAATAATAATTAATTATACAAATCGGTTAATTTAGCTTCCGATATTACTTCATACTAACACAGAAACATTCTCTGTAGGCTATGCTTCATAGCTTTCGATTGTTGTTGTCCAAGGCCACTATTCATAGACATTCTTAGCGCTGGCTTTCGGTGGATGACCAGCGAACTAACGTTTATCGTATTCATAAACCAGTGTCAGCGATATGATATGATATGAATCCTGTTTAGCACGCTCGTAGCCCAGGCTAGCGAAATGTCTATGAATAGCACCCTTATAGATTGTCATTTGTTTTTTATTTCATTACACCGCCTTAGATGGCAGTTATTTTCATTTTAAAACTCATTTATCTCATTAAATATCAGTCCTATCAAATTTTTTCAAAGAATAAAACTTATCGGAAATCATTTTTAAAGAAACTTTTGTTATGTAACATTTTTCACAGAAATTAGTAATAAGCGAGATATTTCGATTTATTTAATTCAGGCCCCCTTATAACCCTATTTTTAAATAACGTATTTTGAATGCCATGTAGCCTAAAATCTAAGTTACAACGAACTCAATTTATATTCCAATTTTCATCGCAATCCGTTCAGCCATTATCGCGTGAAAAGGTAACAAACATCCAGACAGACAGACATAGGCCTACATACAAACAAAAATTTCAGAAAAGCTATTTTCGGTTTCAGGGTGGTTAATTATACATGTTAACATCAATTATTTTTGGAAAATCGAAAATTACCGGAAAAATTTTGGCTACAGATTTATTATTAATATAGATTATTATTATTATTATTATTATTATTATTATTATTATTATTATTATTATTATTTTAATTTCTTACGATTATAGTAGAAATTATTTTAAATTCTGTTATGTAACTAGGTATTAAACGCAGAATAAATATGGGAAATGCCTGTTATTATTCGGTTGAAAAGCTTTTATCATCCAGTATGCTGTCAAAAATCTGAAAGTTAGAATTTATAAAACAGTTATATTACCGGTTGTTCTGTATGGTTGTGAAACTTGGACTCTCACTTTGAGAGAGAAACATAGTTTAAGGGTGTTTAAGAATAAGATGCTTAGGAAAATATTTGGGGCTAAGAGGGATGAAGTTACAGGAGAATGGAGAAAGTTACACAACACAGAACTGTACGCATTGTATTCTTCACCTGACATAATTAGGAACATTAAATCCAGACGTTTGAGATGGGCAGGGCATGTAGCACGTATGGGCGAAATCAGAAATGCATATAGAGTGTTAGTTGGGAGGCCGAAGGAAAAAGACCTTTGGGGAGGCCGAGACGTAGATGGGAAGATATTAAAATGGATTTGAGGGAGGTAGGATATGATGGTAGAGACTGGATTAATATTGCTCAGGATAGAGACCAATGGCGGGCTTATACGAGGGTGGCAGTGAACCTCTGGATTCCTTAAAAGCCAATAAATAAGTAAGTAATTAAGTAAGTTAATGTAACTAGGTAGATCTTACTACTAATAAGAAGGTGAGAACTATATTATTATCGTTATTGTTTAGTCAAGTGTCCAAAGACAGGTTTGAATCTCATAAGTAACACCAATAAGGCATCACTCATGAGGCAACTAGATCTGGAGATACTGGGATATGGTGGCCAGTTCCTTTCCTCCCTCCAATGCATATATCGCCGATTAGCTACATATTCCACCAATCAGACTTCAGATGCATACAAATAATTGTTTTTCCTCTGACACATATCGTCAAGTGAGATGTACTGCCTGATAGCACTGTACAACATGAAATTTGTCCTTTTTATAAAAATATGTGTATTCGATGTGTTTTGTGGTCGCAAAAACGAATCTGCAGTTAGTTTTTGTCCAGCACGTACTGTTTCTCCAAAATAAAAAATTATTTAATGTTAGTGAAATGTTGCACTACTTCCACTTTATGGGATACAACATGACACTAAAAGTACTCTTTCCTGACAGCCACCTGTGACTTCTTTCCAAAAAAGCTTTGTGCTGTAAGCGATGAACACGGGGAAAGGTTTCATCAAGAAATATTTACCTTCGAAAAGCGCTTCACTGGAAGGTTGAATATTGCTGGTCACTCATCAGAGAGATTGCAGAAGCTGACTATAAACGTAAAAGATAAAAAAAAATACATTTTAATTTGTGAATTTTGGCCGATCAAAGGTAGCTTTATGTACTAGTGTAACAAATTTGTGTAAATAAGGAATGTGCGTGAACCATAAAAATGGTACGTGTTAGAAAATTTTGGCTTACAGAAATGAACTCAGCACCTCTCATTTATGTAATAGATTTATTATAGATTAATTTCTCCTCAAATATTAAACCTCTCATTTAGTTAATATTACATAATTTCATCTAAAGGACAGAAAAAAAGTTTAAATTTGTTGTCCAGTGAATAAGTACACATATCAGCCAGAACCTCAATCAGAGGTCTATATTATTATTATTATTATTATTATTATTATTATTATTATTATTATTATTATTATATTACACTACATTACATTAGATAAAAACAAAATCAGTAAGGAAAGGATTTTGAAAGGGAAGATAAGCCAGTCTTGTTCTGCGAATTTGTACTGCAAACCAGATTTAGTTCCATGCTATTTCTGTTGGAATGGACGCTCTCTTATTTCCTACTTGGTGCAATTGTTTCTTCGAGTTGCGTCATTGATAATTTACTATTTCATTCAGATAACACGTTCATACATAACACTTTATTTTAAAGATTGAATTTTGATTTTAAAATATTAAATAACTATGCGACCATACAATAGTTTGTTTTGTTTTGGTCAAAACCACTGTTCAAATAAATATTAAATGAATAAATATAGACATAAAAAAACAAATATAAATATAATAAATAAATATAAAGTAAAGTAGACCATTTGTACGTTAATATTTAGATGAAAATTATTTAATTCCATAACTAATCCAACAATATAAAGTAAAGTACATCTAGTTGGATGAATGTTTCGATGACAATAATTAATTTATTACAAAATAGGTTATTAAGTAAATAAATACTATGTCAATTAATGTTTCAAAGAAAATTAATCAATTAATATATATATATATATATATATATATATATATATATATATATGGTGATTCACAAGGATTTACCGCCACTTACGGAGCTTATTTCTGAAGATATTCTGAGCAAGAAATGTCATATAAACATTTGTCCTAATCTCAATATTTTCAGAGTTTCACTAATTTGAATTTGTTAGTTAAATACCTTTTTTCTTTAGTTTTAAGGGTAAAAAAGTTTTCAAATAGAGAATGAATTATTCAGAAGTGACATTTCATTAATTGGCTAGTGTTCTGAAGCTAAAAATGTGTTAATTGCTTTGTACAGATTTTATTTTATTTTTTTTTATTTTTAACTAAAAATTACTTCATTCTTACGCACTTACCACAAACATTTTTTTTACAAATCATACGACTTTAGGAACTTCATTCTTTACAGTTTAATTATGCATCCTAATGTACAATCTTGAAGAATTTACAAGAGCGGCGTATTTGTAATAATTGCTTGATAAATGCATAAGAAAATATAATTTTGTAGTTAAAAATCGGAAAAAAAATATCTTACGAAGCAACTATGGAATTCACAACACATTTTCAGCTTAGTTAATTAAAGAAATGATACTCCTGAATAGTTCATTCTTTATTTGTAATATTCTTTTACCCTCAAAATTCAAGAATAGTAGCTCTGAAAATACTGAGATTAGGATACATGCTTATATGACATTTTTTGCTCAGAATGTCTTCGGAAATAAGCTGCGTTACTGATGGTAAATCCTCGTTAAATACCCTGTATATGCAGGGTGTTTCTTAGGTGGTGTTACAAACTTTCAGGGATGATGGCGAAGGGCACATGTATCAACTTGAGATCAGGAACCCTGGTACGGAAATGACCGAGTTGAAAGTTATAAGCAAAAATAGTTCTGTGGAAATGAAATAATTTTATTCCTCTGTACACATTTATGTGTATTTATCTGTACATCTTGCACATACTGTATTCATCTGACGTTATTTACGTTGTCTACTTACAGTATTCCATTCAGTGCGCTGTCTGAGGGATGGGGACAGGAAACTACACTAAAGCAATGCAGATGGCGTAATGTGTAACGGACATAATCGGTCCTGATATGCACATCTGTAGACAGCAGTGTATGTGTGCAAGATGCAGTTCCAGTCGATCAGTACACGAGAGCGGAATATGCAGAACCGATTTTCGAATACGAACGAGCCAATGGAAACAATACACAAGCTCCCAGATTGTATCGGGCAAGTACCCACGTAGGAGACATCCGGTCTATATAATTTTTCCACGACTGTTCCAAATTACAATTCCATTTCCACACAACTATTTTTACTTATAACTTTCGACTCAGTCATTTGGACCATGGTTCCTGATCTCAAATTGATACATGTGCCTTCGCCATCATTCCTGAAAGTTTGTAACACCACCTCGGAAACACTCTACATCTGCACGTGAAGTCTCGAACCCTTGAACTTTCGACTTAAAAACCAGCATTTTGACCAGTAGAGTATCGGTTATAACAATTAATTAAACTCTCCATATGAAGTAGTGCAGCCTGCATAAATGTTTCAGTGAATGCGCCTCCTGATAACAACTGAATGCAAATATTGAAATCACTTTCTATTCCTGACCATAAAATATGTTGAATCATATTTACATTACAAAGGTAATTATTTATTGTTGGCGTCCAAATCTTGCGTCTCGAATTTATGAGCAACTTATTTCTTCTTTCTTTGTCAGCTGGAAAATGGTAGAATTTGTAGACTCCATGCCTTCTATTGTTTCTATAATTATGAGCCGCACAACTAACCACTGCGTAACATTAATAATACAGTTTAATGTTTAAAACTAAAATGCATCCACATGTCAGATCTTATACCTTCTGTATTGTTCTTTTCGCCACACAGACGTCACATCACGTCACCCGCTTGGCAATCAACATGGAGGATTGGTCTACTCGAGAAATATAGTGCTTTAGCATGGATAAATATATAATAGGATGCGAAACTGACTGAGTTCCCCTTAACATATGCTAGAGGCGCTAATGTAGAAATTGATCTTGCTGTCATCTGTTGGGCGGTGGAGAACTAATTATATCTAGCAGCGCACCAAGTAACGAAAAGAAAAACTAATTACTCCATGCATTTAGCATCACACCTGGTGACGAAAATGTTAAAGTATGCAGAAAGTATTCCTTCCCTTCCCCCCCTTTAATCACCATTATCAAACTAGCCCAATTTAAAATAAAACATTTACATTTTTATTCCTCACAGCATCTTCCACTGAAAATTCTTAGGGGAGCTAACAGGAATATAAAAGAGACGATCTATTTTACACTACTTAATTAAAATATAACCAAACAGAGAGAGACAATAAAGCAAAAGGTTAGATAACTGGGATTGTATTCTTTGGGTATTTAGTGTACAGCGCAATGGAAAAGTCTGCAAAAACTACTTAGATAGTTCAATTTATTATATTACTATTACTTTACAATATATTCAACAACACTATTATTATAACGTCCATAAACATCACTGTTTAAAATTCACTGCTTATACACACACTTAGTATCACTTTATGTCCACTTTTTAACAAGTTTCTGGCTGCGTTCTTGTCTTCTCGAGCAACGTCTCGGACGAACGAATAAATAGAGAACTCTGGGTAATTTACCCAACACGTAATTCTAATGTTCATCACCTACGACATCGGGCGCTGATCATCTTATTTGATCCCCCTACTGTCAGATGGTGCTGACAGCAGTTTCGCATCCTATTATTATATATTTATCCATGGCTTTTGGTTATAAAACAGCCATTCTACTGACAACAAACCTAAGTTTCATGTAACGACCCTTAAATTAATATCTTATATTAAGGAATAAGAAGTGATAGTAGGAGGAAGAAGACTAAATTTCATAAGATTTTCTGATGATATGGTGTTGCTAGCAGAAGAGGAGATGATACTAAGGAATATGCTATTGGAGCTGAATGACAGCTGTGAACAGTATGTGATGAAGATAAACGCAAACAAGACGACGATCATGGTTATCGTAAGGAAAAGAAAGAAGGTAAACTTACGAATTTGAAATGAGGCGGTAGAACAAATACTTGAGGTGTACTATGCAAAATTTTACTAAATATAACTATTTTTTTGTGAAAATGTTTCTGAATCTAAATTTATGTTTATTTTAAGAATCGTTTCACGTAAAATAAAACGTCATTTCTATAGGAGTTGAGGGTAACGCATTATGATTCAAATGAATTACCTAGACTATAAATGTGAATTTACAAGATTATGACTCCATACTCGAGAATCAATCGTGTTTACTGTCAATTGCACACAGCTAACGTCAGCATGTTTATGCTTGAGCGTGGCATTGAACTCAACGTCACAAAGGACTTCTCAAATGAGTCTCTACATACTTCATTAGACAATGGTGATATATGAGACGCTAGGGGGCAAGTGGAAAACAAACCGCGGGGGTTCCGACGAGATTTAGCGTTCTTAGAAATACGAGAAGCACGTAGCGACATTAAGGACTCGTCAGGGGGTTGACTCACATTCTATACACGCTAAACAGAACAACAGATTCAGATTTAAAAAGTATAATTGAGGCACTCAGAAGCAAAGTGATACAAGTGACATTTAGTAAGTTTTGAGATAGGTGACTTTGAAGTTGAAACGGAAATTAAAAAATCTGTTACAGGACTATGTTGCTGTAAATTTATAGTTGTATATGTTGGTACCTATATTTTTTAACTTCTAAATAGAAATTATCTATTCTAAAACAGTTTAGGTAAAATAGGGTCCTAAAGTTACTTGTATTATTTTGCCACGAAAATATTGTTGTGGAAAAGTAATATAAGTGCAAGGGTTTTCAGTAATTTTTATATTATTTAAAACAAGAACAAGGACATTGCTTACAACATTTAAACATTTCTATCTTAACAGGACTTGAACTGTCTTATTATCATATTATAACAAAAAATGTGTCTGTATAACCGAAAGAATCAATCAATCAATCTTCTTAATGTATCCAGTTGTTTGCTGACAACAAAAAATCAACTATAGTCCACTGTAGTATTTTCAGTTCTTCTTTTTCATAGTAAATTAGGGGTATTTTGATCGGTGTTCATTATAGACGCCTGTTGCTACTAGACAGAGTTGGGGTGTAGTCAATATATACTCCAGAGCTGTGTCTTCTGCAACTGATACTGATGATTTTAATTTACTTCTTTTGTGTTTATGGATGGACAGTATAGAAGAATGTGTTCCAGATCTTCATCATGATTATTACACCACAGACAAGTAGGAGTATCAGAAAGGTGAAATTGTGTGAAAATGTGACCTGTTCTGGCGCTTGTTAAAAATGTTTGAACATGTCTGGGCAAGCTTTTGTAAATTTCCAGGTCATTCGGTTTCTTTTTAACGGACTGTAAAATTTTTCCTTTGTCAGAAAAGAGCCAATTGTTGATCCATAAGTTTATAAAATGAAATTTTACTGAAGTAAAGGTATTGGATAGAGATATCACTTGAAGAGGTCTTGGTTGTAAATATGTTGCCTGTTTCGCAACGTTATCGACTTTCTCGTTTCCAGGTAGACCACAATTACTAGGTATCCATTGAAATTTTATTTTCTTTTGGAGTTTTTTTAGTTCACTTAGTTGTTTCTGAATTGGAATAATTCTATGTGCGTATAGGTGTGGTACATATTTGATTATATTAAATATAGCCCCATTGGAGCCGGTAAGTATTCAAATAGATCTTTTAGAAATTTGACTAACACACTGCATCAATAGCTAGCAATTCAGTGTCAAGACTGGATGAGGCTGAACATGGTATGAAGTAATTTTCTTGATATTTTGGAATATAATACCCTGCTCCTGATGTTCCTTCATCAGGGTTTAGAGATTCATCGGTATAAAGTTGAAGGTAATCCTATATGAGCTGCAGAGTAATTCCATGGCATCTAATTTAAAAATGTATAGAGGATCATTTTTGAAATGATTTCATGGAATTTGTAGGCAATGTTCTGGAATTATCCACTTTCATGGAGGAATTTCATTTACAACTGGAGTTTTAGCAATGAGTGTGTCTGTGATATAGGCTGGTATTTCTTCTTTGTTTATTTTGTAGAAATTACATAGGATATTATCTGACAGTTTGAAGAACATCTGAGATCTGGATGAGGCTTGCAATTTTAAATGTATTTTTAGATCCTTTTTTAATACATAGTGTCTGATTGGTTGAATATTATATTCAATTTCTAGGGCAACAGTTGATGTGGTTTTTGGTACTCCGAAAGAAGAGGACTAAGAAAATTTCAAATTTTAAATGAAATTCAGCCTTAGTCGCTGTTCATTACATCACTAGCCTCATCTAATGAAGTCACATCTCTCTCTGCTGAAACATCTATATTTCTGTCATGAAGTGCATCTGTAGTGTTCCTACCGCGAATATTCCTTCAACTTCCTCTTCCACGCACTTTTCCACGTCCTACAGTCCTTATTATAGGCCCATCCTAATGCTTCAGGTTATCAAGGAAAGAGTGGTGTATGAGTAGGATGAATTTCATTAGCTATTGCAAGTTGCTCTACTTAGCAAAAGTTATCCTTATTGGATCACTGTATAGCTGGTCCAGCTCAATGTGTGCAGACCTTCCTCGAAGATGTTTCTAATATGTAATCTATTACCTCTCTCCATTATGGCAAGTAAATTAGTCATAAACAGAAGAAACGCAACAACAATATGTAAACAACGCACTTGTATTAGTTTGCCTCTCAGCCAAAACTCTGTATGCATTCTAATACAAGTGTAAGGCCAATATGGAGCAGCAATGACTGGAACTGCACTTATATTACTTTTTCTCTGAACAGAAGTGACGTTAAAGATTTAGAATATATACTTATCTCACTTTTAAAAAAATGTCACTTATATTACTTTGCTTCTGAGTGCCTCAATTATAATTGAATATGTTCGTATTGAGGTATGTTTATTTATATTTTATATGAATGTGTTTTTATGATTTAAATTATCTTAATTTTCGAATTAAAATCCTATGAAAGAACTTAAAGAAGAAAATTCAAATTAAATGGCTCATTGTTCTACAGTCAACTCCAGTTATAGTGAACCTCTACGGACCAGCATATTTCGTTCATTATATCAGAGGTTCACTAAATCCGAAGTGTCTGTTTTTATACTACTGACGTTGCTATACATACATTGTTAATGTCTGTTTGGGTCAGACCACGTTCAATATCAGTAATAATGTTCGCTTTATCTTCCAGCTTAAACACTTTACGCTTTGACATCCTGATGTTCACAGTTCGAAACTTGAATCTAATCTTGCCATGTATGTAGTAGGCACTGACCGATTTCGCACCTCTTCCTACTTGAAGTATGTTACTGTGTATTCGGCCTTGGAATTTCCCGGGTTCACTTTTATAAAGATGCGGGAGGAATAGTTGAGGACCATTATACTGTAATCCTTCTTGTATTTACTCTTTGGTCGTCACTCTACATTCTTTTACAAAAGAAAACACTTTCTCTTCCTATTCTTCTAATAATAATCTCTTCTAATAATCCTTCCTTTATCCTTCACTGCGTACACTATTCTCTTTAACATGTTTCAAGCTGAACAAATCCTTTGTATTTCAATGCACTTAAGGAATAGAAGATTTGAGATTTGTTCTGAACATATTCTTGGAAGTTTATAGGAGGAAGGGTTTCCTAAATTGCCATTTTAGCCATTTTAAAATTACATTTTCTTGGGGAAGTTATAGTTTTAGGTTCATTGTAACCGAAGTGAGGGTTTACTATAAACGAAAATATTAATGTAATTTTTACTGTATGCTGGTTGGGACCAACGACTTAAGTTCACTATATCCAGAGTTGACTGTACTTAATTTATTTGAAGTAGATGAAAAAGGAATGGTACATAAAATCCCTTTAATGTTGTAACTTATGTAAAATTAAAATATATCGCTGTGGCGTCAAGATCAATAAAACATGGTGTCTCTATCTTCTTTGCCTTCATGCGCCTTAGTGACGCATACAGAGATTTCGTCTTAAATTTTTCACAATGCGTATTCCTAAGAAAGCTAATCGAAAGTCAAAAGAATTAGAGTACATAACCCTTGTTCGACAATGATGGAATATGGAGCGATAGTTTGCGATCCTTACAGACAAGCCTAAATTCATTCAATAAAAAAGTCCAACGCAGAGCAGTAAAATAAATCAAATGGGGAAGGTAAATGACGAAGAGATAATACAAGAATTAGGTTGGGAATTGTTTGAATCAAGACGACAAAACGCCAAACTTACCGCATTGTTTAAGGCATAAACGAGACACAAAATATGGACCGACATCAATACTAGATTAGTGATACCATCATACTTAGGCAGGGCTGATCATATTAGGAAGTTTAAATGCAGAAATCAAAGAACAGACGTGGAAAAATGTTCCTTTGTTAACCGCACAATAGTAGACTGGAACAGCTTACCTGCGAAAATCTTTCAGGGTGGTCCTCTCAAAATCAACACATTTAAGAAAAAATGAAAAGATTAGGCTGATATTTAACAGTAATGTAATTATTTAAGTTGTATCGTGTAATTAATAATTAAGTTGACATATAATTACTTAAGTTGTTAATTGTTGGGTTTACCAGAAATAGTTTTACTAACAAGTTAGGTTTAAATACGTATACTTCATAGTCTAGTCTTTATTAATGTTCCAGGTTTATTGCAATTATTTATTTATAGATAGACTTATTTTACACGTTACTTTATTGCTGTAATTATGTTATTTTATTACTATAACTATTGTAATGTAATAATTGTAGTATTATTGTATATTATATCACTGATATCGGGAATATACCCAATAGGGTGAGGTGAGAAAATAAAAATCAAAGATTTCAATAATATGATGCTTTAAAACTTGTCTTTGATGGTAACGGTGGACCACTATTTTTTTTAAGATTTGTTAAACATTTCGTTTTGTTTCCAACTTAACCTTGAAGTTTATATGACCACCAAACTATTACACCTGTGGAGTAACGGTTAGCGCGTCTAGCCGCGAAACCATGTGGCCCGGGTTCGATTCCCGGTCGGGGCAAGTTACTTGGTTGAGGTTTTTTCCGGGGGTTTTCCCTCAACCCAAAAATGAGCAAATGCTGGGTAACTTTCGGTGTTGGACCCCGGACTCTTTTCACCGGCATTATCACCTTCATCTCATTCAGGCGCTAAATAACCTAAGCTGTTGATAAAGCGTCGTAAAATAACCTACTAAATCAAACTATTATATTATTAAATAATTATTTATAACCCAGTAGTAATTTTCTATCATACTGGTTGAGTGGAAGAGACTCTGCCAGTTAAAATAAACCATTATTATTATTATTATTATTATTATTATTATTATTATTATTATTATTATTATTATTATATTTTGAGCAGCCGAGCCTTCTGACAGATATATTGCAAAACACGAAGCATGTCTATGATTGACGAATCTATTACTCAGCTTCAAATTTCAACTTCTAAACGGCCTCAATTGAGAATTAAGTTACCCACATTAGCCAGAACGTGAGACACATATCAGGCTTCGAATAGAGCTGCTGCTGCTATCGCCTCTGCCGTTTTACAAGATGTAGGAATGATTACCATGTGTCATCCAAGGTAAATAATGAACGTAACGTCCAAAAGGAGAGAGTAAATGCTCGTGCTGCTGTGAATGGAACAAGTGAGAGCAATCTAATCCGTGCTCTATTTTTAGACGGCAGAAAAGATGAGACGCTCGTAATGGAACAAATGGAGGTAAACATCTTCGTCGCACTATTTTGGAAGAACATCTGGCACTGATTAAAGAACCGGGTTCACATTATTTAGGCCATGTTACATCATCGTCGGCTTGAGCAGAGTGTGTTAAAGAAGCCATTCTAACTTTTTTCGAAAGATATGAAATTACTACATATCGGATGTTTAGGAAAATGCCTATTTTATTTGAATGTTCATATTTAAATGCTTTTAGTAAATGTGCACGAATCATGAGAAATTAAGCATTCTGATAAAGTTTGATCTTGCCTTTTTTGCCGTTAACGCCTTTTTTGCTTTAATATGTACTTTTTTTCCCCCTTTTTGCTTTTATATGTACTTTTTTTGCTTTTCTCTTTATATGACTACTCACTCAACAATACTGCATTTATGCGTTCGAAACTAAGGAAATTGCATTTCTTATAGTAGCCATAGCTGATAAGATTAATTAATATGTGTCTCAGTAAAACGTACAGCAGAGTCCGTATAGGTCAGTTTCTGTCAGATGCGTTTCCAATTCACTGTGGGCTAAAGCAAGGAGATGCACTATCACCTTTACTTTTTAATTTTGCTCTAGAGTATGCCATTAGGAAAGTCCAGGATAACAGAGAGGGTTTAGAATTGAAAGGGTTACATCAGCTGCTAGTCTATGCAGATGACGTGAATATGTTAGGAGAAAATTCACAAACGATTAGGGAAAACACGGAAATTTTACTTAAAGCAAGTAAAGCGATAGGTTGGAAGTAAATCCCGAAAAGACAAAGTATATGATTATGTCTCGTGACGAGAATATTGTACGAAATGGAAATATAAAAATTTGAAATTTATCCTTTGAAGAGGTGGAAAAATTCAAATACCGGGGAGCAACAGGAACAAATATAAATGACACTCGGGAGGAGAACTGCACGCATTGTAATCGTATTCTTCACCTGACATAATTAGAAACATTAAATCCAGACGTTTGAGATGGGCAGGGCATGTAGCACGTATGGGCGAATCCAGAAATGCATATAGAGTATTAGTTGGGAGGCCGGAGGGAAAAAGACCTTTAGGGAGGCCGAGACGTAGATGGGAAGATAATATTAAAAAGAATTGAGGGAGGTGGGGTATGATGGTAGAGACTGGATTAATCTTGCTCAGAATAGGGACCAATTGCGGGCTTATGTGAGAGCGGCAATGAACTTCCGGGTCCCTTAAATGCCAGTAAGTGTAGTAGCCATAGATATGGAACTCCCTGTTGCAATGCAGCATTTTTGTTTTGCTTACTCCGAAATCGACCTTGTCCTTCTGACTCCAGCACTGTGTTGAGAACACGAAGTACGCAGTCAGTCTAGGATTGTCTTTGTGAGGGTAGTGTTGCATGGTGGAAAATGCCAAAATTGAAAAACCTCTTAAGCTTCTTTATATCGTCAGTGGGTAGCAGAATTTCCTGCTTTCACTACTAACGGAACGATTATTATGTAGCCAGGTTGGCACAGTTTAAATAACTTATGCTCCAGAATACTTGAGAAGTCGTTTTCAGCACATAAACTATTTTGTTCAATAAACGTGACAGGAGTTTGTGTGTTAATCTTGAAAAATTTTCTTGTTGCTTATAGTTTGAATTATGGACGTGAAGTTGTGGATTCATAAGTACAAGCGAAACAAGTCCATAGAACAGAGAAACTATTTTTCCAGTGCACTTTGTTAAGTTACTTATGGTCTTATGAATGTTTACTTCATGAATTATGACTGATTCAATATAATTTCAGTGCCTTTTATTTCCCTATTTTTGTTGTTTTTAGAGCCTTTTTAGGTGCCTAAAATATCATTTTTAGTGCCTTAACTTCCAATGTCTAGAAATAACACTTCAGCATCTTATCTGTTTTGGCTCCATCGGTACCAATGTGAACACTGGAAACAAAGCTGGTGTTACAAGCACAGCGGATTTTCAGTCCCTACACAACGACAAGACGTCACTTCCCTAGGCGTACGGAGGGAGCACAGCAATGAGTTAGTGACTTCCCTGCAATTCACGTAAATGTAACGATTAGTATCGGGACCGAAAATCCGCTGTCTGGTTATAAGACCTCTAGAGCTACATGAAAAATATCCCTTTCAGTGATTCATTTGTGAACTGCATGGGAACGAACTTCTTTTGCGTCACCTGTTTCAATACCTTGATGGCAACACAAGTGGGCCACTGACATCTTTTGGGTTTACTGACAAATTACTAGAAAATTGTGCAGTTACCTCTAAAGAAATATGAGACAACTGAAAAGACCTCAATACAGATTAAAGGTATCTATGGAATATGTGTCATGTCATCATGAGCGAAAATAATATTCTTAATTTTTTCCAGGCGTGAACCTGAAAAATTGTTCCATACAAGGTGGCTCACGACAGCCAATCGTATACCATGTTTCTATGGTGGAACAGAATCATCGTCAAGTAACTTGAAAATTAGGTTAAATTTATACTTAAAGTTTATGCATCACTATAGTTTAAAATAAAAACCCATTCCTCATATAAAGATGGGGCCCGTCATACCTAGATGGGAATTAGTTTGAACAGGCATTTGAGCAACGGAAAATATTTTGTTGAGTATGTTAACCGATGAGAGAAGACACATAATAGATCTCAGAAAGTATATGTTGTAGTACCCATATTTATTAGACATTGTTTGCTTGTTTTGATGCATACTATCAACTTCTAAAATATTGGATACTTTTTCTAACACCCTGTATATTAACTGTTTGCAGTTGTCAAAAGTAAAAGTGGCCGCTCTCTAGAAGCAAAGTTCCCTTCGGGTATCTTCGCTACAATTCGGAGAAAGGCGATGTTACATGTTGTTGGACCACGTTGCCTGATATGTACAGTTATAATTCTGCAGTGCTTGGGAAAAGTGACATAAGTCAGTTTTCACAAACCTTTTTTGATAATTTATTGACAACTTACACTGGTTTATGTCGATTTGATTTTTTTCTGTATGAATTATTGTAATGGGAGGAATATCTATGTATTTTTTTCCAAGCGAACATATGTTCCGTAAGTTGTCAATAAATTATCAAAAAAGGTTTGTGGAAACTGACTTGTGTCACTTTTCCCGAGCACTATAGAATTATGTGTGTTGCTTTATGGCGTAATGATAGCGTTCTGGGTTGGTATTCATGAGGTCCTGCGATCGAACACAACGCAGTGCTTTTTATGTTCCTTTTTGTTTTGTTTTAAGAGAGAGAGAAAATATACATAATTGCCTCTGTCTCTTTTATGATTATTTCAGTAATTAACATCAGGTTCATGAATGTATTATGCCATGACTTTACCATTATTTATTATGACATTAGGGCTGCAAATAGAAAGAAAAAAATATTTTATTCTCAACAAAAATATCTTTCGTGGCATAAACAAAACAAACATGCTTGCGTCTGTCTCAGTACATTCAAACAATTAAGCGTTAAAAAAAAACAATCCAAAAATCCACGATTCAATATTTAGTCTATCTTCCCCATATCTCGATCACATCTTGCAGTCGAGTGGGCATGGAATCGACTAGTCTTTGCAAATAGCAACTGTTCTCAGACGCGACATTCCAGGCATCCTGAACATACATACATAAGTGTTCTGCTAATAGGCAGGTCTTTCACTGCAAACCCAGCATTCTTCAATCTTTCCTATTTTCTGCCTTCCTCTTAGTCTCCGCATATGATCCACATGTCTTAATGTCGTCTATTATTCTTCTCAACCAGTGACCCAACCAATTCCTTTTTCTCTTTCTAATTAGTTTCAGCATCATTATTTCTTCACCCACTTTTTCCAACACAACTTCATTTCTTATTCTGCCTATCCACTTCACACGCTCCGTTCTTCTCCACAACCACATTTCAAATGCTTCTATTCGTTTCTCTTCATTTCGTCGTAATGCCCATGTTTATTCCCTACACAACGCTACACTCCACACAAAGCATTTCACTAGCCTCTTCCTTAGTTCTTTTTCCAGAGGGCCGCAGAAGATACTCCTTTTTCTATTAAAAACTTCCTTAGCTCATGTTTGCAGATTTTCTTGGGAAGGATAAATGCGATAACTTCCCGTTACTTTCCGCACTCCACTCTCTTTTTCGCATCTTATTAGATCCCAGGGTACCCAAGCGTGGAGATGAGGAGAGTGGATTTGACTAATTGGGCCCTCCGGACTTCATCGAAATTCACCGCAACGGTTAAATATTAGTTCTATCAGGATTCTTGACTCGATCAGATACCCGGAAATCCCAATTAGCCTTTGTACCCTGCATCCTGGACTAGCTTCTACAAATCATCAGAAAATCTTGGAGGGGGATGGGGCCAATTTTTTCGCAACTGCTTCTATACTTGTGCCCTCGTAGCTCAGTCGGAAGAACGTCGGAATTTAGATGTCAACTTCTCAGGTTCAATTTCTCATCACTCCTTTTCATTTTATTCTGTTTCAAGATAGTATAATGTAATAATGTAAAAAGAAAAAAAAGACTTACACCAGTATTATGCAAATGTATTGTTACAAACCTAATATTAAATTTATATTATTTATGTCGCTAAAGAACGATAACTGAATATAAATTATAACTTGAATATTATTTACATCGCTAAAGAATGATAACAATATAAATAACTTGAATATTATTTATACAGTATCACTAAAGAACGATAACAGAATATAAATGATAAATATCGGTTTGTTTATTTAATATAAGCTATTATATAATATACAATTCATTATTTAAATAAAATAACCTATTTTACAAAGAAAAATGGTTATTTATATTATAATAATTACTTACATATATACAGATACAGATTATTTATATCGCGAAGAGCAATAACAATATAAATAATTTGAATATTATTTATAACGCTAAAGAACGAAAACAGAATATAAATGATAACTTGAATATTATTTATATCGCCAAAGAACGATAACAGAATATAAATAACGTGACTATTATATCGTTAAAGAACGATAACAGAATATAAACAACTTCAATATTATTTATATCGCCAAAGAACGATAACAGAGTATAAATAACGTGAATATTATTTGTATCGTTAAAGAACGATAACAGAATATAAATATCTTGAATATTATTTATATCGTTAAAGAACGATAACAGAATACAAATGATGACTTGAATATTATTTATATCGCTAAAGAACGATAAAAGAATACAAAAAAATTATAACGTGAATATTATTTATATCGCTAAAAGAACGGTAACAAAATCCTAACTTGAATATTATTTATATCGATAAAGAATAATAACAGAATATAAATGATAATTTGAATATTATTTATATCGCTAAAGAACGGTTAAAAAATAAAATGAAAACTTGAGCAAAACCCGAACTCACAATCTTCGAATCATTAAGCGAGCACTCTAACGCTGGTCTACGAGACGCAGATACGAAATTATTCCATAGTTCCGGAACTGCTTCTACAAACACATGCATCGTGTAACATGGCCGTGATCCGCAGTGGATTTAGAAAATATTCGTTTTTCATGAATGCGGCCACTTTTTTTTTTTTTTTTTTTTTTTTTTTGAGAACTATACCTAATATTAAAATAACACCGCCTTTAGACCACTAAGTCCAATCATTTATAACGAATCATTTATAGGAACAAGGAACAATTTTCACTCAACCTCTCTATGTGATTAATAAACCTTCAATATCTTGGAGCTACTAAAATAATTGTCTACCTTCAATTTAAAATCTTTCGACTTTATCCATAACACGTGCGTGCATTATATCACAGTTCGGGAAACTTTCATGCTTATGACGCCATCTCGCTTTGTGTTAGGTAAGGGAATTGTAATTATGTTATAAGAAACAAGCAGAAACTTTCCAAGTCTGCGTCATATAAAACCTTTAAAAAATTGTAGGAAAACACTTTCAACTTTGCGCCATGTCGTCTAATTGTTTAATATAATTTTAAAGAAACTAATTAGTGATTAAACCGAAAAGGGAGTTACGGATAAAGGAATAATAAAAGAATCTGAATATTCTACGTCACAGAACCGGGATCGTATTACCCAAGAGGAAGGCGACTGTTACATCAATATTTGTCACTATTGCGTAAAATGTGCAAGACATGTGATTAGTTACGAATTCTTCTGAAATTCAATTACAGGAACAAATTCGCAATGCAACAGACACTTCTAAATGGAAAAAATTAATCTCTTTGGTTTCATAGTAACAATATGTTCAACGCTTTTTACTGTGAAGGCTGAAGTTTCCAACCCATACAGCTCGGTGTGATAATATCATTAAAATGTATCATTTACTGGATGACGTTGATATAGATCATGTTTAATTTAACATAAATATCGCGGATATTCCTAGAAAAGTCCGATTGCGTACAGGAAAGTTAGTGTAAAATTTGTAGTTTGTTGTCTTGAGTTTATGTTAGCACAAACAACAAATTTATTTTTCCTTCTATGCTTCTCTAATCAACTGACAAGTTTTTCGGCGTTATTACGACATGCAGGATTTCTGTGTTTTATCTTCATCTTAAAACTTGAAACGTAGGTTAATATCATGGTTCAGTGCATTTATAGTACAAAAATACTTGTCTAACTTTACATGTTTCAATTTATATTATACTGTAGTCTACAATTTTAACAATATAAAATAATCATTTGTGCTTGAGCAGAAAAGAAAAAAATATACAGTACTTACATAAAATACATTTCTTCACAATTCAATGCACCAAATTAAAGGTACATTCGCAAAGCATCAAAAGAAAACTTTTTTCAAGAAACGATTTGAAATATCGTTGAAAGGGATGTTGGCATGTACCAACATTATACACAAATCTGAATTAAATTCTGTTTCATGTTTTATGTCTGATTTTGATGTTGAAGGCCAGTTTTGACTGTATAATTAAATATTTTTCATTTACCTTTTGCTATTACTTTTGAAAGAATCGAGTTCTATCTGTCCTGGGTAATTCCATGCAAAACAGTATGACGAAAAACATTCATATCTCCAAATTTATTAAAAATTGTACATTCAACTCTCCATGTCGTATATATTAATCATGTACAAAATTATGTTTGCGACAGCTACCGTTTAAATATAATGAGCAGTTAAAATATTTTTATTTGAGCGCACAGCTCTATTTTAAATTTATTTTCTGACCATAAGAATATTTACAATTTTTTTAAAGATATCGTTAGATAGCTTACAAAATAGGTTATTAAGATACTATAATTCAGTGCAGCTCTGAAAATTGTGTTTAAAGAAATTAAAAAATATATTTAAAAAACGCCATTACTTAAAATCGAATATTTGAATTCGCATAAAAAAATAAATGACAATTTACTGAGCATTTTTATTAGGCTGTCAAATTTTCATAATGGGGTCTTCAATAATAAGGAAGTTATAAATTAAAACAACTCGCCGTGCAAAGGGTATCTATTCCGCTGCGCCATGCGTCATCACGGCTGCTGGTCACTGCGAGAAGCGTTTCTTCTTTGACGACCGGTGCGCGTCAACGTCTGATTTCAACTAGTTTCGATACTTCTGATGAAGCAGAATAGGGTTTTATTGCTAACTTTCCATTAACTGAAACCACACAGTGAACACTTCTTGTTCCGGGAACAGTCTTGAGGCCGGCAAATCTTTGAGGATTTAGATTTTGTAATTACTTCTTTATGTTTTTCATTGGATGTGAATGACACAATGATATCCTATATATTGAATTTTAACCAATCATACAGCCCTTTAGGAGTTGAAATTAGAGTTCCTGGCTTTTCAGCGAGTCGCTTCATTGTACCCCTTACACTGTCACTGGGCCCTTTACCGTGACTAGTTCCAAAGAAATGCCACTCCGCAGGTATTTGAAAATCATGTTCATGAATGAGTAGATTAACGGAGTTTTTTCGTTCTTGTATTCGCTAGCTGCGCCATCACTGAAATCATATATTTGAGATATTTCGGTATGTATTTGTTTCAGATATCCTATCATTTTCCTTCAAAAACATGAACTGTTGCATTATCGTGTACTAAGCATTCCGAAATTACTGAAAACCAAAGGTTCTCTAAATTACCACCAACTGAATTTCTGTAATATACTGTGAATGGGTGTATTGTTGCTTGAGAACTACTCCAGTGATGACCTAGTGTAGCATGCTGAATAATGAAACTGTAATTCTCTGAAAAATCACCAATGATAATGAACTCACCGGGCTTTATTTCATTTTTCAGCTACTTTCAATAATTTCCTTGGGACTTTGCAATGAAATTGTGTACAGTGTCTTGAATTTTTTAAGCCAACCAATGAAGTTATTAATGAAATTTACACAGTCACTTTTCACTAAAATCATATTGGCCCTGTCAGTTGTCGTCCATTCCTTGTACTAAACTTCTCTGTAACAATGACGTCAATATTTCTGATAGATACATTTATAGTTCCTTACATTCAGGAGCATATGCTTCTTCACTTGTTGAATTACCCGCCTCTGTTTGTAAACCTTCTTCGCTTGTTGATTTGTCGATCTTACTTTCAGTCCCAGCAACTTCACTAATTATTTCAGTTTTTGAAATCTTATGGCAAAAGCGTTCTCAAATAGCATCACCTACCACTAAATGCGGGACCTTTTTACACATGCTACTTGTAACTTTTCTTTTACAGACTTGTGACGAATGTTTTTAAAGACCGAAAGTGTTGCAACACCACAGATGACGCCAACTTTTCGTCTTTAATTTAAGCATATTGAACACTTACAACTTACAACGACAGAACAGATCAAAATCGCCGTCTAAACTGAAGGGAAAAAGTTACAATGACAGAACAGAACAGAATCACCCTCTAAACTGAAGGAAAAAAGTTGCGCTGAGATTATAACAGGAAAAAAAACACTACACGTGAAATCTATTAGCGTACCGTTGAGCGGATGTCGCAACATCTGGAATTTGTCATATCGATCGCTAAACCCGTGTGTGGGTGTCTGGTATGAGCGCGTGAAACCATTTGCAACTCTGGTTTATTTAATATTTCCCAAAGTATTAGAGTCCCCATCATAAAATGTTTGTAATAGATTAAGAAATTGTTTATCTCACCGTAAAAAATAGAGCATGCTAAAAAAATATTCGATTTGAAAATATTAACATTTATTTATTTTACTGTAAGTTTTAATACATGCTCGAAGTAAAAATCCATAATAACTCAGAAGTAAGTTTAAATACAGAGTCATCATTGTATTGGCACAATTTTTACGTTGATACAATGAAGCATGTCATTTTAATAATATTTTTAACAACAGTCTACATATCAACTCCCCGAATATTTCACCCTTCATTACTTTTCAACCATTGGAGATGTGAAGTTCATATTAGACCATTTAACTATTTTTTATTATTATGACATTCATTTACTAGGATACTGAAAAATCTAGAACTTGACGTTACAAATTTTAAAGTTTCGTATGAAATGACCCTTCTTATACTTATTCAACAATTTGCAAAATTCCGAACTTCTCTATAAGTTCGTTCTGAAGGGAATGCGTACAAGGGAACATTCTCTACCTACAGTTTGAACTGCGATTTGAATCAAAATTCTCACAATTGCTAAGTTTGAGTCAGTAAATAATCTGGTAATAGTCACTCACCTAACTTTTCCCTCATTAAAGAAATACAGGGTGGTTATAATTAAACTGACGGTGTTCAGCGTGGCACAGCACGGACTCTAATGGTTGTAGGAATGTGAAACTTCATAGATATGCTAATTAACCAATGCGCTCGCGAATTATGCCAAAAAATTATTTCCAGATCTCGCCACCAGGTGTAAATATGGCGCTGTAAGCAGTCAAAACGTGAAATTGTCTGTAACGCTGACGTCATTATGTTCTTCCGGTTGTATTACATTGTGTCAGTTCCCTGTGGCTTGGTGTTGAAGTGAATGTGAATGTTCTCCTCTTCTGCTAACAACGCCATATTATCAGAAAGTCTCATACAGTCTTCTTCAGTCTCCTACTACCACTCCTCCTATGTTTATGACACATCATTAAACTAACAGTCTACAGATGATACGTCATGTGAAAGAATATATACGGTGTTTCATTTGAAATAAGAAAGTCAATGCCATTTCTGGTTAACCGGAAATAACACTTGCAAATATTTGTACATTTTGTCACATAAACACTTCCTCAAGTTTCACGTAAATCGTAGCATACTGTAACTGTAAAATAATATATTTGGGAGTCTCTCAGAATCCAGTTACAACCGGTATAATACAGTATATCAGATACGGTTCAATTACAAATGTACAGAAATAAGAATAACAGGAAGTGAAAAGAAAGGATGGAATGATATCCATCATACTAAATCTCTTCTTTTAATGATAATAACTGGAAAGATTATGTATCCTTAGGAAGAAGACATGGAATTTAAGTAGAGTGTAGTGAGAGAAATAAGGGATGAATTGTTGTGTTAAGAGGGTAAGAGACGAAATAAAAACATACTCATCCTAAATTATTCCGTCTTCAACACGTAATAAAATTCATATAGCCATAACAATTACAACTGGTAACATTTGGAAAGTTATCATTAACCTATGAAATTCCAGGTGTCCCAATGTGGGCCTCCACACATAATTTCAAACAATGTTTTAGTGCACAATTTTCAACATTCGACTGCCTAGTGGTCTGGTGGCTACAGCGCTGGGCTCATAATCCTGTGAATTGGGGTTCGATTCCCGGCGTATAATTTGTGTTGGGCAAGTCCGTGTCCAGGTAATATAGTGGTTTTCTCCAGGAGTTCCGATTCCCCTGTGGCAACCGACAAATAAATCTCCTTCATTATCTCATTTCATCACGGGTGTAGCCTGTCGCACCCTAGGCAACGACTCTGTTGATAAATAGGTCTAAACAACTGGCTTCATATGGGTGAATGACGAACAGTCAAGTACCCGCCATTAGTAAAAAAGAAAAAAATTCTACTTTAAATTCCGTTTGATGAATACCAGGGCTGGATGGCATTCCTACAAAATTTCAATTTTAACCTCCTTAAACTTAGTTCTAGTGTCAAGTTGAGATTATTAGAATATTAGTATATCAGTTATTCATAGATTTCAAAAAGGCATATCACTCGGTTAAGAGAGAAGTTTTATATAACATTTTTATTGAATTTGTTATTCCCAAGACACTAGTGCGATTAATTAAAATGCGTCTCACTGAAACTTACAGCAGAGTCTGTATAGGCCAGCTTCTGTCTGATGCTTTTCCAATTCACTGCGAGCTAAAGCAAGAAAATGCACTATCACCTTTACTTTTTAACTTCGCTCTAGAACAGGGTCGTCAGCACAGAGCACGCTGGGGCTAGCGTCTCTTACCCGCTGAAAACGCAGTGCACCATAGTGCACTCCGTAGCTGCTAGCGGTTATGCTCTCTATCTCTCCCTGCTGCACGACGGTCCACACGGGACGGCACCGCGTACCCTTTGCACATTTCAGCGAGTGTTGACAACCACTGCTCTAGAATATGCAATTAGGAAAGTTCAGGATAACAGAAGGGTTTGGAATTGAAGGGTTACATCAGCTTCTTGTCTATGCGGATGACATGTATATGTTGGAAGAAATCTACAAACGATTAGGGAAAATACGGAAATTTAACTTGATGCAACTAAGCGATAGGTTTGGAAGTAAATCCCGAAAAGACAAAGTATATGATTATGTCTCGTGACCAGGATAGTGTACGAAATGGAAATATAAAAATTGGAAATTTATCCTTCGAAGAGGTGGCAAAATTCAAATATCATGGAGCAACAGTAACAAATATAAATGAAGAGTCCAGTGCAAGAATGATGGATGTCATTTGGAATACATTTTTCAGGAGAAGCAATTGAAAGTTTGAAATGCTTAGCGCTCAAAACTTAACTGTGATTTTCCGATCATTACTGGACAATGACTATCAGTGTTAATGCCATATAACTCTCTATGTACATTCTGCATGTATTAAGCTATGCATTGACAGTCTTGCTTCATTTTCGACAAGAAAATGACATCCATCATTCTTGCAGTGGACTCTTCAAATGATACTCGGGAGGAAATTAAACGGAGAATAAATATGGGAAATGCGTGTTATTATTCGGTTGAGAAGATTTTGTCATCTAGTCTGCTGTCAAAATGTCTGAAAGTTGGAATTTATATAACAGTCATAGTACAGCCCCAAGATTACAGTACGTGGAAGATTACATCTATCTGGGCCAATTGGTCGGATTCAAAAGCTGCATCACGAGA
Source organism: Periplaneta americana (assembly GCF_040183065.1). Taxonomy (NCBI): domain Eukaryota; kingdom Metazoa; phylum Arthropoda; class Insecta; order Blattodea; family Blattidae; genus Periplaneta; species Periplaneta americana. Next base: position 110,374,049 of record NC_091130.1, on the reverse strand, counting down.
GAAATAAAAAGAAGAATTGCATCAGCATGGAGAGCTTTCTGGTCACTGCAATTCATACTCCTTGACAAGAAACTGAACCGCAAACTAAAGCTGGAGGTGCTGCAATTCTGTATCCTCCCAACCTTACTTTACGGCTGTCAGACCTGGAAACTGACCGTGAACCAGAAGACACAGATCCAGGTCTGCCAACGCAAAATGGAGAGGAAAATCCTAGGACTCTTCCTCAGAGACAAGATTTCCAACACCAGACTCAAGCAGATGACAAACACCACAGACATGGCACACCAAGGGGAGCACCTGAAATGGAAATGGGGAGGCCACGTGTCGAGATTCAAGGCTGCAGATGGGCGCATATTTCCACCACGTGGGATCCACGCATCGGGAGGCGAAACCGAGGAAGACCTGGGACCAGATGGGCGGACTTCTTCAAGAGCCTAGCTGGACCCCTGTGGTCCAGAACAGCCAAGAACCGAGAAGAATGGAGATCGCTACAGTTTGCCAGTATCGAGTGAGAGTGCAAGTGTACACACACGAACGATGAACAAAACTTATATAGAACTGAATCTACCGTCATGCGGATTATCTCACCGCATGATCTCTAAAGAGCTCCCCTTTTTAGGAGGCCATAGCCCTTCACTGGAAATCCAAAGGCTATTTCATTTCATTTCATTTCATTTCATAGTACAGGTTGTTCTGTATGGTTGTGAAACTTGGACTCTCACTTTGAGAATAAGGTTCTTAGGAAAATATTTGGGGCTAAAAGGGATGAAGTTGCAGGAGAATGGAGAAAGTTACACAACGCAGAACTGCATGCATTGTATTCTTCACTTGACATAATCAGGAACATTAAATCTAAACGTTTGAGACGGGCAGGGCATGTAGCACGTGTTGGCGAATCCATAAATGCATATAGAGTGTTAGTCGTGAAGCTGGAGGCAAAAAAACCTTTGGGAAGGCCGAGACGCAGATGGGAGGATAATATTAATATGGATTTGAGGGAGGTGGGATTATTCATTTTTAGTCCCTTACCTTTTAGTTGTTAGTTTAGTGGAGATCACGTCGTTGTTTGTTGACATCAGATCGAAGGAGTGGAGTACCCGCTGGGACACACTGGACACATACATTCGCATTAATATAAAGGTGAGTCACTTCTGTTAATCATTCTTGAGCGAAACAAATGAACCTCAACTGTTGCAATTTATAACTAAGTGCATGCGTGAAGTATCGAAATTACAGCTTCTCCCGCTTGTATTTAGAGAAACTTCTCTCAACATCACAAGACGCTACTGGAGCAAACAGGAAATAAGGTACGTTACTGTCTTTTACTCCCCCTTATGCCAGTTTTTTTTTTTTTTTTTTTTTTTTTTTTTGCCACAATGCCCAATAACCAGGGATCTTGTGTAGGACGCCTTTAAGTTTATTCTTAAGTTTTTCGCCAACAGTATTACCCTGTACATCTGGGACATTCACGTTTCTTTCGAATTCTTCTATTAAATTAAGGGCGTCTGAATTTTCAGATCACGGACTTCTAAACGTGTAATTGTTTTCGAGAACTCTGAAACTACCCAGAACTGCAACACTTAGCGAACGATTCGTTGTGTATATTTTTCGAGAAAGTCCTTAAAATAACTATTTTCGAGCTTGTGAAATGGTATATTACATTTAACTATCATTTCACATAAATCTCTGTAAAATTCCGAGTCCTTAACCTGATTGTCAGTAGAGGTGGACGATGTTCATTGCCTACGTGGTAAATTTGTTTCTTCGAATTACAATGTTGTTTCAAGTACTTCCTTTTACTTCCCCTTATTGACGTCTTACACAGAACACATATTATAGAGTCGGCATGTGACTTTCTATGTTCATTTCCAAAGTCCTCCACAATCTAAAGACTTGGTTTTTCTGAACCGACGCATGCGAGATGCAAGTTGCGAGGCCCGCCTCGCACAAATCTGGACTAACTTACACGAGAGATAGTGAGTGGTTTCTATAGTTGCGAGGTGCGCAGAAAAACCAAGGCTTTATTCAAACGAATCTGTAAAGAACGTTTTGCTTTCGGCATTGTAAATGCACTGATCTTGTAAAACTAAAGATAATTGACACGGTACGTTCGCTGTGTGCTCTACTTGTCTTACAACTCCGCAACTACTGGGTGTTCATTTCAAATTGAAGTGTGTCATGACGTCACTGTTGTTGGGTCACCGATTTGAAGCGAGTTTCAGCTTATATGTTAGAGAAGTTGCCTATTATTTAAGGCGTTCTTCAATCTGAACTTGAGAACGTGTACGGTATAACTTGAATGTCGTAGCAACAGATGGCGGTCTGTACGGTCTGTGTGCTACCATAACCTCTTTCGAACTGTGTTTTGCACCGGCAAGTCGTACGCAGGGTATTTGTTATCATCGGTTGCGTACGGTAACATTCCACAACACAAATCAAATGCTCCGAGTCCATGTAGACCGTCGAAGTTAATATCAACAAATACGTAAGAAATCGTCTTAACCCTCTCCCCATATCCCGACAGTACGTATTTCCAAACAGTTCACATTCCTGCCACTACCGGCGTTACCGTACGTATCGGTACGTACTCTTCAGAATGAACGCCGTACTTGCTAGGCAACTTTTCTGCCTCATAGGTTGTACACCTCTGCGGAAGTGTAGGGAGATTGAATTCTCTAGGCTCATCGGCTAGCCACATGACGGCATACAGCGAGCCATGACACACTTTGAACTGAACATCCAGTATTTTGTATGTGATCCGATTGTACGCAAGGTCAAGTGACGTCATCCATACTACAGCTAACTTAACATTCGCCGTCTGTCGTGTTATGGGGCTAAAAATGAATGCTCTAGATATGATGATAGAGAGTGGATTAATCTTGCTTAGGATAGGGATCGATGGCGGGCTTATGTAAGGGCGGCAATGAACCTGCGAGTTTCTTAAAAGCCATTTGTAAGTAAGTAAGTAATATTTATCTAATGCGTTAACACACTTCAAGTTAAGTAATATAAATTTTATTAAATTCGTTGGGTCTCAGAAGTTGCCTAACTCACTACTCCTTCCGCTGTTGCGAAGTTATGCAAGCAGCTCTTCAGTCAGCGACCTGGACAAATTGCGCGATCGAGTGTGAGGCAGTGTTCAGATATCCCGGATCTAAGTAACCGAGCACTCTCGCATAAGGTGATGGGATTAACCCGCCTGCTTCCGGATTATAAGCCAGAAGCAAGTAAGTTAGACTTTACGGACTACTTGTTGGCTTGCGACTATACGATATCACATTAATAGCATGTGAACAGGAAGTACAATCCAGCAAAGTAGCATCAATCTGTAACTACGGTGCGTGTCTAGTCATGGGGATTTAGTAGCCGTCAGAGCGAGATTAACGTTTTATGTACTTCGTAAAATATGTATAGTGATGATGAGGCAGTTTCCTGGATTTGTTACAAACTTTGAACTTTCCCTTTGACCGATTGTGAGTTCCGGTGCAGCCTATGATGTTTGATTCCTGTTGAAGTTTTAGTTTCCATAGTTTCGGAATTACTTTCAAGTATATAGGCCTACTAGGGACATGTTTCATGTCAAATAGGACATTTATTCGAATCTGCTAGCTCCACACCTGTGGAGTAACGGTTAGCGCTTCTGGCCGCGAAACCAGGTGGCCCGGGTTCGATTCCCGGTCGGGGAAAGTTACCTGGTTGAGGTTTTTTCCGGGGTTTTCCCTCAACCCAATATGAGCAAATGCTGGGTAACTTTCAGTGCTGGACCCTGGACTCATTTCACCGGCATTATCACCTTCATCTCATTCAGACGCTAAATAACCTAAGATGTTGATAAAGCGTCGTACAATAACCTACTAAAATAAAATCCATAAGCGGAGAGAGAACTGTTTCCTTGTGGGGGGTGGGGGGCAAAGCAAATCTTTAAAATCTCGATTCCCTTCCCCCACTCTTTCTCTTCTACTATCACAAAGAACTTGCTAATTTCTTAGATAATCCTATAATATGATAATAGGGGAAAATAAATATACTGTAAGTTCACAGGGCTAACGGCTTCGAAGCTGGGTACCTGGTTCAAATGAAGTGCATTGGTAGCAATATAAAACATAGGGGCATGAGATAATTACTCTGCCTGCCATAATAAATTCACTTCAATTAAATTCCCCATTGTAAAAAAAAATATGGGAGACACCATTAATCTCCTCCCCCCCCCATTATAGCTTGACCTTGGTACAGTATATCGGAATATGATTATTTAATAAAGGTATTGTAAAATAATGTATAATTGTAACAAATTAGAGTATACAGACAATTTTACTTCTTTTTTTCTTCTTGTACAGAACTGAGGAACCCGAAGACTTGCACTGCATCCTGAGGCTTATTGTGCTTATCTCTTCTATTTTGTGAATGATTGGGTAGCCGAACGGCCGCACTCTTGTACAAGTAGAGCTTAACCCGGGCTATTGTATGGATGATGATAATATCATCACTAAATGGCGGAAAAATATGCGTTAGGACTTAAGTTCAGTGTCAATGAACTATACTGTTGTCATTCACTCACGTAAACAGCGGCAAGAGAGTAATGAGAACCTCATCACTCCATTCAATCGATCTATAACTACTGGAATGAAGTTGTAATATAGTTATGATGATTTAAAAACTTACCTGAAATGTTAACTGCCACCGCCTGGATGATTAAAGGATGCAATACATTGAACCACAATATACATCCGTAAATTATCAAAAGAGAATGTTCGACGTCTCTCACTCAAACGGTTTTTCAATTTCGAAAAGCTTCTTTCCTTGTCACAAGGTGTTAGAGGTGCAAATGAAAAAAGCGCCGTAGTATTGACGTTTTTCCCTCCACTCAAAATGTTATACATAACTGTATACCCGGTATTTTTTTTTTTTTGCAGAATTTGTGAAATTTTTCTTTCACCATTTCATTTCTAAAATGTGAATTATCAAGTTTCTTTAACTGAATATTTGCAGAAATCATCATATTACATAAATCCACATTAAATTCAGATCGTGTATGTTTTTCATTATGTGATGTCATAGACCTTTGTGCGTTTTCGGTATGCTTCTTGCTGTTACAGTGCCGCTCTACGAAATATTTCCTACGCATTTTAATTTCACATTTTTTCCCCTTGCGGAATAAAAATCTCTCTTCCGTATTTATTTCTTAGATTGTTTAATTCCAAATCCTTCGACTTAGGTATTTTAAATCACTTTTACACAACACCACCACCTGCACAATATTGTAAACACACGGCTTTCTTTCCCATAAGACTAGAAATTGACACTGAAGGTCATTTGTTGGTTCCTACTTGTACTGCCGCCCTCTCGTAGTGCATTTAAGTTATTACGCTTGTACCTGTGACATCATCCATACTTCAGACCAAACTAACCTGTATCGCGTGGTAACGCACAAATTTCCGCCCTCTAATCATCACATATTATGTGAATTATTGATGGCGAAATGAGTCCGAGGTCCAACACCGAAAATAACCCAGCAATTAATTATACTTCAATTGGTTGAGGAAAAACCCCAACCAAGTAACTTGTCCCAACCAGGATTTGAACTTGGGCCAGCTCGTTTCATGGCCAGACGTACTAACGATTACTTCACAGCGGTAAACCAATTTTACATTTACTTTATCCGTTTATTTAAAAGAGCAAGATATTGTATGAAATGTAAATTCTAATTATTTTATTTAATCTCGTCAAGTCTACACATTATATCGGGATCACTTTTCTTTCTACTGCATTGTTGTGCAGTATGTTATTCATACTCCAAGTGGCTGCTTGAACACCTGCAGAGTTCTAACACATGAGTAATTTGTTACAAAAAACATTAAAACATTACAGTGTTCCCATTCCTCAAATGAGGTATAGAAATTCTTATACATTCAGAAATTTAAAATAAATATTTATAGTCCAGACACATGATCTGAACACATTAATTTATCAATTGCACAGAAACTTGATCATAAACATAAGCAAGAAAAATCTTTTGAATTCAGCATTTTGTAACGTTTATTGAAGAAAAAAAAAGTGCAGCCAAGTTTGAGGGGACAGTGCCCCCTATGCCTCCCCATAACTCCGCCTATGGCTAGATCCATTATTTACAGAAGCAAATTTAATTTCTTGTCAAGGAACCTTTTCTGAGGTAGTGATGGGCTGTGATTTGAATACCTGTGATTTTGTCGCTGTGATAGGTTTGTCACTGGTTCCGACTGTGACTATAGTTCCAAAATCACAGCTCCGAGCAATCGCCATCTCAGACCGATATGTGATTCATAGGTATGGCGGCTGATGTACGTGTATGTCAGTTCCAGATTCCAGACAACTGCACGTCAGAAGATTAACTTGAAGGACAACATAACTGGGATCTAATTAACTATCGTCCTACTCTAGAGGTTAACGAGGGAAACTCTTTTGATACTGTAGCTATAATGACACGCCTTCGTAAACATTCTTGTGACACATCGAGTTATTGTACTCGCTCAGAGGAAAGAAGTCAAAGAAATCACATCAACATGCTCTCGATGTTTATGTTATGCATTTGGCCGAGTCCGATAACTGAATTGCTTTATAACAGCGTTGCCAAACATAGACGGCCTCAGTCCGAGTAGAGAGGTCAACTTATCTTGCCTCAAGAGATAACTACTAACTTCTCTGTTAAAAAACATCGTACTTGCCTCAGCCCAGCAGCTGGGCTAATTTAGAGTCATAATGGGACAACGCTGCATAACTAACAAGCATGTACCGTATGATTTATTATGTTTTGGGTAAGGCACGAGTCAGCAGAGTGGTGCGAGTGAGATCGTCTGAGCTTGGCGAGAGCAAGATCTGGTCAGAGTGCGTTTTGTTTTTAGTATATTCGCCGTGCTAATCACTATTGTTGATCCTGGCAGCGATATATCAATTCAATTCACAGAAGAATGACAAACATAAGCACATCTCGGCTCGTCATGGGAAACATTGAAATTTTTTATTTCATACGGTGCTAATTTATAGTCCATATTGCTAAAGGCGATTAATTTAGACGAATTTAACAATTTAACCCCAATTACTGATTTATATAAAATCTCAATAAACAAATGTTATGGAATATGTGAAAGAGAAGACTGAACTTATCAATGATCATCAGTTGAGTAATAGTTTGTGTCTCAAAACGAAGATTCATGTGCAGTACATTACTAAACCTTTTGATCGTAACGTTCGGATACATTTCGGCTTTGTTCCGATATAAATATCCCTCGCAAAGAACAGTAGTTAAAAAACTTAAAAAAAAACTCATGACTTTTAAGGAACCCGCAGGTTCATTGCCGCTCTCACATAAGCCCGCCATCGGTCTCTATCCTGTGCAAGATTAATCCAGTCTGTATCATCATATTCCACCTCCCTCAAATCCATTTTAATATTATCCTCCCATCTACGTCTCTTTTTCCCTCCGGCCTCCAAACTAACACTCTATATGCATTTCTGGATTCTCTCATATGTGCTATATGCCCTGCCCATCTCAAACGTCTGGATATAATATTCCTAATTACGTCACGTGAAGAATACAATGCATGCAGTTCTGCGTTGTGTAACTTTCTCCATTCTCCTGTAACGTCATCCCTTTTAGCCCCAAATATTTCTAAGAGCTTTATTCTCAAACACTCTCAACATATGTTCCTCTCTCAAAGTGAGAGTTCAAGTTACCGCACAAAATTTCAGCTTTGTCTAAACACACAGGTAAATACTGTATAAATATTTTCACGTATATTATTCACACGGGTAAATTACACACAAGATTTTTCTGTAATTCTTGTGTCACAGGGAAATTCCGCATAAGGTGATTGGTACTCTGTGCTCTGTGGTAGTATTTTGTTTCATGTGGTTGGTCCTCGCCGTCTTGTCGTCATAGAAGTGAAACATTGTATGGTACTTGAAACCAGAGGATGTTGCTACACTATGGACTTTACAGGTCACCAGTCTGAACTTCCCAAAATAATCGCTTTTGTACATTATTTGGTTGAGACATACATAGACGAAGGATCAACGTTTCCACCAACCATGCGGGCCAAAGCTGATGCCACAACAGAAAGTACTACAAATGCGTGCGTGTCATTTCATTCCCGTTTTAATAGCAGCTTTCATAACACACACTCAAATTTTAATCTTTTCATAGACACTTTAAAGCAATTTCAAACTGAGTCCTATGTAAAAAAATCTCTAATATGAATGAGGTTAAAAAAACGCTACAGGTACTCAAAAGTTACGCTGAGACGACAGCATATTTTAGAATTCTTGATAAAGCGCTATGTAGAAGGGAGTGTACTATTCTCCAACCAGGGGATCAACTGTGAAAGGAATATGCTTACTATTGCGTCATCTATTGGAACGAAGTAGATAAATAATATTACCGTTATAACGCCAGTTTAAAAACCATGCGCTCTCCTCCATATGTTATTTCCTGTATGAAGAGATTAAAAGACCAGGAGATTAACTGTGATCTAATTTTGTAACTAGGGTAGTATTAATATGTCTGTATCAATGTTATGGTTTGTGCTGTGAGAGCTACCCAATAGAGATAAGAGTAACCACGTGTGTAACCTTATGACATCTTATGACATCAATATTCATTCACAGCATCACCCCCCTTCGTCTCATCCGGCAGAGACTTTCTCGCGGTTGGAGCACAGTATAAATACTAGAGATGAACAACGATCGAGAAAGCAAGACTAACAGCGCCCGCAAAGTCGAAAACCCGCACGACAATGTTGTGTACATCGCGTCGTTGACGTAAAGACTACTTGTGAGTATTTAGAGACGACGAAATTGATCACTCCAATAGATGACTCAAGCAGCATTGAATCGCCACAGTTGTTTATATCTAACTGAAATTTCATCTACTTTCGCAACTGTTATACATGTATAAACAATCAAGTAGCCTATTTGAACCAACATCTCTACCTTTCAATGTATAATAATCCGTTTCCAGTTTTTATTTAATTACTAGGCCCTTATTAAAAGGCTAGGAATTTTTTTTTCATATGTTTGAGACCAAGTGTGCAATCTATACTAATAAATCTGTAGCCGAAATTTTTCTGGTAATTTTCGATTTTCCAAAAATAATTGGCCCTAACATATATAATTAACCACCCTGAAACCGAAAATAGCTTTTTTGAAATTTTTGTTTGTATGTCTGTCTGTCTGTCTGTATGTATGTCTGTATGTTTGTTACCTTTTCACGCGATAATGGCTGAACGGATTTAGATGAAAATTGGAATATAAATTACGTTCGTTGTAACTTAGATTTTAGGCTATATGGCATTCAAAATACATTATTTAAAAGGGGGGTTATAAGGAGGCCTGAATTAAATAAATCGAAATATCTCGCTTATTATTGATTTTTGTGAAAAATATTACATAACTAATGTTTCTTTAAAACTAATTTGCGATAAGTTTTATTCCTTGAAAAAGTTTGATAGGACTGATATTTAATGAGATAAATGAGTTTTAAAATTAAAATAACTGCCATCTAAGGCGGTGTATTGAAATAAAAAACAAATGACTTCGTCTATAAGGGGCCTTGGACACAACAATCGAAAGCTATGAAACATAGCCTACAGACAATGTTTCTGTGTTTGTATGAAGTAATATCGGAAGCTAAATTAACCGATTTGTATAATTAATTATTATTTCATCATTGGAAAGTGTAGTTTCTCTGGATGGACATAATGCTATAATGTCATTACAGTAACTTGTGAGTGAATTGAGGACAGGTAAGATTAAAATAGCTTCTTATGCACAGAAAACTTGATAGGTTATTCTGTATATTTATTTCCTGTATTTCTTAAAATAATGTTTATGAACATATTCATTTTTATCTCAGAGAATTAACGAACAACGAGAGTGTATTGATTTAGTATGCAGTTATAGTACGTTAGCTTAGCACTGCATTATTTTATAATTCAAATTTTAACTATGCTCAATTGAATCGTGTTAAAATACATAAAATATATATGCAATAAATGCAATGCAAAAAAATTGGGTAATGAGCCAAGCAGATTATGTTGCGCTGTTGTAAAAGTTGTTCCTCCTGAGATTCAAGAGCTCCCACAACAAATTAAAAACTTTCTAATTCGAGTACATCCGTTATCAACACACTTTTTACATAATATAATATAAACATAATAATAAATCTGTAGCCAAAATTTTTCTGTTAATTTTCGCTTTTCCAAAAATAATTGGTAATAACAAATAAGAAACATGTTAAAGGAATTGTCATTGCACCAAATGAGTGGTCTCTGGATCAAAATGATCGCATTTTAATATTTTAAATACAATTTAAATTAAGTAACATATTAAACGATTTATCCTTCTATCAAACACGAATGTTCCCTGGATCAAATGTCCTATTTTAATTGTGTAATTACTTTATAATTATTTCTAACGGGTGCAGCGGAGCGCACGGGTACGGCTAGTCTCAAATAAAAAGATATTAACGTTTATGTTTTATGTTTCTTAGAAATGCATATTTATTCGAGAATTGTTTTTTTTCTATTTATATAACCATAGGTAATATCATATAATAGAACCAGAACATTTTGATAACTAAGATACTGTTCTGTTTTGTCTTCTTGTTTCATTTAAACATTTATAATGTTATTTATTTCAATGATGTATGTTATTCAAAGTTACGAAATCTTTCCACGCCGACCAAATGCTATTTTGAGAATGATGAGCGAGACTCGAAGTGGACGAGAATGACGAGACGAGGCTCGAAAGACAAATGCAACGAACACAGCGAGCGAGAGCGGCAGTTAGTTTTGTTCATCTCTAGTATATACTGTAGAATGGCAGTAGTGAAATTTTCTTCTTATAAATATCATAATTAATTTTAAGTAACGTAAATTTATTATTGAACTTTTTTTTTATTACAATTGACGTCCACAAATTAAATGAGACAAAATTTTAACCACGCCTGATTTCTTGTAAATCAACCAGTCCTAAGTCTGGAAAAAGTGGGGAAAAAATTTCATCCCTTTCGCTTTCCTGTTCAACATTGTGCGTAACTTGCCTATGAGTATTGGTATTGAAATTTTTGTTGTTGCCTATGGTGTTATAGACTAATACCGACCATCTTTTATTTTACGCGGAACTTGCCTATGAGTATTGGCATTGACATTTTTGTTTTGCCTATGATGATATAGTACCGAGCATCTTTTATTTTACGCGGAAGTTGTCTATGTAAATGCGGAATTTGGCCCCGCCCCATTTCATCCTGTGTAGCACAATCGGCCCAACCGAGCGGCCTACGTGCCGTCCGCTGAAAGGGGAATAATTGTTAGAATAGATAGATAACTGCACTTCGTAGGGCGTCCATTTCACTATTATGTAAGCACTTTGGCACTGAGCTACAAGAGAGATGAGTCCTGTAAGCTATTATAGCAAGATGAAATATAGCGGAACAATTTTTTACACACATAAACTGCAAACAAATGCCATGTTTCAGCAACAGAAATTTCTAACTGATCAACTTATCTGTTTCTGAAATTTATTTATTTATTTATTTTATTAGGTTATTTTACGACGCTTTATCAACATCTTTGGTTATTTAGCGTCTGAATGAGATGAAGATGATAATGCCGGTGAAATGAGTCCGGGGTCCAGCACCGAAAGTTACCCAGCATTTGCTCATATTGGGTTGAGGGAAAACCCCGGAAAAAACCTCAACCAGGTAACTTGCCCCGACCGTTCTGAAATTTTCTGCTAACAGTGGCAAATATAATATGTTGCAGAGTAGGCCCAACATCTTCACAGCAACATGTTTATTAGTGGACACATTTTAAGGGTACACGGGAATAACGATCAAGGTCCATTTTATAAAGTTTCGAGAAAAACGAACTTTAAAGTTTAAGCACTTAATACTTTATGTGTGTATTTAATAGAATTTGACGTAGTGGAATGTCAAGAATGATTATTTCTTATTACTAGCTAGACCACATGATAGTACTTCCTTTCCACTATAAGATGGCATTATTAACTCAATTTCGATTTTTTATGGACCTTGATTGTTTTTCCGTGTACCCTTCATTTGTTAGATGGCTCGTGCCGTGCGCTATATATAATACTCACGAGCTGGACTGAGAGTGGAATGAAATGTTGATGTTGAGGACATCAGGAGAACCCTCAGAAAGCCCTCCACCTCAATTACCACTTCAGTTACCATCGCGGATGGAACCCCAGTTGACGGAAAGATGAGCCGTACTCCAGCACTGAATACGGTACCGAAGAGACGACAGAATATGCTGGTCTAGCTGCAGAAATCAGTTGAGAATATACAATAATTAAATACCCCACTGGATGACAGGAAATTGAGGGAGAAAGGGAAAATTTATAGACGTACCGGTATCCTAAAAGATGGAAACTGTAATGTATATTGCCTATCGTCGTCTCGGTGCTGTTGTGGTTACAATGTTACCTGTTCTATTCGAAGTTCGAGGGGTCCAAACCCGCAATTTTAAAGAAGATAAAATCCCTGGTACTGCTTACTACAGGAGGGAAGTACAACTGAGAATCCCGTGTCGTAGATGTACATCATACAAAAAACTGTCCTCGATAGAGGGCTGCAGGCAAAATTTATCAGGAAATTCTCCCCAACGCTCCATTTCGTTGAAAATGACGTTAAATAAATATTTCTACTCCTGTTACACTCCTATTCTAGAGGAACAGAATGACATGAGGAAGAGTAGGCAGTGGAGTTTTTTGGAGATCAAGATACGGTATGTCTACGGATTACAGAAACATAAAGAAGAAAAAAACAAGTTATAATTAAAACGTTGAATAAATTATTGATAAGGTATAAAAAGGAATGTTTTTTTTTCTGTTGACGCACTAGTCTGACGTGTACAAATTGAAATTGGAAGTTTTTGTGTGCTTCATATATTTCAGTAAAACATGGTCTGATTTCATTACCTAACATATAAAAATTAAGTCAATGGCTTTTCTTGATTAATCTCAGTTTAAATGATAAAGTATTGCTCCCTTCAGTCTCTACAGTTACATCATTTCCAATCTAATATATATCATATATAATGTCATGTCATGTCATGTCATGTCATATGAGCCGTTCAGAGCAAAAGTGGTGTAAGTCAAAATTGGATAATGAGGTTTAAAGTAAAAATTCTGTAAAATACAGCGCAAAGTAGCAATTAATATATCGTTCGTGGTATCCACTTACTACTAATAGTTTAAAAAAAGTGAATATTGTTTGCTACTTTGCGCTGTATTTACAGAATGTTTACTTTAGCCCTTATTACCCATTCTTGACTTACACCACTTCTGCTCTGAACGGTTCATATGTCATATCATATCATATCATATCATATCATATCATATCATATCATATCATATCATATCATATCATATCATATCCTATCATATATCATATATCCTATCATATATCATGTCATATATCGTATCGTATCGTATCGTATCGTATCGTAACATATCCATATCATATCATATCATATCATATCATATCATATCATATCATATCATATCATATCATATCATATCATATCATATCGATGGTCTTTAGGTAAAAGGGTTTATTCCACAAAAGAAAAAAATCAGGAACAACAAAAATTAATTTTAACACATCGTTAGACTGTTTGTTACCTTATATGAAGGAATGTAAACATAATGTCAAAAACATATCTGCAAATTTAATAATTAAATTTAAACTAATTACACTAGGCTAATTACAGCAAGAAAGTCACATTTAAAAAATTAGGGTTAAGCCCTTTTACCTAAACACCATCGATATCCTATCACATCACAACACATATCATATCATATCGTATCATATTATAATGTATATTATATTATATTCATTTTGTTTTATTTTGTGTATTATTGTGTATTGTATCGTATTTAGAAATTCCGATTTCTTGAATACTGCAGTTCAATTGCATGGAAGAATTTTTTAAATCTCTCCCGTCCCAAATTGTTGGTTTAACTCGGAAGTACATACGTAGCAGTAGTAACATTTGCTACACGCCTCAGTGTCCTACATTCATCAATCTAGTTACTTGACTCTTGAGTTTGACTCCGAGTGCACTCAGTCGTGTAATATCTGGTGCGGATTTTTAGACTGTGATGTAGTGACGCGATAATCTCGGCTTCCTTGTTTTTGCAGCATGTTACAGTTTAAAAATGGGCTCTTGGGTATCGATTTCTTTGGAAGAATATGACTAAAGACGTGGTTCTGATTTATGCGTACACCGGCCTTATACGAAATTGAAGGAATCACTCCTAGCGAGCAACCAAGTAAAAACCGCGGAAGTGCTTCTGAAAGCTTGGAACAAAACCTCCTGCTTATCACTGAACGAAGTATTTGTCTAGCTGCACTACTGTCGCTGACAACCCCGCAATTAATTATCCTGACTGCATGGTAAAGGAAATGAAAAAATTTGTCTTCTACCAATGCATCTGTTAACAGAATGTCATTTATGTAAGTGTTTTTTCTTTAATTTTTTAATCTACTCTTTACTAGGGTATATTTGTCGTAATAGATTATGTGTAACCATTCTTTCGCTATGAAGGTAGTTTGTTTTGTTTACAAGTACCGTGTGACACAAAAGTCACTTGCCAAATGGAATGGAATGGAATGTAAAAACAATGTTACATACAAATCTGGCTTCTTCAGGTATAGCTCCCTGTGAAGGTGACTTGAATAATTTCAAAGGAAAAATTGTTCTAAGGCTGGGTATCGAACCCAGGACCTTCAGCTGAGTGCGCGAACACTTGCTGTGCTCTCGCGTTCTGTCAATCCACTTGAGATACGTGAATATAAGGGGGAAATTGAACCAAGGTCTGGTGGAGTTCCTGGGTAACTGAGTCGGTAGAGCGTTGGCGCGTCCAGCCAAAGGTCCCGGGTTCGATACCCAGTCCTGTAACAATTTTTCCCTTGAAATTATTCAACAATGTTACAGTTATTGTGTGTTTGACATAACTCTCCACAAATACACATCATGCATGGTCCGCCGAAGTGGTGTGCAACTTCAAAATGGGTCACAGTCCTGTCATTTGTCCGCAATAGCCGAATTACAAAAGTGAAGTGGGTAAGCGTTACGTATGTACATACATACATGCATACATACATACATAGTTTCGTTTATTGATTGGAATTATTGAGAGCTGAAGGAGATATCATGATTATTTTGAGTTTTAATTTTTTGTCGATATTTCTAAATTATTACTCTGCAATGAAAACTTTTCGGGTAATAATATTGTCGGTATTTAATTCGTCACTATCTTGTGTAGAAGTAATGGAATGAAAATTAAGTATTTAAATTATTTCATGTGTTGTCGTTTTGTGCTGATCTTGCTTGTTTCTATTTTGGGACTTCAAATAGAATGTTGTTAGTTTCTAATTTTAAAGTTTGTATAAATTTCATTAAAGGAATGATTTTCAACAATGAATGTAAAAACATTGACCATAGAGGCGTAACTGAGCTTGAAGACATTAGAAAAAAGTTCCTCGTACCAAGAATGTTTGAAAGATGTGTTTAGTATTCTGTGAAATTATTGTTTAATGAAAATTTAGTAATTCAGTTTCTCGGGCATAAAACATGGTAATTGACATTTGGGTCAAAAATGAGATATGTAGCGTATAATATGGCATCTTACATTCTGCGTCCAATGCAGTAGTTCGTTTTCCAACATCTCAACAGATGGCAGAAGAATACAGATTGTACTTTCCTGGTAACTGTACAAATTGTTGCCTGTAATAAATGCTTACCTATCTAATAACTTCAAAACACTAAAACGTCACTTACCATGTTTTATTCCAGATCCCCTCAATTAATTAATAAACGTAATGTGTACTTTCTTTATTATCATATAAAGGAGGTAACATTAAATTGTTTTGCTGTTGTTTATATTATTTGTCTCTTATATTTACGTTACGTTAACATTATCAAATTTGTTATTGTTCTCCTATTACTGGGTGAACAACACTTGAAAGGGTAGTAGCAAAAACATTAGCGGCTTCCAGGCTTCCGAAAACAAAAGGAGGGTACTTTGTTACTTTTTTTAAACATGTATGGTGAAAGATATACATTTTCTCCTGTGCTATAGAATCCAAACTATACATGAACAGCATTTCGGAAGACGTAGATTTATCACTTCCTTCTGACATTAAATCATTTTCCAAACTCAAACCATCCTTATTCAAGAGCTAAAATTTACACAATGAAATTGGGTTTTGTGGACGTGGGGTTCACAGGTGTCGGCGAGCATGATATGAACTTAATAATCCTCTACCCGGAAGTGATGGCCGAACACGTCCGTGACAATGTTTGTCCAAGTTTTAGTGGTGGCACCGTAACAGACTGTGATGATAAATGAATTAACTGCACTGGATTATCAGGTCGTTGCTCCTTCGATAGAGTTATCACTGCAATTCCGCTCCATAACAAGCTGAGCCCGGCTGGTTTGCAACCAGTCAGTGGGCCGAAATTATTCATTAAATTACTCATTTGTTAATTTTACAACATTAAAGCGTGGGATAGTTCAATTTAAGGAACTGATGTAATTCCCTCTGCGAAATAATTATAATTTATTTTAAGGTAAGCAATGGAGACGAAATGAACTGCATTCAAATCTGGATATGAAGGGTTCAGAGCCATAGCGGGCCAAGTGCCATTTATTAAAAACGGAGAAAGCAAGGGTTAAAATTAAGTGAATACACCACTTGACACTCTAGCTCCATCTCACTTACCGAATACCTCCAGACGCGCAGCATCTACTGCTGACTTAGCCGTGAAGAAGAAAGTCAATAAATATGCTCATCTTTTAGACAATTATATCTTTGTCCCATTTGCTGTGGAGACCTTCGGTCCTTGGAGTCATGACGCTAAAGTTTTGGTATCTCAAATCGGCCAAATTTTGATCTCCATTACTGGTGATCGCCGTTGCACTACTTATTTGCGTCAACGCTTAAGTATTGCTATTCAACGCGGAAATGCAATGAGCGTTTTGGGTACTCTTCCGGAGTCCAGCCCTTTGCACGAACTTTTTCTCCTGTAAATTTTTTTATCTCTAGGTAAATGTTTATATTTAGTGTTTATATATGTGTAATTGTAACGGTGAAAATATTGTTAATCCAATAATTATTTATTTTTTTTTTCATAAGTGTATATTATTTTTGGGAGTGTTTTTGAGAAATACATACATGTATCCTAAGTGAATACCATAGTTTAATGAAGATTGACATATAATTTAGTTTGAATGTGTATACTTTATATTTCTTGCTATATGTTTCCATTGAATTATGGTGATAACTTCATTTTAACCCTTGTTTTCTACGGTTTTTAAATGGCGCCTGGCCCATTATGGTTCTGAACACTTCATATCTTCCTTATACTTTTCCCCGGACATTTTGAAATGAAGAAGATATTAAAAATCATCTTTCTCTTCATTTCTTCTTCATCCTTTCACGTATGAGGCAAATGGGCTGTTACAGTCTCCTTGTAGAGACCTTCTGCCCTCAGGTATATCGATCGATCCATCCTTTGTACTGTTGCTTCGAGTTTTTTTTTTCTGTAATGTCAATATATTCGATAACATTAGTCACGTAGTTATTTTAGTATGTGCATATGTATTCGTCTTACGCAGGCCTGCAGAACCCGTAAGTAGGAGAAATATGACGACAGCCTCACTCCACTTCTTTGGGAATGATCGCCTTCTGCGTAGAGTTGTTGACAATCTTTGTTTGTTGAAGGTCCATCAGTGGCGGCATTGTAATTTTCAAAAAGGATTGTAATAAAGTCATTGTATTTATAATGCGTTATGTCGTTTCAAGGTTTACGATTATGCTAGATTTTCTGTCGGTAGTTTCTTTGAGATTTCTTTGCGCCTGACCTGCTTTAGATTTTCCATAACATTCCTCCTATCATCACCTACGAAGACTTAAATTTGCAACATTTAGTTAATAAATCTTGAAAGTTAATATAAATGTCACTATTCATTTCAATACAAAATGAACACAAGGAGTGATGTCCTTAATTTAACAGTATATAAATAAATATTCAATATAAAGTTCGTAATAATGAACTTACCAGAAAGTTTGTCTATTCCATAATTTTTAATAGGGGCTTTGTTGAATTGTCGCTTAATATTGGAATGAGGAGTAGAAATAAATTGGATGGGACACAGTAAATAAGCAGTTCTTTCGTATTCTTCAACAACAACATAATCATATTCCCATTTCCTTTGGAAGTAGTATTTCTTCACGGATTTAGAATTTGCCATGTTCCAGGTCTCTTCAAACTGCAGTACGTTTATTTATTTATTTATTTATTTATTTATTTGTGTATTTATTTATTTATCTATGTATTTATCTATTTATTTGGCTGCAGTGCGTTACCATGTTGAATGACGCATTGACCTCCGGTCATATAGTTATCACTTACTTACCAACATACAATTTATATTACAATATAGTACATAGCTAGACTTTCTTACATTATATACACACATTTTAAAATTTATTTTACATGTCTTTTAACTTATTCATTTTCCTCATTCGTTTTTCTTTTACTTTCCAAAGGTATATTCCTAAGGATTTTATTATCTGTTCATTTGTAATTCTTGATAGCGTATTGTGTACCTGCCACCGCAAGAATGAGTGTTGATGCTGCCGAGCGTAACTAGAACGCTATGCCTACCACTGGTAGGAAAGGTGGGTGGGGGAGAAGTGGTACGAAGGCAGTCGCTCTGAAGAGCTACAGTTCTCCAGGTTTCGTTTTAAGAATCTCAATTCATTAGTCACAATTTTGTACCTGTCACATTAACTTATGATCCAGGCTTCGCTACTATAAGTTAACCCTGTCCAGAAGCTTAGAGATAGGAGCCCTGCTATTAGACTACTTTAATTTGGCCAACGACCAACTGGAAAGAACACACACGCTGTCTCTGTTTGTCTCTCTCTCTCTCTCCGAAACAAATTGGACTGATTTACTGAAATGAGTTCATTCCTTCATAGTGTTCTTTCACTGCAAACCCATCTTTCTCCAATCTTTCCCATTTTCTGTCTTCCTTTTAGTCTCCGCATATCTTAATGTTGTCTATCATCTGATATCTTCTTAGGTCCCGAACAACACAACAATTGCAAGAATGTTGCATCGTATTAATTTTAATTTTTTTAACTATTTAACGTCTATTTGTCCAATTTTAATGTACCCTATGTTTTTCTCCTGGTTATGAAGGTTAAATGTGCAAACTTTAGAAAATATTGGTCAAAGCGTGTAGATTTGTATATACATACACACATAGATACATATATACCCGCATTAACTTATATATATATATATATATATATATATATATATATATATATATATATATATTAAGTCCGCTGTGGTAGCGTGTCTGCCTCCAGACTAGCCGGCCCGGGTTCGATTCCCGGCGGGGGTCATGTAAAATTTCTACCTCGGGACTAGGAGAGATGGGGATGCACAACTTCTAATCACTAGATTGTGCACCAATATGCCTGGGTTAAATCCCAAATCTCTCAGCAGTCCATATGAAGGGAAGGCATATGTCACTGTTGATAGTGATTCGTCCGTCGGATGGGGACGTTAAGCCTGGCGACCCCCTTGGTGCTATTCGACAGGAGTAGGCTCCGTGTCGGCACCGGGTTTCCTCTTCTCCCTTCTTCATCTTCATCTTCATCATCATCATCATCACTCATTCCAGACACTACACTTACAAAACACTTACACATACACTCACCCTAGTACACGACATAATTCTCCACAGATACACATCATATACAGTGTGACTCGCCAAAGTGGTGTACAACTAGAAAATGGGTCACAGTTCTGCCATCTATCCGCAATATGCGGAACCCGAATCACGCAAGTGAATTGGGTAGGCATTGGATACACACACACATACTTTTATATATTAAGATGTTATTAATAACTGGACAAACGTGCTAACAAGCTAAATTGTGAATGAATACAATACTCTTGCTTTTACATTGCTGTAAATTCGCATTTAAAGCCGAGTAGAATTGAAATAATAAGTCTTTGATTTTCGCGAGTATGCATATTCCACCCCCGCGTTACAAGGGAGTCTGAAGCGATGTGTGTGACAGTTTAACACAAATACCCTGACTAGGTAGGCGGACAGTGTATGTTGTCCATGGGAACTAGGTTGCTACCGAAGCCACGTACAATGGGGAGTCTTCTGCTATTCCAGTAAACAGAAGATGTAGTTTCTAACTCTGTCATAACATAACAGGTACCTATAGTTACGTCATCTCTATGTACGTCACAATGCTTTGCACTCCTGTTATATAACATTGAAATTGAATTTGGTAAATACAACGGTCCTGTTATTGATTTCATTGCGTCATCTTCTGTAGCCACCACATTACATTCATTACTGTGCATTCACCACAGGACGTAATTTCGTTTAATGTGAAAGTAAATTCTGTTTTTGGCGTTCTATAAGCGAATTATTATTTAACTTTTTGCTACAGCATCACCTGAGCTGTTTATGCGCAAAATAGATTTATTTCGCACATTTTGCGGGTGATGTGAAAGATATATATATATATATATATTCGTATGCAGTCAGAATAAATGTTCAAAGTTCTTACATATGTGTATGTATGTGTATGTATTTATTAACACTACAATTGGGTATACACCCGGCGGCAGTGGTATATAATATACAATAATACCATCACAATAATACAATAATTAGAGCAATAAAAATAAAATAGATGTAAATTTACGTCTAACTATAAATAAATAGATGCAATAAACCTAGGCCTATAAAGAAAAAACTCCACACAGCAACACAGTATTCGTTATTGCACACCACAGAAGACAATGACAATTTACTTGGATTACTGAGACCAACAATGAACTGTTAATTTTGACTGATGTTCACAAAGCACTATCTAGAAATCAGAACTGTCAGTTCTCAGTTCACAGTTCTTCTAGCTCAGTCACTCGAGTTCACAGAATCTCGAACCCCAGACCTTAGAGACAGTCCACTGAACTTCGAACTCAGGTCCCTCCAACTGCGGTCCACTGCACTCGAACTGCTCACACAGTTGCGGACACACACTCAAGTCGAACTCCGGTACACGAGACTGGCTGGCTTGCTGTCCACTGACTTACTGACTGACTGCTCTTCTTATATATTTTTTTATTTTTATTTATTTTATTGAGTTTTTTACGACGCTGTATCAACATCTAGGCTATTTAGCGTCTGAATGATATGAAGGTGATAATGCCGGTGAAATGAGTCCGGGGTCCAGCACCGAAAGTTACCCAGCATTTGCTCGTTTTGGGTTGAGGGAAAACCCCGGAAAAAACCTCAACCAGGTAACTTGTCCCGACCGGGATTCGAACCCGGGCCACCTGGTTTCGCAGCCAGACGCGCTGACCGTTACTCCACAGGTGTGGACCTCTTCTTATATAACCAAACCATAGTTACGAGAAAGTTCCACTGGTGTCCAGAGATAGCACTCTCGAACAATCGGGATTTCTCTCCTTTGTGCCGCGGTCGCTCTCTCCCCTCTCTTCTCTCCGCCATAGCACATGCCCAAGGAAGCAGATGCGCGCGCAACCCGCCCAAAACACGGCCGACTTAGCCCTTCCTCCGTCGGTCGTGAGATCGAATCTCACGTGGCCGTCACAGTATGTATGTGTATGTATTTATTAACACTACAATTGGGTATACACCCGGCGGCAGTGGTATATAATATACAATAATACCATCACAATAATACAATAATTAGAGCAATAAAAAATAAAATAAATGTAAATTTACTTTTAACTATAAATAAATAGATGCAATAAACCTAGGACTATAAATAAAAACTGTGCTATATAACGCCTACAATAAGCAAAAGTAAGCCTAACCTATTTCTCCCAACTATTATCATTTAAGTAATTACATATCACCTTAATTAATTACGTATCAACTTAATTACATATCATCTTAATTAATGATATATCACCTTAATTTATTTACATTATCAACTTAATTACATATCATCTTAATTAATTACATAACACCTTAATTTATTTACATTATCAACTTAATTACATATCGTATTAATTAATTACATATCAACTTAATTAATTACATGACACAACTTAGTTAATTACACTTCACCTACAAATTACATTGTCAGTCTATTCTTTTCAACCTTTCCTTAAATGTATTGATTTTGAGAGGACTACCCTGATTCTCACGGGATGATTCGTTTTCAGCATCCCTAAATCCGAAAAATTGGTAAGCTGTTCCAGTCTATTATTGTGCGGTTAACAAAGGAAAATTTTTCCACGCCCGTTCTTTGTTCTCTACATTACACTTCCTAATATGATCAGCCCTGCCTAAGTATGACGGTGGTACTAATCCAGCATTGATGTCGGTCCATGCTTTGTGTCCCATTTATGCCTTAAACAATGCGGTGAGTCTGGTTTTTCGTCGCCTTGATTTGACAAGTTCCCACTCTAAATCTTTTACTATCTCTTCGCCATGTCCTCTTCCCATTTTGACATATTTTGCTGCCTTGCGTTGGACCTTTTCTATTGAATCGATTTGCTTTTGTCTGTACGGATCCCACCCTACTGCTCCATATTCCATAATTGGGCGAACAAGGGTTTTGTACGCTAATTCTTTTGACCTCCGGCTAGATTTCTTCAGACTACGCATAGAGAAATGTAGTGCTTTCCAGGCTTTCCTTGTGGTATTAGTGACTTGTTCCTCCCAACCCAGTTTCCTCATAAAATTTGTAAAATATGTAAATCCATAGCGTTTTTCGTAGTTAAACATTTAATAACTCGCATTGAGGGCTTCCACATAACTTGAATCAGGGATTGCAGAAACAGCACATGTCACTATTAAATAGTACGAAACATAGTACAGTACCTGTATAAATTGAACTTTAAGAAGAGATAATTATGCTTAGAAAATAGTGTTGTCACTTCAGATCAATATATTGTAGTTTTGTTAATTCAGACACAGAAGAAGGTGATATTATGCTAGTCATACGGAGAATGAAATTTATGACCGTAAAAATCCTTTTTGTAAGCAACTTCATATAAGTAGCAAAATTAGATTTGTTATATTGAATTATTTCAACGTTACAATTGCTTGTTTGTTAAAATGTGTACCATGATAACGTTATGCAATTTGTGTTCTTTTATTTTGTGTGTTTTTGGAAAATATAATTTCAATTAATGCTCCACCATAAATGATGTAATTAAACCTTGTGCATCCCTCGTGTTTATCGTACGGCTTTTCCTCTCCCCACACGTTACCTGCACTTCGTTTACATTTTCACTGTGCCTAAACGAGACGCTCTACTGTAAATAACAATTTTTAAATTTTGATGCTACATATTTAGAGGTTTTAGTTAGGCTTACATATTTATGTACTATTAGTAGTAGGTTTATTTTTCCTGGCAGAGTTAAGGCCATTAGGCCTTCTCTTCCACTCAACCAGGTTTCAATAATATACATGAAATACAATTTTAGCACTGATTATTATATTATTTATGTACTTGTTATATTAAGAATTTTAGATAAGGGCGCAAATAGCCATAGTAGCTGACGCGCCCTTCTTAAACCCTACTACTCTGAAATACAAAATTAGATTACAAAACAACACAAAAAAAGATACCTTAGAAATTACATAAAATATAGTAGAAAATTACAAATAGTCAAGATCAGTTACATAATATAAAATTACAAATAGTCAAGATCGTTAGGGTCAATATTACTAAAAAATCTGGACTTCAGTTATGATGCTAAAAATAATTTCAAGATTCTCGCGGGATGATTCGTTTTCAGCATCCCTAAATCCGAAAAATTGGTTTTCCCAGCCCATCTTTCTGTCTATATAGGTATAACGATTTCCTCCAAGTTAGTGGTTGTATTTTGTTAGTATTGAGGATTGACGAGTCAATTTATGTGGAAATAACATACATGAAATATAATAATTTTTATAAATGGTATATGACGAGCCACTCTGTAGCATCTTGTACGTAAGCCGCTTGGATGAGCCCATTGTACACTCCGGAATGGAATGATGTGCATTCCCTAAGGCAGCGGTGACCAAAATTCGAACGGCAGTGAATGAATGGAGACATGTTGCAGGGTGCGTGTGTCTAGTGAAGGGGAGAATGGAGGCAAGGGCAGCGGTGACCAAAACTCGAACGGCAGTGATTACACGCGCGAGACAATCGAAGTAAGGAGACGGGGGGAGGTACATGGCATGAAAACTACAACCAGTGGTTGTTCGTGCACTAACATTGAGTTCGTCAAACCCGCGAATAAAAATCGCAAGCTTTGCTGTATGAGTAATGCCACTACTATCATCAAGAGCCAATAAAAATATACAGATTTTCTTGTTTTTTTTTTTTTTTAATATTCCTCATGAACACAATCAGATATTTCCTGAATTCTCTTCTGCGCATTTAATCGAGAAATGGCCAGTTTTTCAAAATTAATTAACAACTTTCATTAGACAAATTATTTCAGCCACCTTGATCATTACGCTTTTATAAAAGTCTCCTCCGTTGGAAGGCTTAAGAGAACGAGCTATTTCGTTCACCAAATTTATTTATGTCATCTTTCTCTTCATGACGATAATTTAAGGCTGATTTCAGTTCTTGGAGTTTAATAGCTAGTTTCATTACTACACTAGCACGTAATATTCAATCAGTTTCTCTATATTATTATTATTATTATTACTACTACTGCTACTGATAAAGCTATCAGTATTGTTATTAGTACTATTATTATTAGTAGTAGTAGTAGTAGTAGTAGTAGTAGTAGTAGTAGCAGTAGTAGTAAATAACTGATAATAGTCATCAAAAGATTAAAAATTAAATTAAAATGGAGATACAGCGTTATATTTACTTCATCCTTCAAGGGAAGATGTAGGCCTGGGTATATTCAGGTACTTACTTACTTACAAATGGCTTTTAAGGAACCCGAAGGTTCATTGCCGCCCTCAAATAAGCCCGCCAGCGGTCCCTATCCTGTGCAAGATTAATCCAGTCTCTATCATCATACCCCACCTCCCTCAAATCCATTTTAATATTATCTTCCCATCTACGTCTCGGCCTCCCCAAACGTCTTTTTCTCTCCGGCCTCCCAACTAACACTCTATATGCATTTCTGGATTCGCCCATACGTGCTACATGCCCTGCCCATCTCAAACGTCTGGATTTAATGTTCCTAATTATGTCAGGTGAAGAATACAATGCTTGCAGTTCTGTGTTGTGTAACTTTCTCCATTCTCCTGTAACTTCATCCCGCTTAGCACCAATTATTTTCCTAAGCACCTTATTCTCAAACACCCTTAACCTATGTTCCTCTCTGAGAGTGAGAGTCCAAGTTTCACAATCATACAGAAGAACCGGTAATATAACTGTTTTATAAATTCTAACTTTCAGGTTTTTGGACAGCAGATTCGATGATAAGAGCTTCTCAACCGAATAATAACACGCATTTCCCATATTTATTCTGCGTTTAATTTCCTCCCGAGTGTCATTTATTACTGTTGCTCCAAGATATTTAAATTTTTCCACCTCTTCGAAGGATAAATCTCCAATTTTTATATTTCCATTTCGTACAATATTCTGGTCACGAGACATAGTCATATACTTTGTCTTTTCGGGATTTACTTCCAAACTTCAAACTTATCGCTTTACTTGCTTCAAGTAAAATTTCCATGTTTTCCCTAATCGTTTGTGTATTTTCTCCTAACATATTCACGTCATCCGCATAGACAAGAAGCTGATGTAACCCGTTCAATTCCAAACCCTGCCTGTTATCCTGAACTTTGCTAATGGCATATTCTAGAGCGAAGTAAAAAGGGGAGGTGATAATGCATCTCCCTGCTTTAGCCCGCAGTGAATTGGAAAAGCATCAGATAGAAACTGACCTATACGGACTCTGCTGTACATTTATAACAATTGTGGTAACGCTTGCTGATAAATAATAATAATAATAATAATAATAATAATAATAATAATAATAATAATATTATTATTATTATTATCATTATTATTAATAATACCTGTTATGCCTATGTATTCAGCATAATGCCCTGCAATGTCGCTTCTATATAGGCCTACTACTACTAATTGAACCGTTGAGCAAACAACATGTTACATTTTCTCCGACAGAACAGCGAATAAATTCCTCTTCCAATTCTGTACGAAACCTTCTGTTGCTGCTCGTAGAGACAGAGGGTTTGTAGAGCGACATGGTACCGACATTGCTTACCTTCAGTACGTGAACGAGACAGACAGCAATGCACAGGAAACTCCTCTTATATATAGAACAGATAGCTCATCCCTATGTTAAAATCAGTAGCACTTTGAAGAGAACAACAGCCAGGACCGCCACTCGTCCGCCGTAAACGAACACGAGATGGCAGTACAGTCGCTAATACTATTCAAATGGGAGTTATGACGTGACTCCTTATGTAATAACTAGATGGCAGCATAGTAAACCTGACAAAAGTTGTTACCATCAAAGCCTACAAGGCTGGGTATTTAAGATCTAGGCCAATATGAATGTCTTTGATTACACGATGTAATCACGATACCCAGTTTGGTCACCGCTGAAATAAAGGAACTAATAACGACGAATGCATGGGATCATGCCTCTTTGCGTGGCAGCCTAACATTGTAAGTATTAAATTTTCAGCTAAATATCCTGCTGATACTGGATATGAATATTTCGGTTACAGAGGAATGTTTCAGTTCGTATCTTTGAACTGATTAAATATTTGTATCCCTGACATTCTGTGTAAATTTAATTCTAAATCTGACGGCGATAACAACAAGCAACAACAGTCATATCAACGGATGCCCATAGGCGCAAGCGTGCGCTTTATAGCTCAGGGAAGCCTGAGCGCTTTATAGCGGAAAGGAAAGAGACAGACGAAAGAGGTAGTATATGCCGCTTGGTCGAGCTATATATAGGGTTGGCCAGCACTGATTCAATAGATAAAGGGAAGAGAACTTATTAAAACTGTATCCATGTTAATTTTTGTATTTGTCTGAAAATTATAATTGCATTATAAGAATGTAAGTTTTAATTTTAATGCTCATTTTCATTTTTTATTCATTAGAAATATTTTCTCTATTTTTTTTACAGAAAAGTGAAATTATCAGATATGTTTGTTTAGTAGCCTTACAAGTACTGAAACAATGTTTTCGTAAATCTAATATATCGTAAATACGTATAACTGTACATTACAAATTCTGAAAATATTCACATGGAAAACGTTTGGAAGGAAAGAATTAAGAAAGAAACTATTGCTACATCACACAAAAAAGATATGTGCCCAGGTGTTGTAAAAAAAAGTCAGCCCTATAGCTTCAGCAGATTTCGAGAAAATAATTTAATATTCTGATAATAGGAAGTTGCTCACCAATATCACCTTAAAAGCATAATGAGATAAGAGTTTTGTTATGTAATATTAGTTACAGTTAAAACATATACCTAGGTAACTTTGCTTTGTACTGTAATATTGTTTTGATTATTTTATTGATTACTTTTATAAGGCTAAAGATAACATCAATATCAGTTACAACTTACCATGTCATACTCAATCTCTTTCCTTGGGATATCACTTTCTTTATGAATGATGTGTTTCATTCATTTAGTACAGTATAGTTAAACGACTGTGGAATTTATGTGAATATTCCTTCTTAAATCTTTATTATGTTATTAACGTTAAAACACAAATGCAATATTAAGAAATTGGTGTAAATATTTTTTGTTTTACAAACAATATAGATAGTATCAAACAGAAAGAAGCCATATAAAAATAACGACATAAAATTTCACGTTGAAGTTTTTACATCACTGTCTTCTTAATTCAACAGGCTGTTTATTCATGTACATAATCCTACGTTCTTACATACCTAGCGCTTGTTGCCCGCGCACGACATCAAAGTCAGAAAAATGCACTTTCTTTGATGTCACTGAGCTGCAACATAAAAAGTTGTAAAATTCTCTAAGGTGTATAAATTGTATTTCAGAATTTTGTAAAATAACAATAAAAATTATAAGAAAGGAGAGAAAATCATGACATTTGCTACATATGACAGTAACATTGTTACACTTGTACAAACAAAGCTGATCTCTCTGTTTCCTGTTCACTTTGATTTATTAAGTGCTATCTTGAATGACATTTCACTGGACTTGAAACTAAGAGCACTTTACGAAATCGTGAAAAGATTCGCTTTATACTTATGTATTTTTCTTCTAAGGCGCACAGTTCGCAGAATTTCTAGCGCATAGGACCATCACGTGGGAGACTTGACTTATATTCCCGGGGAGTTCACGTGGGATCAACGATGAACAGCACTATAATGGGGCACATTTTGCCGAAGCTCTTCTGCCATCATTTCACCATTTTTCAATTTGCTGAACTAGATGTGTAAAGTTGCTCTGCCATTGTGATGCACCCACGGGTCTGATGGTCGACGAAAGAAGCAACAATCTCTTCAGTCAACGGAGATAATCATGGAAAGAGCAATGCACATAGGCATGACTCATATATGTCATCATTTTCCTTCTGTTCATATTATTGCTATCGATAACTTTCTCAGTTATTTCTCTAGAACCTACAGTTCTTATATTTCTTAAGCAACAACTCGAAATTAGAATAATTATGTAAATTAGTCAATATTTTTCTTACATATTCAATTATAAAATATAAACCCTCACTTTGGAAAAAGTATATGATTATGTCTCGTGACGAGAATATTGTACGAAATGGAAATATAAAAATTGGAAATTTATCCTTTGAAGAGGTGGAAAAATTCAAATACCTGGGAGCAACAGTAACAAATATAAATGACACTCGGGAGGAAACTAAATGCAGAATAAATATGGGAAATGCCTGTTATTATTCGGTTTAGAAGCTTTTATCGTCTAGTCTGCTGTCAAAAAATCTGAAAGTTAGAATTTATAAAACAGTTATATTACCGGTTGTTCTGTATGGCTGTGAAACTTGGGCTCTCACTTTGAGAGAGGAACACAGGTTAAGGGTGTTTGAGAATAAGATTCTTAGGAAATATTTAGGGCTAAAAGGGATGAAGTTACAGGAGAATGGAGAAAGTTACACAACGCAGAACTGCACGCATTGTATTCTTCACCTGACATAATTAGGAACATTAAATCCAGACGTTTGAGATGGGCAGGACATGTAGCACCTATGGGGGAATCCAGAAATGCATATAGAGTGTTAGTTGGGAGGCCGGAGAGAAAAAGACGTTTGGGGAGGCCGAGACGTAGATGGGAAGATAATATTAAAATGGATTTGAGGGAGGTGGTATATGATGATAGAGACTAGATTGATCTTGCTCACGATAGGGACCTATGGCGGGCTTATGTGAGGGCGGCAATGAACCTTCGGGTTCCTTAAAAGCCAGTAAGTAAGTAAGTAAAGCTGCATTTTGACAGTGTTCAAGAAAAGACAGTCATACATACTAAAATTAAGATATAAAGATTCAGAATCATCATCATCATCATCATCATTGTAATCATCATCCTTCAGGCATTAGGCAACTTTATCTGGACCAGTCTATATTACTGTTCTGTCCTTCGTTTTCTTGGACTTGCAATGTCTCTTCTACCGATCGGTCTGTAGTTCAAAAACCGATGTGATAGCATAGTAGGTTGCATTCTTTGTACGAGGGATAATCAGTTATTCCTACATTGCTTTACTCTCTCGTTTATCTAAAATATTTCTAATTCTTTTCGGAGATCTGCATTCCTGTTGTGATTTCTTAAAACTCAATATTTCAAGAGAAAATTTCTTCCCCCATGAGTATTCGAACCAGCGCGCATTTCATAACGCGAGTCCTAAGCAGGATGCCTTAGACCACGACGCCACGGCGCGGGACAACAGATATTAAGTAGCTTTCTGAAATTCAGCAGGTAATGGCGTTTACGATGCGAAGTTACTTGCACATTAACTCTGAAAGATATCTGTTGAAGGTAATTGCCAGTTTCTCCGGTTTCAAACAGTCCAACTTCCTACCAAGAACTCGTTAGCCACCAACTGTACTCCTCCACACATGACCCTGCAACGTGGTGGCGCACGTGAATTCGTCCAACACACAATTTCAGCACTACGAATCGACTCAACTTAACGGTCGCTGGACGTGTAACCAACAAAGTAAATTGAGAGGATTTGCAAAGTTATTCCCTTTGGATCAAATTGAGAGATTAATTAACGAAGTTTGCGAAATGAAGTTTCCATGGCTGTCATCTTAAAGAGAGATTAACTATGTGTTCTTTCACACGACTAGGACTACTGTCTGAAGTGTAGCATGAGACAACTGGTGTAAGCCCTACTATTAATTTAGGACTTCCTATTTTTTTAGAATGAATGATAATCGCTAATTCTGCTGCTGCAGTAGTATCAGCTAGTAGCAGTAGTAGTAGTGGAAGAAGCAGTAACAATCAGTTGTCCTCCGCCATTTATTAAGTTATGTAGTCCATTACAGTGCCACTCCGTCCTTTCAAGAATCATTTACGCTTTCTGTTGGTCTGTCCGGTATGTGCGCCTGTCCGGTATGTCCGTCTGTTCGGACTGTCCGACTTGTCTGGTGTGTCTGCCTGTCCGGTATGTCCGTCTGTCCGGTATGTCCGTCTGTCCGGTATGTCCGCCTGTCCGGTCTGTCGGTATGTCCGACTTGTCTGGTGTGTCTGCCTGTCCGGTATGTCCGTCTGTCCGGTATGTCCGCCTGTTCGGTCTGTCGGTCTGTCCGACTTGTCCGGTGTGTCCGCCTGTCCGGTCTGTCGGTATGTCCGACTTGTCCGGTGTGTCTGCCTGTCCGGTCTATCTGTCCGGTATGTCCGCCTGTTCGGTCTGTCGGTCTGTCCGACTTGTCCGGTGTGTCCGCCTGTCCGGTCTGTCGGTATGTCCGACTTGTCCGGTGTGTCTGCCTGTCCGGTCTATCTGTCCGGTATGTCCGTCTGTCCGGTATGTCCGCCTGTTCGGTCTGTCCGACTTGTCCGGTGTGTCCGCCTGTTCGGTCTGTCGGTCTGTCCGACTTGTCCGGTGTGTCCGCCTGTCCGGTCTGTCGGTATGTCCACCTGTCCGGTATGTCCGCCTGTCCGGTATGTCCGCCTGTTTCGTTTGTCGGTCTGTCCGGCTTGTCCAGTGTGTTCACCTGTCCATCAGAGGAACTCAGAATTTTCTATATCTAGTCGCATTCATGCAACCTAATAAACACAATAAATATCCTGAAATTTCATCTATTCCATTCCAACCTAATAAAAGTAGGCCTATACGGATGCAGGCTTGCATGTTGAACCGTGCATTGATGTACGTAAATAAAGCTGGCAGTAAACACAGGTGACTCAACCGATGCCGTACCTATTCTCCAACAGTTCGATTCATACAGAGGAGTCATCAGCGTTTCATGCAAAACATTATTCCGAGAACAGATCGTAAGCTAGTCCAGGCGGCACTCTATCCGTTATGCAGAAACTTTCCTAGAATTTTGCATTACAGTAGCCTACCTAATATCGTGCTTGGCTCCTGGAATTTAGAGCAAAGTGTCCTTGCAGTGTTGCCACATCTAAAGAGTTGAAGTTTTATATTTCTACTCTGCATATTTCTCTGCTTATAGATACACTATAATGCTTATCCGTATTTCCTTTTCTTTTCAGCACCTAGCACCGTTAATCGAACTATTGGAGAATCGATCTTCCACGCAAGAGGTTCAGAATAAAAAGTCAGTGAATCCAAATGCAATTTATTATTGATGGATAGTGAGCAAATAATCTGATGCACGGATGATATGTCCACTTCTTTATGTCCACAGACAAAATGTCCATTTCTTATGTCCACAGTCCAAATGTCCAGTATCTTCTGTCTTTTACATTAAAGTCCATTAATTTATAGGTCCAGTGATTTAACGTCCACTACATTACAGGTCCATTTGTAGTTGTGTCCACAGATGGCTTGTCCATAATTTAAAAGATTCACAAATCTGAAGTAATAACCAATTTAAAAAGTGATCAGTCTGTCAAAATTTGGTTGACATTTGCATTAGTAACACACCTGGCATTGCAAATATCTCATTTCACACATCTCCAATAAATTCTAGTTTCATCCTTACTTTTTGAATGATAGTGATAAAGTCTACCATTGTGAATAAGAATTTCTTATTCTGATTCCAAAAATTTACTTCACTTCTATATTTATTTCCATCGAAGCTTCTTATTGTGAGGTCATTATGGTGTAAACAAATACAGTGTACAGAAGAAACGGTTACATCTAGTGATGTAAGATGTGTTATGCATATAATAATTGACAGTAAAATTCATTATATATCATGTATGTGGACATTTTGTTTGTGGATTAAATGTCTATGGACGTTATATTCAGTGCACAAAACGCTTGTGGGCATACCGTGACTATGGACATTTCTTCTTTGGACTTGATGAAAAATGGACATAACTGTAGTGGACCAATCATCTTGGAACCAATAATCTCGTTGTATTCTCGTTAATCTTATCACAAGTCCATCATCATCATCGTCATCATCTTTCGTGCAACATAAATCCTTGGGTCCACCGCTAGCGATTCGTATTTAATAAAAGGGGACAATGGACATTTTCATCACAGATATTTTGTCACACTGACCTTTTGATCATAGGCGCAATACATTTGTAATTTTACTACTACAATTATTGTTAAAAATAGATAAGATACTACAGTAAAATGATTGTAATCCAATTTTTCATTGATTGTGGAACTTTTTGTCACAGGACAGTTTTCCAATATACTGTGAAAATGTGCATTAACATGCTTCTTTTGGAATTAGTGTGTAAAGGAAAATAGGTTGCATATTGGTGATTTATTGTGATGTCTGTTTAAGAATAATCGCAATTGTATACATGTTTTTAAAAAAAAGTTACTGCAAAGCTATGCCCAAGAGCTCTTAAATATTGGGGGACATTACCCTCATCACGGTATTCTCAATATGGGCATACAACGCGTTCAGTCCGCTTATCAGCGTCCTCTTACTTGTTTATTACAGGTGAATCTCCACTTTTCTATTTTTCAATATTCCGCTGAAATTCGGTGACTTATCTTTGCAAATGCTCGAGAAGACAGAACAGAAACAGGTGATATTCCCAACAAATTACTAACCCTGCTATATCAAGCTTCACATGTATTGGTAGTCCTTGATAGATTTACAAAAACTCAACTGTAGTATTTTCACAGTCTAGTATATACAGTCACGAAGCTTAATACTTACTAAATATGCAAGCATAGACAGTTGAAATATGCATCCATAGATAGTAGCTCACCACCAGGATCGCTACTATCGCCTCATCACAGAGACTTTCCCTAGCAGACCATAAAATGTATTGTACTTTCGATATCGTGTTCTTTTGAAAAAAATTAATACCTTCCTTCCACTATTGAAATATGAAATACATAAGGTTTATATATTATTTTCATAAAATATATATTATATTCTATAAACTCACCTTCCTGGATCTTTCAGAAGAAGGATAACTCTAACCTATTTTTCTTACAATTTATAGTATTACAAACGTCTCCTTGTCCCGTATTATTATTCAAATTATTGTATTTGAGCCATTTACATTTATTACAAACGATAACGAATATTTCACAGTTTACATAACTTTTCACAAAAATGCGAAATACAGCCGTAATGTTTGTTCGAGTTTTCTATTTCAGTGTATGGAGCTCAGTGAAATATTATATTATAACTTTATTGCTTATCATTCCTAAGCTTTATTTAGTGTAATGTGTCCATAAGTTCCGTTTACTTCTTGTTGCATAATATGTTGCAGAAATAATTACAAAACTGTTATTTTAATGTGAAGAGAATTTTACATGTTAACATAATCTGTTCGCGTCAACATTTGAAGTTTAGAATGCAAGCTATTTCGAGGTTAAATAAAAAATAATTTATATTGTGATTTCAATTTAGCACATCTACCTTCCTTAATTTTAGACAAAACATTTACCATACCACTCCTTTGAAATTAGTGTATGTACAATTGTATTACTTCTTCTCTTAGGTAGTAGATAAATACAATAATTCAGTACTCAATTGTAGTATTAAAATACAGACAAATTGAATGTCCGGGGTATCATACATGACATTATGCTTAAATTATAATATATAATTGCGAATTTAGGAATATAAGTTAATATAGTAAACATAACCTATAATTTTCATATGAATAGCAAGGCATTGGAGATCACTAAATTTAGACAGAATAGGGCAAATGATACAGTAAACATAACCTATAATTTCAACATATCTAAATATCCGTGCGGTGCAATTGAAAATTATTGAATCGTGCATAAATGAATGTACAAGAATTTCGCAATATTGAATCGAAATAAAGGCAGGTATTACACATACGAACAACGTAATTTTCACACCATAAATAAAATTACATCTTAACTCGCAAGTGAATTATGTCTGAAGTGTCTCATAATCATTGTTTTAAATTTTATTAATGGAATTACACTACATTTTAGAGAAACATATGTTACTGTTTATGCATTCCAACTAATTTATATGGTTGAAACGCCGCCCTTCGTGATCGGGTTAAGCGAGTTACATGGTCTGCCTTACGGCCTGTATTAGATCACGATGGCTGTGGCACAGTGTATTGTTCCTAGTACTCACAGCGCTCCAAGCGGCTAGCAACTATCGCGAGATTTGAAAAAAAAAATCATCCCAAGCTTCGTGACTGTATATAGTAGACTGTGGTATTTTCATGTTCCATGTTCTTCCATCACGTCTGCATCTTCCAAGGAAATAACACTGAACAACAAATTTTTACTTTTTGTCTTGCTTCGAAATACAAATAGTTGAATATTACTAATATGTATGCCCTAAATCTGAATTTAAAATCCAAATTTCTCCATCACGTACCATTTTCCGAGGAAAATGAATTGACTTTTTTATGACAAAACTTAGGGGAAAGTCGGCTAATTCCGCACTACGGGTAATTTCGCAGTAGTGCATATATGATTTTACTGCGGCTTTACAATAGCGTGAACGTAAGTTCTGGGAGGCTGTCTAGAGGAGCCATGTCCTCTGCAGTACTATAGAAAAAAAATCAAGGATATTGGTCGACACCTCTGTCGGCAATACAGTGAAACATCGAAAGTTGGCTGTTTTTCGTGTTTTGCTACACTGCTGTGAATAAAGTGAGCATTGTTACATATAAATTGTTCCTTTTATGTTACTTTCATAATTATTTACAACTGCGGAATTAGCCAAGTCCTATTGCGGATTTATCCGTACTGTTGCAGAATTACACGAGTTCTTCTTCAACTGTAATGTACGTATGTACAACTAAATATATTTGCATTTTAATAGGTCTCTTTATCTCATTTGGTAATGAAAGGTTTCGTCCATGTCTACATATCTTAATAATTTAATAAACATTTTGATAAAAACATGATAGATTTACTTCTTAATATTGCGGAATAAGCCGAGTCCCCCCTATTTGTTTTTAATTTTTCACTGCTACTGATAAAATTACAACACACTAGAGATTCAGAATTTCTCTTAATACTTGAAAAATGTGTACTGGATACAAAAATGATGTTACATAGTTTAAAAAACAACAATAAAAATATTTCATGCGTATAATGAGAAAAATCTCGCAATTTGAACTTACATTTAAAATAATTTTCTGAATGACTTCTGTTTATAACTAGACCCGGGACTGTATTTTACAAGGAACCAACAATAGTCTGCAAGCATGCTGGATGATGATCTTCCTTTATATCGCTTTCCACTTTAGATATTTCTTGATGAAATCTTTCCCCATGCACGTCGCTTAAAGCTCCATGAATAGGAGGAAAGAAATCCAAATGAGAATGTAAAAAGTGTATTTTGAGAGACATATTACACTCCATTTTGTCATATGCACTTAACATGGTTTCCACAACAAGTTCTATATAGTTCTCTGCCCTAGAATTTCCAAGGAAATATGAGCAAACATATTTGAAACCGCGCCATGCCATTCTTTTTGTTTTTCCTCAAACAAAGGATCAGCCATAACTTTGTGAATTTGTGGACCGATGAAAATGCCCTCTTTTAATTTGTCTTCACTCAAACTGGTAAACGTTGCTTTAAATACAGAAAACTACACCCTTGTTTGTTCATTGAACAGACCTCACTTTGAACTGTTATGAAATTTACTTAATAGAAGGGACCAATATCTGTTTATTTATTAGAAGTACAAAAGAACATGCCAACAACCATGAGAAACCGGAAATAAGTAATAAACTCATAAAATGCATTAGCTTTTGTTTTGGTTTATACTCCCAATCCGCGACCATATGTTCCTGGGGGAGCGCTTATCGAAAAATGAAATAGTATATCTTAAAAACCTTATGTGATACGAACAAAAGAGATGCATTATCGGATTCAGTGCACATCAAACCATAAGGGACACATTGTTTTAAGTCGTAGCAAAATTCTTGTTGTTCAGTGTAATTTTGTTCCGCGTAATCAGCAGTCATTCTACTAAATTCTACAACGATGCAAAGGCTTCCAGAACATCAGGTAAAGGAACAAATGCTCTTTGCTTTCTTCAAATTTGTACGTGTCATTTGTTCTTTCTGTTTGTACTGTACGTCCTAAATGTTGGGAAAGATGAAAGAAGTGCCCTCCAACTTGTACTCTAGAGAACGACTGTCTGATAGACACTAGGGCTGCTGTCTCATAGTCCGCAGACATGAACATAGGTTCGAATGACAGTAGCCTTTTCTTGCAACACTCGAAACATTTCGTCGTACGAAATATATTTGTTTAAAATTTTCAATCATATGACTTATTAATCTCATTGCAAATTAACATTTGGTACCACATGTTACTAAAAGAAAAGTGTAAACGTTTTCGCCTGTACGGAACCATCAGATACATAATATTGTTTAACGATATCTAACATAATACAATGTTCATTTCAATAAAATATTGATTTTTGTATATTGTATAACATTAAAAGGTGAAGTCATGAGTTATATGTAGTAATAATTTAATATATTTATAGAGAATATCTTGATTTCAATTAATTTGCATTTGATTTCCTAATTTGCTAAAATTGTACGTGACTTGGTATATATGTACATAGAACTCATGTTACAATATTTGTTATATGCGTTGCTTAATACGGCTAAAATTGAAATTGATAAAAAAAAAAGTATAAAATGTCGTCATGCTTATACATATGTTAAAATTTAGATTTCATATGGAAAATTTACGTTGTTATTAATTGTACAGTAGTGGCAAAAAAAAAGCGGACCGACTCTTGTAGCTGATTTCAGAGCCTTGTTCACTCCAGAGCCACGATAGACTGATAACTAAGATTTTCGTGGTTCGAATCCTGCCTGAGAAGGAAACTTTTTTTCGTTCCTTATTCAAATTTATTCCCAATACTTTTCGATTGCAGCGATATTTTACTACTTAATCAACTTATTATTCCCAGAACATGAATTTTACCAGCTTATTTTCTAATGGCTTTCGAAATGGGCTACGTCAGCAGTCGAAACTACAACAATTTCAATAGATTGCTCGCTGTCTTGTGAATGCGGGCGTGGCATGCGCAGTGGTTCATTTCGAGGACTTGATTATTCCATCGGTCCGGTTTTTTTTTTGCCACTACTGTACATGAATATTTGTGATGTTATGATGACGTGTGTTTGTTTATACACATAATACAATTATGTTTTGATGTAAGTTAAAACTTCTTGTCTATGTAGTTGCTTCGTATTTTGCAGATGCGTGTTTGCCAGGTGATTCCTAAATGTATATTTGTGCAGTGGTGGAGGAATCGTATTTGTGGTGGAGAAATCCGAGATTCCTGAGGGTTTTTTATTTTTGTAGGTTATTTTACGACGCTTTATCAACATCTCAGGTTATTTAGCGTCTAAACGAAATGAAGGTGATAATGCCGGTGAAATGAGTTCTTGGTCCAGCACCGAAAGTTGCCCAGCATTTTCTCATATTGGGTTGAGGGAAAACCTTGGAAAAAATTTCAACCAGGTAACTTGCCTCGACCGGGAATCGAATCCGGACCACCCGGTTTCGCGGCCAGACGCGCTAACCGTTACTCCACAGGTGCGGACCCTGAGGGTTTATCTCGGAGTTTTCAGATCTCCTACTATAACCTCACTGTCACATTCAATTTCGATAATCATTATTAGCTTTACAATATCATGATCCGAAACGTTACCGGCGTGATCTAGTATAGTGACTGGCGTATAGATGGCATCAGCCTGAGGAGACCGTGGTGCGCCTTCGTGTGCGATGGAGAAACATCACTCTCCCAAAACTTGCCCAGCAAAGCAATTTTTTATGTTACAAAGATTGTTAATGCTTCTCTCAGTCTTCACACTTTTCCAACAGTATGGAAGCACGCGAGTGTAATAACTAAAGCCCGGATTTCTAAGCAAAATACATATTCTTTTCCACACTTTTAAAGGTAAGCAGAAAGGTTATACTTCGTAAGACACACCTAGATAATCAGTTTTAACTATGTTTGTTAGTGCTTATAAATGCTTATTTCGCAGGAAAACGTTTCTTCTTATTTATTTTACTATTTTTAATTAAAACAGCATATTTTACCCAAAATTGTAATTTTAAAAGTGCATATTTTACTCCTAGCCGTCATTTATCACTGATTCCCTCCTTTTTATTGGCTAATACAAATAAACTTCAATCGAATGCGTAAGAAAGCAATGCTAGATTATGACCCAGGATGTTGTGAAATACTGCGTAGTTCTAATTAGGAGAGAACCTTGGGATTCCCCGCCAAGCTTCTGCGACTAGACAGTATAAAAACGTGGATCTTATTGTATTCAGCGTGAAGAAAGTGTTTATAAAGTCACTGATTAGAATTTAAAAATTTTGAGAACTCCTTCCAAATTTGCCTTTACCTCCTCAGCCAATCTAACTCGATGGGGTAAGTGGTTACAGGCTGTGTCATACTACGAGGAACATTTCAGTGAAGTGAAAAATGTTTTGAATTCCCTAAATGCAGAAGATGCAGTCAGCATAGTCACAGCCCACGAATGTTTTGCTAAACACGGTATCCAAGAAAAGACTCAGTACATCCATAACCGTTTCTCCAAAATACTTGAAATTTTAAAGCAGTTGGAAGCTCGAAATAATTCCTTGGAACAGTCACTTTCTCTGATAGACGACATTTCGGTAACATTATCTTCGGAAAAACATGGGGTTGCAAAAATTGCATTCGACAAACTCAGTCTGGTATTACAGAAAAATTCCGGTTCCAAAACATTGTGTCAAATATCTAAAGAGCTTTCTGGTGAAGAAACAGATATTGAAGAGGAATTCACCGAAGAACTGTGGTGTTTTTCACATGCGCCTGTGACGTTATACGGTGTCGAAAGAACACTTTCATTGTACAAATCATTCTTCACTGACAGACGTAGGAGCTTCACACAGGAAAATCTCAGGATGACCTTCCTTGTATAGTGCAACAGCCTTCAAGAAGTAAGAGTTGTACAAAACAAATAATTTATCATCATATTTCTGTGTATTCGTTTTTGCTTATTTTGGTGCTTATTTTCACTCTTTTTCGTGCTTATTTGCTTGCTTATTTTACTGCTTGGTTTTGCTTAGAAATCCGGGCTTTAGTAAAACTATTACCAAAGCAAGAAAGGATCCTACAATATTAGATATTCACTGCAAAGTGTTGGAACGAATAATTCTCTCCAGACTACTTATCCTTACTGCCAGTATTATTCCAAACAATCAGATGGCTTTTCAGAAGAACAGAACAATAACGTATAACATTCTAGCTCTGGTTGAAGTAATCATAAAAAGCTTTAACAATAAATCTTATACTGCAGCTTTTCTACTCGACACTGCGTAAGCCGGATAGCGCATATACACCCAGCAAAATTATCTAAAAGTCTGGGACAGGCACTTAATATCTTAGTACTGACATGCCACGGCAAGGGGTGGTCTTCAACGTCTTCTTTTCTAGTATTGGTCTAAAGCAGGCCTGCACAAACGGCGCTCATTGAGCGCGGCTGCTCCTTCGGAGCGGGAGAGTCGTCTAACAACTCGCCGGAAAGGTACGTCGGAATGAAGTAGGCCTGCTATAGGTAGAGGATAGTCCACGCAGCTATCTGGTATAATATGTAGTATCAGTAGCTATTTCACTTTGCCTATCTACGGCTACATAGTGGAGGAATCTAAAACACGGACAAGTGATCATCAGACAAATTCTTTCAATATTTCATGGGAAAATGCTTATTTTTTCACAGCAACTGGAGTCAATACTCAGTGCCTTATCTCCCAAAAGTATAAAAGAAAGAGGAAAACATAATATAATGCGTCATTACTAGTCTATATATACAGATACTATGGTTTTGTTGGGGAAGATCGCAGTAAAAAGGTTCAGGAGTTGAAAGTTGCATTATTACATGAGGTATGGTACGTTAGAATTTATTAATCTTCAACAATTTCAATATCTCTCTTTAGGGAAAAGGCCAGCTCATTGTTGATGTGTAGAATAAATTACCGGATTTCAGTCGTAAACTTACACTTTTCACAAGTCAGTTTCGGGAAGTTAATATGCAATGAGTTAGATACTAACTAGTAGATACTAGTATCTAACTCGTTGGTAATATGGCTCACTTTCCAAAGATAGAAACTGCTAGTGATGAAGTCATGTTAAACGATTGGATGCAAATATTAATTAAAATTCAAAATGAATTTAATTCTAGGTTCCAGTATCTTGTATTAATTGGAAAGAAGTTTAAAGTTATCATAATAAATTCCTTCAACACCAGTTGAAACAGTGTCATACGATTTACAGCTTGAACATATTGATCTTCAATGTAGCCTAAGGACAAAAGACGGTTTGAATAATACTATTAGTCTGCTTGAGTTTTACAAGACTAAACCTCAGCAATAATATCCACGACTACACAAGCTGGCTGTGAAAATGATTGCTATGTTTGCTCAACATTTATATTAAATTTGTGAGCAACTGTTTTCTATTATCAACTTTAATAAAGGCAGACAACGAACATATCTAACTCATGTTTCATTACAATAAGTACTGTTCCTTTCAGCTGCGAACAGTATAAAACCCCGTTTTTATGTACTGATAAATAAAAATATAACAAAATTATATTGTATAATTAAGTAGCTATAGAGTCTCTATTATTTCTGTAAAATAAATATTTTTTTATTAATTAATAATAGTCCAGGATAATTTTGTAAACACTGAACGGGAATTCATTTCATGAACACTCGTACTAGTACTTTTGTGTACATTTTGTACGAGATCACCTCTTCTTCCGGTCCACCATTATAGAGAGCGCAGCCAATTGCTGCATTCCGTTTTCGAGCTGTGAGCCGACTCGGAGAGCGTAAATCTTGTGCACGCCTGGTCTGAAGATAATTCCCTCGCCTAAACCGCAATTGATTGTAAGTCAGTAGAAAAGGAGATAAAATTGACGAAAAAAGGAAGAAAGAAAGGAAATACTATATTGGCATGCATAACGCTGTTGAAACGTTGACACACTGTATAGGACAGGCGCTTCATAACAATATCCTAATGTCAATGCCTGGACGAGTATCGCCTTTCAAACGCATGTTTGTGGAAACCCGTGGAAATGGGGCGTGAAATTGTGTCATGGAACTTTATGTAATAACTTGGGGTCTTCGAAATGTCACTATTCAATATGAATTTGGTATTTAGATGAGATAACTAAGTTCGAGATACTGGACGCAGAGCTGTTCCTGAGCCAGTGATCCGCGAACGTAGTACAGGTGTTCTGCGAAGACCGAAGAAAACTATAAGCTAATTAATGTTTATTATCAAATAATACTGCAAAGAATTAAGTTTATAACCGGTATGAATTCTTCTTGCAGACTGAATATTTTCCCGAATGTCTATGTGATGTCCTGCCTGTGTTGCGTTTGATCAGGCATGCCAGAAATCAGACACTAAATGTGCAGTTATGTGCGCGGATCGCCGGTCTGTGCAGACTGCATCATTCAAGCGTTGCTCTTACCACTTCTTAGCTGGAAGGGTGTACAACAGTGATGTCAAAGCAAGCGCATTTTTCTGACCTTGACGTCGTGCGCGGGCATTAAGCGCTAGGTATGGAAAGAAGAAGGATTACGCATATGAATAAGCAGCAGGTGGCGTGCAAACTACTTTCTATATTGTTCGCTTAGGCTTCCGCGGCTGGTGTACATGGTGTGTGGATAAGCTTCAGGGC
Source organism: Periplaneta americana (assembly GCF_040183065.1). NCBI lineage: Eukaryota > Metazoa > Arthropoda > Insecta > Blattodea > Blattidae > Periplaneta > Periplaneta americana. The sequence continues at coordinate 110,331,689 of NC_091130.1, read as the reverse complement.
TTCTACCGCGTTGTCTTGGTGTTATTGGCTGACGTTTCGACCACTGTGTTGTGGCCAACTTCAGAGCAGTTGTTGGATAAGGAAATAGTCTGCCAGCACTTATATATATAATAGTCTCGATGGGGGAGTACTTGCTGTCATAGGTCGTAGGTTCTCCTTCTGGCATCTGATTGGGCCTACGTTGTCCAATTCGGTTGAGGTCTGTATGAAGGGGAGTATTCATATTAAATACTGGCCCTCATAAGGTCCGAAAGAGTGACCTTGATGCCAATCCGGTTGGAGTCTGTGTGAAGGGGAGTATTCATATTAAATACTGACCCTCATAAGGTCCGAAAGAGTGACCTTGATACCAATCCGGTTGGAGTCTTTGTGAAGGGGAGTATTCATATTAAATACTGGCCCTCATAAGGTCCGAAAGAGTGACCTTGATATCGTGCCCGATGTCCGGATGAAGGGGGGGGCGCCGCGTACATGTGGAGACCTGGCTTCTCGTTCCTAAGTATGATCTTGGAATAGACTTCCCCATGAGTTGCTGAGTTGTATGCCTTATTTTATTTCAAGGAATGCAGTTCGGTGGCTCCTTTGAACACCGAACTGCACTCCTTGAAATAAAATAAGGTATAACCCCTCGTCCTTGTTGATGTTGTTGGGATGTTGTTTGATGTGGAAGGCTTCTTTAACCAGTCTTCTGTATAAGTTGTCTTTTTTATCTACCACTCGGCCACTCGGTTTTCAGGAAGTCTACCCACACCAATAGATACTTACACGCCTCGTCACATCTCCACCCAGGAGTCAAGAGATCGGTCATCAAAACTCTCACCGAGCGCGCTCATAGAATTTGTGACTCTGGCAACCTACGGGCAGAACTTCAATTCCTACACAAAACCTTAAAAAACAACGGATATGACAACATTATAAGGCAGTCCACATACAAGAACTCAAGACCGGAAGCACATGAACAAGATCCTGAACATGAAACAGAAGGCCTTTCTCCCATACATAGAAGGAACCACAGATAGAATTGGGAAATTACTGAGGAAATTCAATATCAAGACGGTATACAACGCCCCACACAAGATTTCCCACTCATTAGTCAAAGTCAAAGATAAACTTCCATACCTCCAATCAGCCGGAATATACATGATCCCTTGCTCCTGCGGTTTAAAATACATAGGCCAAACTGGGCGTACGGTGGAAGATAGAAGGAAGGAACATATCCGACTCTGCAAATACGGACCATACGAAAAATCAGCAATATCCTTACACTCAGCAGATTCAGGCCACGCCATCGAATTCGACAATATCAAGATAATAGATAAAGAAGACAACTTATACAGAAGACTGGTTAAAGAAGCCTTCCACATCAAACAACATCCCAACAACATCAACAAGGACGAGGGGTTACAACTCAGCAACTCATGGGGAAGTCTATTCCAAGATCATACTTAGGAACGAGAAACCAGGTCTCCACATGTACGGGGCGCTCCCCCCCTCCATCCGGACATCGGGCACGGTATCAAGGTCACTCTTTCGGACCTTATGAGGGCCAGTATTTAATATGAATACTCCCCTTCACACAGACTCCAACCGGATTGGTATCAAGGTCACTCTTTCGGACTTTATGAGGGCCAGTATTTAATATGAATACTCCCCTTCATACAGACTCCAACCGGATTGGTATCAAGGTCACTCTTTCGGACCTTATGAGGGCCAGTATTTAATATGAATACTCCCCTTCATACAGACCTCAACCGGATTGGACAACGTAGGCCCAATCAGATGCCAGAAGGAGAACCTACGACCTATCACAGCAAGTACTCCCCCCATCGAGACTACTATATATATATATATATATATATATATATATATATATATATATATAAGTGCTGGCAGACTATTTCCTTATCCAACAACTGCTCTGAAGATGGCCACAACACAGCGGTCGAAACGTCAGCCAATAACACCAAGACAACGCGGTAGAAGCCCTGAAGCTTATCCACACACCATACTTTCTATATTGTCTGCTAACACCAATTTCTTAATATTGCAGTTGTGTTTTAAACGTTAATAACATAATAAAGAGTTAAGAAGGAATATTCACAAAAATTCCATAGTAGTAGCCTACAACTATAGTGTACTAAGTGAATGAAACACATCATTCATAAAGAAAGTGATATCCCAAAGAAAGAGATTGAGTAGGACATGGTAAGTTGGAATTGATACTGATGGTATCTTTAGCCTTGTAAAGGTAATCAATAAACTAATCAAAACAATATTAGAGTGCAAAGCAAATTTACCTAGGTATATGTTTTAACTGTAACTAATATTACATAATAAAACTCTTATCGCATTATGCTTTTAACCCGTCTTAGCCCAAACTCATTACAGATGTACAAATTGTTTATAAATGATCAAATAATGTTTATTCCAGCCTATAGAATTATTGTTTATTGAGACTTCATGGAAAATCATATTTACAAACGAACTGTAGGGATGTCACCTGTAGGTGACATTGGGCAATAAATCTTATTGTCACATTTAATGACTGCAATATCATATTTTATTCAGTAGAGAATATTTAAGTTAGCATATATGTAATAATACTACTGGATGGGACTGAATCTCTGCCTGGATGTCTGTATGGATCTTTCCCATAGAGACCACAACATACATGCACGATATTTCGCCGGAATTCACAATATGTCAAGTCTTTTTGTATTGCATCTCTTCTTGATACTAACCACGCATTATGACAGGCTGCATCGAGATCAAATGCAAAATTGGGTACCACCATTTCGTTCCATGAAAGCTCACTTTCAAATAATGAACATTTTCGTCAAATCTATCTATTCCTCCCATGTATTTGATGTACTATTCAATAACCGAAGGGCAATCCACTTGAATTTTGCTTCGTTTCCCTGCAATAACATGACTCGATCTGCTTTAAAAATTGGAGTTACATTGTGTCAGTTTGAAGTAAGAGTGACAATATTATTATCATGCCATCGAACAACAGCATCATCCTGTGTCACAGCGAAAGATATTGCACCACGATTGCGCTTTTTCATGTGCTTAGCGAGGTAGCCAAGACGTGTAGCTGCTGACCATAGTTTATATCCAAAACGCATGAATATAAATATGCTGATTGTCACTGTCTCCCATAATAGGGAACCATTGTTCATGAATAGATTTGTGACTTCACCATATTTTTTCAAACTGTTGGCCAAAATTTCCATTTAGAATCTCGAACTATCTTCGGACTTTACCAAATTCATCATTAGGAGGAAGATTGAAATTGTCCGAAAGATGTAAATATTTATGGATTTCTGTAAACCTACTTCTCCTCATGGTATTGGATACAAGTTCATTGTGTACATCTGATTTTGTTTCGCAAAACATTGTTATGCTTTGGGGAGACATGTAGCCCGTCAGTAAGAGAATGGCAGTGTAAACTTTTTATATCATTTTTGTCCAATTCAATAGAATGATTCCTTTGGAGGGCATACAATTTTTACATTTTACACATGACAGCGAGTATTTCTTCACTGAACAGGAGCTCGAAACATTAGACAGGAGTAAGTTTTGATTCATTATAATCTGTAAATGTTTCATCTACGTCGCCTCTTCCAGATTTACAAGTAAAGATTTCTTCTTTGTCAGACCATTCTTTATTACGAAAAGAAATATTAGAAGTAGATTAATTTTTTTTCTCTGCTGAAGTCTAATACTAGAAATAGATTGTCTTTCATCGCGAGAAATGTTCTGTGTTCTTTCGTAGATCATAATTATTTCTTCCATGTATATTCATATCTGAATTCGGTAGTTTGTTTTTGTCTGTTGAAACTTCAGTGTTTATTTCAAAAAATATAAGAAATGGACATTGTTATCTAGTCAATTGTTGATAGTCTCGGGTTTCTTCCTTCATCATTATCTATTAGTACGTCATTGGCAGAAGTAACGTTGACTTCAAATGTAGGTCTGAGTATTCTTCCTGGAAGATGGTTGATGTCACTGGTTGTTTCGTCACCACTTTCCTCATCGATAACTGGTCCATCAGCCGGTGAAAATATGGTAATATCAATAACAGACGAAGCTCCAACTGTATCTTCGTCCATCATCTCCAGTATTTCATACACAGTCAGACTATATAAGAATAATAAGTAACATAACTATACTAATATAATGAGATCGGACGTTTAATGTATCTGACCAATGTCACCTGGAGGTGACATGTCACTTTGTAGTCCCTATATACACTATATGCACCTTTTTTACTTGTTTTTGAAAATTGCATATACAATATCAATAGTTTAGTAATGTATATATGGAAACAAAAATAAAACTACTTAACTCTCAGCACTATTTTCACAAGTCATTATGTGAAGTGCGCACAAAGTTGAGATTCTTCTGCATCCACGCTGATGTTTTCTTCTCTACTGCTGCAGATTTACGAGCTAGTCGCCAAAAATGGTTAAAATTCAGTTACCAGATGTCTAATAAGGCATTGTCGGCGGCGATTTATGTTTAAATATATTTACTGCTAATTTTGGACAGCTTATCAGGGAGCGTCACCTGTAGGTGACATTGGGACACCAAGAGGGTGATATTGGTGCGCAACTTCCTGTCATCAGAATATTAAATTATTTTTTCGAAATCTGCAGAAGCTATAGAGCTGACTTTTTTTACAACAAATGGGCACATGTCTTTAGTTTATGATGTAACAGTAGTTGCTTTGTTAATTCATTTCCTTACAAACATTTTCCATGCAAATATTTTCAAAAATTTAAATACACTATCTTCAGTATTATCAATGTAAGAATTATGACCACAGCATTTCTCAATACACTATCTTCAGTAATACGTATTTATGATATATTAGATTTACGAAAACTTTGTTTGAGTACCTGTAAGGCTACAAAATAAACATATCTGAAAATTTCACTTTTCTGTTAAAAGTTGAGAAAATATTCCTTTTGAATAAAAAGCAAGTTTGTGAAAAATGAGCCTTAACATTAAAACTTAAATTGTTATAATACACTTACACTGCTCAGACAAATCTAAAAATTAACATGGATACAGTTTTAATAAGTTCTCTTCACTTTATCTATTGAATCAGTGCTGGCCATCCCTGTATATAGCTCGACCAAGCGGCATGTACTGCCTCTTTCGTCTATCTCTTTCCTTTCCGTTGTAAAACACTCAGGTTCTCCTGAGTTCTAAAGCGCGCTTTTGCGTCTATGGGCATCAATTGACATGTCTGGTGTACAATAATCTATTCTGTGCTTCCAGGGTTGGATTAAATAGGCATTTGGACATTATAAACACACTTAGCAGAAAGAAAAAAAACACAGTTATTATCAGTGTTTACATTTGACAATTGTAATGCAAGAAACTTTAGGCTTACTCAGTTATACTTCACATAGCATAATTTATTAATATGATTTTTATATAGCATTTGAAGAAAAAAAATATTGCAGTAATTTCGAAACAACAAAAAACCAACAAGTATTTCATTTTACGTAGTAGGTACTAATTATTTTAAATTAATAGACCCTACTCTTTCAGTGTTCGTCAAGCATTATTATTTATTGGGACCATTGGTACACAAATGTTGAAGAAAATATTATACCCCCAGTTAATTAAATGCAGTAGGACATTGTAAAATTCTTACACTGATATCGTTTCCTTGCTGTATGTCAATATAAATTAACATTAATATTAATAATTAATATAAGCTTAGAATTTAAATTCACATACAGATTAATTGGAAAACGTTGAGAGCAAGTATCGACAAATTGGGAGCGTTACTGAAAGAAATTAAAAGTGTAGTTCACAAGCTGTAAAGCGACGACATTCTCTTTATGTCAGGTTTAAAGATTTATTAATATAAGTAGCCTATATTAACATAATATAGTGACGTGAGATGGAAAATTTTCTATTATATATTTTTCCAGAAAATTTTTGCGCATTGCAAGTAGTTGCTTTCTTCGCTCCTTACAACCACAAGAGCCTCACCTGTATTCCTCACTATATTCTCATCACTTACCAGCTTATGAAATGAAAGTCGTAAGTCGTCTAACCTTCGATGGCTGTGTTAGTACAGACTTCAAAACAACGCCATTGTTAAGTTTGTTTTGCCGTGAGAGTATTAATTAATAAATAAGCGCTGGCAATATCATATTTTTTTAGAACTTTACCAATCTGATCTAAACTATCACAACAGTATTACCTCGACATGGGCTGATGAAAGCCTTTCATTTTAAAATAATTATTGTTGGCTGAGTAAAACATTATAACAACAATTAATTTATATGATTCGTAATTTCTCTTCTCCGGTTATCTGTGAACTCCTCACTTTATTTATCATAACTCAATCACAGATACAGCCAAATCGGCACCCGTACTGAAAATGTGTTACTGAAACAAAACGTCGTTGTTCCTGCAATGACGCCTATGTGACATATTTATCGATTTTCAGATTTTTGCTCTATTAAATAACTTAAATAGTGATACAGCATATCATAAAATCTCCTATATGTAATTATATTTCTTTGTTTCGAAAATGTAAGAATTCAGTCTCCTATGTACGGCTGCCATACGATGAATAAATGTGTTTTTTCTTGCTACTGAAAAATTTTATATTTTGCACATAGGAGTTATTGCAGGAACAACAACGAAAAGCTGATATGCTGCTGCAAGGTACTGTGCAGCCCTGTCGCTACAGTTCCTAGAAGTATTGTCTCAGTTACATTATAAATGTAAGCAACATAACAATACGGGATTACTCACTGTTAAACAATTTATTGATCGCCAATATTAGCAATACCCCAGTGGCGTATACTGGTTTAAGGGTCTGGGCTACCACTGACCCTATTATTGCACAAAATATATTTTTAAAACCCTATAATAAAATTCCTTACCTATTTATATGTGAATTCCAGACGTCTTGATTGGGACGAAAATACTTTGATGACTTCGTCATTGAAATTACAGTTGGGCCGCTTGCGAAGTTTCTGTAGAAATGACTTTTCAATTGACATCAGTGCCAAGCCGGATAAACGTTCTTGTGTATGAGTTGATCTACAGTAGGATTTTATTCTCTTCAACGCAGAAAATGTTCTTTCTACCGATGCTGACGTAGCTAGTATTGTCACAATTAATGTTGCCAATTTAAGGACTTCAGGAATAACTTGGTTCAGCTGGTTTTCATATATGGCAGATAATATTTCATGGATAGGTTTGTTCGAAAAATCAAAGACTTCTGCTGAATATATTACACTTAATTCATTTTTCAAACGTACTTGATCAAAGTGACTGTTATAGGACTGAAATAATTTGTTTAGTGCCTCATTCGGGAAGTTTTCTCTATAAGCAGAAAATTTTTGAGAATCTAGAAGATGTGTGAACTGAAGCTTTCCATAATCAGAAAATCTGTCAGTAATTTCCATGTGCATACGATCTAGTATGCTGTAGTACAGCTGCCTGTATTTCAATTCATCATCTCCTTTTCTTCGCTTTAATGGTGGTTCCATTGTATTGTCTGAAGAATTTTCATTTTCCATATTACTCCATATGGACGGAAACCCACTACGTCTGAACTCGGATATAGTATGTTTTAACTTTGATACCTCTTGCAAGCAGTATGCTATGTCTAGACTTTTTGTCTGAAGAATATGGTAGAGCACATCTGTATGTGCGAACACTCTAGCATAGACTTCAAGAAGAAATATATTCTGAAACTGTGTGAAAAAATACAAATATCCTTGAGCCTGCACAATTACATCATCATCCCAGTTTTCTTCAGAGTCATTACAAATGATATTTTCAAAGAAAGCAGTCAGTTGTTCTCTGTATTCCTTTACTGTATTTACAAGCCGAGATGTAAAATTCCATCTAGTTGGTGCTACTTTTGGGAGTTTCTTTTTCATAAATTCCTTGAGTTTTTCTGATCTTTTAGGAGATGATGAGAAAAATGCAGCTAAACCCGACAGTGTTTTGAAAAAAATGCGGCATTCTGGAATGGATAAAGTAGTTTGTTGCAAAACTAAATTGAGAACATGGCTGTAACAATGGACAAATAGTGCTTGAGGATACTTTTCTTGAACTTTTGTTTTTAAGCCATTAATATTTCCCGCCATAACTGAAGCACCATCGTATGTCTGTGCAATTAACTTATTGCCGACATTGTATTCTGCTATAACACCTTCCACATGCTGAAACAAAGCAGCACCAGTTTTGCCCGAACTGACATTTGTGAATCCTATAAACCGTTCTTGAACATTGGCAGTACTGTCGACGTATCTTAAAACAGTGGACAATTGACTTTGATTAGAGCAGTCACTTGTTTCATCAACAACAATGGCCACAAAAGGTGCTTCTTCTATTTCAGATTTTATGTTCTTTATCATAACCCCACTTATAGCAAATATTAAGTCATTCTGAATTGCGGGAGAAGTACCACGGAATACTGTTGAACTCTCAAGATGATTGGCCAATAAATGGTCAAATTCACTTAAGGAACTTAAATATTCAATATAATTTCCTCTATTGTCTGATTCCACACTCTCATTATGACCCCGAAAAGCCAATTCTTGTTTTCCTAGAAAGCAGACTGCGTTAATAAGACGCAGTAAAATCTCCCGATTTTTTTTCCACAGGAGCATTGTGTTGGTTGATATGTAGAGCTTTTTGCTTATCTAGCTGTAAATCAATTCTTGTCTTCCCAAAGTTTGCAACGTTCATGCTACTATAAATATGAGCTTTTGATTTGTCGTGT